>NW_023601754.1:50217417-50817417 GCF_014898055.3 Talpa occidentalis | reverse complement strand
AGCTAATTCTGGAGAAAGGCCTTATGTGTGCAATGAATGTGGGAAATCTTTTCCCTGTAGTTCTACTTTCCTTGATCATAAAAAGGTTCATAGAATAGGAAGGCCTTATAAGTGCAGTGAATGTGGGAAATCTTTTACCCACAGCTCAAGACTCATTCAACACCAGCGAGTTCACACAGGAGAAAAACCTTATTTGTGTGGTGAATGTGGGAAATCTTTTAGCCAGAGCTCTGCACTTCTTCAACATCAGATAATTCACACAGAAGAAAGGCCTTACGTGTGCAGTGAATGTGGGAAATTATTTACACAAAAATCTTACCTTATTGTACACTTTAGACGACACACAGGAGAACGGCCTTACAGTTGCAGCGAATGTGGGAAATCTTTTATCAGTAGCTCTAGCCTCCGTTATCATCAGATACTTCACACAGGAGAAAGGCCTTATGTATGCAGTGAATGTGGGAAGTCTTTCACTCACAAGGCAGGACTCCAAAGACACCAGCGACTTCACACCAGAGAAACATCTCATGACTGCATGGACTATGGGAAATCCTTGAGGGATAGTTCCCGATTGAATAAAAACCAAAGAGCTCATGGTGAAGAAAGGCCTTATGAGTGTAAGGAGTGTGGCAAATCTTTTACCAGTACCTCCCGACTCCTGTGTCATCATAGAGTTCACACAGGGGAAAGGCCTTATGAGTGCAGTGAATGTGGAAAATGTTTCGCATATTATTCTGTCCTCCGTAATCATCAGAGTGTTCACACAAGAGAAAGACCTTACGAGTGCAGTGAATGTGGGAAATCTTTTAGTCGTAACTCCACATTAATTCGCCATAGAAGAATTCACACCGGAGAACGACCTTTTGATTGCAGTGAATGTGGGAAAACCTTTAAAGAAAGGATTCACCTCATTGTACACCAGAGAGTTCACACAGGAGAAAGGCCTTATGCGTGCAGTGAGTGTGGGAAATCTTTTGCCTGTCGCTCTAGCCTCCGTAGTCACAAGAGCGTTCACACAGGAGAAAGGCCTTATGAATGTAGTGATTGTGGGAAATTTTTTACCCGTATCTCATCATTGAATAAACATAAGAGAATTCACACAAGAGAAAGACCTCATGAGTGCTGTGAATGTGGGAAATTCTTTAAAGAAAAAATTCATCTCAAGCTACACCAGAGGGTTCACAAAGGAGAAAGATCTTAGCGGTGTCGTGAATGTGGGAGAACTTAAAATGTACACATCCAGTGCAAGGTCACGGTCTTAGCATTGGATTAGGGTCGTAGCTTGATGGCAGCAATTGTAGAAAATGCTTTAACGACTCCATTCTAAGAATGCCATACTGTTCACTGTCGGTGATGCCCTTATGAGTATGATGAATGTGGGAAGTCCCTTAGCTAACACTGTCCACACGGTGGAATTCACTGTGGGGGAAATTCTTATACTCACAGTGAATGTTAGAAAGAGGTTAGTCTTATTTCATTTAATATTTCATATAAGGAAAATAAGCCTTGCAGGAATTGAGTTATTTCTATTCCGTGTAGCAACTGTGGTTGGAGATCCTTTGTGAAGGAGCCAACTGCACTTACACCTGATATACCAGGGAAATTCCAGGTATGTGGGAGCTAAGTTCTATTTTTTTTTTTTTTTTTTTTTTTTTTATAGAGGCATGCTTTATTTATTTGTTTGCTGGTTTGTTTGTTTTTTTTTGTTTATACATGCACTGGGTACAGTCAGAAGCGCGGGAGGGTGAGAGAATTCACCAGAGCCAGAGCGGGGAGCAGAGCAGGCAGAAGGACCGAAGGACACTGCTGAGGGGAGCAGCGGGCGGCAGGAGAAGTCTGCACGCCATGTGGGACCCTCCTCCGGTGGCCGGGGAGCAGCCGGGGATCGAACCGGCGCCGCAGAGGCCGCGGGCAGCTTCGCAACCCAGCGCTCAACCGCTGCGCCACCGGGGAGGCCCCTAAGTTCTATTTTTTAATTTCTCCAGGGCCCTTCCCAGATTTGTCTCACTTGCCAATACCATAACAAATGCCATCTAACTTGTAAAAGTGAGCAGGTGAGTCAACCTTGATATTCTCCCATTTGCAGGAGGGATTTGTATAAAGACTGAGCTCCTACATGTTTCTCCTTCTTTGGTGAGTTACACCAATAATTTGACAAATTTTAGGTCTTTAGACACTGCCTGTGATTAAATTTTGTGGAATGCATTTTTTTTTTTTTCAGGGATATTGTCCTTCTCATGACTCCTGATGGCATTTTCCAGCCTTCAAGGCAGTAACTATTGAACAGCCTATTTTTTTAATAAAGTCCTATTGTGAAAGCCTGTATAACTTTGAATTTTAAATTGCTGTATGGTGTTTTGAAAACAACTGGATTCTGTTGACTTGAATGGTGGACAGCTTCCTCTTTGGTTGGTGGACTTTGTGTACCTCTGAGAGAGGTCTGTGGTTGGAGAACACAGGTCTTCATTTTCACCTTGTCCACATTGTTGCCTATGGTCTCCAAGAAAACACTGCAGGACTTTCTGATCCTTGCTTCAGGCTGGATGCTTTTCAATTTTAGACAAGTCTGGTCACCCTGAAAAGTCCCTTGTGGCAGCATGGCTTTTTCCCCTTGTTCACAGGGAATATCCCAGCAATATCAACACTGATGATTAGAATCTGCCCCCATTCCAGTGACAGTGAACCTGCAGGATTTGCTTATTCTCAATCTCAGGACCTCCAGGCATTTTCGGTAGCTGACGTCACTGTCCGGAAAAGTCAAAAATTGTTGTGGCCTCCAGTTACGTCTCTGCCCATTGCTTCCCAGGTAGGTAGACAGGAGTAGAGCAATGGGGGGCCCACAGTGCACAGACGTGGCATCTGTGACCAGCCAGCTCTCCAGTCTACTTGGATGGAAATGTCCCGCATCACTTACAGGTCTTTGGTGCTTGTGAGAGAAGACTGACCCCAGAGAACATGGGGGACATGTGTAGAGGAGTCAGAATCTGATTGCCAAACATAATTTGTCAGAGGGAACACAATTTGTCAAAGCTTTATCGAGATATGATTTACATGCAATAAGCTGCACATGTTGAATGTGTGCAGTGTTTTGTAAGTTATGACAAGTATGAACCTTTCATACCATCATCATATCTGCCACTATATATTTACCTCATGTTTTTAAATATATCTCCGTGCCCTTCACTATCCTTGAAATAACCACTAATTTCCTTTAATATATAACATTGCATTTTTCAACCTATCATCAGTGTTTAGTCTTTTTTGTGATTTCCTTTGTATTTCATATATTTTTGTGATTACTCCTAAGTGGACCTGTCTTTGGACATACAGCATTTGTCCATTGTTTTGTTTCTACACGTGTCTTTTTTTTGGTCTTGCAAAGTTGGTGCAAATGTGCAATTCCTTATATGAATATATGTTTCATTTATCTTTGTCAGTAATTTAGTGTGCTGGTCAGTGTTAACTTTTGAAGAATCTAACTTATGTGAGTTAAAGTGTCCTTATTAGTTCATTACTAGCAGTTTATAGCAATTCCATATCTCTACATCATATCGTACACTTGATCAGTTTATAATTTATGGTTTTCTTTTATTAAGTGTTTCTTTTGCTTTAATTGCCTTTCCTTGAGGATTCTGATGATCAATTTTTTTTGGTAAAAAAGTTCTAATCGTATCTGTTGGTAATTGTTTTATGAACTTAACCAGAATCGTATGTTGGAATTCCACTTGCAATACATGAGCAATATCTTTGTTTGATAATTGCTTCACTACTGAAGAATATATTCTAAGTTTTTGCAGATTTCTTGAGCTTGCACTGTATAATATATGCAATACATTTTAAAGATTAAACTGCTTTGTTATTGTAATGTTTCTTAACTCTAAACATATAATCACACAGTAAAATCTTGCTGTGTAGTGCGTGCTCACCTTCCAAGCCCTGTCGTGCCCACGGGGGACCAGATGGCATTGGGATGGGATATTGTTCAAAGCCCCAGGGAAGGTAAAGGAATGGGCGGTGAACAGACTCCCAGCCCTGGGCCAGGAGAGCCGCTTGGGAAGCCTGGATTCCCATCACTGCAGAGTTAGGGGTGTCCTCGCTGTTGGACAGGTGCGGACTGAGGCCTCCAGGGGAGGTGGGGACAGCAGAGTCGGGCGGCGCCCCGTGGGGTCGTGGGGGTGCTGGGGCTCCTGGGTTGGCTGCGAAGCGCGGGCGATGGCGCACTTTGTCCATGAAAATGCGAGAGACAGTCCCGTCCTTCAGGGACCAACCCCAGCGACGACGGGGCGGCGGAGGAAACGACTCTGTCCGGAGGGCGCTGCGTCCGGCCCTCGCGCGGGAGCCAATCGGCGGGCGCGCTCGTGCTCGCGGGCGCGTCGGGGCGGGACTTCCGGCGCCGTCCTGGGGGCGGGGTTTCGCTTCTGAGGCGGCCGCCGGTTCCGTCGGAGGCTCCGAGCGCCGGGCGGGGCGTGGCCCCGACGGGAGGCGCGTGTCGCGCGGAGACGACCTTGCGGTGGCGACGCCGCCGGGGCCACGCCAGGCCCGGGACCCCCGGCCGCCCCCGCCCGCCTCCCGCGCGCGCCCCGCAAGGCCGATGGCGGCGGCCGCGCCGGGGCCCCGGCTGAGGTACAGGCGCGCCGGCTCCCGCCGCGGCGTCGGGGGTCCGGTGTGGGGCGCCGCGCGGGGTCCGGGAGGCGCGGGGCCGGGACCCGATCTCTTCGTTCGCTCCTGTTCGCGGCTCTGCGCCCGGACGACGCGGCGCGAGGGCGGCGGCCGCGGCCGGGGAGGGAGACCGTTCGCTCTGGCCGGCGCCGCGGCTGCCCGGGTCGGGGCGCGAGGCGGGGCCGACGCGCGGGAGCGGGCGACGCCCGTTGCCACGGAGACGGGGACGCCGCCAGGGTCCAGCGGTGGCGCGGCGGCGGCTCCGCGTGACCCTTGCCCTCCGGGGACGCTCTGCCCCGCGGGCCCGAGCGGTGGGACCCGGCGAGGCTTCTTTGGGTCTCGCGCCTGAGGGAGCCGCCTCGGTGGGGCCTTCCGCGGAGATGCTGAGGAGCCGGGCCGGGAGCCGGGCCAGGAGCGCGTCCCCCGCCCGCGCGGCCGCGAGCCGGGGTGCAGAGGCCGGTCCAGCCAGCTGCCCGGGCGTTCTCGGCCCTCAGGAATCCGCGCGGTGATCCTCAGTCGCACTTGGCGTTGCTGTCCGTGGTGGCGCCCCGTCCGCGGTGGGCCAGACCGTGTGGCCTGGGCCCCGTCCGTGCCTTTGTCCGCCGCGCCGAGCGGGACCTGGAGCAGCTTCCCCGGTAGCTCGCGCTTTCCTTCCCCTGCGCCTGTTCGGTTTGCCCGGTTGTGCGGTCCGGGGTGTTCTGTGTATCTGGGGGGGAGATGCAAAGACAGCACCTTGTGCGATGCTCCGGTTTAGCAGAGGATGACGGAGAGGAGGTCTGTGGCCGCACAGCGACAGCTGCCACACCGCGGGGGGATCAGCTGCGTCCCTGGGTGGCCAGTGTAGCATGGACCGGAGGCCGGGAGGGGCCTGCAAAGCCGCGTCTGGGACTTTGTCTGAGACTGGCATTCAGTAGAGTAAAAGGGCTTGTATTAAAGCTGTTGGAATTTGTCACAAGGCCCAGTCCGCAGCTAGTGAGGGGCCGCATTCCTGGGCGTGGAGATGCCACGCGGGGGTGGGGGGGGTGGGCAAGCTGTGGAGGCAGCTGGCAGCAGAGCGGTGGAGTCTACAGAATAATGAGCTCATAACCAAGACTGTGAGCCCGTGCAGGGCCCTGGAAGTGGGAGCTTTAGGTGAATAGAAAGCCCCCTTGTGATTGTGCCCTGGAGGCGATACTGCAGGTTCCAGTGGAATTGCGTGGCAGGAAGGCTGACACAGTGACCAAGCCTCAGCTGCCCCACATGATAGTGGCGAGGACTGAACATTGTGATGAATGAGAGCCTGAATCCCAGCTGGTTTCATTGACATCACACCCTGGGGCCATCTCTGAACCAGGGAGCTCTAGAGAAAGACAGTTGTTTGCTAGACATCTGACCAGATGGATGGAGTTTTCCATGGTGAGAGAGGTCATCGTTTCTTCTGTCTCCACCTTGATAGGTCTTTGTGACCTTTGAGGACGTGGCCGTGTACTTCTGCTGGGATGAGTGGCGCCTCCTTGATCAGGCCCAGAAGGAGCTGTACCACGATGTGATGCTGGACAACTTGGCACTTTTGTCCTCGCTGGGTAAGACTCTCCCCCTCCTCAGTGACCTGCTAGGCCCTGCATTCACTCGCCCTTTCTACTCAGCAGGTAGCCTGTTCTCAGGTGTAACTGTTGGCACTGTTGGCTCCCCAGCTCTCTGGGTAGGTGCTGTCCTTGGAAAGCTGGGGTTGTAGTTTTTACACTGCCCTGTTCTCTCCATTGAAGCGCCAATACCTGTTTTACTGGTATAAAAACATAAAGAAGTTGGGCCTCCCCTGATGGTGCAGTGGTTGAGCGCCGGGCTGCGAAGCTGCCCGCAGCCTCTGCAGTGCCGGTTCCATCCCAGCCGCTGGCGAGGGTCCCACATGGCACGCAGACCTCTCCTGCTGCGCCCACTTCTCCCCTCAGCAGTGTATTTCATCGGTCTGCCTGTTCTGTTCCCCACTCTGGCTCTGGTGAATTCTCTCACCCTCCCACGCTTCTGACTATACCCAGTGCTTGTATAAATAAATAAATAAATCTTTAAAAAAAAATAAAGAAGTTTATTTTGGTTTTCCTTTTTTTAAAGGTTTGTTTTATTCATGCATGTAAGAACTAGGGTGGGGGACAGAGGTGCAGGAGGTGAGAGGCTTTACCAGAGACAGAGTGGGGAGCAGAACAGGCAGACTGACTGAAATACACTGCTGAGGGGAGCAGCAGGGAGGCAGGAGAGGTCTGCCGCACCATGTGGGTAGCTCCCTGGGCAGGGATTGAATTCGTGCTGCAGTGGCTGCCAACAGCTTCATAGTGCTGATATTTAACGCTTTATGCCACCAGGGAGGCCCCTCAGTAGTTAATTTTTATTGATTTATTTAAAAAAAAAAAGATATATTGGGCCTCCCTGGTGGCACAGCAGATTGAACACAGCGCTGTGAAGCTGTCCGCAGCCTCTGCAGTGCAGGTTTAGTTCCTGGCTGGCCAGGGAGATTCCCACATGGTGCGGCAGACCTCTCCCGTCGTGCCCGCTGCTCCCCTCAGCAGTGTATTTCGGTCCTTCTGCCTGTTTTGCTCTCATCTCTGTCTCTGGTGAATTCTCTCGCCCTCCCGCGCCTCCGGCCTGTACCCTTAAAAAGAGAAAGATTATTTATTTATGCATACAAGAGCTGGGGTACAGGCCAGAGGTATGGAGGGGGGAGGGTGAGAGGATTCACCAGAGACAGAGTGGGGAACAGAACAGGCAGATTGACCAAAGTACACTGCTGAGGGGAGCAGCAAGGAGACAGGAGAGGTCTGCTGCGCCATGTGGGTAGCTCCCTGGTCGGCCGGGCATCTAACTCCTGCTGCAGTGGCTGTGGACATCTTCATAGGTTGCATCTTAACCCCTGCACCACCAGAAGGCCCTGGTTTTGGTTTTATTTTGGTAGTTCTTTGTGATGTAAAGTTAGGTTGGATTTGAGAGTTTTCCTTTTCCTTACTTTAGGCCCTTATTCCTATCAGCTTTAGTCTTTGAACGCCTCTAACTTATTTCATATCTGTTGGCATTTTGTTTGTCTCAAGGTGATTTTGTTTTCCTTTTAATATATTCTTCATCTCACTGGCCATTGAGGAATTTGTTGTTTAAATGTCCATTTTGCCTGCCTTTTGCAGCTTTCTTTTTGTTACTGATGTGTAGTTAAAATGTTTCGTTTGCTAAAGATACTTGCCATGATTTCAGTCTTCTAACTTGTTAAGACATTTTTGTGACCAAAGATATCATCTATCCTGGAGAATATTCTTGTTTACTTTATTTTTTTTTAATAGAGGCATGCTTTATTTATTTATTTATTTAGTTAGTTAGTTAGTTAGTTAGTTAGTTTATATAAGCACTGGGTACAGTCAGAAGCGCGGGAGGGTGAGAGAATTCACCAGAGCCAGAGCGGGGAGCAGAGCAGGCAGAAGGACCGAGGTACACTGCTGAGGGGAGCAGCGGGCGGCAGGAGAGGTCCGCGTGCCATGTGGGACCCTCCTCCGGTGGCCGGGGAGCAGAGATATGGAGGGGGGAGGGTGATTAAACCGGCGTTGCAGAGGCTGCGGGCAGCTTCGCAACCTATTGCTCAACCGCTGGGCCACCGGGGAGGCCCTATTCTTGTTTACTTTAGATGAATGTGCATTGTGATGTAGTGATGGAAAGTTGTGTATATGTTCGTTGGGTGCATTTGGTCTAAAGTATTGCTCAAGTCTAATGTTTCCTTAATGATTTTATTTTCTGGAATATTTCCCCATTGTTGGAAGATAAGGGATATCTATACCATGTGATTTAATTTTGTTGGTGCCTTTTCCAACTTTGAATCTGTTGATTTAGGCACTTGTATACTCACTATTTTATTGTTTTGAGGAATCAAATATTTTTCAATGTCTGTGCTGCCCCCTGTTTATTGTAACAGTCTTTGAGCTAAATAGAAGTCTTTTGTCTGGTATTGGTATAAACTGATCTCTTTTGGTTTTCCTATCCCTGGATTATCTTTTCTGATCCCAAACCTTTTCAGCATATTGTTTCCTTGGAGCTGATGTGAGTGAGCCTCATGTAGGCGACGTTTGATTGCGTCTCTTTTTGCCTCCAAGCCAATCAGCTACTGTAGCTCTTGCATTTGAAAATTTGGTGAATATTTTGAACACTGTCCTCTTGCTAAATATTACATGCCAGATAAATAGTTCCTTTGTTATTTTACTCTTTTCTGGATAAATCTTTATGATTTCTCTGTATTTATAGGCTTACATTTCCTTATCTACTTTAATTTTTTTCCCTTGTGTACCATGAGATTTATATAAACATCTGTAGACCAAAGCAGTGTCTTTTAAGGTGATAACAATGTAAAGTCAATCGTATACAAACACTTTTTTTTTTTAAAGATTTATTTATTTATTTATTCATTTATTTAATTATACAAGCACTGGGTACAGTCAGAAGCGTGGGAGGGTGAGCGAATTCACCAGAGCCAGAGCGGGGAACAGAACAGGCAGACTGACAAAATACACTGCTGAGGGGAGGAGTGGGCAGCAGGAGAGGTCTGCACACCATGTGGGACCCTCACCAGTGGCCGGGGATCGAACAGGCGCTGGAGAGGCTGCAGGCAGGTTTGCAGCCCAGTGCTCAACTGCTGCGCCACCAGGGGAGGTGCATTTTCAGTGTTCTTAATAATCTTTTGTGCTAGAGTAAGTGATTAGCACACTCCCATATGACAGTATTAGCATTTTCTGAATTTGTCTAATAATGTCTCAGCACTGTACTCTATATTTACATTGTTAATAAGAAGTGTCTGTTCATTTGAATAAAAACCTCAGCATTTCTCATAAATAAGTGAGGTGTTTGATGAACTCCCTCTGCTTTTCTTTCATTGGGACAGTATTTACCTCTTAAATTCCAGAGGGACAATGGACTGGATAAGACATTTTTGATCGGCAGTTTTTCTCTTTCTGAGCTTTCAATTTATCGTCTGCTCTCTCTAGGTATGCATGGTTTCTCCTTAGAAATCAGCTTACAGCCTTATGGGATTTCCCTTGTTGGCAATGAGGGTTTTTTTTTTTTTTTTTTTTTTCTATTTCTGATTTTAGAGTTCTCTGTTTTTGAAGGCTTTCTTTTATTTGGTCTTAATGAAGATTTCTTTTAACTGAATCTCAATGGAGGGCCTCCACTGGTGGCGCAAGGGGTTAAGCACAGCACTGTGAAGCTGTCTGCAGCCTCTCCAAGACGAGTTCGATTCCTGGCCCTGGAGCTGACCCACATGGAGTAGTAGATCGCTCCTGTCTCGTCCCCGCTGCTCCCCTCAGCAGTTTATTTCAGTCAGTCTGCCTGTTCTGTTCCTCGATCTGTCTCTGGTGAATTCTCTCACTCCCCACACCTCTGGCCTCTACCCCCTCTTGTGTGCATAAATAAGTCTTTAAAAAAAATAATCTCAATGAAAACTTTGAGAATCTTCTGCCTGGATATTGGCACCTGTCTCCTGACCTCTGAATTTTTGGGCTCTTACTTGTTAGAGCATGCTTTTTGCCATTTTCCTCTCTTTTCCTGTGGCACCCCCATAATGTGATTACTGATTCCCTTGATGGCATTCCATGATTTAGTGTGTCTTTAGTTTTCTACTCTAATTGACCTATAATACCCCAGTTTCAAGGTCACAGATTTTGTACCTGTTTGATCAACTTGACTGTTGATGCTTTCTAGGGCATTTCCATCTTATTATTTTTTGCCTTTTGCTGCAGAAATCATTTTTATTTTTATCTCTGAACTTGGATTTTTTGGTTGTGTTTCCTCTTTTCACTAAATCATCTCTCTTCTCTTCTAGCTTGCTTTCAAGTGCTTGTCTTGAAATCTGTGTCCAACATTCCTTAACTCTCCCTTACTTTAGGTTCACTTGCAAGAAACTTGCTGTGCCCCGAAAAAGTATAATCCCTTGTTTTGTGTGTGTTTTCAGTTTCTATAGGGAAAACCCAGTGCTTCGCTCCTGTCTCTCTTCCTGTCCTAGTTTTATTACCTTCACAGATGAAACAGTTCACTTTTGAATACTCTTTCTCTACATATCACCAAACCATGCAGTGTTCCCCAGGAGCAATGAAGTCATTGTAGCAATGACCCATTGATTGCATCGGGTCCTATAACTAAGGCCTTGTGCCCACAGGAGCATACATTCTCTCTCTCTCTCTCTCTCTCTCTCTCTCACTCACACACACACACACACACACACACACACACAAACTGACACTATAACTGAGCTCTAAACTGTGGGGTCTGCTGTGCTTTTGACCACCTATCCACAGGTTCAGTCATTTCAAATGAACTCTTTCTCGGGTCCAATTAACTTGCTAGAGTGGCTTACAGAACTCCGGGAAACATTGATTTTACATTTACCAGATATTAAAGATGTGACAAAGGTTCGATAGGAACTGTCCAGTGAAGAACACAAGTCAGTGGTCTTGGGAGGTTCTCAACATTGGTGCTTCTGTCATTATGGTGTTGGGTTTTACCGTTCTCACTGTGTGGATGTGTCTCCCTACCTGGGAGCTCCCCCTGCCCCTGTATTGCAATTCTGTGAGTGCCTCTCACTCATCACTATGGTACTCCAGTCCAGCCTCTCCAGTCCTCTGATCATGACGTGGCATTTTTCTTACCAGTTCCCTTTCAGAAGACTATGCAGAGTCACCTCATCAACAATGCTCTGAGTTCTCTCATCTAGGACGTTACAAGGGTCTAGGAGCCCTATCTCAGGAATAGTATCTAAGAGCAAATACTACATAAAGAGATTTTTTTTTAAGATTTATTCATGTATGCATACAAAAGCTGGGGTTCAGGCCAGAGGTGTGGGGGGTGAGAGGATTCACCAGAGACAGAGCAGGGAACAGAAGAGGCAGACGGACAGACGGACCGAAGTACACTGCTGAGGGGAGCAGCGGGTGAGACAGGAGAGGTCTGTCCCGCCATGTGGGTAACTCCCTTGCCAGCCGGGGATGGAACTCGTGCTGCAGAGGCTGTGGATTGCTTCATAGTGTGGTGCTTAACCTCTTGCGCCACCAGGGAGGCCCACTACATAAAGAGATCTTCGTGCTGTCACTATCACTCAGATATTCATAAAGAGCTCTTTGCTGGGAAAAGGCAGCAAAGACTTACATGTTTATGTATGACTTCATGAACATACACATCAATATGTGTAGATATAAATAAATGTATACATGCAAGATTAAATACATACACGTGCATACATTTATATGTCCTAACTGTTCCCCATGGATCCTTGGTGGTTTATTGTTTTTTTTTTTTTTAATTGACAGGTATGTTAGGGCAGGGAGAAGGAAAGAGACAGCCACATGAAGACTGTCTTGGTACAAGAACTGCTTTCTGGTGTTTTTTATTTTTCATGTTTCTGTCCATACATTTCAGTGTTCAGTCTCCTTTTCCATCATTAATTTGCTGGACTTGTAAAGACCCCTTTGAGTTGTTTTTGAGCTTATGAGTGGGTGGTGTTTGCAGCTTTGAATCTGGGGAATCAGCCATGTAACCACCATGTTGCTCTGTCAGTTGAGATCAGGGTTGACAAAATTGTGGAGCCAGCGGTGCAAGGTCAATCCGCAGGTGCTTTTACCCTGAATGTTGGTGACATCCAGATGGTTCCCAGATCAGACCAGAAATGTTGCCCTTTTGATCTTGTGTCCTTCCTCTGGGGAGGATTCCACATCCCTACCTGAAAATCAGCCCCTAGACTCATTCCTACAGTGACATTGCACACGTGATTGTTTTGTTGCCTCCCTATGAAGTCAGGATATACTCTACTAGTGTTTATTTATCATCAGGTTGTTGCTGTCAAGCAGAAGATGCAGAGACACCGTTTGACCAGAGCGTTTCTATAGGATTGTCACGGACTAGGACTCCTATGCCAGCCTCCTGTTCTGCGAAGACCCACTATGTTGACTTGTATAGTCCAGTCTGGAGAGAGAGATTCCACATGCCAGAGCCCCTGGCAACTCAAAAATACCAGGACTTGTTCAGGACTGGGGTATGTATGAAGAGATTTTGTTTCGGTGCAAATCACCAGCAGCATCAAAAACATGAGACGGGAAACACAGACTTCAGATCCAATGTGGATGTGGCCTCACATGTGAAAACCTGCCACTTCCCTGTAGCCGGTCCCCCCTTCTGTGCTGAGGTTGGGGTGGCTGTCTTGGAAAACCTGCAACATCTCAAACAACAGGTCACTTATACAAGGGAAAAAGGAAAAGAAATCACACAGTGTGGGGCAATATTGCAAAACAGAAGAACTCAGCTACCCATGGTAGAATGCAAGGATTCCTTCAACTCCAAAAACATAGTTACGCAGGACCAAGGCTTCCGCAGTGGTAACAAACGTTTCGTGTGCAGTCAGTGCGGGAAAACATTCAGGTACAAATCCTCCTTTATTATGCACCACAGAATCCACACTGGAGAAAGACCTTATGAATGCAGTAAATGTGGCAAGTCTTTCAAACAAAGAATTCACCTCAATACGCATTTGAGAGTTCACAGAGGGAAAGGTTCTTATGACTGCATTGAATGTGGGAAATCCTTTAGGAAAATCTCAGCCCTCAGTGTGCATCAAAGAACTCACAGTGATGTGATACAATATACCTGCATGCAATGTGGGAAATCCTTTAGTCCAAGGTCTATACTCACTCAGTGTCATAAGAGTTCTATTGGAGAAAAATGTTACATGTGCAGCAAATGTGCAGAAACATGTAGCCATAGTACTATGGTCATTCCACACCAGAAAGTTCACACTACAGAGAAATCTTACATGTGTAGGGATTGCGGGAAATCCTTTACTTCTAACTATGCGCTTCGTTATCATCAGAGAACTAATGCTGGAGAAAGACCGTATGAGTGTAGTGAATGTGGGACATGTTTTCCCTGTGGCTCCACTTTCCGTGCCCATAAAAAATTTCATAGAGAAGAGAGGCCTCATAAGTGTAGTGAATGTGGGAAATTTTTTCCCCATACTTTTAGACTCATCCAACACCAGAGAGTTCACACAGGAGAAAGGCCTTACTTGTGCAGTGACTGTGGGAAGTCTTTTACCCAGCGCCATGCACTTCTGCAACATCAGCGCATTCACACCGGAGAAAGACCTTATGTGTGCAGTGAATGTGGGAAGTCTTTTAGCCACAACTGTGTCCTTCTTCAACATCGAAGAGTTCACACAGGAGAAAGGCCTTATGTGTGCAGTGAATGTGGGAAATTGTTTACCTTAAAATCTTGTCTTCTTAAACATAAGAGACTACACACAGGAGAAAGACCGTACAATTGTAGCGAATGTGGAAAATGTTTTATCAGTAACTCTAGCCTCCGTTATCATCAGATTCTTCACACAGGAGAAAGGCCTTACAATTGCAATGAATGTGGAAAATCTTTCATCCACAAATCTGCACTTCATCAACATCTGAGAATTCACACAGGAGAAAGGCCTTATGTGTGCAGTGAGTGTGGGAAATCCTTTACATATAAGGCTGGACTCCAGAGACACCAAAGACGTCACACAAGAGAAATGTCTTACAACTGCAGTGACTCTGGGAAACCCCTTGGGGACAATCCCCCACTGAATAAAGCAGGACGAAGTCACAGTGAAGAAAAGCCTTCAGAGTGTAAGGAATGTGGCAAATCTTTTGACAGTTGTGCCAGACTCTTGTGTCATCAGAGAGTTCACTTAGGGGAAAGGCCTTATGAGTGCAGTGAATGTGGAAAATCTTTTACCTTTTGGTCTCGCCTCTGTGATCATCAGAGTGTTCACACAAGAGAAAAGCCTTACGGGTGTAGTGAATGTGGGAAGTCTTTCAGCAGAAAATCGACACTCAATCGCCATGGGAGAGTTCACACTATATAAACATCTTATCAGTGCAACAAATGTGGCAAATCATTTGCCTGCAGCTCTACCCTTGGATCATAAATGCACGCACACAAGTGGAAGGCCCTGCGAATGTATGGCATGTGGGAAATGTTTTACCCACATCACCTCACTCAGCACAGGAGAGTTCCCACAGAGGAAGATCTCATAAGTGCACTAAATGTGAGGAGCCTCAAAGAAGCGAATTCATGTAAAATTGCACCAGAATTCACTGGAGGGAAAAAGGCCCTGGTTGTGATGCGAATGTGGACATCTTTTAGCAGTGCTCTCTACTCTGTGAGCATGGGGCACTGCACACTCGATCCAGGTTTTAGGGGCGTAGTGAATATGGAAATTGCTGTAATAATTACTCCAGTCTCTTCACATTCAGGAGCCTCCTGGTAGAGAAAGCCCTGATTGTGTAGCAGAAATCATGGAAAGTCCCTTCACTGAAACTTCAGCCTCATGAAACACCATATTGTTCACTCTGGATAATGGTTGGTTTGTTTCAATTTTTTTTTTTCCCTAGAGATTTATTTATTTATGCATAAAAGAACTGGGGTACAGGCCAGTGGTACAGGGGCTGAGAGGGTTCACCAGACACAGAGTGGGGAGGCAGAACAGGCAGATCCACTGAAATCCACTGCTGAAGGGAGCAGTGGGGAGACAGAAGAGTCTGCTGTGCCCTGTGGGTCAGCTCCCTGGCTGGGGATCACACTCATGCTGCAGTGGCTGCGGACAGCTTCATAGTGCTATGACTTAACCCCTTGCGCCTCCAGGGAGGCCCCACTCTGGATAATGGTTTTATGAGTGTGATGAATGTGGGAAATTCTTTAGCCAACACTGTCCTCATTGCACACTGGAGTTTCCATTAAGTGAAAACCTACCACTTGCTATGTATGCGAATACCACAGTTCAGGTCATGTAGGTAATGACTTAATTTTGGTTCAGTATAACACTGGGGAGAGATTTACTGAGCACCTCTTTCATCTACTGAGCATGCAGCTCAGACACCAGGAAGTTCCCAGGCATGTGGTGCCTCCATCATGCTTTCCATTTTGTCCAGGGCCCTACCCAGACTGCAAGTTCCATAACCAGTGCCGCCTGACTGTGACGGGGGCAGGTGATCACCGAGTCTGTCATTGACCAGGTCTAACGTACGGGGCGTCAGCCTTGATGGTCTGTTTTGCTGGAGGGACTTGATGACGCCCAACTCTCATTCCTTTCTCCTTTTCTGTAGTTATGGCACCAGTTTTTGTGGTGTATATACTACTGTGATTAAAATACATGCAGTGTTGTTTTGTTTTTTTTTTTTTTTCCCATGAATAAAGTTCTTCTCTTATCGTTCCTGTGGTGAAATAGTCCATCTTTCTGCCCACCAACCCAGGAGTAGCCTTTGCCTGTTGCTCTGTGATTAAGGCCTTTTGTTTAAACTGCCTTTAATCTTGTGGTTTCAATTTAGTGTAGGGTGTTCCGAAAACATCAGATTTTTCTAACCTAAAGAGGTAAACAGCTTTCTTTTAG
This sequence comes from Talpa occidentalis, assembly GCF_014898055.3. Classification (NCBI taxonomy): domain Eukaryota; kingdom Metazoa; phylum Chordata; class Mammalia; order Eulipotyphla; family Talpidae; genus Talpa; species Talpa occidentalis. The sequence goes on along the minus strand of NW_023601754.1, from coordinate 50,801,354 downwards.
ATTTCAGGACCTTGTGTACCTCTCAGAACTGCATGGTGGCAGAATATAGTTCTACATTTAGATTTGTTTACATCACTGCCCAAGGTCACCAAGAAATCAGTGCTCGGCTTTTTGGTCCTCCCTGAGGCTGAATGATATTTTATCAGAGTCACAGCACTCTGAGAGTCAGATGTGCCACCTTCAGGTTCCTGAAAGAACAGCATGGATTTTCTCCCCCATGTTCAGTGGGTAACACATAGCAATGTCACCTTGTTGAGGGGACTCCCACAATTCAGGGAAAGATCCATATGCCCAGATATTTTTCATTCCAAGAGGTAGGGTCATTATTGGTAAGACCATGAGGCTCAGTGGAAACTACTGAAATTTTAATTGGGTTTGCCAGGCTGATGGCCCCCTACATAGAATGTGCCCCCTATAAACATGCATCCAGAAGTAATCTCTGAAAGTGACTATGCAAAACCCATTTACACTCAAATCTCAGGACCTTCAGGCGTTGTCAGAGAAAATAACCAAAAGGTATTGTGAATTTCAGTAGCCCACCAGCCATTGCATCTCAGGCAGGTCGACTATGATAAAGGGAGACCTGTCTTCCATAAATGTGGCTTTTGTGACCAACCAGCATTTCTTTCTACTTGGGTGGAAATGTCCCTCATTTTTTAGAGATATTTAGTGCCAGTGAGGGGAGATTTCATGACCCCAGAGGACTTAAGTATACCTTCTGTGGAGGCAGGATAGGGTTGTTAAGCTTACTTTTGAAAGAGTGGAACATGTTGATTTTTTTGAGCCATTTTTAGAAACTTTTGAAGTGTGATAAGTGCCATAAACTGTACCTATGGCAGTGTAGTATTTGATAATAGTTACTATGATCACCATCATTGCAGGATAATGACCATATCAGAAATGATGTATTCGCACCATGTTTTTATTTTTTTTTTAAGATTTATTTATATATACAAGAAGTGGGGTACAGTCCAGAGATGTGGGAGGTGAGAGGATTCACCAGAACAGAGTGGAGAACTGAGCAGGCAGACTGACCGAAATACACTGCTGGAGGAGCAGTGTGTGAGTCAGGAGAGGTCTGCCGCACCCTGTGGGTAGCTCCCTGGCCGGGGATGGAACTCGTGCTGCAGAGACTGCGGACAGCTTCATAGCTTGTGTCTTAACCCCTTGTGCCACCAGGGAGGCCCCTCTCACCATGTTTTTAAATATATCTTCCTTCCCTGACTGCCTACTAGTAACCTTAATATAATTTACCCTTGCCAAACTTAAACGATTGCTATATCAATCTCTGTTTATTCTGATTTCTTTTAGGTTGCATAATTATTTTAAGGTTCATCAAGAATACTCCATGAGAACCTCAGTTTTCTATTTGTCTTTAAATATTCTGTAGTAGTTCATTGCTTTGTTTGTGGACTTAGGGGCTTCCCCCCCCCCACACACAGACAATTTGAACTGTTACCAAGTTTCTTCAAAGCATGTAGATTTCTTTGTATGACAATGTTTATCTTATCTCATCAATTTAGAGTGCAATGTGTTGATCGCAGGCTCAGAATGTTACTTTTGAAGAATCTAACATTGTGATCTCAATGTCCTTTATTGCAGTTTTTACCCATAAGTAAGTTTGTCATGTTGTTTCATTGTTGCTTTATTGCATTGGGCTGTTTTCTCATGTGCATATTTTCAGAATTTTATATGCATAGCTGTATTTTGTTAAATGTGTGATAATGTGTCATGCTTTTATGAATTTAACTATACAAGAACAGAATTTTATGTTGGAATTTCACTCATTTTGGAATACCTGAGCCACATCTTTGTTTGGTGGATTATTCTTTTCAATACTGAGGAATATATTCTTTATTTTCAAACTGTGTGTACCATACCATATAATGCATACATATACCATACATTATTTAGACTAATCTCCTATATAACATACTCTCCATCAGTGTTTTAAATCCAAACATTTAAGAAAACAAAATCTTGCTGTGCAGTATTTGCTCCTTTTCCATGTTTATGGTAGGTGTGTTGGAACAGATGGTGGGATCAGGGCATGTCAAGATTGACTGATACCTACCACAGTCTTTGATACTTAGAAGAAGTTAATGGCTTTCTAGAAATTTTTACTTCTAGACATAATTTGTGTGATAATACGAATTTCTGATACACAAGTTTTGACGATAACTGGAGAGTAATAATCCCCTCCCATTTAGGAAATGAGATGGGTGGGTTCAGATAGCTCCTTTGTACACACTCACACACACTCACACACCCCACTGTAGCCGCCGCGCACACCCCTTGAGAGTTCAGATTTCTAAAGTGATTGACCATAATTGAGGACGTTGAGTAAGAAATCTTAGCCGGGTGCTAATACTGCTTTAGGAGCTGGACACAATCAGAGTATATGCGCTGGAAGGTAAGTTTTCTGCAGAAAGCCAGAGGTAGACATCACTCGTCCTACTTCAGAGCACCTTACTCATCCCTCCTTATCGTCCACGTCTTGATCAGGAGTCACGACGCGCCCGGGCTCCTACCGCAAACACTGAGGCACAAAGACGCTCCAAAGGATGCAGTTTTTCTCTGAGCGTGGGGATGCCGTTTTGATTTGTAGTCTTTGGGAGTAACTGACAGAATCTAATTGGTCCCTGGAGCATTTTCAGTTTCTACAGATACAACATAACGGATCTAATGTCTTAACTGACAGTTTGCAGACAATGGCCTTAGAAGCAAACGTTTCCACGCGGGACGGCGTCCCATGCAGACTGGGAAACTACACTACCCAGAGGGCACTGCGCCCGGCGTGCGGACGGGAGCCAATCAAGCCCCGCCGTCGGGCGCGCTTGCGTGCTCTTGCGCGCGGGGGGCGGGACTTCCGGCGCCATCCCGGTGGCGGCCGTTTTGTTTTTGAGGCGGCTGCACGCTCCGTCGGAGGCGCCGGGCGCGGCGTGAAACCCGACGGGAGGCGCGTCCTCGTGGAGGGGACGGAGAGTCGCGACGCCGCCGAGGCCACGCCAGGGCGGGGCCCCACCCGCCGCAGGCCCGCCCGCGCCCGCACGGCCCGATGGCGGCGGCCGCGCCGAGGGCCCCCGCTGAGGTACAGGCGCGCCCGCTCCCGCCGCGGCGTCCGGGCTGGGGGCGCGGAGGGGGTCGCCCGCGGCGGGGGGCCTTGTCCGAAACGGGCGCCTGCGCTGTTCCACAGGCGACTCCGGACGGCCCGCCCGAGGGCAGGTGACGGCTGCTCAGCCCGGGGCGCTCGCCCTGTGGGGTTCGCGTCGCGGCGGCTCCGCCCCGGCTGGTGGCGTCGGCTGGTGGCGTCCAGGCCGCGCGGTCCCCGAGGTTGCCCGGCTCCGGCGGGGCCAGCGCTGGGCGCCTGCGCCGCGAGCGCCTGTCCGCCTTCGTGGGCCCAGTCCGCGGCCGTGCTGGGCCTCGGGTCATCCGGGAGGCGTTTGGAAGCGGCGCCTCTCCCCGCCTTTGCTGCTGGGGCCCAGGAACAGACCCCCCGCCCCGGGGCCCCACGCGCGGGCATCCGCAGCCGCGGCGCAGGGCGGGAAGCAGGTGCTGGGAAAGCGCGAGGGCCGCTCGTGTCTCCCGGTGAGAACGGGGGTCAGTGAGCGGGAGTCGTGTCTGCATCGGCTTCGCGAGAAGTTGGGTGTCTCTTCTGGAAGCGCCGGGGATTCTGGCAGTGCAGCAACCCGGCGAATTTTCTGGCCCAAGTCCCATCGGGATTCCCGGGGGGCTCGGGTCAGCAGCAGTGTGGATGGGAGGGGTGTGGCGTGAAGCCTGGAGGGGAGGTTCTGCGTCCCCTGAGCGCGGTAGTAACTGGACCCGGGGGTTGGTCCAGCAGAGGGGACAGGACCTCCCAGGGAGAACGTAGGAGGCCGCAGAAGCCTCAGAGCCGTTCAGACAGGATGAGGCTGAGGATGCTGCTTAGTCACTGGTCTGCAGAGTCAACGGGTTTCTCTGTGATCTTGGGAGGGGTCTGGGATGTCCACTCAGGCTGGCAGATTAACCTGGGGAAGCATGGGTCATTTGTGAGACTCACTGGGCACCATGTAAAGGACCTCTGGGACTTGGCCTGTGATGGGCATTAACTGGGGAGAGCAGCGCTAGGACTGATGTCGGCAGCAAGGGCAGTTCCAGCAGAGGGGGTGTTTGAAATCTGACGGGGTTTTGGTGGTGAGATTGAAGCAAGGAGCAGTCAGAGAGGGCTTGATTGCCGGACTCAGGACTGACCTGTTAGTGGATACCAGGGGGTGATCTTGTTGACTTTGCCAAACGTTCTCTTTACCACGTAAGCTGAGTGACGCATGACAAGGCCGAGGACATGGCACTAAGGTAGGAGGGGGAGGAGGGGCCTGTGGGGTTGCGGTGTGAGGGGGGATAGTAAAAAGGGTGTGTGTACACAGTGGTGTGTGAACTCATGGCCCCATGGCCCTGTAGTTAGGATCATAAGGGTGAAGGATGATCCGTGTTGTTTGTGTTTTAGAGGCACAGTCTGGGTATGGCCTGGACAGCACTCACGGTTCCTGTGGCCAGTGTTTCTAGCCTGTTTGCGACACCACACTGACAGAGACGGTGTGACCCTCACACAGACCAGCGCTTAGGTAGCTGTCTGTCTGTCGTTGCTATAGGAGGATACGCCCTCAGGGATAGAGGAGGAGAGGACCTCCTGGCCCATATCATGAGGCAGACAGTAGAGTGAGCAGAGGGTGGGTATGGGATGGGGAATGTGATGTGTCGCCTGTCCTAGGAGAGGATCTGATCAAGAAATGCACCGTCCTTATCCTTATGACAGGATGTGAATTTTGAAGATGTGTCCATTGCCTTCTCCCCGGAGGAGTGGGCACTCCTTAACGAAGCCCAGAGACTTCTGTACTGTGAGGTGATGCTGGACAACTTCGCGCTTACAGCGTCTCTGGGTAAGATCTTCACAGCCCTCCTAGTGTCCTGATCGTCTGCCTCCCCCCGCCACCTTCCCATAGCTGGACCGTGTAACCCCCAGTTCCTTGTCACGTGTGTTAGGTGCTTTGTGTAGTTCCCCGGACAGCGACTATCCAGGCATCTCTAGCATCTGTTGTCTCGGAAAGTGCAGAGAAGGTGTGAAAATCAGAGATCTTGCAGGCAGCGTGATGGATCCCCCATCCTTGCCCACTCTCTAGCCGAGTGATTGTGTACGGCTCCGTGGCCTTGAACTCTGCCCCCTTTCTCTAGCTAGCAGCTCTTTGTGCCTGCCAGGTTGTGGTCATTACTCGGCCCTCGTTCACTGGTTTTCTGAAGGTTTTCTTTTCCGAGCACTATGTATTGTGTGCCAGCTTGCTCTAGGTCAGTGCTGGCCCTTCACCTGTGCTGTCTTTCCTTAAGACCAGCATGAGTCCGGTTCCAAGTAGTTGCACAAAGGAGGGACACTGGTGGTTTCACAGGGTGGACTTGGCAGCGTGGTCTCACAAAAGGTCTATCTCTGGCGAGTCGCATCTAGGGGAGGAATATGACATCAGGACTGTGTTGCAGTCATACCGGAAACCTGCCCTATGTCCACTAATGTTTGGTGCAAGCAGCATGAAATCCACATCTCTCTTACCTTTCCGTTCTTGTACTTGACACTTTGCTGTCTTGTTATTTCGTCTGTGGGCTTCAGCCTCCTGGCCGCCTCCACCTTTGCTGTCTCTTGTCATGTGGCCCTCTACCCTGCCCCCTGCAACGTTCTGCAGCGTTAATGTGCGTAAGTGTTAGGATGTGTGCGCATATCTTTAAATAACTACTCGGTTCCATTGGAATTTTACTGGTATTGCACACACCCAGCCTTCCATATAGCATCTCAGCATCACCAGCAGACAAGGGCTTGCTGAAGACTCTTGGCAGAGGATTGAATTGGAAACCGTCCTCTGTATGCAGTTCTCTCCACCCCTGGGTCCTTTGTCTGGTGAGGTTTTTCCCATTCTGTGATCCTCAGAGGGTCAGTACTCCAAAGAAGCTCCCCATGTATTTATGCACACAAGAGCTGGGGTACAGGCCGAGGTGCGGCAGTGAGAAGATTCACCAGAGACAGAGTGGGGAGCAGAACAGGTGGATCCACTGAAATCTACTGCTGAGGGGAGCAGGGGGGAGACAGGAGAGTTCTGCTGCATCTTGTGGGTCAGCTCCCTAGCTGGGGATCAAACTCAGGTTGGAGATGGCTTGATAGTGCTGCGCCTTCACCTCTGCGCCACCAGAAAGGCCCCAGTAGCCCTTTCTTAGCCTGTCCCTGTTCTCAGAATAATTCTATGAACCCTTTTTAATGTGTCTGATGCGCCTTTGCAGTGGGGCTTTCCTGTCCCGCCAGAGTCAGCATGTATTTCCTCAGCAATTTTTTTTGCTTTCAGGTTGTTTGCACAGAATGGAAGATAAGGTGTCTTCTGAGCAGAGTGTATCTGTAGTGGAGTCACAGGTCGGGGCTTCTAAGGCAATTCCATCCACCCAGATTGCCCACCACTGTGAGTTACGTGTTCCAGTCTTGAAAAGTGTTTTGCATCAAGTTGGACTCCAAACAGTGTCCCCTGTGCAGGAGCCATGCCTGGGTGGCACATGTGTGAGATGCTTCTGTTTCGGGGTAAACCTGCACCAGAAACAGAGGCCTGACAGTGGAGTGAAGTCCTGGAAGAGAAGGGTAGATGGGGCCTTGTTTGTGACAAACTGCAGCTTCTCTTTGTCAGGGCAACCTTTTACCTGTAGGGAGGTGAGGGAGGACTTCCCAGCCGCCCCGGGCCTTCTCCAGCCACTGGCTTTTCCCGACAGCGAGGAAACACATGGTGGTGATGACAATGCGCAGAACTTGCACAATGGACAAAACTCTTACAGGTTCGGTGCACGTGAAAAAGCTGACATCCACAGCCACCCACTTACTGGACCACAAAATGTTTGCTCTGGAGAAGGGCTTCATGAATGTAGCAAATGTGAAAAAACCCTCAGGTGCAAGTATAAATGCATTCAGTGCCAGCAAATTCACCCTGGGCAAAGGCCACATGAACATGGGAAACACTTTAGCCAAATCTCTGACCTTATTAAACACCAGAAAATTCACAGTGGTATGAAGCTTTATGGATGCAGAGAATGTGGAAAATTTTTTACCCACAACCTCAGTCTTATAAATAACCAGAGAGTTCATATTGGAAGTCTGGAAAGGAATTATAATTGCAGTGAATGTGCAGCAGTCTTTGCCCACGAATCCAAACTGCTACGCCCCCAGAGACAATGCACTGGAGTAGCTTATTATGAATGTAGTGAATGTGGAAAATCCTTTGGCTGCGAATCCAACCTCATTGAGCACCAGAGAGCTCACTCTAGAGAAAGGCTTTATGAATGCGGTGAGTGTGCAAAGTCCTTTAGCCAAAACTTCAACCTCATTCAACATTGCAGGGTACACACCGGAGAAATGCCTTATGAGTGTGGTGATTGTGGGAAATCTTTGAGCATATCTGAACTCATCCAACAGGCAAGAATTCACACTGAAGAAAGGCCTTATGAGTGCAGTGAGTGTGGAAAATGGTTTAGGCAGTTCTCTAACCTTATTAGACACTGGAATGTTCATGCTAGAGAAAGGCCATGTGAGTGTGGTGCTTGTGGAAAATCATTTAGCCGCAAATCTGACCTCATCCAACACCAGAGAATTCATACTGGCACACGGCCTTATGAATGTTGTGAATGTGGCACATCGTTTAGACAACGGTCTGCCCTTGCTCAGCACCAGAGAGTTCACTCTGGAGAAAAGCCTTATGAGTGCGGTGAGTGTGGGAAAGCCTTTAGCCAAATGTTTAACTTCATTCAACATTGCAGGGTACACACTGGAGAAATGCCTTATGAGTGTGGTGATTGTGGGAAATCTTTTAGTTATAAATCTGAACTTGCCCAACACCAAAGAATTCACACTGGAGAAAGGCCTTATGAGTGCGGTGAGTGTGGGAAATCATTTAGACTTAAATTTGGCCTCATTCAGCATCAGAGAATTCACACTGGAGAAAGGCCTTTTGAGTGTGGTGAGTGTGAAAAATCCTTTACCTGCAAATCTGACCTCATCAAACACCAGAGAATTCATACTGGCACAAGACCTTATGAGTGTCGTGAATGTGGGACATCGTTTAAACAACGGTCTGCCCTTACTCGACACTGGAGAGTTCACTCTGGAGAAAAGCCTTACGAGTGTGGGGAATGTGGGAAGTCCTTTAGCCAAAGTGCCGGCCTTATTCAACATCAGAGAGTTCATACTGGAGAAAGACCTTATGAGTGCAGAGAATGTGGGAAAGCCTTTAGCCAAAGTTCTAGCCTTTTGCGACACCAGAGAGCTCACACTGTGAAAAGACCCTATGAGTGTGCCGAGTGTGGGAAGTCCTTTAGACAACTCTTTAATCTCATTCGACATTGCAGGGTACACACTGGAGAAATGCCTTATGTGTGTGGTGATTGTGGGAAATCTTTTAGTTATAAATCTGAATTCATCCAGCACCAAAGAATTCACACTGGAGAAAGGCCATATGAGTGCAGCAAGTGTGGAAAATCATTTAGGCGCAAATTTGGCCTCATTCAGCATCAGAGAGTTCACACTGGAGAAAGACCTTTTGAGTGTGGTGAGTGTGAAAAATCCTTTACCTGCAAATCTGACCTCATCCAACACCAGAGAATTCATACTGGCACAAGACCTTATGAGTGTCGTGAATGTGGGACATCGTTTAGACAACGGTCTGCCCTTATTCAACACCGGAGAGTTCACACGGGAGAAAAGCCTTATGAGTGTGGGCAATGTGGGAAACCCTTTGCTCACAAATCTGACCTCAATCAACACCAGAGAGTTCACACTGGAGAAAGACCTTATGAGTGCAGTGCATGTGGGAAATCTTTTAGCCAAAAGTCTAACCTACTTAGGCACCAGAGAGTTCACACTGGAGAAAAGCCTTAAATATGCCAGGAATGTTTTATTTCCTTGCTCAGTATAACAGCACTGGAGTACATTCTTCGGAGCCATTGACCTGTATTCATACCCCTGTATCTCAACATGCACCGTATGGAATGCCTCACATTTCAGCTATGTCCAGGATTTTAAGGAGCAGCATTGCACTTTCTGACCTTCCCAGGGCTATTGCCAAATTTATGTCACAGCCAGTTTCTGCAGCCAAAACTGTTTCACCTCAATGATACAACTTGGGGTAGAGCATTTGACTGCAAAACCATTTTACCTCTGCTTGGCACATCTATTCTGGTCACCACCCCAGTGTCCTCAGGGGAGCTGACCTCTGTTGGCTTACCTGTTTGAGGACATTATGAAAAGCCCAAGCCCTTAGTTGCATCTTCATTGCTTTCTCTGACTTTAGAGAATGGCCCTGACCGAGTTTTGATCCAGAGAACCCATTCTTGGCTTCGGAAGCAAGAATTCCTTTTTCAGGGACATTGTGCTCATATCAAGCTTGTGATAGTTTTTTCCAGATTCCAGTTTACCACTCTGGAAATTGCTCGCTACACTTGATCTGGTTTATAATGTTTTTGTTTGCACACCTTTAGTTTTGGTATTTATAATCACTGTGCAGGGGGGTGAGCACAGTGTGCAAGCAGGATTGTGGTTTCTCAGCAGTAAGGAATGAACAGATTGTGTGGATATATCAAACTTTCTAGCTTCACAGGGACTTTATGATGACAGAAAATAACTCATTGTCCAATTTTGGTCTAATTTGCATTGCTGCCCAAGGTATCAAAAGGACTGCAGAACTTTGTGGTCCTGATTGGTGGCCTGGGGCCAGGATTTCTTGGTGATACCAGGTTACTTTGAAGACCTTTGTTGTGCTAACCCCCAGTGCCTCTGAACAAGAGGAATTTTACTCCTTGTTCAGAGTGTAAATGACATCATTCACAGCACTGTTGAGGGGACTTCTTCCCCAGAATTGCAAAGAAACCAAAGACCACGATACACAAAATTTTCTGTGTAGGTCAGGCGGAACCATAATTGTGACAGAAACACTGGATGAATAAGGAGTAACGGAGACTGGGATAAATTAGATTAGATTAGGAGTGTGCTTCTTCTAAACTGATCCACCAGTGTTACAGTGACTGTGCTGTGTGGGATCAGTATGTACATACATTCTCAGGACTTCCCCAGTTGTGCTTACAGCAGCTGACATCTTTGGTAGAGGAAATAATGTAAAGATTTTGTGGATAACCATAGCCTCTTTGGGCTGTTTACTGGCGTTCATTGTTGTCCAGGCAGGAGAGCAGGGTAGAGAGAAGGATGAGCCTCTAATAAAGTAGAAGAATCTATCTTTCGTGATCTAGCATTCTTGTTGATTCAGGTAGCAACAGCCTTCACTGCTCTCTAATATTTGCTGCCACTGCCCATCTAGTGTATGAAGAGAGAAAATTTGAAGGTGATAACGAGTTACCAGCCTAATACTCTTTTTTTTTTTTTTATATAGAGGCATGTTTTATTTATTTATTTATTTGTTCATTTGTTTTTGTTTATACATGCACTGGGTACAGTCAGAAGCGCGGGAGGGTGAGAGAATTCACCAGAGCCAGAGCGGGGAGCAGAGCAGGCAGAGGACCGAAGTACACTGCTGAGGGGAGCAGCGGGTGGCAGGAGAGGTCTGCGCACCCAGCCTAATACTCTTAAGAAATGTAGAACATCTTGGCTTTTGTTTGAAAACCACTTTTTAAAAAAAGATTTATTTATTTATGCATACAGGCTAGAGGGGTGGGGAGGAGGTTATGTGAGCGGACTCCCCAGAGACAGAGTGGGGAGCAGAACAGGCAGATCCACTGAAATCCACTGCTGAGGGGAGCAGCGAGGAGACAGGAGAGGTCTCCTGCGCCCTGTGGGTCGCAACTGTGGGTCAGCTCCCTGGCCGGGGACCAAAATTCAGGCCTCAGTGGCTGCCAGTAGCTTGATAGTGCTGAGACTTAAACCCTGCGCCACCAGGAGTGCTCCTGGTATCACATTAACACAGTCATGCTGCATGATTTAGTTTAAAGAATGATGCTAGTTAATTCACTCAGCAGTGCTCTGCTCTGTAGATAACTGCTTTGTTTATCCATTCATGTGTTCATAGACACGTATTTCTGGGTTTGGGGTATTACAAGTGAAACTGCTATATTTTCAGTTTATTTATGTGGATGTGTTTTATTTCTCTTGAATTAAAAGTCAGAGTGTACACGGTACAGTGTAGACAAATATTTAACCTTTTAAAAAGTGCTGAACTGATCTAAAACAGTTGTTCCCTTTTGCCTACCAACACCTGATGTGGTCAGTCTTCTTAAATCTTCACCCTTGAACAAAGTGTACTAAGGGTCCTTGAAATTGATTGTTTGGGTTTTTTTAAATTTTTTGGGGGGTAAAATGTGCTCATAATCTTTCACCTATTTTCTTTATTAATTTATTATTTTAACAAATAAGACACTGCAACACAAAGCCATGTTGAACTTGTTCTTCAATGATGTGACTTTTTTTTAAAAGATTTATTTATTTATGCATACAAGAACTGGGGTACAGACCACAGGTGTGGGGCGTGAGAGCATTCACCAGAGACAGAGCGAGGAACAGAACAGGGAGACTGACTGAAACACAGTGCAGAGAGGAGCAGCGGGGAGACCAGAGAGGTCTGCTGCACCCTGTGGGTAGCTCCCTGGCCAAGGATGGAACTCGTGCTGCAGAGGCTGCGGACAGCTTCCTAGGTTGTGTCTTACCCCCTTGTACCACCAGGGAGGCCCTAATGTGACTTCTTTGCCATTTGGGACAATTGCTTTTGAATATTGGAAGGAATTTTTTTTTCCCCTTAATATTTTCTCCTGTGCAGTTTGAGGTTCACATGTGCCATATGCCTTTAAGCATAATCTGCATCTTTAACATCGTTACCACTTTTTTTTTTTAAGTCTTCAATGTTCATTAGTACACTCAATCAAGCCTAGGCTTATAGTCTTTGCCAATTTCCTTCCTTGTCAATACTACTGTCGTGTTAATTTCAAGGTGTCAAAATGATGCCACAGAACATGGAGTTGGTCGGCTGTTCTAGCAGCGCCTCATTGTATTCTCTTTCCACGTGGCCACAAACAATCTCAAGAACACAGATGAGGGCCTCCCCGGTGGCGCAGCGGTTGAGCGCTGGGTTGCGAAGCTGCCAGCAGCCTCTGCAGCGCCGGTTCGATCCCCGGCTGCTCCCCAGCCACCGGAGGAGGGTCCCACATGGCGCGCAGACCTCTCCTGCCGCCCGCTGCTCCCCTCAGCAGTGTACTTCGGTCCTTCTGCCTGCTCTGCTCCCCGCTCTGGCTCTGGTGAATTCTCTCACCCTCCCGCGCTTCTGACTGTACCCAGTGCATGTATAAACAAAACAAACAAATGAATAAATAAATAAATAAATAAATAAATAAATAAATAAAACATGCCTCTATTAAAAAAAAAAAAAAAAAAAAAACACAGATGAGGGCCTCCCCGGTGGCGCAGCGGTTGAGCGCTGGGTTGCGAAGCTGCCCGCAGCCTCTGAAGCGCCGATTCGATCCCTGGCCACTGGGCGAGGGTCCCACATGGTGCGCAGACCTCTCCTGCCACCCACTGCTCCCCTCAGCAGTGTACTTTGGTCCTTCTGCCTGCTCTGCTCTCCCCTCTGGCTGTGGTGAATTCTCTCACCCTCCAGCGCTTCTGACTGTAACAGTACTTGTATAAATAAATAAATAAATCTTAAAAAAAAAAAGGAACACAGACGGGGCCTCCTTGGTGTCCCAGGGGTTGAGTCTCAGCGCCTTCACCTCTATGGCCTGCTGCTCCCCTCAGCAGTGGATTTCAGTAGATACACCTGTTCTGCTCCCCACTCTTATCTCTGGGGAATCCTCTCACACTCCCCACCCCGGCACCTCTGGCCTGTACCCCACTTCTGCACAAAAATAAAATAAAAATCTTAAAAAATAGAAAAAACAAAGAGTAATAGAACAGTAAAATGATTATTAGTGGCAAGTTTTAAATATTTTGGTGTTTAAAAACAATTTGTACGTGACTTAAACTGGACATATTTAAAATGTACATTTTGATGTTTACATATTATGCTTACATTCCTGAAACCAACTTTCTTCCTGATCTTTTCAGTTTATTGTATCAGCATCTAAAATTAGTGAGACAAGGACATATTATACCTTTTGTGAAGACTTTTAAAATAAATTCATAAATGGAAAAGACTGTTATAAACCCCCATAGAGCCTCCCTGGTGGTGCAAGGGGTTAAGACACAACCTAGGAAGCTGTCCACAGCCTCTGCAGCACAAGTTCAATGCCCCGGCCAGGGAGCTACCCACATGGCTCAGCAGACCTCCCCTGACTTGCCTGCCGCTCCCTTCAGCAGTGTACTTGGGTCAAACTGCCTGTTCTGTTCCCCACTCTTGTCTCTGGTGAATCCGCGCACCCCCACACCTCTGGCCTGTACCTTAGCACTTGTATGCATAAATAAATAAATCTTAAAGAAAAACAACAACCCCATAAACTATCGTATCATTATCGGTCATTTTATGTATCCTCATGCACAATAATGGTTATTTTTACTTAGAATTCCAGATATGTCAGAGTCCATTTGTAATATCTAAGTATTTTTCATACTTAAGATAACATGAATATACAAAATAAAATTTTAAATAAAAATGTTAGTGTTGAGTTTTATTAATTGAATTAGCTATTGAAAGTAGATTAAGTGCAATTGTATTCGTATGCCCTTTACTCAGTTTGTCTTACTTTTTTTTTTTTTTGTGGGACCCTCACAGGCGGCCGGGGATCAAGCTGCGGGCAGCCTCGCAGCCCAGCGCTCAACCGCTGCGCCACCAGGCGAGGCCCTCAGCGTGTCTTACATTAACCTATATCTGCCACTTCTTTTTTTTACACTGAATATGTTTCCCATGTTAATGTTTTATATAATTGATTTACTCGTGTGCATGTTAAAGTTCAGTGTTGCCTCCAGTAAATCCAGGTGTCTGTAGTAGAGACATGTATGTCGCACTTCATGATGCTTAACACAGATTTGTCAGGAAAGCCTGAGGTGGCGACACGCCCCTGAGTGCCTTGGTGGTGGGGTCCGTGCGCCCAGATGCAGCGCCGCGCCCCTGTGCTGGGTGTTTGGGACTGTCGAGGTCGTCCTGGGCAGAGCCTGTGGCTCAGCAGGAAAAGCTACGAGGGGGCCACTCGCCCCTAGGGCGGCCACAGAGCCTTCGGAAGATGAAGGGGCAGCCAGGGCTCCCCACTACTACGCAGACGTTCAGGCGGCCCCACTCGGTGTGTGTTTATTCCCGTGCCCCGAGCGGTGCCCTGCGCTTCATCTTATTTGCTGCGGGGCGGTTGGGCCGGGACCCGTCACCCCTTTGCACGCACCTGAGGAGGAGCTGGGGGCGCTGCCCGCCTCCCGCCACCCGGATGTTCATGGGGCTGCTGGAATAGGCTGGCGACCCCCCATGCCTGCCGGGTGGGAGCTGAGGGGTGCCCCGCGCCGGGAGGGTTCACGTGGAGCCCAGCCGGGAGCATGACGGGGGCTCACTGCAGGGAGAGGGCGCCCTGGAGAGAAGCGCAGGTTCGGGGTTTGTGGCGACCCCCGCTCAGAGGCGGCTGCCGCCGAACACACCCGGGTGCGAGAGGGGCGGGGCCCGCCGCGGGGCCCGGGGTGGGGCTGGCTCTGGTGTCACGGAAGGGGCCGGAGTTTGCCGAGGGGGAAAGAGACGTGGCCGCTTTCCTTGGCCCTGACCTGCAGGGTTGGAAGGGTCACAGTGGCGGTGCCGGGGGCAGCTCCGCTGCCCGGGCTTGTCCTGCGACTCCCGGGGCCTGCGACACCCGCAGTGTCCCCTCGGCCCTGCAGCCCCGCGCGGCCCGGGCCTCCCTTCCCAGCGCCTCGGTGGCGCCGGCGCGACGCGCTTCCGTGGACAGCTCCGCGGGAGTCGGGGCCCCTGGGGCCCGCGGCCGGGGGCGTCGGCCCGGCACTGCGGCTCCGCGCCCAGAGCTGCGGGCTCGGCGGCCGGGGCAGCGCGGGGCGACGCCCGAGATGCCGCTTCCGGGTCTGGCCCGCGCCCCCGGCCCGGCGGACTACATCCCCCGGCGTGCGCGGCGGCGAGCGGCGCGGCGCCGCCCAATGAGAGCCTAGAAGAGCGGCGCGGCGCCGCCCAATGAGAGCCTAGAAGAGCGGCGGTTCCGGCGCGGCCCGCGGTGTCAAGGCGGGACTTCCGGTTTCTTCCTGGGGCGGCCATATTTGCTGCTCTGGGTTTTGTTCGCCGGCTGCGGAGCTGCGAGCGACGCCGCCGGGGCCGCGCCAGGGCTCGCCGAGGCCCCCGCCCGCCGGCGCCCCGCACGGCCCGATGGCGGCGGCCGCGCCGAGGACCCCGGCTGAGGTACGGGCCGGAGGAGGGGCGGGCGGGGTCCCCGAGCTGGAGGCGGTCGGGGCGAGGCTGCGGGGCGCCCGCTGGAAGGAAACCGGGGCGCGGAGCTGGGCGGCCCTGCCCGTCGCATCCGCCGGGCGCGGGGAGCCCCGAGCGCGGGGCCCTCGCGGGCGCCCACGCCGCCCTTGGCCCGTGTCCCGCGGTGGAGACGCGCGGTGTCCCCGCTCCTCGCCCGCCCTGCGCCCCGCGCGCGGCTGGTGGGCGTCTTTCCCCGCTGGGGGCGGGAGCGGTCCAGGGCCGGGTCCCGCGGCAGCAGCGTGGAGGGGGCCCCGGACGCCGAAGTCCGCCGACGCCCCCTGCGGCATCGCGCCGTCCCGCCTCTGGGCGCCGTCGCGCGGTGCCCTGCAGCTCTTGGGGCGCAGCCCCGGCGTCCCGCGCGGGTGTGCAGGCGGGAGTGTGTGATGAGTAAACTGCTGTCCGTCTCCTCTGTGCAGGGTCGGGTGTCGCGTTTGTCCAGCCCCATAACTAAGATGGGAATCCTGCCCTCAGCAGTGAGGTGACGATGAGGTGATTAAAACCCAAGTCTCTGGGGCCGGAGAGTCCGTGGCAGGGGCCAGTGAAGTGTAGCGTGACCGTAGGCACCGCCGTGGGGCCGGCGCAGGAATCACACCCTCGTGGCGAGGGAGTATGTCTGGTGACCCCAGGGCCCTAGTACTGAGGCTTTACTGGTCCTTGGCCGCACCAGCGTGATTCTCTGTCACGTCCACAACTTAAATACCTTATTTGCCATCTGCGCCTTCATGATGCTGGCTCCACCCTGGGAGCCGCAGGCCTGTGAGGAGACAGGCGCCATTGGCACCCCTGGCAGTAGAGCCTGGTTTCTCCTCTGAGGTGGGGGCCTGGGAGTGATGGACACAGGGTGGATGTGGGGGGGAGGGGCTTGGGGTACTAGAAGAGTGGCTTTTTTGTGGCTCACCTGTTCCCATCATGGCAGGGCAGGGTGACCTTTGAAGATGTGACCGTGTACTTCTCCTGGGAGGAGTGGGAGCTCCTTGATGAGGCCCAGAGATGCCTCTACCACGATGTGATGCTGGAGAACTTGCGACTTATAAGCTCCTTGGGTAAGGCCCTCAAGCCCACCTCCGTGCCCTGCGCTCCTGTCTCCTTCCCCTTGTCCCCAGAAGCAGGTCTTTCCTCAAATCAGGACAGTGGACTGTGCTTTTCCCTTCATTTGCTTGGGCTGAGGTTTGTGCACGGCCCTCTGATACCTTGAGCAGGCCCCACACCGCTTCCCTGAAAACTTGTAGGAGTCGTGCAGGAAACCTAATGGGTGCTCCCTTCTTGCCTTCACCTAGAGGACGATTTCTCATACTTGACTGACGGGAATCGTTATCACTGACATGGTTATGCTCGCATGGACCATGGGCTGTTCTGAGACCCTCTTCCAGAGTTCTCTGTGGAATGCTTTGTTTGCTTTTCCGGGGCACCTCATGTGCTGAGTCCTCCCGGCTAGTGCGGCCACTCCTCTGTGCTGTCTTTCCCTTAATATTTGTATCCTTAGGGCGCTTTATCTTTCCTCTCTGAGGGAGTGGGGTTCACAGAATATGCATGAATGCAGCCACAGTGAGACTGGCACTGAGAGAGCCCGGCCTGGAGGAAGGTGTCATGTCAGAGCCGTGTTCAAATTACTCCAGAGGCCTGTTCTGTTTGAGAAACATTGTGATGTCAGTGCCAGCGGCCACACCTCATTTCTGTCTTTGCTTCTCCTTTTTTGATCTCTGGGTTCAGTGTTTCTAACTTGTCACTCCTCTTATGTCCAGTCTGTGTCAAGACCCCCCATCTCTGAGCTCCACGTTTTACCAATTCTTCTCATCAGTCCATCTGTTGTGCTGTTCACATTGGCCCCGGTGTGTCGTGTCTTTGAGGTGCACGAGCCCTGAAACGGTTCAGCTCCCCTGCTGTAGTCATATTTTCTTGGGTCTCCACACACCCTTCTACACAGCGTTTGTGTGTCACTAGCAAACAGGTTCCTTTGGAAAATTGTTTTCAGAGTTGTGAGTTGAAGACCTTGTCTCTCTTTACTTCACACCTCATGGTTGTGTTCTTTACTGCACGAACACCCCTCTCTTTCTGTGCTCTTCATGGGTCACTACCGCTAAGCTTCCCCACCCTCAACCCAAGGATGACTTCCCTACCCTGTAAACAATCTCCGGGACTTGTTCCTGGCATGTGTTAGACACACACCTGTGTAGTAGCCGCCTCACCCACCAAAGTCAGCACACACTTTACTAGCATTTCTTGCTTTCAGGTTGTTCACATGAAGCAGAAGATGAGCAGACCATTTCTGTGCCCCAACTGTCCCAGGTCAGGACCCCAAAGGCACGTGTATCTTCACAGAAGACTCTGTGCTCTGAGATGCGTGGCCCAGAGCTAAAGGACATTTTGCACTGGAGTGACTGTAAGGGGACACATTGTGGGCAGAAACCGTACAGGATTGGGGCGTGTGAAAAGCAGCTGTGTTTTAGTGCGGAACCTCACCCGAAGCATCACATTGGAGGGAAATACTTTCAAAATAATGTGGACAGTGCCCCATTTGTGAGCAACTGCAAAATCATCGTGCCAGGGAAGCCTTTATCCTGTGGGGGGCGCGTGAGGGATTTCCTGGCCAGCTCCAGATTTCATCAGCAACAGGCCCCACACACCAGGGAGAAGTCGAACAGAACTCAGTGTGGACCGGCTATTTCTGGGGGGAAATCTCAATACAACTCTGGAAAATACTCAAAAGACTTCAATTACAAACACACACTTGTTCATCACCAGGGAGCCCTCACCAAGGAAAAATGCTACGTGTGCAGTGAGTGTGGGAAATCCTTTAGCAAGAGCTACAGCCTCAGTGACCACTGGAGAGTTCACACTGGAGAAAAGCCTTATGAGTGTGGGGAGTGTGGGAAGTCCTTTAGGCAAAGCTCAAGCCTCATTCAGCATCGGAGAGTCCACACTGGAGCAAGGCCTCATGGATGCGACCAGTGCGGAAAATTGTTTAGCAACAAGTCCAACCTCATTAAACATCGGAGAATTCACACTGGAGAAAGACCGTATGAGTGTAGCGAGTGTGGGAAGTCCTTTAGCGAAAGCTCTGCGCTGCTTCAGCATCGGAGTGTTCACACTGGAGAAAGGCCCTATGAATGCAGCGAATGTGGGAAATTCTTTACCTACCACTCCAGCCTCATAAAACACCAGAGAGTTCACTCGGGATCGAGGCCCTATGAGTGCAGTGAATGTGGGAAATCCTTTACTCAGAACTCCAGCCTCATTGAGCACCGTAGAGTTCATAGTGGAGAAAGGCCTTATAAATGCAGTGAATGTGGAAAATCTTTCAGTCAAAGCTCTGCACTTCTTCAGCATCGGCGAGTTCACACCGGGGAAAGGCCTTATGAGTGCAGCGAATGTGGGAAATTCTTTACTTACAGCTCCAGCCTCTTAAAACACCAGAGAGTACACACTGGGTCAAGGCCCTACGAGTGCAGTGAGTGTGGGAAGTCCTTTACTCAGAACTCCAGCCTCATCAAACACAGGAGGATTCACACTGGAGAAAGGCCCTACGAGTGCAGTGAATGTAGGAAATCTTTTAGCCACAGCTCTAGTCTCATTAAACACCGAAGAGTTCACACTGGATAAAGGTATTGGCGAGTGCAGTGAATTGAGGAAGTTGTTTACCTGCAGCTCAAACTTCAGTAACCACTATAGAGTTTACACTGGAGAAAGACTTTGTGAGTCTTTGAATGTGGGACATGATTTATCTACAACTCCAGATTCCTAAAACACCGTAATGTTCACATTAATGATGGCCTTCTGAGTGCAACAAATGTGGGAATCATCTAACCAAAGTCCAGCTCTATTACACTCCAGAGATTTCACGGAGGAAGGCCTCGTAAGGTCATTGAATGTGAGAAAGCCTTAGCCAAAGTACTTACCTCATTGGATGCCACAAATGTCAGATGGGAGAAACCTTACAGGTGCACGTATATGGTTTTTCTTTGCTAAGTAACCACACTAGAGCTCCCATGTGAAGGTGCCATTTGCTTGTGTTGAATCTCAGACATCTGAACATCTACATGAATTCCAGGTACGTGGGAGCTGCAGTGCACTTTTTTTTTCTTTTAAAGATTTATTTATTTATACAAGCACTGGGGTACAGGCCAGAGATGCGGGAGGGTGAGAGGATTCACCGGAGACAGAACAGGCAGATGGACCGAAATACGCTGCTGAGGGGAGCAGCGGGGAGACAGGAGAGGTCTGCCACGCCATGTGGGTAGCTCCCTGGCTGGCAGTGATCGAACCCGCACTGCAGAGGCTGCCAACAGCTGCACAGCGCTGCGCTCAACCAGCTGTGCCACCAGGGAGCCCCCTGCAGTGTACTTTTCTATTCTACCCAGGACTGTAGCCACATTTACATCACTGACAGTTCTGTGACCGAAGCCATTTCACCTCTGCAGTCCAGCAGGTACCCTCAGCCCTGTCATCCCAGCGTGCCCGGAAGCTCACCCAGCGCGGTCCTGTTGCAGGATGATCCGGGAGGAGCCTGAGCACACCCTCCCCGTTCTTCCCCTTTCTGGGGAGTTACCCGTTTCGTCGTGGAGGACGCTGTTGGTGTGTGGGGAAAAAAAGGACGACGTCTTTCAGGATATCATCAGCCTCATGAGATTGTAGCGATGGAATTTTCCAGCCTCGACGGCATCTACCACGTAACAGTCTGCCTCCCATTACTCTTGTGTGTACGATAACGTGTGTCTTACTTCGGCCAGCAGTAATCCTGGGGGGTTCTCGCTGTATCGGGTGGTTTGAGATTAACTGAGTTTGTTACCTGAACGGGGTAAATGGGAATTTTCATAGTTCAGACTGAGGAGACAGTGGTGATAACCTTCGCGCTTCGGAGAGAAACTGGAACTCATTCTCTTCCTCACGGGAGACATGAGCTCACGCTCAGTGTTAGTAAAGGCAAGTCTGTTCTCCAGGTCCTACAGCGGAGCCAGGGGCCTGTTGTCATGAATTCCGAAGCATCACCAGTGTGATGGGTAGGAAGGAGTAATAACTGTTACAGGTGAGCAGAGTGGAGGCGGCCGCAGCAGCTTGTTTGGAACGTGCCTCTTTTATCGGGCGCCTGTGACGTTGATACACTATTCACCATGAAGGATGCACAGGTACAGGGACACTCAGGACCTCCAGGAGTCTGTATCTTACATAACTGAGGGTGTTGAAAGAGAAAATAAAGGCTTTGTGGATTCGTCTGCTGTCTCTGGGATGTTTACTCTGGCAGGGAAACAAAACAGCCGGAAGCGGCCCCATGCAGTGATGGCCTTTGTGGCCCGCAGTTCTCCTGTTGAGTGAAACAGCCTTTATCGCTCCCCACTTGTTGCAGCTACGGAGGCGGCACCCCTCTCGTCAGGAACAGATGGCGGAATCAATGGTTTCCCAGCTTGATTTTCTAAAGAGTGGGAAATTCAGAGTTTTAACTTCAATCCTATTTTTCAAGTTATAATGACATGCAGTACACTCTTCCTGCTTCAGTGTACAATTTGATAAATGTGACGTTCATAAAAACCCGTGATTCCACCAAACTATCATGATAATAAACTTTCGCGTTACCCTTACATGTATCTGTGTCCTTTCATGATTCCTGTGCTGCAGGCCATTGATTTAGTTTGCTTTATTATTGGTTTGTATTTTCTGGAACACTCTGATTGAAGTCATAGTCTGTTTCTTGGGTACCCTCATGTGATGTGTATTTTGAAATTCATCAGTCGTGCTTACATGAGTAGAATATTCTTATTGAATCCCGGAGAAGTACGTTCTTGGGATATACCACTATTTATTACATCATCCCTATTTTAATTGGTTCCAGTTCTGGCTATTGCAAATGAAACCTTCAGAAGCTGGATAGTCTTCCGATGGGGAGGTTTCATTTCTCTCATGTTGCTTGCTTGTAAGTGCACCACCTGAGGCCATGTAGGTGACAGTGTGAGTTTTTATGGAGCCAGGTCTGTTAGACGTGATTATTTCCTTTCGTTTTCCCTCAGCGTGTGAGTCCCTTTCGCTCATATCCTACATAATAGTGAGTGGTTAGTCCTTTTCCATTTTGATCTTTGTAGAAATGTGGCTCTCACTCAAAAAGTATCTGCCTTTGGCTTTCAGCACATTTCCCTGAGGTTTCCTGGTGGTTAGCGTAGCTAGTGTACAAGAGACGGGGGAAGGTGTGCCGCTTAAGTGTATACGAAGTGCCTGTGTTGAGATCCTCATCCACAGAGGTGATGGTATTGGGAGATGGGGCTTTTGGAGGTGCTTAAGTTATGACAGTGGAGCCCCCATAAATGAAATGGAGGCCCTCAAAACCCCTCACTCCTGTCATGTGAGGACACACAAGAAGTCAGCAACTGAGCCTGTGGAGGGGGCTGACGTCTGTACTGTCCCTTTAGCCTCCAGTGCCACGAGAAATAGGCCTCTGTTGATAAGCCAGTCTGTGGTCTTGTACAGTACCCCAAAAGGCCTAAGACACATCCTGGTTTTTTTGGGTTTTGGTTTTTGGTTTTTTTGCGGTACCCTCGCCAGTGGCCAGGGAACGAACCGGTGCTGCAGAGGCTGCGGGCAGCCTCACAGCCCAGCGCTCAACCGCTGAGCCACCAGGGGAGGCCCCACATCCTGTTTCTTATTAGGGCTATTTTCAAAATTCATGTACAAAAGTGGCAAAGACATAAAACCCAATGAGTGCCTCCCCAGGCTTCACGGTTCTTACTTCATGCCCGTTGTTATCTGTCCTCTTACCAGTCTCGGCATCACATTTTATTTTACTTTAAGGAAGTACCATTTTTCTTCATTCCTGTTAATATTTTGACAGGAGGGCCTCCCTGGTCGCGCAAGGGGTTGTCTCAGCACTGTGAAGCTATCCCCAGCTGTTGCAGCAAGAGTTCTGTCCCTGACCAGGGAGCTGCCCCACACGGCACAGCTGACCTCTCCTTTTTTTCTTTTAGATTTATTTTATTTATTTATGCATACAAAAGCTGGGGAGCAGCCCAGAAGTTCGGGGGTGGAGGGTGAGAGGCCTATCCAGAGACAGAGTGGGGACCAGAACAGGTGGATGTACTGAAATCCACTGCTGAGGGGAGCAGGGTGAGAAAGGAGAGGTCTGCTGTGCCCTGTGGGTCAGCTCCCTGGCCGGCCGGGGATCAAACTTAGGCTGCAGTGGCTGCCAATAACCTGATAGCACTGTTTTGAACGCCTGGGCCACCAGGGGGGCCCCCATAATTCTTACACAGGAGATACCTCAAAGAAACGGGGTTCCCGGACCTCCCCTGGTGGCGCAGGTGGTTGAGCGCAGCGCTGGGAAGCTGTCCGCAGCCTCTGCAGCGCGGGTTCGATGCCGGCCGTCCGGCGAGGGTCCCACATGGGACCCACAAATGACGCGCGGCTGGTGCCACGTGGGCGCCGTCGCTTCCGGTCTCTATCTTTCCCCATGGGCCCCCCGGGGCCGCGTTTTCCCGGCCTCATCGACTCCTGTCGCCCGACGAGGGCCCACGCGCTCGGAGCAGCGGTTCGGGCCCCCCCCCCCGCCCCACCCCCCACCCCGCGTTGGCAAGGGCGGCCTCGCAGCTGGGTTTCCCGTCGCAGCCCCGGGCCGTGGCCGTGGGAAACAGAGGCAGCGAGACTGGGCTGCGGACGCGTTTCCCTGGGTCCCGGTGGACTCCGGGAAAGAAGCCTTGGGGCGGCCTCCAGGAGCGCTGGCGAGGGCGTGGGCCTCGGCCTCCAGCTGCGGGTGGGGCGGCCCCTGCAGACCCCTGGAGCGCTCTGCTGGACGCAGCCCGGCTTGGCGACCACAGCATCGCTCGTCGGTCTAGGCTGGGACCTACGTTTCATTTATTTATTATTATGTTTTTTTAAAGATTGATTTATGCAAGAACTGGGGTGCAGGCCAGAGGTGCGGGGGGTGAGAGGATTCAGCAGAGGCAGAGTGGGGAGCAGAACAGGCCGATCTACTAAAATCCACTGCTGAGGGAGCAGTGGGGAGACAGGACAGGTCTGCTGAGCCATGTAGGTTTCGCCCCCGGCCGGTCAGGAATCGAACCTGCGGACAGCTTCACAGCGCTGCGCTCAACCGCCTGTGCCATCAGGGGAGGCCCCCGTTTCATTTTTTTAAAATCAAATTTTATGTGTTTGGCAGTCGCGTGGGAGACTTGCTGCTGGGGGCGCAGCTTCACACCTCAGCATGTGCACATGCACCTCACCCTGGTCCTCGCTCTGGAGCCATCACCGTCCCACCCTGAGCGCCGTCGGCGATTGCATCATCGTTCCGAGTCTCCATGTCTGGGGACTGGCCTGGTGCGGCCCGGAGTCTGAGCACCACCTGCTCATAGGAGCACTCCTTGCATTTTGTTGTGAGCCTGCGATACCGGTGATGTCCAGAATCGCAGGTCGAGGTGCGCTAAGGCTCATCTCCTGTTGAGGGCGCTGACGGGTTCATTTAATTCCCTTCGAAGTGCTTCTATAATGAAAGAACTAATCATTTGCATTTCCCGAAAGAATCAGACTGCGCCAACGTCGTGACAGTGACACTACCCTGACATTTCACCATTTAATAAAGTGCCTTCTCACGTTGCTATGGTTTTTGGTTTCTCTCGTGACCTTGTCACCTGCAGGGAGCACAGACAGACAAAGATGGAGACTGAGGAACTGGGACTGTGTCTTTATTACCAAGGTGCAGGGAGGAATGACGTGGGCGCCCCTTATTGGGCAGGAATAAAACAGTCTGTATTTTTGTGGGTTTTTTAAAAGATTTATTTTTTCCCGCATATGAGAATAGGGGTCCAGGTCAGAGGTGAGGGGGTGAGAGGATTCCCCAGGGACAGAGTGGGGCACAGGAGGATTGACTGAAACACAGGGCTGAGGGGAGCAGGGGAAACAGGAGCGGTGTGCTGCGCGCTGTGAATGATTGGGTTCCACTGTGTTTTTGTTTTGTTTTTTTTTAATTCAGTTTGTTACCTGAACTATAAATATTTTTTTAACCCCGTTTTCAGGCAGATGCAAACTTACCTTAATGGAACCCCTTGCTGGGAAAGCATGTATGACCCCTGGGGAACAGAAGCTTTGGGGTATCCATCGCGGCGGGAGGACGAGCAGGAGCGTGGTTTTGACGGGCTGCTCTGAAGGGAAGCACTGGAAACTGCGTCCTGGGAACCGGAGGGCTCTGCGGGGGTTCAGCCAGGGGCGCCGGCTGGCGTTCCAGGCCGCTGCCGCACGGTAAGGGCGGCCGCCGGAGCCGGCGACGGCGCCGGGACGGAGGACGGCAGAAGCGGCCCGGGCCGGCTCGGCCCAGGAATGCGTCTCTCCGAGTTCCTGCGCGGTCGCGTGTTATGCCGCCTCCGACACCAGCGGCTGCCGCGGCCCCGCCCTCGTGGGCTCGGACCCGCACGCGGGGCGTTTGCGGCCGCGCGGCTCTCGGCCTCGGGAGGCCTCCCGGGCGTCCTGCCGGCTCCCCGGTGCCGGCCGCAGCGCCGCTCGGGGGCCGCCGGGACTGTCTGGGCGCCGCGGCCCCGGGGCGGCCAGTCGGCCCAGCTGGGAGTGGCGTCGAGCGTCCTCAGTCGCGGCTCCGCGAGGCCTTTCCCGCCCGCGTTGCTGGGGACGCTCCGGCGTTGCCATGGTGACGCGGGCGGGCTCCGCGGTCTCGTAGACTCGCGCGTCGCGGCCGCAGGCGCAGGCCCGGCGCCTGAAGCCCGGGCACGGCGGGCGGGCGCCCCGCCCCCGCCTCCCGTCGCAGTCGGGGCCCGGGCGCCCTCCCGGGAGACGGCGGTCCCGGCGCGTCAGGGCGGTTCCCCCGCTCGGGCCCGGCGTCAGCGACGTTGTGCGCCCGCGCCGTCGCCGGGAGACGCCGCGCTTCGGGCCGGGCCGGGAACTACGTTACCCAGCAGGCCCCGCGCCGAGCCGCCGCGGGTCGTCCAATGAGATTCGCCCCCGGGCCGGGACTTCCGGCCCCTCACGGCGACCCCCCTCGGCCGCTCGAGTGCGGTCGCGGTGTCGGCCCCGGAGGCGGAGGCGGCGCGGGCGCGGGCGCGGGCGCGGGCGCGGGCGCGGGCGCGGGCGCGGGCGCGGGCGGGCCCGGGGTCTGGGCGACGCCGCCCGCCAGGCCGGTCTCGGCCGAGCTCCCCGCTCCCTCCCTGCCCGCCCCGCGCAGTCCGATGGCGGCGCCGGAGGCCCCCGCTGAGGTACAGGCCGGGGGCGCCCCCTGGGGTCCGGGCGGGGATGGGGGGCGGGCGGGGGTCCCGGATCCCGAGCCCTGTGGGGGCGGGTCGAGCCCGGAGCGGTCGGGAAGCGGGTCCGTCGGGCGTCTGCGGGGTCCAGAGTCGGGGCGGCCCCCGGGTGGCCCTGGCCGCGGGGCTCTGGGGGGCCCGGACGGGCGGCGGCGGCCCCCCTCGCCGGCCCCGTCGGGGCGCTCGGCTCGTGCGTCCAGAGACTCCTCGGCGTCCAGGCCCTTGGGGACCCTGAAGGCGCCCCGCGCCCGGGGCCCGCGTCGAAGCCGGCTCGTCGGGCGGGACCCCTGCCGGGCCGTCGGGGGTCGGCTGTGGAAATGTACCACCGAGCGCTGCCGCCGGGGTCCCGCTGGGAGCGAGGCGACGCTGGTTCTGGGGTGCCGGCCCCGGGCGCCGGCGGGGCGGCAGGAGTCGGCCGGGAGCGTCCGTGGTGAGGCCGGGCCCGCGGGGTCCCTCGGCTGCCCTCGGCGGGGCGGACGGCGCGGTCGTCGGGGAGCGCGAGGAGCGAGCAGGCGCGTGCCCGTGCCGGCCTCCGCGCCAGCGCGCGCCGCGGGAGGGGCCTGGGCGGCGCGGGCAGGCGGCGGGGCCGGGCGGGCGGGAGTCCTGCGGCTCAGGCGCTCTGCCGGCAGGGAAGCGTGACCTTTGAGGACGTCGCCCTGCACTTCTCCTGGGAGGAGTGGGACCTTCTTGACGAGACCCAGCGACGTCTGTACCGCGACGTGATGCTGGAGAACTTCGCCCTCGCATCCTCGCTGTGTAAGACTCTCCCCCTCCCCGGGGAGGCCCTGCCTTTCCCTGGTCCCGGACCGCTGCGTCCCCCGAGGGTGCTGTGGGAGCTGTGGGAGCGGCGAACTTCCCTGCTCTGTGAGTAGGTGCAGCGTGGACCGAGGCTGGCCGCACCGCTCGCGGCCTTCACCCCAGCACCTGCTGCCCAGGTCCGCGGGGACTTCGGGGCCGAGGTGAGGTGATGTCAGTCCAGCGGATCCACTGGTCTTGCCCTTCCCTGGCTGAGCGATGGGTCTCTGGCATCACGCCACGCCTCTCCTGTCCCCATGGGCTTTTTTTTTTTTTTTCCAAAGATTTGTTTTATTGATTTAAGCATCCAAGAACTGGGGTACAGGCCAAAGGTGTGGGGGGGGGAGTGAGTGGATCCCCCAGAGACAGAGTGGGGAGCAGAACAGGCAGATCCACTGAAACACACTGCTGAGGGGAGCAGCGGGGAGCAGCTGCGCCCTGTGAGTAGCTCCCTGGCCAGGATGGAACTCAGGCCGCAGTGGCTGGACATAGCTTGATAGTGCTGAGACTTAACCCCTGCGCCACCAGGGAGCCCACCTGTCACTGATCCTCTTTCATGCCTGGCTGTGTCAGAAATTGCCGTCACTGACATAGTTACTAGTTAGAGGAATTCTTTTTGCAAGATTCACCTTCAAGTTTCTTTTTTCTTAATTATGGTAAAGTTGGAACAATTCCCAAGTGGCATTTTATTTTTTATTTTTATTTTTTAAGATTTATTTATTTATGCATACAAGAGCTGGGGTACAGGCCAGAGATGAGGGGGGTGAGAGGATTCACCAGAGACAAAGCTGGGAGCAGAACAGGCAGATTGAAATACACACACTGCTGAGGGGAGCAGCGGGCGAGACAGGAGAGGTCTGCCAGGCCATGTGGGTTGCTCCCTGGCCGGCCGGGTGTTGAACTCGTGCTGCAGAGGCTGCGGGTCTGCTTCATAGTGTGGTGCTTAACCTTTTGCGCCACCAGGGAGGCCCCCAAGTGGCATTTTAGTACATTTCTCACTGCTGTCTCTGTAATCACTCCTGGGTAGATTTCATTTGCAAATTGAAACTGTATCCCTTGAACCATCCACTGGCAACACCCTTGTTCTTTATTTGAATTTGATACTTTGAGTATCTCATGTGACTGAAGTCAGACAGTAACATATCAGGCTTATTTCACATAGCACAAAACTTTTAAGGTTCATCTTTGTCATGGAATGGGGCTACTGTCCCTCCTTTTAAAAACAGAATTATGGGGCCTTCCTGGTGGCTCAGGCGTCAGGTCTCAGCACTACCACTGCTGCTGCCTGAGTTCGATCCCCAGCCAGGGAGCTGGCCCACAGGGCGCAGCAGACCTCTCCTGTCTCCCGGCTGCTCCCCTCAGCACTGGATTTCAGTGGCTCAACCTGTTCCGCTCCCCACTCGGTCTGGTGAATCCTCTAAACCCCGCACCTCTGAGCTATACCCCAGTTCTTCTATGCAAGCCTAAATAAATAAACTCTTTAAAAGAAAAAAAAATGAATCACATCCTTCTGTATGTCGGTGCCATGTTTTGTTCATCCATGGATGGACACTTGCGTGGCTTCCACCCTGGGTTCTGTGTGTGTGACGCAGCCGTGGTCGCGGGTGTGCAGATAACTTTTGGTGTGCCAGCCTCAGTCCTTTTGGGTGTATGCCCAGGTCCAGAACTGCTGCATCATATCATTCTGTTTTTAATATTCTGAGAAATCACATTTTCCATATCGGTTGTGCCATTTCGTACCCCCAGCACAGAGGCTTCCGGCTCTCCCATCCGTGCCCGCGCTTGTCTCTGGGTGCGCGATGCGAGCCCTGCTCACTAGCGCGAAGCAGTTTCTCGCTGTGACTGTGATTCGCAGTTCTGTACCAGTCAGTGATGTGGGGCGTTTTGTGTGTGTGCTTATTTGCCATTTGTATGTTTCCTTTGTGTAAGTATCCAAGTCTTTTGTCCAGTTTTGAATCAGGTTTGGGCTTTTTGTTTTTAAGCTTGAGGAGGTCACTGTATATTCTGCATATTCATCCCTTACATCATTTGCAAATGTCATCTCTCATTCTGAGAACTTGTCTTCTTCCTGTCTCCCCAGTGTCCTGGGAATACACACGTTATTTTTTTTTTTTTTTTTTTAAGATTTATTTATTATTTTTTTTAATTTATTTATACAAGCACTGGGTACAGTCAGAAGCACGGGAGGGTGATAGAATTCACCAGAGCGGGGAGCAGAGCAGGCAGAAGGACCGAAGTACACTGCTGAGGGGAGCAGCGGGTGGCAGGAGAGGTCCGCGCGCCATGTGGGGCCCTCCTCCGGTGGCCGGGGAGCAGCTGGGGATCGAACTGGCGCTGCAGAAGCTGCAGGCAGCTTCGCAACCCAGCGCTCAACCGCTGCGCCACTGGGGAGGCCCTATTTGTTTTTTGTTTTTTTTTTAAGATTTATTTATTTCTGCATCCAAGAGCTGGGGTGCAGGCCAGTGGTGTGGAGGTGAGAGGACTCACCAGAGACACACTGGGGAACAGAACAGGCAGGCTGACTGAAATCACTGCTGAGGGGCTCGAACTTGTGCTGCAGAGGCTGCGATAGCTTCATAGGTTGTGTCTTAACCCCTTGTGCCATCAGGGAGGCCCTGAGGACACAAGTTTTTCACTTTGATCAAGTTTATTTTGTCATGCTTTTGTTGTTTGTGCCTCTGATGTCATTTTCTTGACTTTGTCAATATTTTCTTTTATCTCTTTGGTATTCAGACTCTTGTTTAAAGTCTTTGTCCAAACAATACACCATCTGGTCATTCTCAAGGGTAGTTTTTCTTGATTTATTTTTTTTCCTACACAGGTGATGCTTTCCTGGTGCTGTATACGTCCTGTGATTTTGTTGTTGAAAAATGAATGTTTCCGTCTTATGATGTGGAAACTAAGAGCCAATCTTCCCCTCCCCAGGGTTTTCTGGGGGTTTTTGTTGTTATTTTTTGTTGACTGGATGTAGGGGGACTCTGGGCTGGAGTTGTCCAGGTAGGAAGGCAGATTCCGGGTGCTGACTACTCCACCAGCTTCCTTCTGCCTGGGCCTGAACATGCTTTTGGTAATAAAATATTTTTACTGTGCTGTATCGTGTGGCGAGTTGTTCTGCTGTGTTGTGTGGCCAGTATTAGCCACTGATTGTCCTTTCTTTGCCGTAGGATTTGTATCATCCAGGTCTCAAGCAGTTTCTCAGCCGGGGGTAGGGGAAGGTCCTCTGTGCCTAAGAGAGAGACATGACTCCAGTCTTTTCACGATGGGGTCACGGGGACCTGGGCCCGGCGAATGGCAGTAGAGGGGGGCCTGATGCCAGCTTTGTTCACGTCATACCGGGAACTGCTCTGTCCTGTTTCTCTGGTGTTTTGGTGCCATGACCAGTAGCCAGTTCCCTTTTATCTTCAAGTCTCCATTCTTGACACTTTGCTGCCTTGTCATTTCTGCTACTCATTTTCCTTCTGACTCTGTGCCAGTCCCCACCTCTCTGGACCACTTGTCTGACTCCTTCCTCACATTGTCCTTCCACAGTGCCTTCCCACGTCCTCGTGTCCAAAAGCTGCCCATAGCATCTGTGATCCTTGAACAGCTATTACTTTGTTCCCACCAGACCTTTCTGTGCCTGGAAATAGACTTCTGCACAACGCCACTGTCACCAGCAGACAGACGCCTTTTAGAAGCTGTTGAGAAGAGGCCTCCCTGGTGGCGCAAGGGGTTAAGTCTCAGCACTATCAAGCTCTCTGCAGCACGAGTTCCATCCCCAGCCAGGGAGCTACCCACATGGCACAGCAGACCTCTTCTGTCTCCCTGCTGCTCCCCTCAGCAGTGGACTTCAGTAGATCCGCCTCTTCTTCTCCCCACTCTGGTGAATCTTCTCACCCCCCCGCACCTCTGGCCTATACCCCAGCTCTTGAATGCATAAATAAATAAAACTTAAAAAAAAAGCTGTTGAGAAGAACGAGTTGTAGAGTTTCCCTTCCCTCTAGTCATACCCTTTTCTGTGTCCTATAGCCATTGAGACTGCACCATTCCGTGAACTTGGACCCCTAGCAGTACAGAACAACTGCTTCCGCTATCTGACCCCGACTGCATTTTCCTGAAAACAGTCCTGTGGATTGAGCCTTTGGTGTATGAGGTTACCTTTGTGATGGGCTCACCCCCTCCCAAGAAAGTTAACGTGTACTTCATGGTCCCTGTTTTCAGATTGCTGGCATGGAGTGGCAGATGAGGAGGCATCTTGTGAACAGACGACTTCTGTAGAAGGAATGCCACAGTTCAGGACTCACAAGGCAGGTCCATCTCCCCAGAAGGCCCAGCCCTTTGAGAGGTGTGGCCCAATCATGAGAGACATTTTGCACTTGGATGAGCACCAGCGAACACGTCTTGTTCAGAAGCCATACGCGTGTGGAAGAAGATCGTGTTTCGTTGCCAACCGTCAACAGTTCCAGCGGCCGTACATCACAGAGAGGCCCTTCAGAAGTTCTGTGGACGAAGCCTCCTTTATAAAGGCCTGCACAGTCCACGTGTCAGGAAAACCCTTCATCTGTGGGGACATTAGCAAGGACTTCATGGCCAGCATGGGCTTTTACCGTCAACAGGTCATTCTCACTGGGGAGAAGCCAAACATTAGTGATGGTGGGTATGAGAATATCTTCCATGGTGGAAAAAGTCGCCACCGCTGGGAAGACTGTGAGAAAGCCTTCAAGTACACAGATAATGTGGCTCAGGACCAGAGCATCCTCCCCAGAGAAGGACTTTATGAGTGCAGCATATGTGGGAAAACCTGCACCCGAAGGTGTAACCTCATTCAGCACCAGAAAGTCCATACTGGAGAAAGGCCTTATGAGTGCAGCGAATGTGGGAAACTGTTTACCTATTACTCCAGCTTCATTGTACATCAGAGAGTGCACACTGGAGAACGGCCTTATGAGTGCAGCGAATGTGGGAAATCGTTTAGCCAAAGCTACAGCCTCAATAGCCATAGGAAAGTTCACACTGGAGAAAGGCCTTACGAGTGCAGGGAATGTGGCAAATCTTTTAGTCAAAGGTCCAACCTCGTTCAACATCAGAGAGTTCACACTGGGGAAAGGCCTTACGAGTGCAGTGAATGTGGGAAGTCCTTTAGCCAAAACTTCAGCCTCATTTACCACCGCAGGGTCCACACGGGAGAAAGGCCTCATCACTGTGGCGAATGTGGGAAGTCATTTAGCCGAAGCTCCAGCCTCATTCACCACCGGAGGCTGCACAGTGGAGAAAGGCCTTATGAATGCAGTAAATGTGGTAAATCCTTTAAGCAGAGCTCCAGCTTCAGTTCACATAGGAAAATCCACACGGGAGAAAGGCCTTATGAATGTCGGGAATGCGGAAAATCTTTTAGCCATAGCTCTAACCTCAAGAACCACTGGAGAGTTCACACAGGAGAAAGGCCTATTGAGTGCAGTGAGTGTGGGAAATCCTTTAGCTGCAAATCTAACCTGGTGAAACACCTCAGAGTTCACACAGGAGAGAGACCTTATAAGTGCAGTGAGTGTGGAAAATCCTTTAGCCAAAGCTCCAGCCTCATTCAACACCAGAGAGTTCACACTAGAAAAAGGCCGTAAGAGTGCAGTGAGTGTGGGAAATCCTTTTGCTGTCAACCTGACCTCATTCGACACCAGAGACCTCACACTAGTGAAAGGCCTCAGATGCACATAGGCTATGCGGTTTCCTTCTAGTAGTTACACTGGACCAAGAAGTTTTGAGGGGTCCGTCTCCTAGAATCAAAGCCCATGCACCCGAAATTATCATTCTGGGCAGATTCCACTTGAATGCCAGCCGTGCAGGGATCTTTCAGGAGCTGTGTTACACTTTCTAACCTGTCAGGGCCCTTGTTACATATACACCACCTCAGTTTATGTGACAGTTCATTTCACCTCCTCCACCTGGCAGGCCCACCTGTGCATCACCCTCATGTGTTCAGGGAGGATGACTTCTACTTTTGCCCATGTGCTGAAGGAAAGATCCTAGGTGGTCTTAGGCCTTGCGGGGTCCTCATTCCCTGCGTGTTCACAAATCAGGTTGTGGGTCTCCCCAGTTTGATCCCAGGGGACTCAATCTTCATTCTCCTGGTGTCTTGCCCAGAAGAGCTGTGCCAAAGACACATTTATTTTATGTGCTGCAGGTTTGAATCTTCCCTGACTCCAAGGCACTGTCCTGGAGATGCTTCCTCATGTTGCTTTGGATTTTTGCAATAATAAAGACGTGATTATGTAAGACACCTGTGATCTTGGGGTTTTATTCACTGTATGAAATGACCTGACAACAAGTGGGTTCTGTCAGCATGACGGAGGCCACAGCTTTCATGCAAGTCCCGTGTGTTGCGCAAAACAGTGATGGAGAATACAGCTTTCTGGTTTGGCTTAATTTGCACTGTTGCCTAAGTTATCCGAGGAAAGGCTGAAACACTCGTGGTCTCAATTTGTGAACCGGGTTGCAGGATTTTGTGTGGGCTCAGACCACCCTGAGGAACCATGAAGTTGTGACAACCTCAAGCACTTTGGGGAACAACATAGATTCCTTTTTGTCACAGTGAATAGCACATAACATACAGCATGTTGAGGGGAATCTACCCCACATCCTGCAAAGAAGCCACGTCCCCTGTACCCAAAATCCACTAAGCTAGCGTCACTAAGACTCCAGGGCCCCGACAGAACCCTAGTTGGTATAGTGACATCAGGCAAAATAGCTGGAATGTGCCTTATAAAATCGCTTCAGCAAAAGAGGCGGTGACTGATGGCAGTGTCGCCGGGCACAGAAGTTGTCAGCATGGGCGTGTGTTTCTTTCGTAGCTGAGGTCATCGTCAGAGCAGTAACCTACTGCTGTCCTTGGTTCCTGGGCCCTTTATGGGCTGTAAACCCGAGGTCATGCCCTGGCAGAAGCAGCAGCTTCCAGAGTGGCCCTCCCGCCAGGGGCGCTTTTGTGCGTCAATGTTCGCTCTACTTAGCTAGGCCCCTCCTCCCAGGTCACTGGAAAAGAGATTCAATACAGGATCGCCAACCCGATTTTGTGAAGAACGGGGCATCTAGATGTTTCTTTTGAACCCTAATTAAAGGTATAATTGGGTTAGGTGTAGCTGACACGACACACCAGACCCGTTGGAAGTTTTGATATGTAAACCCCGGAGAGCTCCATCATGAAACACACACTTATTTGCGTAACACCAGCTCTTGTTTGCATAAATAAACCTTTAAAAAAAAAACTGGGGTGCAGGCCAGAGGTGCAGAGGTGAGAGGACTCACCAGAGACAGAGCGGGGAGCAGAAGAGGCGGATCTACCGAGATCCACTGCTGAGGGGAGCAGCGGGGAGACAGGAGAGGTCTGCTGCGCCCTGTGGGTCAGCTCCCTGGCCAGGGATAGAACTCAGGCTGCAGTGGCTGCCGATAGCTTGCACCACCAGGGAGGCCCTGCACCCCAGTTCTTGTCCGCATACATAAATATCCTGCTCCTGGCAAAGGTGGACGTGACCCTATAGCGGGCTGAGCGGCCTCAGGCGCCTTTCACGCTCCAGCAGCCAGGGACTGACGTGTCCGTCGCTGCCCACCACGTTTCCCGCGCGTCAGGCCCCGCAGGCGCCCCCGCGGACACTTCAGCGCCTTTGCTCGGGCTTCTTCCCGGACGCCCCGTCGCCCCAGCTGGGGTTCAGGCCCAGGCCCCGGCGGGCTCGGCGGCCACGGGCCGGGACTACATTACCCAGCACGCCCTGCGCCGACGGACGCGGCGCCCCTGCGCGCCTGAGGGGCGTGTCCGCGCGCGGGGGCGGGACTTCCGGGCGGGCGCTGCTCGGGTTTCCGTGGTGACGGGTAGCGGCCGCCGGGGGCCCGCGCGGAGGGCCGAGGGGTGGCGACGCCGCGGGACGCTCCAGTCCCGGGCCCCCCGCCCGCCCGGGCCCCCCAGTCCGCGGCCCGCACGGCCCGATGGCGGCGGCCGCGCCGAGGGCCCCGGCGGAGGTACAGGCGCGCCCGCTCCCGCCGCGGCGTCGGGGCCGGCTCGGGGGGCGCCCGCGGGGTCCGGACGGGGATCGGGGGGCGGGGCGGGAGCGGGCGGGGACCCCGGGGCCGGCCTGGCGGGGGGCGGGGGCCGAGCCCGCAAAGTCGGGAAACGCGTCGGTCGTGGGTCTGCGGGGCCCTGCGGGCGGCGGGGGGTCCGGGCCGCGCGGGGTTGGACGCCGTCGGGGCGACTTCGGCGGATGAGGACAGGGGCGGCCGCTCTCCTCGGGGCGCGCGTGCGGCCCGGCCGGGTCCCAGGAGGCCGCAGCCCGGGCCCGTCGCCTTCCTCTGCCCGCTGGTGCTGGAGGCGGTGGCGCGCCGGGAGCCCGGCGGGGGGCGCGGGTGTCGGCTCTGCCGGGCGGGACGCGCCCCTGGGGTGCCTGGACTGTGGCCGAGTCTCCTTCTTTGCGGATTTTCTCCAGAGTCGGGACCCTGGAGACACACCAGCCCCTTGCCGAGCGCAGCCCGGGCTTGTCGGCCCAAGCGCTCCCGTCTGGGCCCGCCCTTGTGAGCGGATGTGGAGGGCGCCCGGGATCGCTGGGCACGAGGCGGGGCCCGGAGGTGTGACTGACCTGCTACAGGTCCCCACACTCCTGTGGCCACTTGCACTGGGCGTCCCTTGTGCGGGGAGGAGGTGTCCGCGGAAGTGCAACAGCTGATCTTGCCCGCGGCGGTGGGCCCAGGGGCCGGCTCAGGGGGGCTGCTGCTGCCAGTCAGATGGTCCCCGATGGTCGTGAAGGTAGGAGATGAGTTTGATTTTAGTTCGTCTTTTATAAGGGTCAGTAATCATTCAGATGTTGTAATAAGGAGTGGAAGCCTCTGCTTTAGGTAAGACTCCAGAGTTTTTGGTTCTGGCAGCTGAAGGCATGGATGCGCCTTCATCCCTCTGCTGGGGTGTGGGATTTGCTGGTAGCTTAATTTTCCCTGGAGATATCACAACTTTTGTTCTGACCCTGGTCAGAGTTGAAGGAACGGTGGGTGGTGGCCACAAGAGGGCACCAGGTCTGGTGATTTGTGTGCAAGGGTTCAAGGTTGGGGTCACAAAGATGGAGGCTGTTC
Source organism: Talpa occidentalis (assembly GCF_014898055.3). Classification (NCBI taxonomy): domain Eukaryota; kingdom Metazoa; phylum Chordata; class Mammalia; order Eulipotyphla; family Talpidae; genus Talpa; species Talpa occidentalis. The sequence goes on along the minus strand of NW_023601754.1, from coordinate 50,765,842 downwards.
TGTGGGCACGAGTGAATCACATTTCCGAAGGGGATGCAGGTTGCAGGGGCCTGCTACTAGCCTGTCAGAGAGACTAGGGTGCATGGGGCGGGGGTTTTCACTTGTTGAGCATCTGGTTGGAATTGCTGAGCCTTAAAAAGGCAGATGGGGACAAGGACCACTGGAGACCGAATGAGCTGGCAGGTGGCCACGGCGTCCATGGGGTTTGTGTGCCCACGGTGACTTCAGAGGCGCGGGAGTGATTGAGGCAGTTGAAACTGAGGCTGGGATGCTGGGACTCTGGTGAGTTCACAAGTGTTTGGAGTCACCGGATTGTATAGTGAGCTTGGGTGGGACCCGGGGTGTTTCATTCTTGGTGGATGAGATTTAGGGTAAAGGTAGTTACTTGTGAGAGAGGCTGTACCTCGCAGGATACTGTCACGACTTGGGTTCAGAGGAAGAATGAGTGGAGGCAAAAGTGTTGAGACAACAGCACACAAGTGCCAGAGGGTCTCGGGCACCTGCAAGTCACCTGTCTTCCCGGGTGGCCGTCATGATGCAGGACTAGAGACCCGCAGGAGGCCATCACTGCAGCATCTGGGGCTCCCCTGGCCTCGGTGTCCATGAGAGGGTTGGTTTTCTACTGGATCCTGCCTGAATTTGTCCGCATACCAAGGAGCCCACATGCCGCGTGCATGACTGAGGCCAGGAGGTGTCTGCCACTGTCACAGGCCGGGAGATGGCAGAGCTGTGGGCGTGCCGCTGCGGGGACTGAGGCTGTAGAGGCGTGGCGTCTACAGGATGACGTGCACAGACGGCGGGCCCTGGGATACGCGAGACACTTTGGGTTGTGCCGTAGAAGTGCAAGTGGGAGGTTCCAGGGAAATTGGAACCTGCAGGCCAGGCCCAGAGCTTCGATGGCATCTGCTTGGGCCGCAGCACCTGCCTGTCCCTGCTGCGGTCTGAACACAGTGGTGTCTGAGACCCTGAGGACAGACTGGGACAGCGGCCAGGGCCTGCTATCTTCTGGGGTGGGAGCTGTGGAGGAGGGTAAGTTGGGATACTTGTAGGAGGAGATGTGGTTTCTCGGGAAGACAGAGCTCACGGTTTCCTCTGTCCCCTTCCTGATAGATTGACGTGACCTTTGAGGACGTGGCCGTGTACTTCTCCTGGGAGGAGTGGGGGCTCCTGGATGAGCCTGAGAGACGCCTGTACCACCTTGTGATGCTGGAGAACTTGGCGCTCATCTCCTCGCTGGGTAAGATTCCTCACAACCTGCCTAGCGACAGGCACAGACTTGGTCTCTGTCTGCGCATGGGGACTGTGTGTAGTTGCCGTCCTTGCTGGGGTGGATTTGGTCACCCTGTGCCCTTGGCTTCCCCAGCACCAGTACCTGCTGCCCTGAGTTCTAATACGGGAGGATTTCACAGCCATCGTCTTGCAGTGAGTCCAGTGGATTGCACTGTGATCGCCGTCTTCACTGGTTCATGATGTCCCGATCCACAGCACATATGTGTCCCGGGGTCTGGTTGCTTAGCTTAGCCGACATCGCCTTACTCCCTGCTTGTGCCAGGAAACGCAGGCTCTGCTTGGCTCCTTGGCTACATACCTGGACCATGGGCTATCTTACAAGACCCCTCCTATATGGTTGGGTTGTTTTTAAAGATTTATTTATGCATACAAGAGCTAGGGTACAGGCCAGAGGTGCGGGGGGTGAGAGGACTCACCAGAGACAGAGTGGGGAGCAGAACAGGTGGATCCACTAAAACATACTGTTGAGGGGAGCAGCGGGGAGACAGGAGAGGTCTGCTGTGCCATGCGGGTAGCTCCCTGGCTGGAGATCGAACTCGTGCTGCAGTGGCTGCAGACAGCTTCATAGGTTGCGTCTTAATTCCTTGTGCCACCAGGGAGGCCCTCATGAATGAAGGTTTATACCTTTTGACCAACACCCCCCATTTCTTCCACCCCCAGCGTTCTACTCTGTCTCATTTTTTGTTTTGTTTAGAAGGCACATTTAATGATATTATTCAGTATTTGTCTTTGTCTGACTTACTTGTTACTTCTCCTAGCATAGTGTTGTCCAGGTTCATCCTTGTTTTGCATATGGCAGGTTTTCCCTCTTTTTATAAGACTGAAAAATAGTCCATCGATGTATGTATGTGTCATTCATTCCACACTTTTGCTCCCCATTCATTCGTTGCTGAACATACCTGGCATATTGCGAATAATTCTGCGGCGAACGTGAGGGTGCAGGTGATCTCTGCAGCTTGGATGCACTTCCTCCTCTTTGATGTTTGGGAAGAGTTGAGGAGGGATTGACATTCAGTTGGTCTTGAACGATCGGTGCCTACTGTAATTGCTTCTTCCTGAGTTTGTGCACATACTTCTACACACCTGATGTGACCAGCAAAAGAAGTCCTGTAGGAATCCTTGTAGGAGGAACACATTTCAGAAGATGCCGCGCTTCCTCATGTGTGTGACCACTGTCCCGGGCTTGTGAGAACGCCACTAATCTTTTGACTTAGCTACTAAATAATGCCCGCACCCGCTTCCCCAGTGAGTTTCTACTCCTTTGTCTTGAAAAACATCCTATGAACTCATTCCTAGGTGAGACGGATGCGTTTGTAAGGGTCTTGTCCGGGTCTTGTCCCTTGCCCATGGGCAACACGTTTCTGACCAGGCACCTCCCTGGTGGCCGAGGGGTTAAGTCTCAGGTTGTTGCCACTGCGGCCTGAGTTCAGTTCTGGCCAGGGAGCTACCCACAGGGTGCAGCAGACCCCTCCCGTCTCCCCGCTGCTCCCCTCAGCAGTGGATCTCGGTGGATTTGCCTGTTCCGCTCCCCACTCTGTCTCCGGTGAGTCCTCTCACCCCCTGCGCCTCTGGCCTACACCCCAGTTCTACGCAAAAAACAAGCAAACAAAAAGAGGTGTCTGACCAGCCTTTCTTTCAGGTTGTTGCTGTGGAGCAGAGAATGCAGAGACACCCTTTCAACCGAATGTTTCCATAAAAGTATCACAGTCCAGGACTCCCAGGGCAGCTCCATCTTCCCGGAAGCCCCACCCTCGTGAGACATGCGTTCCGGTCCTCATGGACATCTTCTCCCTGCCCGAGCTCCCAGGAGCGCATCCCAGCCAGGACGTGTTTGGTTGTGGGGCGTGTATGGAACAATTGTTTTTAAGTGCAAACCTCCAGAAGCAGCACATGGGCGAGAAGTCCTTTACAAGCAGTGAGGACAAAGCCTCCTCTGTGAAGCGTTTCAGTTTCCATGTGTCGGGGACGCCCGTTACCTGGGAGGGAGCTGGGAAGGGCTTTCTGGCCACCTCTGAGCACGTCCAGCAGCAGACGCCTCGTGCCGGGCAGGGGCCCAGCGCAGTCACCCAGTGCGGGGCAGCTTCACGACGCAGAGAAAGTCATGTCAGCGGGAGCGAATGCAGGATAGCCTTCCGCTCCAGACACGCGCTAGATCGGCGCCGGGCCGTCCGCGCCGGCGGGCAGTGTTCTGTGTGTGGCGAAGGTGGGAAAACATTCAGGAGCCGATCCTCCCTTGCTGCGCCCCGGCGGGGTCACGCTGAGGAAAGCCTGCGTGGGTGTGGGGACAGCGGCCGGTCCTCTGGGCGCAGCTGCGCCCCCGGGAAGCCTGGCAGCGTGCCCGGGGGGGAGGGCGGCGCAGCAAGCGCGGGGTTTCCTTTCGCCAAAACACCGCCTGCCTTCCCTGCCTTCGCCCCGGAGACGGCGCCGGGGGAAGCCGTCCCCGGTGCGCCCAGCGCGCAGGGTCCCTGGGCCGTGGCCCCATCCTTGCTTCTCGGCAAGGGAGGGTGTCCCCCGGGAAGGGAAATGTGGAGTGTGCCGAGTGTGGGAAATCCTTTCGGTCACGTTCCAGTCTCCTTGCACACGGGAGAGCTCACACTGGAGAAAAGCCTTACAAGTGTGAAGAATGTGGGAAATTTTTCTCGGCCGAGTCCGGCCTGCGTTCTCCTCAGAGCGTTCACGCTGCGCCCAGGCCCCGCGCGTGCGCCGAGTGCGGGAGGCCTTCACATCTAGCTGCTGCCTGCGCTACCACCAGCGGGCGCACACCGGAGAGCGGCCTTTCGAGCGTAAGGCGTGTGGGAAGTCTGTTCCCTACAGCTCCAGCCTTCGTTGTCCCCAGCGGGCGCGCACGGGGACAGGCCGCGCGCGAGCGGCGAGTGCGGCCAGGCCTTCAGCCGCTGCTCGGCTCCGCCAGCACCGGCGGCTCCCCCCGGGGGAAAGGCCGCACGCGGGCCGCGAGTGCGGCCGATCGTTCATCAGCAAATCGTCCCTGTCGCGACACCGGAAACTCCACGGCGGGGGGAGTTCTCAGGAGGGCGGCGCGCGCGGGGCGGCTTCCACCTGCGGCTCTGCCCGCCGTTCGCCTCGGCGGCTTCGCACCGGAGAAAGGCCCTGTGCGTGCACCGAACGGGGGACATCATGGCGCCGGCAGACTTCCCTTTCCCGGCACCCGGGACTTCGCTCGGGAGGAACCCCCTCCGGGCGCCGGCAGCGTGGGGGGCTCCTGCCTCTGCCTCCGCCCTTCGTCCTCGTCAGGCCACGCGCGCGGGAGAAAAGCCTCACGCGTGCGGGCGGTGTGGGAGATCTTTCACACAGAGCCGTGGCCTCCGCTTACAGCAGGGACGACACTGGAGAGAGGCCGTCTGAGTGCAGCGAGTGCGGGGAGCCCTTTTCCCAGCGAAATCACCTCACTGTGCACCTGAGAATTCACACTAGAGAAAGACCTTAGCGATCCCGGAACGGTGCAATTTTCCTTTCCAGCGTGAAGGCACTGAGGGAAGCCACACGGAACCCGCCGTCTGAAACGAGAACCTCGCATCCAGGCGTTCGCAGCAGGCAGCCTCCCTGTTATTTTCAGGGATCTGGGAAGCGTGTTTGGCCGCGGTCCATTTTCTGACCTGCCCGTGACCAAAACCATTCACCTCGCCCCCTGGCAGGCCCAGCCAGCACGTGTCGGTCACCACGGCGGTCTGCTCAGGCATGCTGACCTCTGTTCTCCCAGGTCTTGGCTGCTAAAGGTTAGCACAAGCCCGTGGGGCTCTGACTAGCTCGGGCAGGGGCCTGACCCGCTGTCGGGCGAGAGAATGTGCGCGTTCAGCCGGAAACTGCGGAGCAGGACGATTTTTTTCAGTGATACGTTCCCGTGTGGTGAGTTTTGCTGCTTCCAAGATACTGGTCTGTTCTTTGCTTTGGGTTCTGCAGTGGGGAGGCCTGGCTGTAAGGGCTGCTTCATGTGGGCTCTTATATTTATTCTGTGGGGTGTTTCATGGGCAGATTCGGGCTCCAGGAGCAAAGGGGGACACTTTTTATGGAGGTCTCAGACTTGCTGTACCTTAAAAGGTAGCGGCATGGGGCCTCCCCGGTGGCGCAGCGGTTGAGCGCTGGGTTGCGAAGCTGCCCGCGGCCTCCGCGGCAACGGTTCGATCCCCGGCTGCTCCCCGGCCACCGGAGGAGGGTCCCACATGGCGCGCAGACCTCTCCTGCCGCCTGCCGCTCCCCTCAGCCGTGCACTTCGGTCCTTCTGCCTGCTCTGCTCCCCGCTCTGGCTCTGGTGAATTCTCTCACCCTCCCTCCCGCGCTTCTGACTGTACCCAGTGCATGTATAAACAAAAACAAACAAACAAATAAATAAATAAAACATGCCTCTATTAAAAAAAAAAAAAAAAAGGTAGCGGCATGATGGCAGAAAAGAACTCACCGATATTGAGCAGAGTTGCATTGCTGCCAGCAGCCATCTCAAGTGACTGCAAGGCTTTCTGGCCCTCACCGGGAGGCTGGTCACTTTTAGGGGACTCAGGTGACCTTGAGCAGGAGGCAAGCATAGTAACCTCACATTCTTCCTCGAGCACCATGGGTTTTTTTCCCTACTTGTTCCCAGAAAATGACAGTGTTGTTGAGGGGAACCTTCCCCAATTCCAGCAGAGAGCCATGCACCCTCGTCCGCAGTGTCGTGGGTCCGGGTCACTGGTTGTGAGACCACAAGGATCAGGGTAAATCTTAACTGCTGCTGAGACACGAGTGTGTTCAGTGGCCACTGAGGCCGACTAGATGGAAGGTGCCTCTTGTAAAAGTGCTTCTGGCAGTGGTCTGTGGCGGTCAGAGTGCAGGGAGAGCGCACGCAGGTCTCAGGACCTCCAGGCACGCTCACCTTGTACAGCTGGTCTCAGAAAGTCTTCAACAGGGTTCGTGGTTTCCTACAGCCCCTCAGCGACGTTGACTTCAGAGCAGGCAGACGATGGCCAAGGGGCGTGAAGGGCACAGATGCGCTTTGTTTTTGGTGACTCGGGTGGCACGAACCTTCACTGCTCCCCCGTGTCTGCTGCCACCGAGCAAGACTGACCTCGGTGCATGAAGAGAAACAGCGGGGTCAGTACAGAGCTGCCATGCATGCTCTCCGAAACAGTGGGACTTAGAGGTGTCCCCCGCAGCCATCTCTTAGAGCTTAGCTGGTCAAATTTCCCAGCTGCACATGCTTCCTGGCGTTTGGCACGTGTGTGAACCGTATCCCTCGCTGTATTCTTCCCTCACTGTTCTTCCCTCGTGTTTCTGATCATCTCTGCCCCCACCCTTCACAGCCCTCCAGATAACAGGGAGCCGATTGATTTTCCTTTATGTAGATACTGTGGCATTTTCTATATTTCTGTGGTTACAGTCATTAAGTTTTATGCCTTCCCCCCCCCCTTTTTTTTTATTTATTTACACAAGCACTGGGTACAGTCAGAAGCGCGGAACGGTGAGAGAACTCACCAGAGCCAGAGCGGGGAGCAGAGCAGGCAGAAGGACCGAGGTACACTGCTGAGGGGAGCAGCGGGCGGCAGGAGAGGGCTGCGCGCCATGTGAGACCCTCCTCCGGTGGCCGGGGAGCAGCCGGGGATCGAACCCGCGCTGCAGAGGCCGCGGGCAGCTTCGCAGCCCAGCGCTCAACCGCTGCGCCAGCAGGGAGGCCCATATGCCTTTTTGTTTTCCTTGTCCCTGATGTTGCATAATTGCTTTGACTCTCATCAGCAACATTTGAGTAGGCTGGCGTTACTTTCTTACTGTTCTTGAATGCAGCTCTGTTAGTTTACCCACTGCTCTGACCTCAGATTATTACCAGTTTTTCACCACTGTGAATAAAGCTTGTACAAACGGCGTACAATTCTTTATGGAAATGTATGTTTAATTTCTCTGTTGTAAATAATGTAGAATGCAGTGTCTGAGTCCCGGAGTAGGCGACTGTTAACTTGGCACAGGCCCTTGGGGCTCTGGCAGATGTGGGCGAGGACCTGACCTGTTGTTGGCCCAGAGAGTATCATGAGGTCAGCTCAGAAAGTTATGATAGAAAACGTCCTTTTCTTACCAGCTTTTTATAAGTGTTCCACTTCTCTGCATTGTATAATTGGGGTGCTGTTAATCATTTCAAATTTAGCCCTTTCAGGGCCTCCCGGGTGGCGCGGGCAGTTGAGCGCAGCGCTGTGAAGCTGTCCGCAGCCTCTGCAAGCGTGGGTTCAAGCCCGGCCGGCCGGCGAGGGTCCCACATGGCGAAGTAGACCTCGCCTGTCTCGCCCGCTGCTCCCCTCAGCGGTGAATTTCATCAGTCTGCCTGTTCTGTTCCCCGCTCTGTCTCTGGTGAATCCTCTCGCCCTCCCGCGCATCTGGCCTGTAGCCTGGTTCTTGTATAAATATAAATCTAAAAAAAAGAAAAGATTTATAAATTTAGTCCTTTCCGTGAGCTTGTTGTGCTATCGATTTTTATTGCATTTCCCTCAGCATTCCCAATGAGTATTTTTTCAGATGTTTATTTCCTATCTGTAAGTTTCTGGTAAAGTGTCTACTCAAATTTTTTGGCCTATTCTTTTATGAACTTTGCCTATTTTCTTTAGCAAATAGGGTGAAAGGGACAAAGTTGGATGTTGGGGTTTAATATATTTTTTAAGGTATTCTTTTTTCTTAATTTTTTTTTTAAGATTTATTTTTTATTTATAAAATAGCTGGGCTACAGGCTAGAGGCGCGGGAGGGCGAGAGGATTCACCAGAGACAGAGTGGAACAGGCGGATCTACTGAAATCCGCTGGTGAGGGGAGCAGCGGGCGAGAAAGGAGAGGTCTGCTGCGCCATATGGGTGGCTCCCTGGCCGGCCGGGAATTGAACCCTGCGGACAGTTTCACAGCACCGCGCTCAACCCGCTGCGCCACCAGGGAGGCCCTACATGAGTGACTTCTATGATCAGTGGAATAACTTTTCATTACTAGAAAATACATTTTATTTCCTCAAATTTTTTGTGCTGTGCACAATGTAATGGCCATGTTGACCATACACTTTGGGGATTAGTGTGTGTTACTGCCACGTTCTCCATCAGTTTCTTTCTTTCTTTCTTTCTTTTTTTGTGGGACCCTTGCCAGCGGCCGGGGAACGAACTGGTGCTGCAGAGGCTGTGAGCAGCCTCCCAGCCCAGTGCTCAACCGCTGCGCCACCAGGGGAGGCCCTCCATCAGTTCTTAAGCTTAGACATTCAGTACTCTCAATACATAATAAAGTCTTGCTTTGTAGTGTGGGCTCATTTTCCTGGTCTGTCATGGGTGGATTGGGACAAATGGGGACCCTGATGGCGTAGAGACGGCGAGCAGTGAACAGACTCCCCTGTGGGCCAAGTGCCCTGAATGGGAACCATGTCTCCCCACCCGTCTCTGGGGCTCACAGGCAGTGCTTCTCCTCTGGGCCTCAACTCCTCCCGAATACCGAGGTGGTGGGAGTGACCCTCTGCAATTGTGGATGTGACGAGCTGAGGTGCCACATGTGGTCTCGCAGCCGCAACATTGTCCTCCACCTGCGTACGGGCACATCCCAGCAAGGTCCCCCTTCAGGCCCCTCAGGGACTCAGGGAGTGACTCTCAGGTTTCAGTGTAGGTTCCCCACTGCGGACCCCTGGCAGATGGCTACCTCTCCTAGAGGTTCAGGTCACCCCTGACTGTGTCATGCAGGTGAAGTCGTTCTCCGCAGGGGTCATGGAAGAAAGGGAAAAGGCGCTCTCCTGGGTGCCGGGGCTCCAGGACTTGATATTTTGAGCATCTTCGTTTTCATGCTCACACCCACCTGGGGAACTGGCAGTTACCACATTGGCATTGAATGTAAGCATTATTGTTGAATGAGACACAAGTCGTGTTGTGGAAATGGAAGATCAGGGAAGTGGAGGGGGTCCTCCCAAATTCACACAGTACACGAGTGTCAGACTCAAGAGGCTGGATCCATCATCCGAGTCTTGCTCCAGCGCTGGTGGTTCCTGTCTTGACCTCTGCAGGTGAAACCCTCAGCCCAGGCAGGACCAGGGAGGCTTCCCTGCCGCTGTTACTGTAGGAATGATTGTGGCAATTTCTCCCATTCTTCTTTGGGGCTCACTTGTATATTTACTTGGGATTCATTTGTATAAATATAAGGTCAGCGGACAGAGAACCCAGCACCCTGTTCTGACACGAGTCGAGTAGACCTCCCCCTGCTCCTGGTGGAAACTGCATTCATGTGGAAGCCTTTGTGATGGCTGTGTGGGCTCCTTCCCAGACAGAGGGGTCCCGTTAATATCCCATCCACCCTCACTCCCTGGCTGACTTTGTCCGGCATCTTCGCCTGGAAGCTAACGCCTCTGCCATAGAAAGCCAGACACCTCTGCCGTGTTCTGAGTCCCTTGTCTCACAGACACTGAGGTGGAAGATGTCTGCACGCGAGGGCCCCATCGTGCCTCCAAAACTCTTCCCTGTCAAAATCACAGCCCCCAGCAAATTCATCCTTCCGGCTGTTGGGGACCAACAGCAGCCTCGCAACCCAGCGCTCAACCGCTGCGCTACCGGGGAGGCGCTGAGTTAGGTTTTGAACACTCTGAACCACCTTGTGTTTTATTTTAAGTGTATTGTAGGTTCTAACTGTGATGCAGTAACAGACTGTCACCCCTGCCATAAGTTACTTTAAAAGTGGCAAATACATGGTGTTCTTGCCTTCCTGGATATCACAGAACACAGCCCTATGCTGTGAACCTTGGGGGAGGGATGGGGTCCAGCCGGGGCGGGTCTCACTGTCCCTCTGTTAGAGAGGGCAATTCACACCTGCACTTGAAGGGTGGAGGGAGCACAGCAGCGGTTGGATAGTACAGAGAGTAGAGCCCAGGGTTCCGGAGGAAGCTGGGATTTCCATGACTGTGTCTTCTCAGGGGTGTCCTACCCAAGCACTTAAACACCCCTTAGTATTCAGGGAACTTGAGCCTGGTTCCCTCAGCCTCTAAACCTCAGAAACAGAAAACCTCACATCTGAAGTCAGAAGCACATGGGTGACACCAGCTTCCTTGTACTCATCTTCCTCTAGCTAGGTGACAGACATCCATGTCTATGGCTCAGGAGCGAAAGCCTTACTTGCTGCTTCAGGGGTAACTCACACCTGTGACACCTGAGTAGTGTTGACCCTTCTCTTGCACATGTATCCATGCATCCACATGACACCTGCCTTAGGTCAGGCTGTGGCCTGTATCGCTGAAATCTGTGTCGCATGACTGTGTCGCTGAAATCTCAGCTGACTCTGACCCACGCGACCTGGTTGTCAACCTCTAGGCTTTCATGCCATCACTAGTCTGTTTCTTCTGCCCACGCAGAGCTTCAGATGGGTTCAACCAACACTGGAAGACCCTGCTTACCTCTGAGGCATTTTCTCTGGCCTTGGAGAAGGGGCCTGCAGGATCTGAGAGATGATGGCTAAACATGAGCACAGCTTCCTCATAGCTTCTGGCCACCATGGTACATACAGAGGACAAAATGCAAAGCAGACTTTAATTGAGGTAACTTTACATCTATGAGATTCAAGAGAAGGAGTAGTCAGTAGGTATCACATGTAAAATAAAATACCTTTAGGTTGTCCAAGGTATATTAGGTGAGAAAATCAAAACATGAATTTTTATACAAAGTGCGACTGTTTTTATGGAGAAACATAATTTGTAGGAATGTATTTGAACACAAACATACCCAGACAGACACAATTCTGAGAAGTTAATATTATACTGTAATTGTTTTACTCCAGGATGTAGAAATACAAGCTTTGTACTTTCATTTTATATTATGGAAAATAGCATGTACAATCCCCTCCCCCTTTAAGCAGTTTAAAAATCCTGCAGATGGGCCTCCCCGGTGGTGCAGCCGTTGAGCTCTGGGTTGCGAAGCTGCCCACAGCCTCTGCAGCGCTGATTCGATCCCTGGCCACCGGCGAGGGTCCCACATGGCACGCAGACTTCTCTTGCCGCCTGCTGCTCCCCTCAGCAGTGTACTTCGTGAGTCTGCCTGTTCTGTTCCCCGCTCTGGGTCTGGTGAATTCTCTCACCATCCTGCGCTTCTGACTGTACCCAGTGCTTGTAAAAATAAATTAATAAATCTTAAAAAAAAAAATCCTGCAGATTTACAGAGGACTCCTCATGCAAGTAACATAGTCACCAGTAGTAGGATGGGATGTTTCTGAAAATGCACCAATTCCCTGGAAGATTGTGAACACACAGGTTCTAAAGGCTGAGCCACAGACTGTTTTCACTAGGCCTCGCCCCCGCGTCTGCATTCAACTTGGTGATGCTGATGGTGAAAGCCCAGGAGTCATAAATCCGTGAAAACCAGCCTGGTTCCAGGCTCTAGTCCACTAAAGCAGAAGTCTGCAGGCTCAGAGGCACGGCCAAGTTTTCCCACACACGCCCTCTGAACGTGTCTAGTGAGCAAATCAGGCTAATGATCAACTTGGCTGGAGTTCTAGGCAAGGGCTCCACCTACCAGAGTTAGTCAACAAGTCTATTTAGTTAACATGTCCACCTAAAACTTATTCCAGAAACCCACAGAGTTATCCCTCATCTTCAAACTATTGCTAAATGATCCTGTTATCAAAGAGGCCTCCCTTACTGTGCTAAGTTAATAGACATCCATACTCCTAAGCATCTCCACCTTATGGACTTTCCCTTCTGCCTAGAGGATCGAACTCTACTATACATTGTCGAGATTTTCTTTTGTGATTCTCGTCGGTCTTACTTGAGTTTAACTCCCAAGAGGACAGGGGTCCCTTTTGAGCCCCAGTGTCTCCCATGCATGAGTTCTTGAAGCAAAATATTTACTTTGTTCATTTGTTATAAAAGTGAATAAACAAGATACACTGATTTCCTGGTACTTTCTTACAATTCTGTCTACTCATGTCTGCTTTAACTTTCCCTGAACCCCGATATTGTTCAAAGTTTCCAATATTGATCAAGAATCACCTTTTAGAGACAATGTCTTCCAGGACTGTTCTAATCAGTCACATGCTCAGCTTAACAATCTCTTCTAAGATGTCACCACTGAACCTTCTCTAAGCTGGTCATACTAGAGATTTTCTGTTGCTGCGATCTCTGAAGCACCGTGCGGTCATCATAGTTTTCTGTTGTTTGCATTTTACACGTTTTTCTCAGATAATATTCGTCATGCCCACCAGTGCCTGCAACCCCCGGGGCCTGACAACCACTGAGCCAGTAATGCCACGAAGGCAGGGGTGAAGTTGCCCCTCACTTCGTGGTCCCGGGCACCCCCCCCCCGCCCCCCCCCCCCCCCCCCCCCCCGCGTCCTGCATGCGCCCCGGCGACCCAGCTATCCATCACGTCCCCTTGACGTCTTCCACGTCGTCAGTGAATGGCATGAGACCCCCCAAAGGGCAGAGACCGTCAGGCGATCAAGGAGCTGGACACGGGCCGCTCCTCTTCCAGCAGCCCCGTCGTTTTCACGGGAAAAAAAGGCCGCGGAGCAGCCACCCGGACGCGGTCACCGGCACGGCGCTGGGGCGGGCTGCTGGGGTGCCCGGTGGCCCCGTCGCGCCCGTCCCGGCGCGTCCCCGCGTGGGGCCTTGTGACCCACGTCGCTGACGGACGGCAGGACGCGGCCGAGGCGCGGAGGCCCCGGCCGGGAAGCACCTGCGCGCGCGTCCGGCTCCGGCCGTTGGGCGCCACCTGCCGAGGCGCTGGGGGGCGGCAGCGGCGCGCGCGCGGCCCGGGCCTCGCCCCCGCGTCGGCGGAACTACGCTTCCCGAGATGCCCCGCGAGAGCGGCCGCGCGGGGCCAATCGGCGCGCGGGACGGGGGCGCTTCCGCGTGCGCGCGCCGGCGCGGGGCGGGACTTCCGGCGTCCTCCTCCGGGCGGTCATTTTGGCTGCTCGGCCGCGTCCGTCGCGCGCGGGTTGAGGCGCGCGGGTCGCCCCGAGGGTCGTGTCCCCGCGGCGCGAGGCGAGTCTGAGGCCGCCGCCATGGCCCGCGCCGGGGCCGCCGCGAGAGCCGCCCGCGCGCCCCCCGCCGCCCGCCGCCCCCGGCCGCGCTCGGGCCGCAGCCCCGGATGGCGGCAGCCGCGCTGAGGCACCGGCTCAGGTGACGCCCCGGGCCGGGCCGGCGGGCGGGGGGCGCCGGGGGCGGCGGGCGGCGGGCCTGGCGCCGGGGAGGGGGCGACGCCGTCCCGGGTCAGGCTGAGGCGGACCTGAGGCGGGGCTGGCGGGGGCGCCGGGACCCCGCACGCCGCAGGGGAGGGCGCCCCTGCCCCCGCTGTTCTCGGGGAACCCCAGGCCCTGGTGTCACCGCAGCCCGGGGCCTCGATCCCGCGCCCGGGTCTGTGCAGCCGCTCCGCGGGCTCGGACGGGCCGCCCGGCGCGGGGTGAGGACCGCCGGGAGTGACGCTGCGCGGGGCGTCGCGGGCGTCGGAGCGCCCGTTGGGGGGACGGGCGGGCCGGCGGCGTCTGTGCGGGAAGTGACGGGAGACTTGGGCCTCAGAAGGGGGTGTCTCGCCCCAGGTCTTAGCCGGCTCGTCCCCGCCCGGCGGGAGGGAGGGGCGGGGAGGGGACCCCCAGCTGCCTGGATCGGGGGCGACTTCGGGGACGGGTGTCGGATTCCGAACGTGTGTCCCCGCGGCAGCAAGTCCATTTCCCGGGGCGGAGGCCCCTGGGTTTTCCTGTTACCAGCACCAGCCGTGTTAGGCGTTTCCTGAGCTGCTCGTACCCCTGCCCCCCATCCCCCGCACGGCCTCCCCGGTCCTGGAGCCCCCCCTCCCGCCTTGCCGGGGGTCGTGGGATTTTACACGTAATGTTTAGGCCACAGAGCCCAGCCTTGTGCTCGCTTCCTCCCGTCAGACCCCATCTAGCCCCCGGGGGAGTCTGGGGTGAGGCGTTGGCTTCCGCGTTCACTTTCACCCCTTCCTTCCACCTGCCCTTTCCCGGCGCCCTTCGCGGTGGTACCCAGCATTGCGGCCTGTTCTGAACAGTGGGCATGTGGTTCTCATGTTTACTCGGGGTAATACTTGCGAGAAAACTGTCATTGAAGAAATAAAAGTGGCCCATCAGCTACTGACCCTTGTGCTCCGCATCTTTGTTCGTGCTGGCGGCTCTGGGAGCTCTTGGTGTCTTGTGAGGCCATAAGCTTCTAATGAGGCGCGTGTTTTGCCTCAGGAGGAACATGTTCTAGCTGAAACTTTCATTCATTCATTCAAACCTTCCTGAGTGGAGGACCTCGGAGTAAACGTGAACACGGGGTGAGAGCACTGCTCTGGGGCGCGCAAGCTGGACAGGAAGGTCTGCTGTGACCGAGGCTTCACTCCCTGGCCGGGGCCAAACTCCGGCCTCAGTCTTGATGGAGCTGAGACTTAACCCCCTGCGCCACCCGGGAGGCCCTTCCCCTCTTCATCCCACTGCCAGTGCCTCCGCTTGGTGGCCCTGGTGTCCGTGTCTGCTGCCTGCCGTGGAGCGGTGGCGGGGGCTCTGTGCCCCTTTTCTTCCCTCCTGGAACTTGACGGCATTTTGTGTTGTTAACCTAGCTGAGAGAAGTGATGAAAAATACAGTAGTGGTAAGAGAACTGTGTGGTATGTCAACATGAGGGACGATGAGATACCAAATAAAAATATACACAACTGCTGAAGAGTGTTACAGGGAATAAAGTGTAACTAACATGGACTTGTAAATGTTACATTCCCAGAAAAGTAGGACGAGCACTATATAAAAAGCCACAAAAGCCCATCCCACAGCTGCAAGTGGCCTGGCAGAAGCATTTCATGTAAAATTTTGCTGTGTCTTGCCCCAGCAGCTGCTTGTGTTAAGGCCACACCTGAAGCCACCGCACTTCTTCCCCGAATGAGTGACGACTGTCTCTAATAGACGAGGAATTTCTCCTTAACCGCGGCACCTCGTGTGTCAATAAAGCCGATCTCTGTGTGTTCTCCAGCACGATACAGTCTTCGGTTTTTCCTATTAGATGTTTTGAAAGATTTGTTTAAAGAATTAGGAAATGATTTATCTGTTATCACAGTGCAATGTTCTCATTTATAAGAACCAAAAATGTGGTTTTTCAGGTAACCCAAGTATATTTCTCCTCTAGTTGGTCTTCACAGAGCTGCTATCCCACAGCTCCCAGAACTTGGAATTTCCTGAGCCATTAAAACAAAGGGGGCATCTTTTGTCTCCCAACTGACCGGACCCTTGGAATTTCCTGAGCTGTTGGAGCAACAGGGGCATCTCTAGCCTGATGTTTGTTCTCTTGTCCTCGGTTCCCGAGAAAGCTTCAGAGCCCTAGACGGGTAAATGACTGTCTTGTTCTTAAGGGCTGTTATAAGGAAGGTAACTTAAGGAAACCAGTACACCTGCCAAAGGGCTGGTTGCCAGGGAAACCAGTAGCGGATGGGGTTATTGTTCCTGCCCCCAGATTTCCCTGGAAGGAGGCAGGGAGGAGGTGGGGTTCCGTTGCCAGTGGCCCATGATTCAGCCAGTCGTCCTCTTGTAAGGAAGTCTTGATAAAAGCCCCGAAAGGAGCTGGTGCGACGAACTTCCATCTTGGGGAACCAGACCGCTTCCAAACTGTGGTCTTGCCAGGCCCCAGGTTCCACCAGGAGTGAAGTTCCTTTCTTGGACCTCGCCCTCTGCTTTCATCTGGGCGTATTCTTGGTGCTGACTGGATGGGTCAGTGAGTAAATGGGTTTCCTGAGTTCTTCGTGAAGTCCGGGCAAACCAGTGGAACTTGAGGGAGAAATTGAGGGGTCCTCCAAGTTATAGGTGGCACGTGGAGTCTGAGCCCGGGACCGTGGGCATCTCCCCTCCAATAGAAGGAGAATTAACCCCTGGGACTTGTGACCTCTGTCTGCAGTGGAGGGCCGAGCCCTTAGCGGGGCTGATCCTGATTTCAACTTAAGATAAATGATCTCATCATCAGCACTCCCTTATTTGTCGTGAATTTTGTTTGCTTGAAAAAGGTCACATGCCCTATCTTCTGATCCTTGTATCAGTGTCATTTGCCTGAGCTATGACTTGTGTTTCCTGCACAAAGGTAATTATTTTACAGGTGAGACTAGATTTGGAATTATTCCTGTGTGGCCTTGCATACTTTTTGCATGACATCATGCGGCACATACTATCCTTGACTTTTTAAAAAAAAAAAAAAATTATGCATCCAAGAGCTGGGGTGCAGGCCAGAGGTGCGGAGGTGAGAGGATTCACCAGAGCCAGAGCGGGGAGCAGAGCAGGCAGAAGGACCGAAGTACACTGCTGAGGGGAGCAGCGGGCGGCAGGGGAGGTCTGCGCACCATGTGGGACCCTCCTCCGGGGCCGGGGAGCAGCTGGGGATCGAACCGGCACTGCAGAGGCTGCGGGCAGCTTCGCAACCCAGCGCTCAACCGCTGCACCACTGGGGAGGCCCCTCATGATATATTTTTATAATTGTTTTAACAGCTTACTTTAGATAAAAGAGTATGAAAGTCCCATGTTCCCTGAACCCGAATGGTGATATTTACACAACTCCAGTGCCGTATCAAAACCAGGAATTTGACATTGCACGGCATTGCCAGCTGGACTTTGCACCATACTGGATGACTTAATTTTTATGGTGTGTGTGTTTTATAAAATGTCTCCCCCTGCATGGATGTGCATCCCCTCTGCAGTCAAGATGCAGACGCGGTCTGCCATCCCTTCCCTCAGGCTGCATTTCCGCGCACCCACCCCTTTTCCTGTCCCCTGGGGACCACCAATTCATTCGGTGTCGTTTAATGATGTTGGGAAAAATACGTGAATTAATGGCATAGCAGAACATTAAACTTAAAGCTCTTTTATTTAAAAACTAAACATGATATGTGCAAGTGCATAAACATTCCTGTTAGGGGAATCTAACAATTTATGGTTTTCCTGATTTTTTTTTTTTTTTAGTGATCTGAACATTCAGCAAGAGAGACAATCTATTCATCATGTTCACCATAATCTCAAGCTCTTTACTGAGGGCACACCGTGATTTTATTCACTCTCCCACTGGTGATACTAAGTTGATTGAAATTTTATTATAAAATACTTTACCCAAAACAGCTTTGTAATTGTGAAAGATTTGCACATGGTTTGTTTATTTGCATCTTAAAAGGACACTTTATTAGGAAAAGGAGAAAGGTAAAAGAGGCCCCTGGTAGTCACAGCTGGGCAGGACAGCTGCTCACAGGATGAGGGTGAAAGTGAAACTGTGTTACAACAGCAAAGGAATTTTGTGGTGTAATGATATGACCCCATTTTTTTTGTCACTAACTTACTCTGATTCAAAGTAAATCAGCCTCTGACACACCCCCCTTAATACCTTTAACATACCGAGTAGATCCACTGACCTCATTTAGATGTTCTTTTCCGCAGAGCAGAGTTGGGAACCCCAGTAATAGCACGTCTCTTTACAAAGTTATGCCTCAAAATGGGGCATACGTTGAGATTCACAGACTTTGTCATTGAATCTTTACAAAGCAAGTTGGTTGTTTTTTAAAATATTTACTTTTTTTAAGATTTATTTTTGTTTATACAAGAACTGGGGAACAGGCCAGAGGCATGTGGGGTGAGGGGATTCACCAGAGACAGAGCGGGGAACAGAACAGGCAGGTGGACTGAAGACACTGCTGAGGGGAGCAGCAGGCGACAGGGGAGGTCTGCCATGCCATGTGGGTTTCTCCCTGGCTGCCGGGGAATCGAACCAGCATGTCCTGCCCGGTTTCTGGGCCACCAGACTTTGCCCCGGTACCTCTCAGTGCTTGCAGTTCAGAATTTGATCCCTAAAGGCCACTGGTTTCTGCTCTTTCTCTTCTGGATTCTGAATCAAAGTCAACATTCCTCTAAGAGCAACAGTTCTGTTGAGCAGAAACACAACATGGGAAAAGTGTGTATATTTCCCTGGGGTATTTCAGGCATATTATGTGTCTGAGGAAACAATAGTCTCGGTCTGTGATACTGACGTAATGTGTCTAAGCCTTATGGTTTAGGCTGATGGTGCCATTGTCCTTGTTTCTTACAGATACAAGCCGTGAGTCCTGTACGTTTCTCAGCAGTAGCCTTTCTTCTGTCCCTTCGCATGAAGCCAGAGCCGTGTACACCGTCCTGATACTGGTGAGCATTTGACTCCTCCATTGACTTTTTTTTTTTTTTTAAAGATTTTTTTTAATTTTTGTTTATTTATACAAGCACTGGGTATCGGTCAGAATCGCAGGAGGGTGAGAGAATTCACCAGAGCCAGAGCAGGCAGACCGATGAAATACACTCCTGAGGGGAGCAGCAGACGGCAGGAGAGGTCTGTGCGCCATGCGCGACCCTCCTCCAGTGGCTGGGGAGCAGCCGGGGATCGAACTGGCGCCGCAGAGGCTGCAGGCAGCCTCGCAACCCAGTGCTCAACCGCTGCATCACTGGGGAGGCCCTAAAGATTTATTTATTTTTATACAAGAACCGGGGCACAGGCCAGATGTGAGGGAGGGTGACAGGACTCACCAGAGACAGAGTGGGGAGCAGAACAGGCAGACTGATAAAATACACTGCTGAGGGGAGCAGTGGGGGGACAGGAGAGGTCTGCCACACCATGTGGGATTCTTGCCGGCCAGCCGGGATCGAACCAGCACTGCAGAGACTGCGGACAGCTTCACGGTGCAGCCCTCAACCGCCTGAGCCACCAGGAAGGCCCTGGTTTTGATTTTATGTTGACACGCAAAGGGTTTTTTCCTTTTACTTTGCAAACATTAGATATAGAATGTTTCAAGTAGAAGGAGCGATAATTAGGTATATTTTTAGTTGGGAAGAGGCATATTGACTTTGAAAATAATCGTAGGTCTCTAGTATTTTTTCCAGTATATTTGGATAATATAAATAACCCTGGTGAAACGCAGTACTTTTCTTGTGTAGTGAAGGAATAAGCCTTTCTGCACTTACTCTTCTACATTTAGGAGGGCCCTGGAAATCTGGCAATTAGACTTAGAGAAGACAGATTTACAAGATTAAAACAAGAGTCTGTTAATATGTGCAGTGCACATTCACCTGGGAGAGCTAAGTGATGGGTAACTTCAAGAACTTGGACTTTTATAACATCGTAGTGAAAGAACAAGAACTTTGTTAGGATGTGACCAGACAGGGCCTCCCTGGTAGCCCTAGGGGTTGAGTCTCAGCGCTACTACCGCAAAGGCCTGAGTTTGATCCCCCGCCAGGGAGTGACCCACATGGTGCAGCAGACCTGTCATGTCTCCCTGCTGCTCTCAGCAGCAGATTTCAGTAGATCTACCTGTTCTGCTTCCCACTGTCTCTGGGGAATCCTCTCACCCTGCTACCTCTGGCCTGTACCCCAGTTTTCCTACAGAAAAATAAATAAAATTTGTAATTTAAAAAAGAAGATGTGGGGCCTCCCTGGTGGTGCAAGGGGTTAAGCACCACACTATGAAGTAATATGCAGCCTCTGCAGCACGAGTTTGAACCCCGGCTAACCAGAGAGCAACCCACATGGCACAGCAGACCTCTCCTGTCTCCCCACTGCTCCCCTCAGCAGTGGATTTCAGTCAGTCTGCCTGTTCTGTTCCCCGCTCTGTCTCTAGGGAATCCTCTCACCGCCCCCCCCCCAGTATCTCTGGCCTGTACCCCAGCTTTTGTATGCATAAATAAATAAATCTTTAAAAAAAAAAAAAAAAGATGTGACAGGACAAATTGGCTTTATTATTTTTTTAAAAGATTTTTTATGCATACAAGAGCTGGGGTGCAGGCCAGAGGTGCGGGGGTGAGAGAATTTATCAGAGACAGAGTGGGGAGCAGAACAGGCAGATCACTGAAATCCATTGCTGAGGGGAGCAGCGGGGACACAGGAGAGGTCTGCTGCGCCCTGTCGGTCATTCCCTGGCCCGGGATCGAACTCGTGCTGGCGTGGCTGTGCAGATAGCTTCAGAGTGCTGAGACAACCCCTGCGCCACCAGGGTAGCCCAGAAAGGATGAGCTTTAAAATGTTTTGTAAATTCAAGATCCCAGATGTTGTCCTTGGTGTAGCTGTTGTATATTTTCAAGAGTTCCCATATTTTGGAAATGTTCTTCGTGCCTATAAGCATCGGTGGGGGGAGGGGATCCCCAGGTACTTCAGTTTACATGGTATTTATACTGAGAAGCTCAACTTCTTTCCACATGCAGATTAGCAAATAATTGTCACAACTTTCACAGAGTGAAGATTCTCTGCTGTCATCTGTTTAAACTAAGTCGATAGACTAGTTCGAGGATACAGGAGTTTCATTTACTGTTTTGTTCAGACACACGCAGACGCTGGGGATTACCTCACTAGAGGAGTGAGCCAGCCTTGACAGCGCTGCAGATGCTGTAGCCTCAGTCCTGGCACGGGTACCCCCTTGTGCTGTTTTATGGGTTCTTCCTCAGCAAAACAGAACAATAGTAGAAAAACTCAACTTGAGAACCCACGGGTGCTAGTTGGCTCACATGATGTCTGTAAAGGAGCTCCTGACTTCAAATTGATTAAAAATTTGGGGGAAATTGGTTTGGAGTTTTATGTTTTGACCCAGAACTATGAAGAACCCAAAATATAGCCAGAGAGGAAAAAAGAATCAAAAATTTGCCAAAAGTTTGACTCTCTGCGTCAGAAAAGCTGCTTGTGGAGAATGATGGCTTGACGCCCTGCGGCTCGCTTCCGTTTTCACTCGTGGCAGGCGCCGGCCGTGCTGCCGGCTGGGGCTGGCCCTGCTTCCGTTATGAATAACTGGGAAACCAGGGCGCAGAGGCGCCGGTGAGCCTTGAGAGAATGAAGGGGCCGCCCGCGGGCCGCCGCCTCTGGCTTCCTCGGGTCTGGGCGGCCCCCATGCCGCGGGTGGCCTGGCGCCCCGACACCCCAGACGCCTGGCGGCGGGAGCGTGTCGGACGCTGGCCCCGTGGCGACGTGATACCTGAACACCTGAGTGGTCAGTCGTGGGCTCAGCTCGGAGCCAGGGCACCGGCTCCCTTGGGTGCTGCTCCCCGTTGTCCAGGAGGGCCCGGCAGCCCCGTGTCCGGTGCAGGGAGCCCGAGGGCACTGGCCGAGCCCGGTCGCATCCAGGGCGTTTCGGCGTTTCCGGGCGTGGCGTCGTTCGGGGCGTCCGGCGTCCCCCCGCGAGGCTCCCTAGGTGGCTCCCGCGCGCCTTCTCACGCTCTGTCTCCCAAGTGCAGGATCCGGACGCCGGTGACCGCGGACGCCGTGCGGAGCGGTGGGCGCCGCGCAGGTGGGTCTGACGCCCGCGCAGTCCGATGGCAGAGGCCGCGCCGCGGGAGCCAGCTCAGGTATGGGCGGGCGCACCGCGCAAGGGGTGGAGTAGGACGACCTGGAACATTCTGGAACCCTGGTCGTTCACAATTGGGGAGCAAAGAAGGGAGAGTCGCCGGGTCCTCCAGGGAGAATCAGGCTCGGAATACCAAGGGGCCTTTCAATAAAGGAAAAACGCCGTTTGCCTTCAGGGACCTGCAGGCACCCTCGCCAGCGCTGGAAGCTGTCTTTGGGCAGTTGGGGCCCTTCGGTGGGAGCCCCTAGCCTGCCGGCCAGGGCCTGCGGGACTGCCGGACTGCCCTCCCCCAGCCCCACAGTGGGCTGCGCTGCCTGGCGCGAGAGTCCTGGGTGCAGACTGCCTGAGGGGAAATGCCTGAGGAGGCTGTTGGGGAAGAGCCACGCTGGTGACAGGGGCGGGAGCTTGAGCCTTGCTCAGGCCACACGGGTGGCGAGTCCAGCCAGGGCGGTGAGGAGAGGCCTCCCGCCTGCGGTGGGGGGGGGGGGCACAGTGCAGGCGCCCCGAGCCCGCCGAGATCTGGCCGCTTCTCCCCCGACCTGTCCACTGTCTCAGCGCTCAGAAGTCCTTTCCCAGTCGGCGTGAGTCAGATGGGGGCCGGGACCCCTCACCTGCCACGCTGTGCTCTGGGCCTGGGGCCCGCGGCCGGGCCGGGCCGGGTCTTCCATGGTGGCTTCCCATTGGGGCCGGCAGTGAAACGGGGGAAGGTGGAGCTGGCCTGGGAGCACTTTGGGGTTGTAGGTCCCCGTGGAGACAGCGGGAGGCGGCGTCTGTGTGCGATGTGGGAGCAGAGGGAGGTTCCGCTCGTGAAGGGAGGTGACCCGGCCCGGCCCTTGACGTGTTGGCTGCCTGGGAAGGTGAACAGACGGGGAAGGTTCGGGCGGAGTCCACCCGCGCGCGGCACGGGGGGCAGTGGACCTGGATGTGGAGATGGGCGACGTTACTCGCTTTGGTTCATGTTTCAGAAACAGACCCACTGGGAGCTTTGCGTGGGGCGCGTGGGGGCGAGGGCGGGCGGCCTGAGCGCGTGGAGCAGGCGTCGCGGCGGCAGGAGCGGTCTCTGAGGCCCGGGAGTCTTGGTTTTGCCACAGCGAGCGCCTGCCGTGGTTCCGGAAACCCTGGGTGAAGGCTGCGGCCGGCAGCTGGACACCCAGGCCTCGCAGTTGGGGTCAGCACAGAGACCGGGTGCCGCGTGGACACCGTCGCGCTGGGACGGGCGTGCGGGTTGCGGCGGGGCTGTCCCGGGGCCGGAAGAAGGGGTGGGCGCCAAGTCTGCGTCTCTCTCGGGTGCCGTTTGGAGGAAGAGGCTCTCGGGGACGTGGCCGGAAGCGGGGAGGATGATCCAGCAGGTGTCGCCGTGGGGTGGCTGCAGAGGAGGGATGGCGTCCAGGCAGGAGGACCCTGAGGTGCGGCCTCCTGCCCGCTCGCCAGCTCCCGATGGACCAGACCCCACCGCACGGGAACGGGTGGGCGTCTGCGGCCCGTGGCACTTGGGTTCAAGGGTTGAATTGTGCTCCCCTCAAACTTCTGTGTTGAGGTGCTGATCCCCAGGACCTCAGCATGTGGCTTGATGTGGAAGCAGGGGCTTGAAAGAGGCCTAATCCGATGTGCCCGGTGTCCTCAGAAGGACAGGACGGTGCGGGGGAGGGAGCGAAGACGGGGCGAGCCGAGGAGAGGGGTCGCTGGAGAAGCCGGTCCCGGCGGTGTCCCCAGAGCGGCCGTGGGGTGTCCGGCCTGCACCGTGTTCTTACCGTCGTCCTGGCAAGTCAAATCCGCCCGGGAGAGCAGCGCCAGCCTGGACTGGGAGTCGGGATGAGGGTGAACGGGGAGGGGGGGCTGGCGAGGGTCCTGAAGTCACCGCGGGGGCCGCCGCGCCGGCCTGAGGCTCACGCGTGGGTTCTGGGTGAAACGAGGTGTCTGGGTTTCGGCTGAAACGAGGGTCTGAGGCTGGCGGGGGCCGTCGGCGGGGTCCGCTGTGGGTCCTCTCGGCCTCTGCTGCGCCTGGGGCCCGCGGGGAGTGACGGGGAGGGTGCAGAGGTGCGCTGCCCCCAGTCCCGGCTCAGGCGCTCACGAGGGGGGTCGGGCCACATGGAGCCGCAACCGGAGGGGGCACGCTGGGTCCCAGGAAGCGGCCTGGGCGGGCCTGGCGAGGCCTGCGCTTGAGTTTTGTCTGCCCGCTCAGCCGCCCGCTGTGCTGAGAGGAGAGGCCGAGGCCCGGCCCCGGGGCGCCAGCTGCCTGAGTGGGGGGCAGGCTGCGCCGGGTTTGCGCGTGTTGGGTGGGTTGTGGGTCCTTGGGGCTGTTCGCGGTGTCATCTCTCCCCCCACGGCAGGGCGGCGTGACCTTCGAGGACGTGGTGGTCTACTTCTCCTGGGAGGAGTGGGGGCTCCTGGACGAGGCCCAGCGATGCCTGTACCACGACGTGATGCTGGAGAACTTCGCGCTCGTCACCTCGCTGGGTGAGGCTCCCCTGCCCAGCGCCGCCCGGCCCCCCTTTCGTCTGGTTCCTGGGCTGCGTCGTCCTCACATCCGAGCAGTCGGTGCTGCCTCCGCTGCCAGGCCCGCGGCGCTGTGGTGGACGGGACCGACGGGTCAGCTGCCTGTCCCCGGCCTGCGTCCAGTCCCCCGCGGGTGTGCAGCAAGGACTTGGGGAGAGCAGGCCTCGGTGTTGGCCGGAGGGGCGCAGCAGGCCTAGCCCCGGGGGAGCTGGGAGAGGGTTAGGGCTCTCTACACTGTGCGCTTCCCCCGGGCGCCGGTTCCAGTGAGCCGTCCTCCCTTCCGCCCCGCGCATCACTTTCCCCTGCTGCCCCCTCTGGAGGCCCCAGCGTCGGGTCGGAAGAGCACCCGAGTGCTTAGTAACCGAGTGCTTAGTCCGGTCAGTCCCAGGCAGCTGTGAGCGCCCCCACATCACTCATGTCACCGGCGGCCCAGGCCTCCCTGAAACGCATTGGCAGGGGAGGAAGCGAGACCCTGCGTCTGCCTGTGCCTCGAAGCCCGTGACCACGTCCCGTGAGGCCCCCCTGACGACGCTGACTCGCAGGGTCCTGGCGCTGCAAGGCAGCCCTTCAGTCCGCCTCGCCCGGTGCCTTGTCTTGAGAGCAGCTGGTGGCCTCGCTCGCGTGTGACACCCATGTGTGAGGGTCCCCCCAGCCGCCCCAGAGCGCTCACCCTTCACTGGCCTTTCTGTGCTTGCAGGGTGTTGGTTCGGAATGGAGGACGAAGAGGGAGTTTCCGTGCAGAGCGTTTCGCTAGAACAGATGTCCCTGGGCAGGACGCCCCCGTGTGAGAAGTGCGTCCTGGTGGGGAGAGACGCTTTGGAGCTGCCGGAGTACCAAGGGTCGCCCCCAGGGCAGAAGCCCTCCACCTGGGAGGCGTGCGGAAAGCACCCGTGGCTCAGCCCAAGCCCTGGCCAGCACCGGAAGCACAACGAAGAGAAGCCATTCAGGAGCGAGGTGGAGAGGGCCTCGTCGGGGACCAGCTGCCAATTCCACGTGCCGGACGGCCCCTTCACCCTCGGGGAGGTCGGGAAGGACGTCCTGGCCATGTTGAGTCTGCTCCAGCATCAGGCCTCTCTCAGAGGGGCAGCGCCACACAGCGGCTTCACGTGCTGGGAGGCCTTTGATCCCGGGAAAAGTCGCCACAAGCTCAGTGAATACGGGAAATCATTCGGCTGCGAATACACACTGTGCCAGCATCAGCAGCCTCCCGCGGGAGAAGGGTACTGTGAAGGCTACTACGCCCGTGCCGACGCGGAGAAACCGTTTGACCAAAGCTCCGTCCTCCGCAGCTGCCAGAAGGTCAGCGCAGCAGCGACGTCTTACGAGTGCAGCGATTGTGGGAAATCCTTTAGCCAAAGCTACAACCTCCTTCAGCACCAGAAAATTCACAATGGAGCAAGGCCTTACGTGTGCAGTGTCTGTGGGAAAGCCTTCACCTACAAATTCAGACTGGCCCAGCACCTGCAGATTCACACTAGAGTCAAGCCTTACGTGTGTAGCGAATGTGGGAAATCGTTTAGCTACAGTTCCTCCCTCATCAAACACCAGAGAATGCACACTGGAGCAAAGCCTTACAAGTGTGGTGAGTGTGGGAATTCCTTCAGCCAAAGCTCCAACCTCATTCAACATCAGAAAATCCACAGTGGAACAAGACCTTATAAATGCAGCGAATGTGGAAAGACCTTCAGCTACAAATGCAAACTCGCCCAGCACCTGCGGATTCACACTGGAGAAAGGCCTTACGAGTGTCGTGAGTGTGGGAAATCCTTTTGCCACAGCTCCACTCTCAATCAGCATCAGAGGATCCACACCGGAGCCAGACCTTTTAAGTGTGATGACTGTGAGAAATCCTTTAGCCAGAAGTCCAACCTGATTCAGCACCGGCGGGTTCACACAGGAGAAAGACCCTATGAGTGTGGAGAGTGTGGGAAATCCTTTAGCCAAAGCTCCCACATCATTCAACACAGAAAGCTTCACACCAGATAGCAACCTCATGAATGCAGCAGCTGCGGGGAGACCTTGAGCCGGCGCCCTGCTGTCCGTCAGCCTGGAAACTTCCCAGCCCAGATCTACGCTCGTCACGCAGCAAACCGGGGGCAGCTTTCCTCAAAACACCTAATCTCATTCCGCCCCAGGATGTCCGCGCGGGGGAGAGGCCGTACACCTGCAGGGAGTCAGTCTGGTGAGGGAGCCCTCTGCCGGAAGTGGAACCTTCCATGACTGAACTGCGCGTCCGCTGCGGGAACTCCCCTGCTGTAGGTGTGTGGAGCCTCGCTGCGTTCTGCCTGCCGGTCCCCGTGCCTGAAATGGCCCTGCAGACGCCACCTCGCAGGTGCGGTCCGCGTGCCGGGCACCCCGGGGTGATCGGGGAGGGCGGCCGTGTCTGTTGCCTCTTCCGTTCCCTGGAGAACATCATGAAAATTCTGGGACTTGCGGGTGGCAGGGAGGAGGCTGGTTCCCTCCTCCCTGACTCATTAGGACGGGATCCTGACGCAGGCTTGGCCGAGACCAGTCTGGCTACTGCTGAGTGACTTGACACAAATGTTTACCTTCTTCCAGTCCTAACCTGCGTGGTTGCCACAGGCCTCCTGGGGCCAGCGGCGGGCTGTGGTCAGGATGTGTGCTCCAGAGGCCAGGATTTCTGTGCGCCCATGGTGACCCTGACGGGGAGGGTGTGGTTGTCATGACAACCTCTAGTGCTTCCTTGAGAAGTATAAATTGGTTCCCTTTTCCCAGGGAAGTCACGTAATGCTGCGCTCTAGTGCAGGGAAGCTGTTCCCCAGGCACTTCAAAGGAAACATGTGCCTTCGTGTCTAAATTTTGATTTTTTTGGTGTTAGTGGTTCTAAGACTGCAGGAGCCAGACTGAAGCCAGCGTTCGAGCAGCAGCACTGCGTGTGGTTAAGGTGCCCTGGCGCCTGCAGCGGCTGAGAGCTTGTCTCCCCTGGAGGCGCTTCCGCACTTGCTCCCGGGACGGGCTGTGCGGGGTGAGTGTACACTCCAGCCTGTTCTCTCCCCAGACAGCGGAGGCCGTGTCAGCGCGAATAAAGCTGTCCGGTGGCCGCTGGAAAAGGAGACTAGGCTGCAGGGGGAGCCTGTCGTCCAGGCGTGTAACTTTCCCGCGCCAGCCGTCGTTTCTGATTCACGCAGAAACGGTCTTGTCTGTCTTTCCTGCCACGGGTGCAGGGTTGCCCAGCGCCTGAGGGGAGAGATGGTGGCGTCGCTACGGGCCTCCTCAGCGTGGTTCTGAGTAGCAGGCGTCCCAGACTTCTCTCGGAACCATTTTTTAAAGTTCTGTTGAGGTGTAACTGACACGCTGTGGCCGCGCAGACTGCAGCTGTGCAGTGTGGTTGGGTTCCACAGAGACAGGCACCCACGGAAGCATCGAATCATAATTGAACATAATTCCCTTGTGCTCTTTCTGAGTCTTGCTCTCCATTGACCACTGTTGATTCACTCTCACAGTAAGTTAGTATTTTATAGACTTTTCTATGATTGGAATTAAAAATGTTTACTTTTTTAAACCGGTTTCCTTCATGCTGCATTCTTTTCATTGCCGAGTACTGTTCTGCTGTATCGTGTCCCCACCTACCTGTTCATGGACATTTGACTTGTTTTCCAGTTTGGGGCCATTATAAATAAAGCTTCACATGTGTGAAAAACAGAAAGGAATGTGTGATGGAGTCTTATGAGCCCTTTCCAGTATTCCATCATAACCCCAGGGTTCTTAACCGTGGAATGTGTAACCACTCCTAAAAGGACTCGTAAGTCCAGTAATTATCACAAAAACTTTACATATAGTAACAATGCCCTTTTTTTTAGCTACAGTGAGAAATATTTTTGAAGGCACATTAATTGCATTCAGCTTCCCAAGGGTGGAACTGGCAGAGTGGTAAACCGGTTGTGTCACGTGACACAGGTCTTTAAGGTTGAGGTTTGCAGAGGTAGAGACCTGCAGATGGGAACTCGGACAAGACTCAGCACAAGTGTTCAGATCAAAGACGGGAAGCTGCTTTCTGTTTATGATAAAAGGGTTACCTCCAAGTATGGTACTGTGAATTGTAAAACATGGATGAGGCTCCAGAGAGCACGGCACAATTAAAAGCACAAAAACAAAATTAAGTTTTTGTGAAGCAATAGGTACACCAAAGAGAATGTTTGAGCTCTGATTTATGATTTTTGTTTTTTTTTTTAAGATTTATCTATTTATTTATGCAAGCACTGGGTACAGTCAGAAGCGCAGGAGGGTGAGAGAATCACCAGAGTGGGGAGCAGAACAGGCAGACTGACGAAATACACTGCTGAGGGGAGCAGCGGGCACGGCAGGAGAGGTCTGTGCGCCATGTGGGACCCTTGCCGGCGGCCGGGGATAGAACCAGTGCTGCAGAGACTGCGGACAGCTTCACGTTGCAGCGCTCAACCACCAGCACCACCAGGGAGGCCCTGTTAGTGAATCTTAAACCCCAGTTTCATGGAGACTTGCATTAAAAAGTAAGCCTATAGGGCCTCCCCTGGTGGCGCAGGTGGTTGAGCACCGCGCTGTGAAGCTGTCCGCAGCCTCTGTAGCACAAGTTCCATCCCTGCCGGACGGCGAGGGTCCCACATGGCGCAGCAGGCCTCTTGTCTCCCCTGCTGCTCCCCTCAGCAGTGTATTTCGTCAGCCTGCCGGTTCTGTTTCCCACTCTGTCTTTGGCGAATTCTCTCACCCTCCCGCACATCTGGCCTGTACCCCAGCTATTTTATAAATAAATAAATAAATAAATAAATAAATATTTTTTTAAAAAAAAGTAAGCCTGTAAACATAAGTGGTTAAATAAGGGCAATCCCTGGGCCTCCCTGGTGGGGCAGGCGGTTAAGATACAACCTATGAGCCTGTCCACGGCCCCTGCAGCACAAGTTTGATTATCAGGCCCAGCCGGCCAGGGAGCTACCCACATGGCACAGCAGACCTCTCCTGAGAGGCCTGCTGCTCCCCTGAGCAGTGTGTTTCACTAAATCGACCTGTTCTGCTCCCCATTCTGTCTCTAGTGAGTCCTCTCACCACGCCTCTGGCCTGTACCCCAGCTCTTGTATGCATAAATAAATAAATCCTTTAAAAAAAAAAAAAAAGGGCAATCCCGGAGAGGAATTCCATCCGTGGGAAAAGTACTTTGACAAGCAAAAGCTGGAGAAACATGGGCTCATCAGTGGCCACAGACTGATGCCATGATACACAGATGTTTCTTAGCCAGTGGTTTGGAGTCATAAAATGGACACATTTTGACCAGGGACAGGATGGCACTATGGTTGGTCCACATGGGCAGGTCCAGGAGAAAGGTCATTGGTGATCGGCAGGACAAGGATGACGGAGACACTAACCTGGACGGTGAGACTCAGACATCACCTAAGTTCTGAGGCTGACACACATTCATTTGGAAAGTTTGTGATGGGGGGAATCTGGAGAAAAAATAAGACTGTGAGAGGCCTCCCTGGTGGCACACGGGTTAGGCGTCAGCAGTGAAGCTACCGCCAGCCACTGCCCTCTGAATTTGATCCCTGGCCAGGGAGCTGACCCACATGGCACAGACCTCCTCTGTCTCCCCGCTGCTCCCCTCAGCAGTGTGCGTAGGTCATTCTGCCTGTTCTGCTCCCCGCTCTGTCTCTGGGGAATCCTCTCGCCCCTGCACCTCTGGCCTGCACCCCAGCTCTTGTGTGCATAAATAAAAGAAATCTTAAAAAAAAAAAAAAAGAAATAGACTATGATATGGCAGAACATCAGCTTGTGTTGCGCTTATTCTGAGTTAACGCAGCAGGATTTTCGTAAGCACAAAACGACGTGCAGAATTTGTAAGGCTGACAGTTTAGGCGCAGCACCCCAATGGAGTGCCAGGCTCTTGGGGTGTGAGGAGGGGAAAAGGCCAAGTGTCAACATGAAATGCACTGAGTTTTCAAAGCTGTGTTCAGCTGGGCAGCTGCGGCCAGGTCGGAGCCTGGCGGGGATCAAAGGGGCAACTCCCGAGGCCCCTGAGAAGGGGACTGTCTCATGGTGCTTTAAAGACCAGCGCGGGCCCCGCCCCCCCATTATGCTGAACTGACATTTAAAAACAACACTGAAAACACGAGGTGCCCCGAAGGCGACCGGGACAAGTGTTGTCAGCGGGGACGGAAACCGGTTTTCATTCCAAATCGTCCCGCGACCCTGTGCCGCCCCCTCCAGCGGGGGCCGCGCCCCGTCGCCACGCGCCGGGGATGGAGGTGCACGCGGCCGCCTGGCGGCGCCCCCCGCCGAAAAGGGAGACCAGCCGCCCCAGGGCGCAGGGGCACCCCCATCCCGACGCGCGGCGGGCGCAGACTCAAGGGAGGAAGAAGCCACCCCGGAGGCCAGCGCCGGCGGGACGGGCTGGTCACGGCCGCACTTCCATTCAGAGGCGTTGCCCCGGGGCGGGGGTGCCGGTGGGGGGCTCTCGGGTGGGGGGCGTCCTGGGTTGGGGGGCTCCGGGGAGGGGGTCTCGGCCAAGCACGAGCCTCCAGGTCCGTCTCCCCGTGTCCGCAGTCCCCGGCTTGCCCAGGACGCTTCCCGCCGCCGCGCGCCGACCCGGCCACCTGCCCCGGCTCCTGCGCCCGCCCGGACGGGGGCGCGGGCGTCCCCCTCGGCCGAGCCCGCCCCGTCGGGCCGCCTCGTCTGAGCTCCTCGGAGGCCGCCCGGCGGCTTTTTCCGATCGCTGCTCCCTGTGAGGGCCGGCGCGGCGTTCCCACGACGGCGTCACGCCCGTCACCGTCGCCGCGGCCCCCGCTTGCCGAAACCCGCGCCCGACGGCTCCGCCGCACGCGCCGCGGACTACATTTCCCAGCAGGCGCCGCGCCGCGCCCGGCGGAAGGAGAACGGCGCCCGGCGAGACGGGGCGGGGCTTCCGACGCCGCGCTCGGGCGCGCCTTCCAACGGGCGCCGAGGGGGCGGATCGAGGGGCGCGGCCCGCGAGGAGGGGGACGCGCCAGCCCCGGGCCCCCGCCGCCCGGCTCCGCCGCCCCCGTCCCCCCGCGCCCCCAAGTCCGATGGCGGCGGCTGCGCCGAGGGCCCCGGCTGAGGTACAAGCCCGCGGGGCGCCCCTCGGGGGTCCGAACGGGGTTCGCGGGGCGCCCGCGCGGGGTCGGGGGTCCCCGAGCCGGGCACGCGGGCGGGGAGGGGGACTCGGATCCGGGAGCCCGTCGAGCGCCTCGGGGGCAGCGGGCGTCGGGCGGCCGGGTGGGGCGCTGGGTGCGGAGGCGCGGCCGGGTCGTCTCGCCGGCGCGGGGACCCGCGAGGGCCGAGGCGGGACGTCGGGGGCCGGGCTTGTCCGCGGCGGGGGCTGCCCGGCGCGATCTTCAAGGGGCGTCCGGCGTGGGGGGGCCGAGGCCTGGCCGTGGCGGCCTCGGAGCTGCCGCCCGGGCGGGCGCCGGCTGTGCTGGGGACCCGGCCGCGGGCCGCGCAGGGGAGGGCGGCGGGGCCGGCGTCCTGCTGTGGCCGGGCGGGTCCCGGGCCGCGGAGGGCCGAGGCCGCGCTGCCGCCCGCCGAGAGGCGACTTGCGGGAGCCGAGGCCGGGGAGCCCCGGGCAGGGGAGGCGGCGGCGGCGGCCCGAGGCGAGAGGACAGTGCGCGGCTTTGGGGCTGCCGCGGGGACGCGGCTCTGGGATCCCCAGAAGGGGCCGGGCCGGGCGGCGTCGCGCTGGGCCCGCCTCGGCCTGTCTGTCCTCGCGGCCGTCGCCCGCGCCGCCGGGGGTCCCTGGGCGGCTGGGCACCCCGCGCGCGAGCCGCAGGCGGGGCGGAGGGTTGCGGGGCAGGACGAGGGGTGGGCGGGCCGGGCGCTCGCGGAGAGCTGAGCGTGGAGCGACCGTCCCCTCGCGCAGGGCGGCGTGACCGTCGAGGACGCTGGAGGCCTGGGCGCGGCCGGCGCCCCTGGGCGAGGCCTCCCTCCCCCCGCTGTGGCTGGTCCCGGCCTCGCCGTGTCCGCGGCCGTCTTGCCGCCGCCGCCGGGCCCCGGGGCACCTTCCTCTGCCGGTCGCCGCCGTCGGGAGGACGGTGCAGGCCCTGCCGGGGCTCACGCGGGCGTGGGCCTCGCTTCAGGCCGCGCCTGCGGCTTTTTCGCTGTATTTGTCGGTTGTGCTGAGGCGCGGGGCCGGGGCGGCTGCTCCCCGCCTCTCTCCGCGCTGCGGCGATCCGCGGCCTAGAGGCCGGTGCGCCCGCCCCTCCCGCTCCAGCGGGGCTCCGGTACCGGGAGGCGCGGAGGCCCGGGAAGGGTCCTCGGACGCCAGCTGCGCGGGGCCGCTGCTTCCTCCCGACCTGGACACGCCCAGCCCGGCCCGCGTGGTTGGAGGCGCGGGGCTCGCGGGTGTGACCGTCCTCGCGGGGGGTCCTCAGAGAAGGGGTTTAGTCTCCGGAGTGTCACCCCGGCCCGAGATCGCAGCCTCTTGCCGTCACGGGTTTGTCCCGCCTGTGGCTCCCGCCGGCGACACCATCGTGCGGGCGCGCGCGGCCGGGGCTCCTCAGTGGCTGGAAACACGCTGGTTGTGTCAAGCGACTAAATGTGTAAGACTTTTTTTTTTTAAGATTTATGCACACAAGAGCTGGGGTGCAGGCCAGAGGTGCGGGGGTGGGGGTGGTGAGGGGACTCACCTGAGAGCGCGGGGAGCAGAACGGGCGGGTCCGCTGAAACCCACCGCCGAGGGCAGGGCGGGGAGCGGAGCGGCTGCTGCGCCCCGTGGGCAGCTCCCTGACTGGCCGGGACGGAACTCGCGCAGCAGAGGCCGCCGATGGCTTCATCGCGCTGTGCTTAGCCCCTTGCGCCACCAGGGAGAACCCCCAATGTGTAGACTTTGAGTTTGTGCCCCTGGGCTGTGCGCGTTGCCCGCCACGACGAAGGGAAAAGCAAGGGTCGGCGCCCAGGAGCCGTCGGTGTCCCGTCTGTGTAGCTGCCGTTTGCAGGGGTGCGTGGAGCCCCGCGCTGCTCCTGAGCTGCCTCCGTCCTGGCCTCCCGCCCGGGCGGGCCTTGCCTGCTCTGTGGAGTGGAGGCCCGGGTCTGGGACCGCCCGCCCCGGCTCCCGGGCTGCCCCGCGCTGGCCTTCTCGGGCGCCTCACCCCTGTCTTGCCTTTCAGGTCACGGTCGCGGCGAGGAGGCGGCAACCCTGTGTGGACAGCGCCTTTCTGCCCAAGCAGCCTCCCCGGTCAGGACGTGTAAGGCAGCGCCCACCGCCCAGAAGAAACCGCTTTGGGAGACGAGCGTCCCCGGCGGGAGGGAGGTTTTGCACCTGACGAAGCTCGAAGTCGCACACATGGGGCACAAAGTATTCTCCAGGGACAAGCGCGTGAGAGGTTTCTGCTCCGGGGCAGCCCTGCACCGGCGCCACAGCTGTCCCCGTGGAGAGACGCCCAGGAGAGAGGAGGCAGGCGGGGCCGTGGCTGTGAGGAACTGCGCATCCCGTGGCTCGGAGAAGCCTGTCCGCGGAGGGGGTGGCGGCGAGGACTTCCCAGCCACCTTGGGCCTGCTCCGGCCCCAGGCGGCCCCCAACTGTGGGCGCGGGCAGGGTGGCATTGCGAGGAGGGGGACCTGCGTCGCCGGAGACTGCCCTTGTAAGTGGTGTGAACGTGGGCAATCTCCCCGTCACGAGCACATGCCTGCTCACCACTGGAGCGTCTACACCGCAGAGCTGTTTAGTGAGTGTAGCAGCCAGGGGGACGCCGTCAGCTGCACGCGCAGACTTGTCCACCACCAGCAGCCCCACCCTGGGGCTAAGCTGCATGAGTGTGGTGAGTGTGGGAAGTCCGTCAGCCGAACGTCGGGCCTCGTCGAACACCAGAGAGTTCACACAGGATCGAAGCCTTGTGGCCGTCGTGACTGTGGGCGGCCCTTTAGGACAAGGTCTGTGCTCTTTCAGCACCGTAGAATCCACACGGGCGAGAGGCCCTATGCGTGTGGGGCATGTGGCAAGTCCTTTAAGCAGAGATCCACGCTGCTCGAACACCAGAGGGTTCACACCGGCGAGAGGCCCTATGCGTGCCGTGACTGCGGGAAGTCCTTCCAGCAGAGGTCCACGCTCACGCAGCACCAGAGGGTTCACGCTGGCGAGAGGCCTTACGCGTGCAGCGACTGCGGGCGATGCTTTCTGCAGCGATCCACGCTGAGCAAACACCAGAGAGTTCACGCTGGGGAAAGGCCTGACGCGTGCCGCGAGTGCGGGAGAGGCTTCAGGACGAGGTCCGTGCTCTCTCGACACCTGAGGACTCGCACGGGAGAACGGCCTTAGGCGTGTGGGCAATGTGGGAAGTCCTTTAGGCAGCGAGCCACGCTCACGCAACACAAGAGGGTTCACAGCGGAGAGAGGCCTTTCGAGTGCAGTGAGTGAGGAAGAGCCTTCGGGCTGAGTGCACCAGCACCAGAGTCCACGCCGGAGAAAGGCTGTGCGTGCGGTGGAGATGGAAGGCCTTGGGGGCGAGGTCTGAGCTCTTCCGACACCTGAGGACTCGCCCTGAGTAAGTCTTGCTGAGTGGGAATGTGGGAGATGCTTCAGGCACAGGTCCCCCCGGGGGGAGACCGGAGTAGCGCGCAGTGCTGTGAATGTGGGAAGTGCTACGCCTGCGAAAATGGGCCCTACTAAATACCAGCAGGTTTGCACCTCGAGGTGCTGTAGGAGCGTGGGGACTGCAGAACTCCCTTGGCAGCACCTCCAGGCTCGCCTCACGGGTCACCCTGAAGAGAGGCTTTGGGGGTGCAGTGAGCGTGGGGCGTTCTTTGGCGTAGTTTCAGCTGGTTTACACACGAAGTGTCACAGTGGAGGGAGGCCTTATTTGGGGAATGTGGGAGCACCTTCCTGTGTAGACTGAACGTGGTTTAGCGCTGGTGAGAAAGCCTCTGGCAGGCAGGGGGCAGGCTGTTCCCTCATTACTTAAGTAGTGAAGAAGCTGTGTATCGCTGTGGAAGGAGTTGTGCCCGAAATATCCAGAGTGGGGCCTTCCTGGTGGTGCAGCAGCCCTCTCCTCTCTCCCCGCTGCTCCCCTCAGCAGTGCAATTCAGTGGATCTGCCTGTTCTGCTCCCCACTCTGTCTGTGGTGACTCCTCTGGCCTGCACCCCAGTTCTAGGCAAAATAAATAAATAAACCAGACTGAGATGCCCCATTAATTCTACTCTAAGGAGCTGCACTGTTCAGCCTCCTCCTGCCAGCTGGGTGTTCTTGCCAGTTTCTGTGGCCAAAGACCCAAGACATTTCACCTTAACCGCCTGACAGGCCTGACCCTGACCCTGCTGGAGGAAATACTGCCTGATTCTCCGGCGCCCTCACTCCCTGACTCCTTAGGGCCTGACCCTGCGTGGGCTCGGAGGATGCCCTCAGGGTTCTCGCGTGGCTTGCAGGGAAGGACCAGCTTTTTCGGAAGCCCTTGGTGCATGTTTTCAGCCTCCACTCTCTGGCCTGCCTGCTGCACCTGTCCTGGCTCATCCAGCATTAGGTCTGTTGTTTAATGTGCCCTGTTCGTTGTTGGGATGGTTTGGAAGTGAACTAGACTGTGAGGCTGAAGGGCCAACACCTTTTGTGAGGCCTCTGGTTCTCTGCCTGAGACACAGTAGAGACTGCTCAGCTCCGATCTGTAGGTTTGCTCTCCGCGGCCTGCTGGGGACACGGGTGGGCTTCCTGGATGTTGTGGCCTGGACACCAAAGCTGCTCTGAGGCGACGTGGACATGGGAGCGTGCAGCGCGCGGTTGATGTCGGGCCGGCCGCGGTGTTCAGTACTGGGCAAACTCTGAAAGCCAGTCATGGCCACCCTCGCCCGCCTATTTGCCTCCTCCCCATTTCTGAGCCCCCTCCCCCTCCCCGCCTCCCCCGCCAGCATTTCCTGGACACACACCCTTCCCCCTCCCCCCCCTTCTCCAGCGGGGTGTCGTTCTGAGGAAACACGGGCTTGTGTCAGTAGCTGCTTTTCGTTGGGGGACCTGCCCTGCAGCGAACCTCCCTGCATGCTCATCTCCTCACGCAGGAGACGTGCTGCGCTTCCCCTCTGCGGCTGTGGCCCAGGAAGCTGACAGGAGTGGGTCCCTCCGCAGGTGCTGTGGGGTGTTTTCCGGGCGTTCCCTGCAGGCACAGCGCTCCCCGTCTCAGCAAACTGCCAGGCTCTGACTACGATGTTTGCTTCCCTCTGCACTGAGGCGGGACTGCAGCTGCAGGTGCTTGGGAAGAACCTGTTCCTTCAGGGTTAGGAAGGGGACGAAGCCATCTTGGACCCTTTTCTGCGCTGCTTCCAAATAATTCGTTTGTGTTCTCATTGCAAAATTTTTTTTTAATAGAGGCATGTTTTATTTATTTTATTTTGTTTGTTTATACATGCACTGGGTACAGTCAGAAGCGCGGGAGGGCGAGAGAATCCACCAGAGCCAGAGCGGGGAGCAGAGCAGGCAGAAGGACCGAAGGACACTGCTGAGGGGAGCAGCGGGCGGCAGGAGAGGTCTGCGCGCCATGGGGGACCCTCCTCCGGGGGCCGGGGAGCAGCCGGGGATCGAACCGGCGCTGCGAGGCCGCGGGCAGCTTCGCAACCCAGCGCTCCACCGCTGCGCCCCCGGGGAGGCCCTCTCATTGCAAAATTACCCAGCTGTCGAGCCAGCCTCGGCAGCTTTGTGCAGCTTGATGACTTGCGTTTTTTACGTCATCCCACTGTCACGGCAGCCTGGCTCTGGCTCCCGAGGGCCGGACCTAATAGTCATCTTCTTGATGTCCGGCTCTCAGGGAATGTGGCCTCTGCTGGTTTCCCGAGCTTTCCGGAAGCCTTGGCTGCGGCCTCCCTGGATCATGACGTGTGTGTGTGTGTGTGTGTGCGCGTGTGTGCGTGTTTTGAGGCTGATTTTCCATGTGTAGAATCCCAAATTTGGCTTCTGACCCTGCATGCGCCTTGTTTTGGCCCGCCCCTGTCCCAGGCCTGTGAAGGTTACGGGGAAACCTGCCAGGATGAGTCTATTTTCCTAATTCTTGCTCTCCGGGCGCAGCAGCTGTGCAGGGCCCGGGCCGGCCAACTGGTCGACCTCAGCAGGGGCCCCCTCCCCACCCCGCACCCGGGGAGGAGAGCGCGGGACCGAGGCGGGCGACCTGGCCCTGGCACCCCGCCCCTGAGGCGCCAGCGCGCCGACCTGCTCGGCTGGACGAGGCCGCCCCTGGCCCGCAGCGCGCGGGGGGCAAGCGCCTGGGAGTGGGGCCCGACTTCAGGGGGGCAGTCGCCGCCCCAGGGGCCGGTTCTGCTGGGACCTGGCTCCGACCCGCCGCCGCTTGTGGGGACGCGGGGTCACGCGCGCCCTCAGCGCAGCTCTGGGGGCCTAAGTCCCGCGGGAAGCACCCGCTCCCGCGCCGCGCTCCTGGCGCCCACGCGCGCTTCCGGCCATGAGGAGCCCCAGGTCCCCCCGTGCCGGGCGCCCCCACACCAGCAGGGCTGGCGCCACGCGCCGCTCAGAAGGCAGGACCCCCAGACGCGGCCCCCGGGGCGCGCAGGCTCCAGAGGGCGGGAGCACTGAGGCCAGCAGGGGTGCGGCTGCCGCCCCCGGAGCCGCCCCCGGAGCCAGCGGCAGCTCCGGGGCCTTCGACACACCCGGACCTCGGCGCGGCCCCTCCCGCCTGGAGAGCAGCGTCCCGCGTCGGAGCCTGGGGCGCAGGGGGAGGGAACCGCGCCCCGCCCGCCGCCCGCCGCCCGACGCCCGACGCCCGCATCTCGGGCAGGGGACCCGCGGCGCCCCCGAGGGCCGAGCGAAGGCCCCACCCCGGCTGGCGAGACGCCCCTGCAGGCGCCGCTGCGGGGAGGGGAGCAGCTGATGGGGCCTTGGGCCCCCCTTGCCGGGCTCCCGCGCCCCCGCTGCCCACCCGCGCTGAGGGGCTACGTCCCCGTGATGGGGCCCTGGCCGGGGACGCGGCTCCCCCCGCAGCCCCGGCCACACGTCAGCCCGATGCCCGGGGGTGCGGACACCCCCTCCTCCGCCCAGCAGCCTGCTGTGCCCCCCGGGGCCGGGTGTGGTTTCAGTGCAGCTCACCTGGGGGGCCCGCTGGCTCCCCGTGCCCCAGGGGCCCCCCCACACCCCGCAGACCGGCTCCCAGAGCAGCTCGGACAGCGACCCCGCCTGGGAGTGGGGAGCTGCTCTCACCCATCTGGGGGCCCCCACATCGCAGCCAGGGACGCCCACACAAGCAGCGAGCACAGGGCGGGGCCGTCGCACCCTGAGGCGGGGCCCGCTCTCCGCGTGAGCCGTTTCCTTCGCGGCTGAGCAGCGGCCCGCGGCCTCTCCCGCCCAGCCCCGGCCGCCCGCGCCCCTTTCCGGGACGCGCGGGGCACCCCAGCTCCTGCGGCGGGCGGGAGGCTCCGGGAGGAGCCAGGGTCGCCCAGACGGAGGCGAGCGGGCGGGCGCGCCCTGGCTGCGCGGCTCGCGCTGATTTTCCGGGCGAGACTCGCCCCCGCCGCTGTCGCGAGGGCCGCTCACGGGGGCGGGGAGCCCCCGGAGAACCCCCGGCCCACGGCGGCGCGCTCCGTCCCGCGGCAGCAGCAGGGGGCGCGGGGCCCGTTCACGGAGCGCAGCGCCCCGGGCTTCCCGGACACGCGCCCCCGGGGCGTGCGGGGCTCAAGGCGGCCCCCCCGCCACGCCGGGTCCTTTGGGCCCCCGCCCTGGCCTCAGAGGTGGAGGCACAGCCGCGCGCGCCCCCCGGGACGCGCCCCCACCCCGGCGGCGAGGGCGCGACGCTCCCCAGCTGGGGCCCCGGCTGCGCGGCCGCCCGGAGAAGACCCGGCGGGCTGGGCGGGCCTGGGGAGGACCGCGGGCGCCTCGCTGGGGGGCCGCCATGGCTGGTCCCGGGTGCCCGCCCGCGGGGCGCTGGCGCGTGCGGGACTCTTGCTCACAGCGCGCGTGACGGCGCGGCCGCCCCCGCCGGGTCCTGGGCAGCCTGCAGGCCCCGCCCGGCCGCGCCCCGGCCCCGCGCCCCGCTGGGCATCTGGTGGGCGCGGCCGCTCGCTCCGATGGGCGCCCCAGCGCTTTACTTGCTCTTCCGCGCGACTCGTCTCTGCGAGCCCAGCCTCGCCGCGGGGCCGGGACTCCACCCCCCGCCCGCGCCGGCGGGAGACGCGGCACCACGACGGCCCCGCGCGCAGGCGGCCCCGGGAGCGCAGACGCGGGCGGGGGAACGCGGGGCTCCACCCCGAGAGAGGCGCCCCGACAGCCTGGGGGCAGAAAGCGCCGATTTGGGGCCAGAAAAACCTCAGCGCCAGGGGCGGGGCCGAGCCGCAGGTCCCCGCGGGCCCCTGGAGCGGCCGCCCGGACCCCGGCGCCCCGCGCGACCCCTTTCCCCGCCCCGGGGCTGCTGGTCGACCGCGGGGGGGGAGCGGCGCGGGGGCCGGGACCCCGCGGCGGGGCCGTCCAGCTTCGGCCATGGGGGGCTTCTCCGCGCCGGGGGCGTTGCCCGCCCGGCTCCCCCGCGACCCTCCCGAGGGCGGCTCCGGCCCGACCCCGCCGGAGACGCGCGACCTGCGGCTGCGGGATCCCGGGATCCGGCCCCGCGCGCCCGGCTTCAGCCCCGGCGCCCGCCCGGGTTCGCGGCCCCGGCCCCTCCGCGGGCTTCGGCGCGTAGCTCGCTCCTCGCGGGGCTCGCCCGGCCCCCCGCGGCCGCCCCCGCCCCAGGTTCTCGGCCCGGCTCAGCCGCCCTGGCCCGGCCGGCGCCTCCGGGTTCGCGACTCGGCCCCCGGCCCGGTTCCGGCTCCAGACACCCGGGGCTCGCGGCCCCCGACCCCGCGGCTCCTGCCGGAGACTTGGGGCGAGCAGCGGCGGCACCTCCGGCCTCCGGGCGCGGCGGCGGCAGGAGCGGGCTGGACCCTCGTCCCGCGCACCCCGGGGCTCCCTCCCCCGGGGCGGGGCGCGGCGGTCGGGCCCGCGGAGATGCAGCCCGGGCAGGGTGCCGGCTCCGGGCAGGGCCCGCGGGCCGCGGGGGCTCCGGGCGGGCTGGGCGCCCCGGCTTCGGGTGGGCTGCGGGGGTCCCGGGCGGGGGGTCCCGGCGGCTGCGGGAGGAGGCGCGGCCCCCGCGGGGAGCTGGTCGACCCGCGCTGCGCGCAGCCCCAG
Source organism: Talpa occidentalis (assembly GCF_014898055.3). Classification (NCBI taxonomy): domain Eukaryota; kingdom Metazoa; phylum Chordata; class Mammalia; order Eulipotyphla; family Talpidae; genus Talpa; species Talpa occidentalis. Next base: position 50,725,714 of record NW_023601754.1, on the reverse strand, counting down.
CCCCCTCTGCAGAGCGCTGCCCGCGCCCCTATAAACCTGCGCCCACAATCCCCCGGCGTCGGACGCCCCGCGCACAGCCCGTCCGACCGGCCCGGCCCGCCCGCGCGCCCCGGCCTCCCGGAACCGCGCGCCGGGCGCCGCCGCCAGGTCCGCCCCCTTCGCGGGTGGGCGCGGGGGCGGCAGGCGCCGTCTGCGCGGCCGCCAGGGGGCGCCCACGGGCCCCCCGCCCGCCCGGCTCCGCCTCGCGCGCGGCTCTGGCGGGTCCGGGCGGCCGCGGGAGCGCGGCTTGACTTCGCGAACGCGGGGGGCCCGCACCCCCACACGCCCCCCGCGCGCCAGAGCGAGCGAGGAAGCGAGGGACCGTGGTCCCCGCGGGTTGGGCCCGGGCCGGGGGAATCCGGGCAGCCTGGGCGGCGCGCGCGGGCGCGTGTGATGGAGCCGCGACTTGGCGCGGCGGCTCCGGGCTCGGGCGTCCTCCCGCCGTCCCCGCGCGTCAGGGGCCCCGCGGTCACCGGAGGCCGCGGTCGGGCACCTGCCCCGAAGCGGCCACACCCGAGAGGCGCCGCACGTTCCGCTCGCGCCGGCTCCTCGCGGCCGGCGGCCACAGGCGGGTCCCCGGGGCGCAGCAGCGCGCCAGGCCCGCGCCGTCCACCCCGAGCCCCGCGTCGCCCGCGGACGCCTCCGCAGCCCGCGCCCCTGCCGTGCCCGGCCCGAAGCCGGCGGAGGCCCCACCCACGGGCGCGCGCTCCCTGCTGCGCCGCCTCAGGGGCTCCCCGTCTCGCCCCGCGGGCCCCGTCGCCGGGCGCAGCGTCGCCCCTCCCAGGACTCCCGCCCGGGCGCACGGCCGCGGGTCGGGCCCAGGGCGCCCCAAATGCCCTCGCCGTGGGGGGCCGGCCCCGAGGGCATCCTCGTTCACACAGCGCGGCAGCAGCGGGCGCCCCACTCCCGCTGCGGCCTTCCGCGCCCCAACTGCTCTGCCCCCACCCAGGACGCGGCCGTGGCGCAGCCCCCGCCCCCGCCCCGAGCGCCGCTCCCTGCCCGCCGGACCCCCGCGCCCCGGGAGCCGCTCCCGCCCGGGCTCCTGCGCAGCGCCGTGAGGGTCAGGGTGGCGACCCCGGGCGCGGCTCCTGGGCGCCCCAGGCTCAGAGCCGCGCCCCGCCCCCCGCGCCCCTCAGCCGGGCGCTGCCAACGACCCCAAGGCCTGGGTCACCGCAGGCCGGGCCGCGGCCGGGCCCCGAGCTTGCGGGTGGCGGGACAGGTGGAGTCGCCGCCCCGGAGCAGGGCGGGGCGGCTTCTCCTTGCCACGGGGCGCAGGCAGGTGTGCCCCAAGGGGCTGCCCGGGGCAGGACAGTCCCGCCCCACCCCCGGGAGGGCCCGAGCGGCCGGGGTCAGCCTGCGGGGCGCGGGCGGCTCTGCGGGGAGGAAAACCCGTTCCTGCCGACGGGCGGGCCGATCTCGCAGTACGGCCGCCTTGGGCGCCCCCTCCCGCGCCACACGGCAGCGTGGGGTGTCTGGGGAGCCTCGTCGGCTCCACCGGCGGACCCCAGAACCGCAGGGGCAGCCCCAGCCTCTGCCTGAGGCCCCCCCTCTGCAAGGGCCCTGGGGCTCTCCGTGGGCGCCGGGAGAGCCCCCAGCACAGGGACACCCCGGGCGCAGTGGGGGGGGGCTCCGCGTGCTGCCAGAGTGAGAACCACCACAGGTGTGTGGCCAGAGCGGGTGACGCGCCCCCACACTCGTGCACCCCGCTTGCTGCTTTGGTCTTTCACTTTTTGTAAAGATTTAGTCACACAAGAGCAGGGGTACCCCAGATGCGCAGGGGGTGAGGGGAGTCCCCAGAGACAGAGTGGGGAGCAGCGGGGAGACGGGAGGGGTCTGCTGCGCCCTGTGGGACCTTCGCCGCAGGATGGAACCGGCTGCAGAGGCCGCGGGCAGCTTCAGGGCGCTGCGCTCAGCCCTCTGCGCCCCCGGGGAGGCCCCTCTTTTTTCACTTTGACTCCAAATAAAGGGACTCCCGGCTGCCCGGGGGTTGGGGTGCCTCTGCATCCTGTGCACCCCGCGCCGCACGCCTGGAGCCGGGGCTGGGGCAGGAGCTTCGGGGCGGCAGGACCCGGGAGGGGGTGGCCCGCGCCGGGGAGGCTCCTGCTGGGGAGCGGCTGCTGCAGCGAGACCCGCCCAGGCTTCCCGGGGCCTGAGAAGCTGCTCCCGCGTCCCCACCGGCGCCGGCCGAGAAAACGACAGGGCGGGGGGCTCGTCCGCGGACACGGTCGGGGCCAGAAGCCGGGAGACCGTCCCCGCCGCTCCTGTCCGCGCGGCGCTGGGGCCCGGCAGAGCCTCGATGCGCCCCGGGCGCGGCCCAGCCGTGGGTGTCGCGCCGAGCAGCAACACCCGGCGCCCCCGACCCTCCCGCTGACGCCCCAGCCGGCCGGGCCCAGAGGCTCCCCCAACACACACACACACACACACACACACACACACACACACACGCGCGCTCTCCGGCGTCTTCCATCTTTTATTTTGTCTCAGCTGAAACGAGCCTGCCCCGGGCTGGGCGGCGCCCGCGTGGTGGGTCCCCCCAGGCTCCCCAGGGCCCTGCCCGCGGACGCCCCGCCGTCCTCCACCCCGCGCCTCTGCTCTGGGGCCCGCCCTGCGCCGCCCAGCACGGGTGGGAGCCCTGAGGGGGCCTCAGCCCGGCACCTCCCCGGAGCCCCCTCCTGCTGCACCCGGGTCCTCCGCTGCGGCTTCGCCCCCCGCTGAGCAGAGCCCTGGCCCTGTGTCCCCCCCACCCCCACCCCCGGGGCTGCTGCCTCCAGGGCCAGCGTCCAGCCCAGGCTGCCCTCGGGGAGGCTGCGGCGCCCCCTCTGGACAGGAGCCCCCGAGGCCTCTGCAGGCAGCTCCGGCCCTCGGGTGGCCCCGGCCTCCGCCCTGCCTGCCCCTCGCTCCGACTCGCTCCCCTTAGGACCAACCCGGGGGTCGCTGCCCGCGCCCGGGGGAGGACCCGCCCGCCCTGGCATCGGCCCCCAGCGCCGCAGGGTTCCACGACCGCGCGGGAAGGGAGCGAGGACCCCTGCTCGGCTCAGCCCTCCTCCTCCAGGGCGCCGGGCGCGCCCCGCCCCGGCCGCCTCCCCGCCGCGTGCGCCTTCCGGTGGCGCGCCAGGTGGGAGCGCAGGCCGTAGGCCTTCCCGCACTGCTCGCAGGCGAACGGCCGCTCCCCGCTGTGCGCGCGCCGGTGGCGGGCGAGGTGCGAGGTGCGGGTGAAGTCCTTCCCGCAGCGGCCGCACACGAAGGGCCGCTCGCCCGTGTGCACGCGCCGGTGCGCCAGGAAGTCGGAGCTGCGGCCGAAGCGCTGCCCGCAGTCGGCGCACGCGAAGGGCCGGGCCGCGGCGTGGCTCCGCCGGTGCTGGGCCAGCGCGGCCGGGTGGCCGAAGCGCTGCCCGCAGGCGCCGCAGGCGAAGGGCCGGGGGGCGGCGTGCGCGCCCTCGTGCTGGGCCAGCGAGGCCCGGTGCCGGAAGCGCCGCCCGCAGGCGCCGCAGGCGAAGGGCCGCGCCCCGCTGTGCACGCGCTGGTGCGCCACGAGGTTGGAGCGGTGGCCGAAGCGCTGCCCGCAGGCGCCGCAGCCGAAGGGCGTCTCCCCGGTGTGCACGCGCCGGTGCTGCGCCAGGTGGTCCTTGCGGCCGAAGGCCCGGCCGCACTCCCCGCACGCGAACGGCCGCTCCCCGCTGTGCGTCCGCAGGTGCTGCGCCAGCGTGGCCTTGCGGCCGAAGGCCTTGCCGCACTGCCCGCACGCAAACGGCCGCTCGCCGCTGTGCGTCCGCCGGTGCTGCGCCAGCGTGTCCCTGCGGCCGAAGGCGCGGCCGCACTCCCCGCACTCGTGCCGCATCTCCCGCGCTCAGGCCGGCCTCCCGCGGGGGGGGGGGGCCGCTCGGCTGCTCCCCGGGCGCTGCTCCACGGACGAGGACCCGCCCCCGCGCTGGAGCTGCCGCGACTCGGCGCTGAGCCGGGACGGCCTCCCGCACGCGGAAGGGGCAGCCCGGGCCGCGCTGCCTGACGGCCGGCCGGTGCCCCGCGTCGCTCAGGACGGGGCCGCGCAGGTCGCCAGGGGGCGCAGCCGCCTCGGACGGGGGCCCGCGGCGCGCGCTGGGCGTTGTTGCGCTGGGGGGGGGCGCGCCGTCGTCGTCCACGCCAGACCAGCGGCCTGAAAGCAGAGAAGCAGCCGGTGAGGGGCGCGTCCCGCAGGCCCACGCGCGGGGTCCGCCCAGGAGAGCCGAGCGCCGGGCTGGGCCCCGCGGTCCCGGGACGGGCCACGCAGCTCGGCTCGCGAGCGCCGCCCCGGGCAGGAGCGGAGCGGAGCGGAGGCGACAAGGGGGGACACGCGCAGGAGGCGGAGGGGCAGCGCGGAGGGGCGGCCCCAGCCCGGGGCGCGCCCGGCACAGGCGTCTCGAGGGCCCCAGCGCGCCGCTCACCGGGGCCGGGCCGCGTCCCTCCCGCGGGCGAGAGCCATGACCTCGCGGCGCCCGAGTCCTGCCCCTACGGCCCGGCCGCCGGCGGGCACCTGCCAGACGGAAGCCACTGGGGAGACGGGGCGGCGGCCGGGGAAGCCGAGCCCAGCGCAGCCCGCCCGGGAACGGGACGCGAGACCCGACTCGCAGCCCCCGGCCAGCGGCCTGGACTCCGGCTCCCGAGGAGACCCGCCCGGAGGCGGCGGCAGAGTCCACGGCACGGGTGGGGGGGTCGTGGGCCCTCGTCAGGCCACGCGGGGCGGGAACCGCCGGGCTGAGCCCCGACACTTGATCGCTGGACACGCGGGGCCGGGGCAGCAGGAGTTGGGGCGCACCGGGCGCGGCAGGCGCAGCACGCAGTGGAGCAGCAGCCCCCGGAGGGTGTGCGCGAGGGCGCCGTGGTCCTGCTTCGGGAAGGAAGCGGGAACCTCCCGGCCAATAAGGGAGGGCGGACACCCCAACCCCGGGGCACGCAGGCTCCCCGGGAAGCCCGCCCGGAGAAGTCACGGGACCCCGCGTGGCGTGCACAAGTGAGCACCGGGCAGGGCTCTCCCCACGAGTCCCGGTCCCCCGGACGCTCCCCAGGCACCCCAATACAGACCAGAGCAGGCCCCGTGCGCCGCGCCTCAGTTCCCGCCAACACCGCGTTCGCCTAGAGCCACAGGCGGGGGTGCAGGGAGAGGGGCGCGGCCGGGGTCTGCGCGCAAGGCCGAGCCTCCCGCCGGGAGTCCCCTGAAGTCGGGATCAAGCCCCCCACCCCCACCCCAACCCACCCCGACGTGCAGGGGGGTGTCCCGGGGATCCGCACGGCCAGACACCCACGTCGGGATTCCCACACCAGCCCCCGGGGCAGGTCACCCCATAGGCCACACGGCCCGACCTCGAAGGAGGTGACAGGCGCCCCCGCGGGCAGCGCGTGCGGAGAGGATGCTCGGGCCACAGGCACGTCTGAACCCCGCTTTCAAACCCTCCCCTTCTGGAAGCCGCGCCAGCCACCCAGGACCACACGCGGGTGCCCCCCAAGCCCCGCCCTCCTCACCCCGCGGTCACCCGCAGAGGGAGACGAAAGGGCGGCCCAAGCTGGGGCCTCCTCCCCACGCGCTTTCCAGGCTTTGGGGGACCCCTCCGGAGGGACCCGGGGCCAAGGGGACGGGTCAGCTGCAGGGCAGACCGGACCCGCCCGCGCTCATCGCGGGGGGCAGGCGGGGGCGGCCTCAGCCCCCTGCCTGGCCGCCCGCCGGGCCCCTCTCTCCTCCCCCAGAGACGGACCCTCCTCCCCCCGCCCCAGGCGGCTCCGGCGCCACCCGCCCGTGCCCGCCCCAGCCCTTACTGCACCCCGAACGACAGAATCGAGCACAAAGCTCCGCACGGACCCCCACGGCCCGCCGCCCCCAGGGTCTCGGGGTGCCTCCTTCCTCTGAAGGCCAGACGGGCGCGGCCGCTGCCCCCCCATCTCCCTGAGGTTCTTCTCGGAGCTTCGCGGATTCCACAGGGTCAGCGGGGGGCCCGGCGGCACCCCCGAGGCGACTCCCGTCCCGCCGCCATCACCCCACAGGGGGCGCCCGACTCCCCCTTCCCTCAGCCCCCGCCCCACAGGGCCCGTCTATGCCACCTCGCCACCCACGAAGTGCAGGATCCGGGCCCCGGGTCTCACCCCAGGTCGCGACTCTGGTCGCCACCCACGGTCCGTTCCCGGCCGCCCGCGGGTCCCGGCTCGGGCCGCGGCAGCGGCGGGCGGAGGGGCCGGGACCGCACCATCCGCACAGCGGCCCCGCCCACGGGGTCCGGCAGGGGCGACCGAGGCCCCCGCACCCACGCGGGATCCGGAGCCGCCGCCGGGCGCCGCCGCAGGGCGAGCGGCCACCGCGGGGCCAGACGCGGCCGTGCGCGCCGCCCGGCCGGCCTGGGGAGGCTCGCGGGCCGCTCCGGCCTCGCACGAACGCAGACCCGCGCCCGTCCCCCAGGCTGCGCGGGCCCCCGCCCCCACTCGCGGGCCCGCTGCTCCCGCGGGGCCCCAGCGCGGCGCCTCTGCGGGCGCTTCCCGGGCGACGGCGGCGACGGGGCGCGGGCGGGCAGCGGGGGGCGCCGCGGCCGCCGACCCGCTCCCTCGGGGCGCCCGCACGCCTCCCGGCCGCCGCGCCCGCCGCAGGGGCCCGCGCGGCCCACGGGACCCGGCCGCCCCCCAGACCCGATCTCCCGCTCGGCCCCGGCCTCCCTCGGCCGCCGCCCTCGGGCCCCGCCGGGCCCCGCGCCGCCCGCGCGCCTCACCTGCCGCGCCCGGCCCACGCCCGTCACAGGCGGGGGCGGCGCCCCCTCAGCAGGCGCCCCGCGTCGGGGCCGGGCCAAGGGCGGGGCCGGGACGCCGGGCCGGGGACGCGGCCCCCCTCGCCGGGCCGGCCCGCACGGCCGCGTCAGGCCCGGGCCGGGTCTCCGCGGGCGCCGTCCCGCAGCCCCTCACCCGACAAGATGTCCGGCGCGAGGAAGACACCGGAAGCCCCGCCCGGCGCGCCGCAGACCGGAAGCGGCCGGCGCGGGGGCTTCTGGGGGATGTAGTTCCCCGGCGGGATCGGACACGAGGCGCGGCGAGGAGCGCCGGGAAGCGGGCGTCGCGACTCCGACGGCCGAGGCCCGGGACCTGGCGCCGCGCGGGGAGCTGCCCCCAGACTCCGGCCTGCCGGGGAAGCCTGTGTCCGTTTACAGACTCAGCCACGACTCGCTGGATGATTTGCCACGCTGTCGGCAGAGGCATTGCCCTCCTCTGCGCGCCAGGAGTGGCGCCTGAGGAAAAGGAGGGCCGGGCCAGTCGCTCGCAGGCGGGAGATGCACTGTGCTCCAGGGCGAGGCCCGCCGACGCGACCCCCGCCACGCCCCCGCGCGGGGGTCGGCGAAGTCTCACCCGTTGGGGGCGAGGGCAAGCTTTCAGGGACAGGGTCTGGCCTCGGCGGGAGGGGGGAGCGCGGGGCCGGGGCTGCTCTTCAGAGGAATCTTTTCTGTCGGCCCCGGCGGGTCTTTCAACGCTGCGGATCAGCGCCCACGAAAACCGGGCAGACCCGGCGCCTGGGACGCAGGGGGCAGCAGTTTCAAGGTCCCCCCCCAACCCCATCTCTGCCCCGGCCTCGACCTTACAGCGTACATGTGTGTCAGCCTCGTGGGCTCAGGAGTGAGAGCAGAGAACGGGGAGGGCGGCTGCGGCCCGGGCGCACCCCCCTGGCTGAGAGGCCTGCGGTGAGTGGTGGCGGGTGCCGCCCGGCGCGGCGCCCCTGGGCCTCTGCTGCGGCCAGCGCAAGCTGACATCTGCCCCCGGAAGGAAAGATGTGGAAACTGCGGCCTCTTGTCTGCTGAGCCACGGGCCTCATCACACCCGCGGCCACCGGGACGGTCTCTGAATAGGAAGCGGAGATGATCTGTGGTAAGTGGGGGGCGCGGAGGAAAAGAAACACTTGCACATTGTTTAAATTATTGAACGTTATTACTGACTCTGTAGTAACTCACAGGGATGTGCAGAAACGGCCCTGGGGACAAATCGGGGACAGGTGAAGAGCCGGACGACGGCCACAAGACGTGAGCCGCAGACACCGATGACGGAACCAGAGAAAACGCCAAATCCTGTAGCCACAGAGGTGACCCCATGGCGCAGCCGCGGGCTGAAGTCTCACGAACCAGCAGCGAGCGGGGTTCCCGCACAGGATGCAGCCCGCTCCCCAGAACACCCTGGAATTTAGAACTGACAAACTGTCTACTTCTAGAATGTTCTGTTTTCCATTGCTAGACTGGCTGACCGGGTGTCCCCGAGACCGGGGTCAGGGAGAGCCGCGGCACTTCACTCCCGGCCGGCGCCGAGGGGGGCCCCGGGGAGGGCGCCCGCGCAGAGGCCGCGCCCCGGTGGGTCCGCAGGTGGCGGTGGAAGGTGCCCGACTGGCGGTAGCTGCGCTGGCAGAGGCCGCACACGTACGGCTTCGCGCCCGAGTGGATGCGCTCGTGCGCCAGGAGGTTGGTCTTGTGGCCGAAGGCCCTGCCGCAGACGCCGCACTGGAAGGGCCGGACGCCCGCGTGGGAGCGCTGGTGCGCCCGCAGCGCCGCCCGCGCGAAGAAGCCTTTGCCGCACGCGCCGCAGGCGAACGGCCTCTCGTCCCGGTGCCTCCGCGCGTGCGCGCTGAGCCGGGACAGGTACCTGAAGGTCTTGGGGCACATGTCGCAGCGGAAAGACCGGGGCGCGCCCTCTCGTGCCCCCCGCCGGGAGCCGCCCTCGCCGTCCCGGGGGGCGGGCGCGCTCTCGGGGAGCACCCCCTGGTCTGCGAGGGCGCCTGGGGAAGGGGGCGCATGCGGGGACCCTCCCTGGGGCCTGCAGGGGCCCAGACCCGCCCTCCTGGAGCTGAGGGGGTCCCCCAAAGCAGCGCCTCCCTCCTCGGGCGCGGGCCAGAGGGGATCTTGGACGATGACCAGGGAGGGTGTGTCACCGCCTTGTCCAGCGCCGCCTTCTCCATCATCAGGTCCTGCGGGAACGACAAGGTCACGACAAGGTCACCCGCGCAGAGGCGCGCCGGCCTCCCGGGCTGGTGCCCGGACCCCCGCACTCACCTCGCCCGGGCCCAGCGCGGCCCCCTCCAGGCTGGCCCCCGCGGGGGCTCCTGCTGAGCGCTGTCTCGTGAGGTGGGCGATCACCTCTCTCACGGGCATGTTCTCGGAGAAGAGCGCCTCCTGGCCCTGCATGCGCACGTGCACCTGGAAGGGCCGCAGCCTGAGCCACAGGCGCCGCCGCCCGCCCGCGGGGAGGGCCTTTCCCGGGAGCCACTTTCCTGCACCACAGCGTGGCCAGAAGGGAAGCGCTAAGGCTTCCCGAGGGCTCGCCTGCCAGAGCCTTTCTCCACCTCCTGAGGGTCCTGCCCCCAGGCCCCGGCCAGCCAGGCGAGCAGGTCCCCTAAGCTGGCTGCCTGCCCTGCACAGGAGTCGCCTGTGGTTCTTGCTTTTGAGGGGCCCGGCCACCCCGCCCGCTGAGGACGAGCGCGCTCTGAGACTGGGGGGGTGGGGGGGTAGCAGCGCCTCCTGCTGTCAAGGGGCCTCTCCAAGGGGCGTCTCTGGTTTTCGCCCCCTTAGCTCCTCCCGGGCAGCGCCTGTACTCACCAAGGCCGGCGGCTGCACGGCGTCATCGCTCAGGCCTTCCAGAAATCTCTCCAGGTTTTTGCCGCTGGCTTCCCATTGCATCTTCAAGGCAGACCTGTCGCTGCGGCGCCTGTTGAGCATAAACTGCTCCAGGACCACCTGACAGATCATCTCCTCCTTGCTGTGCTGCTCCGGCTGCAGCCACGAATGGAACGCCTGGTACAGCCTCTGCAGCTCCTGCCCTGCCAGCGAGTTGTTACCACTTCGAAATAAGTTGAGCAGAGTGTCCGGGAGCACAGACGCCGGCTTCTGGGGCGCAGGTCCCCGGTTGGGATCACCATCTGTGCTTTCCGCCCCGGGCTCTGCCCTGGAGGCGGCACCCAGGAACGAGGTTCTGAGATCTAAATCCATGCTGACGGGATTTCCCAGACGCCACTTCCAGGATTCCCTCCTGTGCTTCTGGGAATCTGAAAACAGGGATATTTAAGATACGTACTGATTTTATTTCCCTCGTTGGGTGCCAGTCAAATGCTGCCCAGAGCTGACACTAGAGGCTGCTCGAAGACAAACTAGGAATGGAATCACTAGTATTAAAGACCATCTTCAGAAAAACAAACAAACAAACAAACAAACAAAAAAACCTGGGAAAAAAAAGAAAGAAAAAATTAATAAATACCATCCTCGGAAAATTAGAAAACATAAATTTCAGAACAAGATTTTGTGACTGGTGACTGTGACGAGACATTTAAGAAATAAATCACCCTAATCTGACACAAATTCTTTGGGTGCCCAAAGAGAGTGTAAAGTTCAGGGCCTCCCCGGTGGCGCAGCGGTTGAGCGCTGGGTTGCGAAGCTGCCCGCGGCCTCTGCGGCGCCGGTTCGATCCCCGGCTGCTCCCCGGCCACCGGAGGAGGGTCCCGCATGGAGCGCAGACCCCTCCTGCCGCCCGCTGCTCCCCTCGGCAGTGTCCTTCAGTCCTTCTGCCTGCTCTGCTCCCCGCTCTGGCTCTGGTGAATTCTCTCACCCTCCCGCGCTTCTGACTGTACCCAGTGCATGTATAAATAAATAAATAAATAAATCTTAAAAAAAAAAAAAAAGATTGTAAAGGTCTATTAGAAGAGTGTAGTAATTATGATGGTGTGCAGCACGAGTTCCATCCCCCGCCAGGGAGCTTCCCACGTGGCGCAGCAGACTCTCCTGTCTCCCCGCTGCTCCCCTCAGCAGTGTGTTTCAGTCGGTCTGCCTCTTCTCCCCGCTCTGTCTCTGGTGAAGCCTCTCACCCCCCGCACCTCTGGCCTGCACCCCAGTTCTTGTGTGCATAAATAAATAAATTATATCTTTAGAAAAACACAGAGGAGGGATGACAGGAGCTTGAAAATCACAGAAAACCGACTTCCAGTATGGACGTTTCACATTTGGTGTCAAGGTCACTCTCCTCTGATCAGATTACCCAGTTGATCCCATCAAGCAATGAATCAAAGATGAATCCAGGAGCACCCCGTGCAGGCGCCTACCTTTCCCTAATCCATTCATGCTGCCCGCCTGGCAACCTTAATCCAGGTGATCTTAATGTGAGTAATCTTCTCAGGTCACTCCCCACCAGGGCTCCTGCACCCTCAGGGAGATGGTCCAAAGCCATCTGAGCTCTGATGGGCTGCTCTGGGCCCCCCTCGCAGTCCCCTCCTAGGTTCTGTGGGTGGCCCCACATCCCCCCCTCTCGACCCACCTGGGCCTCCCCACAAGTTCTTTCTAGACTACCCCAGGCTCTCAACCCAGCAGGGACACAGCCAGGTTCAGACCTTGGAATTCAAGGCCGGACCTTGGTTCCAAGCCAGAGGCAGCTGAGTGACCCCAGCAAGTCACACACCGGGTCCCCACCTGTGTGTCACCTGCCACCAGGTGAGTTAAGATATGAGAGGCAACTGACACCCTTCAATCGCCAGGGCCCAGCCTGTCAGCCGCGGGCCGCCACCTCCACCACACGCGACAAATAATCAGGAGGAACAGATCACGGGCAGGACAGATCACCCAGCAGAGCTGCAGGGACTCAGAGGGTTGCCTGGGCCTGTACGGGGCCCACCCACTGTGGGGCTGGACTGAGGACAAAGCTGCCCTCCCCCAAGCCTGGAAACCGGCGCACCCGTGTTCTGACCTAGGAACTTCCTCTGAGCACCCCTCAAACCCATGCAGGAAAGTCACGTACAAAGTTTGGTACTTCCCCTGCATTCCAGAAACTCACCTCCTTCCAGGATGAGCCTCCAGAGCGGCTGGCTGGGCTTCCCGCGGTGGCTTTCTGCCCTGAGCTCCACGGATGACACCCCAGGCTCCACCCTTTATAGGGCCTGGCATGGTGATGGGTTTAAACCCTGATTGGGTAGATGTTGCCTGTTAGGTGAAGATGGGATGACACTGGCAAGAAGCGCTGGGTGGAGGCAGCATCCCAGCAGGAACAGACAGGGCCCTGGGCTCCCAGGCTGTGGGGTGCTGGGGCTGAGGAAGCAACAGGACGAGTTCAGGGGTCTGGCAAGAGGACTCCGTGGTGGGGACGGCAGGGGCCAGGCGCGGTGTCTGATGGGTGAAAGCTCATGTCTGAACTCTGAAAATTCCAGTCAAGCCTCGTACATGCCTTTAGGGCCTGCATCTCCGGGCTGCACCCCTGTTCTTGTGTGCATAAAGAAACCTTTTTTAGGGTCTCCCTGGTGGTGCAGGGGTTAAGTCGCAGCAGACCCCTCCTGTCTCCCCGCTGCTCCCCTCGGCAGTGGATCTCAGTGGATCCGGCTGTTCTGCTCCCCGCTCTGTCTCTGGGGAGTCCTCTACCCCTTGCACTCTGGCCAGTACCCCAGCCCTTGTATGCATAAGGAAATAAATCTTCAAAAATAAAAAATAAATCTTTAAAAAAAAAAGAAAGTCTCAATCTTAAAAAAAAAAAAAAAAAAAAGGCGGCCCAAGCGGGGGTGGGGGGTGGGTGGGGGCGGCCCCACACGTTACCTGATGGCCGAGAACCCAGCAGGCCACGCCTCCCTCCTGCCCGGCCCCGCCGGGGCCCGCGCTGCCCTTTCTCCCCCGCGGCCCCGCTGGGCTCCCCGGCCCCGGCCCCTCCCGGCCCCGCCCGCCGGCTTTCAGGTCGCGCCGCCCAGGGCTTCGGCCGCCCGCCGCCCCGTCCACCCGCCCCCGGGCAGCGGCCGCCACAGCCCGCGAGAGGGGCCCCGGCGAGCCGGGGTCCGCGCGGGAGCCCCGCGCCCTGGACGCCCCCACCAGCGCCCCGGCCTGGGCGCTCCGCCGGGGCAGGCGCAGCTCAGGAGAGCGGCCCGGGCGGCCTGGGGCGCGGCCTGGAGCTGCGAGGCTGGAGGCCAGGCCAGGCCGGGGGACCGGGGCGCGGGGCGGGGCGGGGGTGTCCAGCCTCGCCATGGGCCCCGCGCGGCCCCCGGGGTGAGGACACGCGCTGCGGGCGGGGCGCAGGGGGCCCCGGAGCGCGAGGGCGGGAAGGGGCGCAGCGCCTGGGAAGAGGGGTTCCGCGCCCCGCGGGGCGCTCGCGGCTCTGGCCCGGGCGGCGTGGCCAGCGCTGACCCCGGAGAGATCGGGGTCGCCGCTCCCGGAGCGTCACGTGCCCGCGGAGGCGGCTCCCAGGGGCGCGGCAGGGGCTCCTGGGAACCCCGGATCCCAAGGGCGCCTCGTCCCGGGGGCCTTCAGGCAGCAGGCGTGGCTCTCGGCAGGGCGGATGCACGTTCCCTCCTCCCCTCACCTGCCCGCAGACGGAGGCCCTGGGGCGGGAGCAAGGGAAATCCGCCCGCAGAGACAGGGCAGAGCAGAGGGACCGGGAGCTCAGACGCCCTGAGGCGGGCGCGGAGGCGGGGCCCCTCCTGCCTGTGTGGTCAGCGGCGGCTCCAACCCGGCCAGGAACGGAGTGCGTGTGTCTTTCCCCATGCATGCTCCCCATGCATGCGTTCATTCAGAAACAGCAGCTATTAGAGGGGCCTCCCTGGTGCCGCAAGGGGTGGAGCACAGCACTGGGAGGCCATCTGCAGCCTCTGCAGCACGAGTTCGATCCCTGGCCGGCCACGGAGCAACCCACAGGGCGCAGCAGACCCCTCCTGTCTCCCCGCTGCTCCCCTCAGCAGTGGATTTCAGTGGATCCGCCTGTTCTGCTCCCCGCTCCGTCTCTGGTGGGTCCTCCCACCCTCCACGCCTCTGGCCTGCACCCCAGCTCTTCTATGCATAAATAAATCAATCTTGAAAAAAGAAATATGAACTAGTTGAGAATAGAGCCACTTACCGAACGCACCAGACCAGGACAGTGCCTGGAGTTCTCTGCCGGGATTGTACGCCGGACACTAGAAGCCTGAGGTAAAGATTTGCAGCATCAACGCTCATTCCTGAAAGGAGGGGACTCGTGACTACGTTCATGCACCGATTGTGCTTTCCTTTGGTGGACTGGCGATTATCTATTAAAAAAAGTTGAGAAATGAAAATGACTGAAAGTCGCCGAGATGGATCCTGTCGCCTGCGAGAGAGAGGGGTGCATGGGGGAACTTCCGCAAAGTGTCAGCAAAGTTAAGATCTCAGGGAAAGCGGAGCAGCAGCCTCTGGGGTGGCCAGTGCTCGCGCCTCTGCCGGCAGGCGCGGGTGCTGGGGAAACACAGGTCTGCGTGAAAGAATTCAGTTCACCCCCACGGTCTCCACTCAAGCAGCGCTGGAGCCCCCGCGCCTGTGCTTCTCGGTGTGCAGCTTCGAATGCTTCCCCGACAGGAGGGCACCTGCCGGGGCCACCTTCAGGGTTCTCCGGCCCCCCCCCCCGCCCCTCACCAGCCCACCCGGCAGCGCCGGCTCCTGGACTTCCCGGCAGGGGCGCAGACCTTCCCATCAAGGGGGCAAACGAGGAAATTCCACCACCACCGAAATAGCGGGACTCCCCTAGGGTTAGAAACAAAAAACCATAATTTTGTACCGGCCAAAGGTGTGCTGATAAGGCCCAAGGGCTTTCTCTTCCAGAACAGGGTGTCGCCTTGACTTGTCCTGCTGCAGCTGTGCCACGGCGTCCCGCGGCTCCTTCTCGCCTGTACACCCCTGGAGATGTTCACTGGACGGCTGTCACACTCCATTTATTTATTTTTGGTGTTGTCGCACTGTAAAAGGATCTTGTCTCTAAAACAGTCTCCTGAAAGGGAAAGGCTGGTGAAGGACTCCCACGACAGGTTCAAGACACCCAGCACGATGTAAAGTGCAACAGACACGCGACTCGGCACCTCCCCAAGGGAAGTGAGAAGCAAGAGGCCAGCAGCATCGCCACAGAACCAACAAGGTCCCACGTCTGTGCCCTGACCGCCACCCGAGTCTCGACGAGCGCCAACATTTCGAAAAAAAATTTACGTCCCTCAGAATCGGTGACCTGTTTGTATTTTGAAATACTTTTATTTTCTGTTATCGCCAGTAACGGAGGCTCGTCCATGCAGAAAGGCAGTTCCGCCGGAGCTGACGCGGCACCTCGGTGTGGAGGCGAGCCACCCGAGCGACCGTAAATGATGCTGCGGAGGGGCCGCGGGCTCAGGGGCCACGTGCCTTCCCACCCCCGCAGACGTTTGGAAACAGCCACGACAAAGCCGGAACACATCCTTGTAACGGTAAGTCAACGTTTATTTTTATTTTTGTGCGTGTGAGTGATTTTCTGCTGAGAAGAATAAATTTTAAGAGCATCAGGAAACTTACGTATCAAAATATACATCTTAATTATGTGCACTGAGGTCAGTGACACATGAGAGTATTTAAGGTACAAATACTCCAATACCCTCGTCCCCTGATCCTTTCAATGTCTCACTATCGGCCCCATTCCCGAGGGTCATGCGAGGCCGGGCCACTCCATGGGGGTCACTGGCGGTTAGCTGTGGTGACAGGACTGACCCCCAGGAGACAGGCAAACATGACAGACGAGGGCTGGATTATCACCCTGCCGAGGCCAGCATGCTCCAGGCCTGCCCATCCCGTGGGACGGAGAGCGTGTTACTGACGCTGAAGAAATGTCCTGGACGGCAGTCTGGCCTTTCCACTGAGCAGAGTACAGTATAAACAACGGAGGGGAAAAAATGACCATCTGTTCCTTTAATCTTCAAAAACCGGTCATCCCATGGAGCAAGGAAGGCACGTCACATCGCTGTCATCACTGAAATCGTACTTTTTTGGGTTTTTACTGAGGCAAATAATCTCAATTCATAGAAGACAGGGCAATATAACAATAGCCATTTCACTACAGATAGACAGTGGGCAAACATCTGGAATAAGTGAATCATCATAAATCCTTAAGGAAATGCAAGCAAAACCATGAGGTGCCACCACACAGATTCAGAGGCCAGTTAGAAAACGGCCTCCTCAGGCATCAACAGGGTGTGAAGGAAGTAGGAGGCTCTCACACTGATGGTAGAAACAGACAACCATTTGAGAGCCTGTTTTCAGTTTTGTGAAAAGCAAAATATACCCCACTCCCACGAATGAGGCATTGTGCTGTGATTTATAAGAAATGGGATCATCCACTTAAAAAAACTTACAAAAGGGCCTCCCCGGTGGCACAGCAGTTGAGCGTTGGGCTGCGAAACTGTCCACAGCCTCTGCAGCGCCGGTTCGATCCCCGGCCACCTGCGAGGGTCCCACATGACGCGCAGACCTCTCCTGCCGTGCCCGCTGCTCCCCTCAGCAGTGTATTTTGTCAGTCTGCCTGTTCTGTTTCTGGCTCTGGCTCTGGTGAATCCTCTCCCCCTCCTGCGCTTCTGACTGTACTCAGTGCTTGTATGAATAAATAAATAAATCTTTAAAAAAAAAAAAAACCTTACAAAAATGCTTGTGTAGCTTTCTTTACATTGGAAATAACCCAAGCAGTGATAAACAGAGGAATGCATAAACATACACAGGAGAGAAAGCTACTTGGGAAGAGAAAAGCTCAGAGAGTCCACTTACCAGTCTCAAAAGCACAACAATGTATTTGTTAGGGGGAAAAGATGCCCTGAGCAAACTCCATACAAGTTTTGTGGACTCCACCCCCACTCCAGACCTGGGTTGTGGACTGGGTGACACAGACGTGGGTGAGACCCATGGGGAGGTGACCATGGCAGCTTTTATCTTGATGTTGATTTTGCTCTTTTCCTTCCGGGCTTGTCTGGTTGTTTCTGACCCTTTTCTGTGGGTCCCCACTGGAAGATGCTTTAGACTTGTGGCAGGCTTTGGGGCCTTGTTCTGGGCCAATCCCATATGGATGGACTTTTACCCACGAGGGGACGGGTCACTTTGGGTGCTTCATTTAGAAACTAGACTCTTTGCCTTTCCTGTGTTGTTTCCTAGTTTTATTAAAGTTCCTTCCCATTAAAGTCTCCTATGTTTTGTGTTGATGCGGCGGGTGGCAGAACCCATGTAGAATAGGCAGGTTTGCGGGGCTTGGGCTGCCCCTCTCCCTGTCCTATAACAATGTGAGTGGGGTCTCGGGCACTTGTCTCCTGCTCTTGGCCAGGCAGGTTTGGTCGTGGCGGGTCACTTGGGATTCCAGGTCCGGGTAGGACTCATTTAAGACTTTATCTCCCTCTTTTCTCCCTGAATTGTACATGTCCTCATTTCCCCTTCCCTTGCAAATAAACCTTTGTTAACCATTTGCGTGGGCCTGCGGTGCGGATCCCTTTAAAGCACAGAGTGAGGACCCACAGTCAGGAAACCCCTTTTAAAGTGGGGAGGGATTGCCCTGTAACAATTTGGCCCCCAACATGGCTTCCAAGTTACACCCGTGGTTGACCAGTCCAAAGTAACTCCTTGCCTTGGTCACCTTAAATGCACTAGGTCTGCAGGACACTGGGAAAAGTGTTCCAGGTCTTGAACTTTTATTTCCTTGCATACGGCTCTGTCTCGTCTTCCAACCATGAGCTTAAGCAATTTCATCCCTAGCTTAAGTTCTTTAAGTTTTTTTCCAGCCGTGTTTTCCATTAAATATCACTTCCAGTTCTATAAACGTTAATAATTTAGTGAAACGGGCTGTGGCACATGCTTTTGCGTTTATATACGTATGCGGGTGGCTTCCAAGCCATCCCTGCTTTGCACTCTGTGCTTCTGGCTGTTTTTCTGGTCGTGTGTGTGAGTGCCATTGGCTACACTCCTGCTTCTCTGAGAGCTAGATGCTGCACTCCACCTATTGAGACCATGCCGTGCTGCAGGGGGCCTTGTTGCCCCAGCCAGATAAGACACTGGCAAGCAGCGAAGCTCAAAGAGTGTCACACGGTGGGGCCGAAGCTAAAGGGCTTCTCACATCATGGGGCTGAAGCTAAAGAGCCTCACGCCTCGGGGCTGAAGATTCCTTGTGCCTCACACCGTGGGGCTGAAGAGCTAACATCCTTTATTTTTTGTTCTTGGTCATAAAAAGAGAAAAATTTCCCAAAAAGTACACTAGGCAATAAATTGCATGTATCAGTAGACTGCAGGCAAACGGCACGGAAAATTATCTGTTTAGAAAATTAGTTACTAAACAATGTGGCCCACTTGACAATGGGAGACAATTTACTGTCCATATCTGACAAGCAATGCAGCACAACTATTATAGTAAATCCTTCTTTTGCGATTTTAGAAGTTTCCTTTTTATTTAGAAGTTTCTTAGGAAAGTTTTAAAATGAAGTTAACTGTGTTAAGGAGTTTCTAGGTAGAAAAAGTTCTGAGAGCTGAGAAGCAGCTGGTCCCCGGCCGAAGGCCGTAAGAACAGAAGAGTCTTTGGGTGCTTAGGCTTTAGCTGACAGGGGTGCACTCGCGGCTCTCCGCTGTCTTGGGTAATGGTCTAGCTGGAATAATAAGTTTTAGTGTAAGGTTTGGTTTGGTTTTTTATCTATTACCCTTGAAGGCTACCGTCTAGCTGGGACCCGCAGGAGCCAGTAGTCCGCGGGAATAGAACGCACTACTTGCTTCTGCTTTGCACAGGATGAGGTGATTTTTCTGCTTACTGAAAAAGAATAAATAAAGACCTGCTGAGTCTCTCGGCAGAAGATACTTGCACCCCATCCAGTGTCAGTGTCTCCTCAATGCCCTTCCCTTCAGCCCCGAGCGTGTCGCCTAGGCCGCCTCATGCTTTCAGGAAGCCCTGACACATTTTGCCAGAGGCTGGTCCCCAGCAATGCAGCAACAAATTCAGGCTCTCAATTTAGCTGGGCTGAGTATGAGGGAGGAAAACGCGGCAGTTCTTAGAAGTGTGCAGGACCAGATACAGGCTGCCTCCAAAAACTAGATGGAGGGGGGGGGCTCGGCTAATGGACAGAGAGGAATAAACCTTCCCCTTCCCGTGAGGACTGCAAGAGGGCAGAGTTAGAAGAGGAGGAGTATCAGTGGTTGCATTCCTCAAACACAGCAGGACAGGGCCTCCCTGGTGGCGCAAGGGGTTGAGACGCAACCTATGAAGCTGTCTGCAGCCACGGCAGCACGAGTTCCATCCCCGGCCAGAGAGCTACCCCCATGGCACAGCAGACCTCTCCCGTCTCCCTGCTGCTCCCCTCAGCAGTGTATTCTGTCAGTCTGCCTGTTCTGCTCCCCGCCCTGTCTCTGGTGAATCCTCTCACCCCCGTGCCTCTGGCCTGTACCCCAGTTCGTGTTTGCCTAAATAAATCTTAAAAAAAGAAAAATGAAAAAAACACCAGGACAAAATCCTCCTCAGTGTAGCAATGTTCCCCCTGTGCAGACTCCTGAGGCTTCACAGCCCCCGATGCCCTCCGGGGAGGAAACTAAAATGGCATGTCCTCCCCACACTACACGCAGCACCCTTTATGGCTGACCAGAAAGTCCAAAGTAATTTTGACAAAACCTACTGAGCCTGATCCCAGAGGTCCCCGAGTGTGATCCGAAGAGGCCAGCGAGGTCAGAGGAAGAAAAGGCCTCCTTCAAGCGGCGCGCGCTCTCTCCAGCTTACTCTACATCCCATTTTCACAGTGACTGGTAGATACTGAATCAGCTGTCTGACTAAACCCGTAAAAATAAGAAAAATACCAAACTTTTAAATAACCAAGACCCAATTCCAGATACTTGTTTGAATTCCTTACACAGGCACCACGTTCAGATTCACAAAGCTATTTGCACACAGCAAGGACCAGGTAAGGGAAGTAGAAGCCCCGGTCCAGGCCCACTGCTTTGCCCGGGACAATCCAGCCCTCCCAGCACCTCCAGTGTCCACAGAGCCAGGGTTGTCCTAGGCTGCCGACAGCCAAAGCGCCTGAGCTTACCCTGGATGTCAGGTGAGACTGTAGAAGAGGATCGTCCCAGGGAACTCATGCCTGAGCCAGCCGGTGTGGAAAAGGAGCGCTGCCTGGCCTTAGGGTTGGGAAAGCACCTGTCTGTCCCCACTGTCAGCTGCTCCTGGGCTCCTGCAGGGAAACAGGGAGAGGAGCTGCTTCCTAGACATGGGTTGGCAGCTACAGGTCCCAACGCAGTCAATACTGTCCCCAAGGGGCTTTCAGATGAGACAAATACGGCACCGCTCACCATTTTAACCACATCCCTGGCTTCCAGAAACAAACAGGAAACTCCAAATACCAGACACCCAACAAAAATACCAAATGCTTCTCAATTCCCACTCACCAAGGCCTGACACCACAGGAGCCCCAAATTGAGGGAGACTCACAGACTCCCTCCCATACTGAGGGGAACTGGACTTCCTCCCAGATGGGGACTCTGATTCCCCCCAAATGTGTGCAGGCGAGGGGCTTGGCTTGCATCCGGGGAACTGACACCAAATGCCAGGGGACTGCGGTTTTCCACCCAGGTTCCAACTCCTCCAGGACGAATCCAGGGGGCAGAGAAGAGCTGTGCTTCTCCTGGGGAGGACTTGGCATGTTCCCCAGAGGAAACCCCCCAACAACTGCTGGGCCTCTCCCTCCCCCTGGAGAGAGGGTGCTCCCTCTGAGCACGGGGGTCAGGCAGTCACCAGGATGCCCAGGTGATAGGGATGGCCTGCTGAGCTGCTGAGGGCAACTCTGGGAAGTCAGAGAGGGGGCTGGCAGAGCCCAAGTGGCATCCAGCTCCTGGCTCTTGCCTGCCCCATGGGCCCTATGCCGGCCTCAGATTCCCTCAGCCGATAAAAGGAAACCGAGTTTTGGGGAAAGGAAAGTCGTTGAATTTGCGGACAAAGGAGGAGCGCAGCAGACTCCTGTGACAGACCCCGCCCTGAGGGAGGGTCTGCCAAGGGGAGGGGGAAGGGGTGGGCCCAGATGGGCGAGCTCCAGGCTGCTTTCCTCAGCTCCTGGGAAGGGGAGAAGACACACCTGTCACTCGAGGGGGGAAGTGCCCGAGATGGGGGAGACCAACTTGTGCACTCCTCCCTGCGGGACCGTCACTTGCAGCTGCATCCGATGCGCCCCAGCAGCTCAGACCAAACCTCACATTCGCAATAAACGCTTCTTCAGCTCCACCGGCCCCCTCCGCTCGCACTCACACCCCCGGGGCAGGCTGTGCCCCAAGACGCCCTGGGCGGAGGGCCGGGGTCAGTGTCAGGGAGGACACCCCCGTAGCCACAGGCAGACGGTGACCGCGGCCCCCAGACGCCCCACCGCGCGCACAAGCCCCGGGCAACCCGCATCCCTGAAGGGGAAACGGCCTCACCTGGCCCAGCAGCGCGGAGAAGCCCCAGGCGCCGCCCCAGGTGAGCAGACCCCGCCCCCGGACTGCGCAGGCGCAAAAGTGACATTTCTCAGAGTCGCCGGCAGGGGGCGCCAGAAACCCCTGGCCCCTCTACCCGCGTTCCCGGTTCCCCCCTCAGTATTTTAGTAAGCATTTAATTATTTAATAATAATTATCCAATCATTTAATAGTAATTCCATAAGCATTTAATAATTACTTGATTACTCGATAATGTTTTGACAGTCAGGTCGACAGGCCGGACGGGGCAGAGCGGCAGGTCCAACCCCTCGTGCCCCAGGCTGAGCAGGGGCCGCCAGCGGCCGCCCCCCTCGGGATCCAGGCCAGACGGGGGCAGGGTGGCAGCTCGACCCCCTCGACCTCCAGAGCGGGCTGGGGCCGGCCTGCACGTCGACCCCCTCCGGCGCCTGGCCGAGCTGGGCCCGAGCTGCAGGTCAGCCCCCTTGGGCTGCAGGCCCCTTTGGGCTCCGGACCTAGCAGGGGCCAGCCAGCCGGTCGACCCCTACGGCCTCTGGGCGGGGCTGGTGCCGGGCTGCAGCTCTACCCCCTCGGTCTTCAGGTCGACCCCCTGGGCCTCCAGGCTGAGCTGAGCGGGGGCCAGCAAGCGGGTCCACCCCTCAGGATCCAGGCAGGAGTGGGGCAGGGCTGCAGACCGACCCCCTCCGGCTCCAGGCCGGACTGGGGCAGGACTGCTGGTCATTTAACAGTAACTATTCAATTATTTCATAACCTAATAATCATTTATTAATTACTCAATGATGGTTTGATAATCATTTAGTTATTTAATAATTAATTATTCAATCATTTAATAGTAATTTAATAAGCATTTAATAATTGTTTAATTACTCGATGTTTTGATAATCACTTATTTAATAATTAATAGTTAATAATCATTTAAATATTCAATAATTTAATAAAATATTCAATAATTTAATAATTTGATAATCATCTATTAATTACTAGATAAGTTTTGATAATCATTTGTTTACTCATTAATTATTTAACAATCATTTAATTAACAATCATTTAATAACTATTCAACTAATTATTTAATAATACTTATTCAATCATTTAGTAGCAATTTAATAATCATTTAATGATTATTTAGTTACTCGATTTTTTTTTTTTTTTTAAAGATTTATTTATTTATTTATACAAGCACTGGGTACAGTCAGAGGCGTGGGAGGGTGAGAGAATTCACCAGAGCCAGAGCGGGGAGCAGAGCAGGCAGAAGGACCGAAGGACACTGCTGAGGGGAGCAGTGGGCAGCAGGAGAGGTCTGCACGCCATGTGGGACCCTCGCCCTGTGGCCGGGGATCGAACTGGCGCTGCAGAGGCTGCGGGCAGCTTCGCAGCCCAGCACTCAACCGCTGCGCCACCGGGGAGGCCCAGTTACTCGATGTTTTGATAATCATTTAATAATTGTTTAATCATAAATTATTTAATGCAAATTTAATTATTTAATAATCATTTAACAGTGACTATTCAATTATTTATAATAATTTAATAATAATTTAGATTTAGGATAGAGATACCAGAAGTAGTTTTAGTTTGTTCTTAGCGTTCAGGGGGAGAGGATGTCCTGAGCAAACTCCCTACAGGCTTGGACTCCACCCCCACTCCAGACCGAAGCCCTCCAGACACTGGAAATGACAAACGCCATCAGCACCCAAGGGAGGGTGGCTGGGACGTGAGGGTGGAGGTACGCAGCCAGCTCCCAGCAGGCCCCTGGGATTCCAGCGGCAGGGGTAGGACGTGTTCATGACTATCTCCCTCTTTTTCTCCGAGTGATTCATTTCTTCATTTTCTTTTGTTTTGTAAATAAACCTTTTATAAACCTTTCGGGGGCGCCTGCAGTTGCGTATTACTAAGTCCCTCTGAAGCGCGCGGGCGAGGACCCACAGCCAGGCCACCGGTTTCATATCAGGGCTGTCCTGTGACAGTTTGGAGCCTGAGGTTTCCAAGTCACACCCGTGGGTGACCAGCCCAAAGGAACGCCTTGCGTGGGTCACCGTAAGCGCCCTAGGTCTGCAGGGCACTGGGAACAGTCTTTGTCCCAGGTCTTGAACAGCTTTTCCCTCTTGCATACATTAGCTGTCTGGTCTTTCAAGCACGAGCTTCAGCAATCTCATCCCCAGCCGAAGTTCTTTCCGGTTTATCCTGGCCTTGACTTTAAGCATCAGTCTCTTTCTCTTCAACATCACTACCAGCCTTAGAAACATAAATAATGTGGTGAAACGGGGACTGTGGCCCATGATTTTACTTTTGTATGCGTATGTGGGTTGTTTGCAAGCCATCCCTGCTTTGCAGTCTGTGCTTCTGGCTGCTTTTCTGGTAGTGTGTGAGCGTTACTGATTATACTGTTGCTTCCTGAGGGCTAAGCTGTTCTCCTTCACCTTTTGAGAATACACAACACATTCAGGCTCTTCACTTAGCTATGCAACAACAAATTCAGGCTCGATTTAACTATTAAGAGCATGAGGCATGAACACCATACTGTTTTTGAGTCAGCTCTTAAAAGCATTCAGGACCAGATACAGGCTGCCCTCCACAAACTGGACGTGGCAGAGGCTCGGCTGATGGCACAGAGAAGGGACAGATCTTCTCCTTCCCATGAAGACTGTAAGAGGGCACAGGTAGGAGCATCACTTGTTAAACACCTTAAACACATCAGGACAAAGTCCTTCTCCTTGTTACAAGGCCCGTCCCGCAGACTCCCGAGGCTTCACAACCTGCACTGCCCTCCGGGGAGGAAACTAAAATGGCGTGTCCTCCCCCCATTAGACGCTGCACCCACTTTGGCAGGAAGGGTCACCCTGAGACAGGACAGTT
This sequence comes from Talpa occidentalis, assembly GCF_014898055.3. Taxonomy (NCBI): domain Eukaryota; kingdom Metazoa; phylum Chordata; class Mammalia; order Eulipotyphla; family Talpidae; genus Talpa; species Talpa occidentalis. The sequence continues at coordinate 50,701,655 of NW_023601754.1, read as the reverse complement.
TCCTCTCCGACAGATGCCGATGGGGGGGCTTGAATGAACACAGGCGGCCTGCGGGGTACTTTCCGCTGCACCATCCCTTCAGCACCACGGACCTCCTAAATCGGAGCAGCTCTGACCCCTCATTCCGGCCAGCTCCTAAGAGGATGGCAAACTTGTTTGACTCTAGCTTCCTCTCCTAACCCCCATACAGTCCATGCTTCAAACTGTGCTGACTCTGGACAAGCAGAGAATGGTACTCAGGAAAGCCAGGGCGGAGGCTGACCGTCTCCGCCAACAGGACGGCGACTCCCCGGAGCCAGGGATGGTTGTCCCGGTGATAGATCCTGAGTGGGACCCCAACAATGGAGGAATGGCGATGTTAGACCTGTATAAAAGATGTTTATTGATAGGACTGCAGCAGGGAACCCACAAACCAAAAAACTTGGACAAAATATTACAACTTGAACAGATTGCTAATGAGGATCCATCGGAGTTCCTCGAAAGAACCATCGACACAGACGTAAACCCAGATGCCTCAGAAAATGCTCGTCTGATCACTGTGGCGTTCATCACACACAGTGCCCCGGACATAAGGAAAAGGTTAGCCAAGGTGGACGGCGTCACAAAGCTGAGTCCACCCCAGGTAGTGGACTTGGCATTCCAGGCTTACAACAGAGGACAGGAGACCGAAACCTGAGAGCTTTCAAAGAGAGCACAGGACAGGGGCTGGGGGAAACAGTAAGGGACTTTGACGTGAACCCCTAGGGAGGAGTCAGTGTGCTTACTGCAAGGAAGACAGTGCGAGTCCAGTTGCCCTAGATTACAGGTGAGCAGCAGGCAAAATGATGACAGACGGCAGGACAGAAGACTGAGGACACCACACGATGATTCACGCAGGGGCCCCTGGACAGAATAGAGGACGACAAAGAACCGGGACCCGAGGAGAGGAAAGGAGACAGATAGTAGCCCAGAGTAGAGGCTCAGGTGCCAACAGGAGGCAAGACGGGCAGAGAAGAAATCAAGAGCCCAGTACAGAGCAAGGGAGACAAATGATAGTCCATAGAGAGGTTTCAGATGAAGAACAGAGGGGCCCAGGGGCTCCACCTGATCCAAAGAAGCCCGTTAGAGTAACTCCCTCAGAGCCCCGGGGAACTCGCTGTGGGGGACCGTCCCATTGATTTCTTAGTGGACACTGGAGCGACATACTCGGTTTTAAATTCCAAATTGAGTAAAGCGAGCAAAGGGACCGCAGCAGTCACTGGGATGACAGGAAGGCCAGGACAGCAACCCGCCTCGCAGCCTTCGGAGCGCCGGCTGGCCGTGCACAGCTCCCTACACATGGGAGTGTCCAATCCCGGTGCTTGGCCGTGACCTTTTATGCCAGCTTAATGCACAAACTATGTTCTCACTCAAAAATCAGAGGCCTAACCCACAGGCATCTCCAGAGCATGCTCCACAGCTCCAGCTGCTACTCAAGATGTTCGACCGAAGGGAGAAGTTTGACCTTCAGAAATCGCTGAAAGTGTGAAATAAATGGGTGTGGACTAACAGGACCCCGGGACGTGCGAAAAATGCAGAGCCTGTAAAGACGGAAGTGATAGAGGGGAGCAAAACCCCAAGAAGGAAGCAATACCCGTTAGAGGAGGAGGCCTTGAGGACTGAAAAGGTTCCTTCAACCCGGACTCATTCGGCCCTGCTCGGCCCTGCCACCCACCGTACAACACTCCGATTTGGCCGGTGAAGAAACCCCATACAGGCGAGCACCGTTTTGTCCAAGATCTAAGGACCGCTAACGACAGCGTTCGGGATGCACATCCCACCGTGCCTAGCCCCTACACCTTATTAACTGCCACACCTGGGGACTCTGGCTGGTTTTCCGTATGAGACCTTACGGATGCCTTTTCCGTGTCCCAACCGATGTCCAGGACCAACTGCTTTTTGCCTTTGAATGGCAAGACCCCATGTCCAAGAGCACTCTCTGGTACTGCTGGACTGCGCTTCCACAGGGGTTTAAGAACTCCCCAACTATTTTTTGGGAAATACTGGCCAGGGATTTCAGGAAGGTTCAATTGAACCAGGGCTTATTACAGTATGTAGACAATTTATTGATTGCAAGTCCAGACTATGAATCTTTTTAAAGATTTATTTTATACAAGAACCGGGGCACAGGCCAGATGTGCAGGAGGGTGAGGGGACTCACCAGAGATAGAGCGGGGAACAGAACAGGCAGAGTGACGAAATACATTGCCGAGGGGAGCAGCGGGCAAGACAGGAGAGGTCTGCCGCGCCAGGTGGGACCCTCGCCGGCCGGCCGACGGGGATCGAACCGGCGCTGCAGAGGCTGCAGACAGCTTCACAGCGTGGCACTCAACCACCTGCGCCACCAGGGGAAGCCCCAGACCATAAATCTTGTCTGGAAAATACCATAGTGGTACTGAACCACCTGGCAGAATGTAGCTACAAGGTGTCACCTCAAAAGGCACAGATTATATATAAAGAAAACGGTGACACATTTGGGGTATGAAATTAAGAAAGACAAACTGAGCCTGATGACGGAAAGAAATCAGGTAATTTCAGCCCCTGAAGTCCTCAGCAACCGGTGACAGTTGCGTGGATTTTTGGGTATGGCTGGGTTTTGCAGGATTTGGATTCCTAACTCTGGACTAATACCAAGACCCTTATATGATGCTCTCAAAGGCCTGGACTCTGAACCATTGTCTCGGACTCCAGAATGTCCAAAGCCTTTGATGAAATAAAAGTTGATCTCAGCATCGCCATTCAGACTTCATGTACATGAGAGGGGGTTGTCCTGGGAGTGCTAATCCAATTGTTGGGATCAGAAATGCAGCCCACTGCGCATCTGTCCAAACAACTGGACCACACCACTTGTGACCTCCTACACGATGGACACAAGTCAACCTTGGGTCAGCCCATCGCTGCGTGGGTGCCGCATCAGATCTTGGCATTGCTGGAGCAGAAGGGTGGACTGGTTGACCGCTGGGTGAATGGGAAAATATCAAGCAGCTCTGTTGGTCAATCCTAATGTGAAACTGCAGGTTTCCAATTCCGCAAATCCTGCGACACTGCTTCCAAGCAATGCAGACGGACCTGAGGATGCCACTTTAATCCATAACTGTTTAGAAACTATTGACACAGTGTATGGCAGCCGAGCGGACCTGACTGAGCAGCCTCTGCCAGAGCAAACTCCATATAGGCTTTGTGGATGCCACCCCCACTCCATCAAGACACTGGGAACTACAAATCCCCAAAGGGAAGTTGCAAGGACCCTAAGGGTGGAGTTAAACAGCCATTTCCTCAATTTGTAAATAAAATCAGCCATGTGAGTGGGGTCTCGGGCACTTGGCTCTGCTCTTTGCCAGGCAGGTTTGGTCTCGGCGAGTCACTTGGGATTCCAGGTCGGAGGAACAGGTAGAACGCATTTAAGACTTTATCTCCCTGAACTGTACATTTCCTCATTTCCCCTTCCCTTGTAAATAAACCTTTGTTAATTTTTTGCATATGCCTGCAGCGTAAGTCCCTTTTAAGTGCGCGGGTGAGGACCCACAGTCAGGCAATCCATTTTAGAGCGGGGCTGCCCCGTAACTGTTTCTCCTGTAGCAGGAATATAGGGCAACCAAGTAAGACATCAGTGTAATACCGTATGTAAGTTATTTCCAGGCTCTTCTGCCCTCCCACTATTAGGATTGCCTGCCTGATGGGCACCTGCATTGTCACATTGTTGTGTTATGCTGTTGACTTCTGAGGGCCACAGCAGCAGCAATGAGATATGGGGCAAGAGAGGCAGAGACAGGAGAAGGAGAGAGAGAAGGCCAAGAAGCCCAGAGTAAAGACTTGCCCAGGGCTTGGAGACCGAATGGCCTCCTGGCCCCCCGGAACCCCTGCCTGCTGTGTACCTGGCTGCCGAACTACATGCAAAAGCTCAACAGAAGCCTGCGAAAGCTGAGGACTCCAGGACTCTCCTTTACCTGTCTGCCGAACCAGAGAAAACCTGCTCCGTGCCTTCCTGGCGCTACAGATACAAAACACAACCGAGCAAAAACAGACAATTAGGAATCAGAGACATCCCGCAGGGGAGGAGGAGGGAGAGGGGTGGGAGAGAGGGAGAGAGGAGCACAGGGGACTGAGGTGATGGAGCACGGGAACATTTGGGAAGGAAATTCTATAGGGACTACACCTGAGGGGGTGGGGGGAAGCAAATATTATTTAAAAATGAACAATAATGCAAAAAAATGAATAAAAAATATAAGGGAAAAAAAAATCTTACAGCTCGAACAGGGAGCTAATGAGGATCCATCAGAGTTCCTTGAAAGAATTATCCAGAAATACACCAACCACACAGACACAAATCCAGATGCCCCACAGAACACTCATCTGATCACTATGGCATTCATGACGCGCAGTGCCCCAGGACGTAAGGCGAAAGCTAACAAAGGTGGACGGTGCCGCAGAGACGAGTCCGTCCCAGGTAGTGGACTTGGCATTTTGGGCTTATAACAACAGCGAGGACAGGAGAGCAAAACCTGCCACTGTTTTTGTACCAAAGGAGCACAGGATGGGGTTCAGGGAAACAGTAACAGCCTGAGGAGAGGACCCCGGAGTGACCCCTGGGGAGGACTCAGTGCGCTGACGGCAGGGACCAGGGACACTGGAAGCCCAGCTGTCCCAGACTGCAGGTGAGCAGGCGACGAGCTAATGACAGAGGCAGGACAGAAGGCCGAGGACACCGTGACAAGACGATTCACGCAGGGCTCACAGGACGGAATACGGAGGACACGGAACCGGACCCGAGGAGAGAGGAAAGGAGATAAATGGCAGCCCAGAGCAGAGGCTCAGATGATGACAGGAGGGAAGACAAGAAGAAATCAGGGCCAAGTACAGAGGAAAGGAGACAAATGATTCCACTTAGGAGTCTTGAAAGCACCCACTGTATTGACATGGGGGTGGGGGTGGGAATCAACATTCCTGGGCCCTCCTAAAATTCAAGAAAATGCACCCAACTGTCAAGAAATGTAAATTACAGGTTCTCTGGAAACCCAGGGAGAAATGACGAAGAGGGCTGGGAGAACATGCCCGTGACAGGCACGCTCACTCTGTGAACAGAGTTCACACGGACATCAAAGCCTCACAACTGTGCACTTGCAATACCCACGCCCGCTATACTTAAATAGTTTGATGAAAATGACTCAAGAGGAACTGCAAACTCCAATGCTGCGCACTCTCTGGCTGGTGCATGTGCGCTGCCTCCACCACCCTCTCCGCAGGCATGGACGGCACCCCCCCAGTGGCAGGAAGTCCAGGCAAGCACTAAAGGCGATTTGCACGAGGACAGGACCACGGACTGGGGACAACAGCCACACACCTGCAGGGGAGGGTCTGCCTTCTCAGTCCCTTTCTTGTTGCCTGTAGCACAATGGCCCGGACACGAACAGCTCAGAGGCAGTGGGACTCCAAAAATCCCTTGTCTTCCAAGACCTCTGCTGTGAGAAACCCACCTGGAGGGGCTGATTCCTGTCACTGGGGCCCGTGCAGATGCCGCCTTAGAAGCAGCAGGTTCCACGAGGCTGCTGCAGTCTGTTCCACCCTGTGTGTGCAAGGTTCCTGCACCCGTGACCATATCCTCTGCCCTCGTGTCTGTACCAGTGACTCCCTCCTGCTGAATACTTGTTCTCAGGGTGCACAGTTCCTTTGTAGCTCAAGGCCCTCAGCTGCACACGGCGTTAGGTGACATCCCTGCAAATGACAGTTGTTTCCCCTAGAATCACTGGGACTTGTCACAAACGCGCATCCTTCAGGGTGACCTCTGATCCCACAGGCTCTGACGCCTCCGTGGAACTTCAGTAGCAGAAGACAGTCTTTCACAGGCGGCCATGGTGGCAACATAAAGTAGGACAAAGCTGCAGAGCGCTATAAAGGCCATCAAACTGTCCCCTCAAGCACCCAAAGTTTGGATCGTCACAAAACTGTCTATCCTGCAAATCAGCAAAGTACTACTGCGCTTTCAAACTCCCCAGCAAAGTGAACTGTTCCAAGATTAAAGCAGCTTCAACAAAAAGCTCTGATCTTTCAGAAACCAGACCGAGGTGGGACAGCCAATGCCTTGTTTGGTGCCCGGAAGGTGGAAAATGTCATCACAAGTGCAACCTGGAACGATCACACCCCTGAAATGCTAGTCTTACTGGGCCACCACAGGTCTAGCTTCAGGTGCTAATGCATCACATTAGGAGATGAAGGTGCCACACGGGTTCAGGAAACTCACCAAGATGCTAACAAATGGTGGTGGTGGGGGCGGGACGGGCAGGCTTACCCTGGGGTAGTGACAGGCTCACCAGGTGCACCTGGGGGGGCGAGAGTAGAAATGGCTTCTCCCGGACACAGTGGCAAGGCCCCTGGGCAGCTTACATGTACTCCCCCAGTGCCAGGAAGTCAACGGAATGCTTAGTCATTGGCTGTCCAGACAGATGTTTGTCATTAGGGCGATGCCTGCTCCGGACTCTTAACAGGGAAATTACCCCAACCCTGTGTGGTACCGTCAGCAAAAACACAGCATGTTATCTGAGGCCCTTTCTAATGTCAACTATTCACGGTGAGCAAGGTGACGTTCTGCAGGCGAGCTTTCGCAGTGAAGGTGGCCAAGGCTGAAAGTGATTCCCCCAGTGGCTACACTGGTCGCCCTGCCTCCAGTGTGGACTTTCTGCTGCTGAGTGAACCTGGACCTTTGGCTAACAGATTTCCCACATCAGGAACAGTAATAGCACCTGACTGTAGTGTGCATTCTCTGGTGCTGATAAAGGTCCCCACAAGCGTGGCCTCTATCCACAGTGAGCTGTTGCGTTTAATGGGATCAGGTTTCTGGCCAGAGAAATCCCCACTCTGGATATGCTCATTGGTGCTTAACGAGAGCACATATTCATTCCCCACATTCAAAGTGCTTATAAAAAAATGTTCTGAGGGCCTCCCTGGTGGCGCAAGGGGTTAAGCACCACACTATGAAGCAATGGCAGCCTCTGCAGCACGAGTTTGATCCCCGGCCAGCCAGGAAGCAACCCACATGGCGCAGCAGACCTCTCCTGTCTCGACCACTGCTCCCCTCAGCAGTGTATTTCGGTCAGTCTGCCTGTTCTGTTCCCCACTCTGTCTCTGGGGAGTCCTTTCACCCCCTGCATCTCTGGCCTGTACCCCAGCTCTTGTATGCATACATAAAGAAATCTTAAAAAAAAAAAAAAAAAAAAAAAAAAAAGTTCTGATAAAGGACAGAGCCGCTGTGAAAAAATGCCCATGCTCAACGTGTTCATAAGTTCTTTCTCCAATGCGAGCGGCTGCGTTGAGTGAGGACAGATTTCTCACTAAAAGAATTCCCGTGATCAATGCGCTTGTTAGGCCTTACTCTAGTGTGAATTCTGCAGTGTCGATTGAGGTGGGATTTGCAGATGAAGGACTTCCCGCATTTGCTACACTCATATGGCCGTTCCCCAGTGTGAACTCTCTGGTGATCAACGAGGATAGCTTTCTGTCTAAAGGCCTTCCCACATTCATTGCACTCGTAAGGCCTCTCCCCAGTGTGGACTCTCTGGTGAACAAGGAGGCTGGAGGTCCTGGCAAACAATTTGCCACACTCACCGCAATCGTAAGGTCTTTCCCCAGTGTGGACTCTCTGATGAGCATAGAGGCCAGAGCTACTGTTAAAACATTTGCCACATTGACTGCACTCATACGGCCGCTCTCCAGTGTGAACTCTTTGGTGATCAGTGAGGATAGACTTCTGCTTAAAGGATTTGCCACACGTGCTGCACTCGTAAGGCCTCTCCCCAGTGTGAACTCTCTGATGAACGTGCAAGCTAGAGCCACTGTTGAAGGACTTGCCGCATTCCCTGCACTCATAAGGCCTTTCTCCAGTGTGAATTCTCAGATGAATTTGGAAACCAGAGCTTCTCTTAAAACATTTCCCACATTCCCTACACTCATAAGGCCTTTCTCCAGTGTGTACTCGTTGGTGTAGAACGAGGTCAGATTTCTGGATGAAAGACCTTCTACACTCAATGCACTCGTAAGGCTTTGTTCCAGTGTGAACGCTCCAATGTCGAACAAGGTGGGCTTTGCGGCTAAAGAATTTGCCACATTTACCACACTTAAAAGGCTTTTCTTCAGTGTCAGTGAGTTGGTGCTGAGCGAGTCTGTGTTCACTGCTGAAGATTTTCTTACACTGTCTCTGCGTGTCAGGACCTTCTCCAGCACAGACTCTTGGATAGCAAGAGTCTGTGTTGCTGACCTCTTCCCTGCATTCAATCCATTCCTCGTGACTTTTTACATTATTTTTTAAAGGCTCTGCACACTCGATGCTGCTATCTGGTCTCTCACTATTGGGAACAGCCTGGCACTGGAGAAGACCTGAGGTAGCTGCAAAGTCCTTCCCACCCACCCCACAGGTGAAGGGCTTCCCTACCTCCTGGAATCTGTGGCTCATGACAAATGCAAAAGTGCCCATGTCCATTCTGAAGATTTCCTCCCCACTGTCAGACTGCTGATGCTGGTGAAGGGTTGTAGTGAACCAGAAATCTCTGGACACCCAACTTAAATATGGCTGCTTCCCAGGATATGTGGGCTGGAACTCGGTCAAGGGCAAAATACCCTTCAGGATTAGGACACACTGCTTACAAGGTTCAGTTTTCAGGATGGATAATCCTGGTGTAGACGTCTTGACCTGTGACCCTCCTGCTGAGGTACTCTGCTGGGAAGGTGCATCCTCATCCCGTGCTCCACAGCAACAATCTGAAAGTAGAGAAATGCTGATTAAGTGCGGTTACCTGTGGTGGAAAGGAAGTACCATAAAGTATGTGTGTCAAAAACATACATTCAAACCAAAGGAGAAACCCGAGGAAACATTCCCAGGATTAGGGAGCTAGCAGTAATCTGGCAAAGACGACGAGCTACTTTCACACCAGGGCGTCTGAGGATCACAGAGCAGGGCAGAGGTACAGGGTGACAGCAGAGAGACAGACAAACGACCCAATACTCTGCTAACAGTCTCCAGCGGGCTCTCACCAAGTGGGAGCCCATCCATGCTGTGAAGACCAATGTCTCCAGAGGCCTATACTCCCTTTTTTGTATGCATAAGTAAATCTTCAAAAAACTTCAAAAAAATGAAGAGTCTCCCCACATGTCAGATGTGGAACTGTCAGGGACTTGAGTGAAAGAGATTTTTAGGTAAATATAGGATGCGTGAACAGGCAGCGCCACAGTCAGAAAACAAAGATCAGCAGAGAGAAAATGTATTACAACAAAATCCAAAAGAGGGCATTTCAAAAGCCTATGGGCCAGATCAGGAGTTGCCGCAAAAGTGCCAGCAATTCCTGACACAGATCGTGACAGGCTCCGTTTGGTAAAAGATGAAACAGAACCAGAGCACCAGAGCCACGGTCTGGATCCACACAATGCCACCTGCCGGGCTGCGGCCAAGGAGCAACTGCGAGTGGGGAGCGCCAGGCCCTTCCTGCCTGTGGCATGGATGCAGGTCTGGGACTGCTGCAGGGGGGAGCGGCTGGGGCGTGAACACCCCTGAGTATGAATAACCACAGCACACATGCCAGGGTGCGGGGAACTCAGACAAGCCCAAGGGCAGAGTGTGAAAGCAGAGCGTCATCTCTGGACAGAGGGGTCAGGTCCAAGACCAGCGAGGGCGAGGAGGGCCTCACCCAGGGAGGCCGCAGCCACAAAGTTCTCCAGCATCACGTGGTGGTAGAGCCGCCGCTGAGCCTCGTCCAGGAGCTCCCACTCCTCCTCGGAGAAGTAAACCGCCACGTCCTCAAACGTCACAGCGCCCTGCCACGAGGGAACAGGTCAGTGCTCAACGAGCTGCTCTCCCAGGATTCACGTCCACCGCCTCACCCACGCGGGCTCTCCGCCTCAGGGGAGCTGCCCGGGCGGCGTCAGCCCCAAGGCAGGCGGGCAGAGCCGTGTCTGAGATACGGGCTTGGCTGCAGCGAGTGCCCTGACAGGCAGGCGTTTCTCCCAGGATCCTCCCTCGCGCCCCCACGGGAGGGACACGTTCACCCGGAGGCCCGCAGGACGCAGCCCTCTGGCCACCAGCCAGGATCCCTGCACCCAAAGCCCAACCCCGACCCCCCCCGCCCCCCCCCCGCATGTTAGGTCACCGCGTCCTCCCTGAGGGCCTGTGGCCGCTGGAGGGCCCCGCAGAGCCGGCAGCACCTGGCCCCGCACCCACACCCCGGGGTCCCCACACCCCGGGCGCCCAGGCGCGGCGTTCACGCCGTCTCCCTCTTCACCTCGCCCGCCCCTCCCCCGCCGCTGGAGGCGCCCGCGGCTCCCCCGGCGCCCCTCCCCGGCCGCGCCGAGGCCCGCGCTCCCCCTCGGGACGCAGCTCGCGGCCACCGCGTGGGCGCCCGACCCCGGCGCCCGCCTCGGCGTCCCCTGCGCGGCCGGCGCGCGCCCCGCCACCCTCTCAGCCCCCGCGCCTCGCGGCCGCTCCCCGCACCCTCACGCGCGGCCGGGCCGGAGGGGGTGAGGTGCGACCGCGCAGGGGAGACCCCAGAGGCCCCCGCCCCCTCCCGGGGTCTGGCTCGGGACCCCCCGGGCGCCGCGGCGCGGGGGCGGGCGCGCCTGTACCTCAGCCGGGGCCTTCGGCGCGGCCGCCGCCATCGGACCGTGCGGAGCCGGGCGGGTGGGGACCCCGGCGGCGTGGCCACCCCTCGGCTGCCTCCGCGCGTGACGCGCCGCCCCCGACCCGCTGGGCCCGGCCGCCGGCCCCGACCCACGCCCGGGCCGCCCGTTTCCAGCGCGAGCAAGAAGCCAAAATGACCGCCAAGCGGATGACGCCGGAAGTCCCGCCCGACGCGCTGCGCACGCGCGGAGCCGCCCCGCGCTCATTGGCTCAACCCCCACGCTCGGTCGCTGCGCCCTCTGGGAAATGTAGTTCCCGCGTCCTCGGCCCTGGCGAGGGCGGGGCAGCAGGCGGCGCCTGGAGCGGGGTCCCCAGCCTCCCCGCGGAAGGGCGCGCCTGGGGTCCGGGCCGGTGACGCCTGTAAGACGCAGCAATGGAGGCGGACCGGCGGGCCTCCTGCCTAGTCCATTTTTTTTTTAAGATTTATTTATTTATTTGTTTCTACAAGCACGGGGTACAGTCAGAAGCGCGGGAGGGGGAGAGGATCCCCCAGAGCCAGAGCGGGGCGCAGAGCAGGCAGGGGGACCGAGGACACTGCTGAGGGGGCAGCGGGCGGGCGGCGGGAGAGGTCTGGTCGGGTGCGGAGGCCGCCCTGTGAGTCCCGGGCTGTCCAGAGCCAGGGCCGACCGCGAGGAAAGCGTGTGGAAAGCCCACCGGGTACACTCAGCCCGGCCCGGAGGACCTCGCGCAGGAGCTGAGGCCCGCCCTGCCAAGACCTTCACAGACGCCAGAGATTTTCTGTGAATCTACGCGTAGATTGTGTGCGATGGAGCGTGTACCAAGTAAACGGAAGTCTTTCAGGGACGGCAACACCCAACAACGTAAGGCAGACGCTGACATCAGCAAGATGGCCGAGTAGGAAGCCCCCCCAGGGCTCCCCCACCACCAACGTGCCCCGCATCCGGGGACAAACATGCTCCCGTGGGAGCTGTGACATGCACGCAGGAGACCCCGAAACCGCTGTGCAGTCCAAGAATGACTCGCTCAGAGAAGAGAGCGCCCCACGCAATCAGCTGACTCACCAGAAGGTGCTGCAGACAGGCCCACGCCAGCTCCACACCCTGGAGACGCGGCCTCGCCTGCCTCGCAGGCCCCTCTCGTGAGGGAACGGGAGTCTGGCCCAGCCAGGCCCCAGGGAACAGGCCCCACGCCGGGCTCGTTAAGCAGATCAGGACCACTCAGCTACGAGCCCCAACTACCCACCCGACCTCTCCTCGCCCTATAAAACCCTGCTTCCCCCTAACAACCTGCGCGACTCCACGGACCCCCGCCTTGGGTCTGTGAGGTCCGCCCGGGGCGCAATAAACTTTCCCTCCCTTTGAGAAATGTAGCCTGGCTCTCCTCTCCTTTACCGCGCCGAACCTTTCATACACCTTCCCCCAAGGAGAGTTAGATGGGCTGTCCAGGCAGAGGTACAGATGCCACTCAGGAAAATGGCCCCGAAGAGGCCCCCCCCCCGTGACAGTCACGGCACAAAGGCCTGTTCCCGCTGTGAACTTCTCTGTGCCCAATGGGGGGACTCTGGGACTGAAACAATTGTCTGGTTCGCTGCGTGCATGCACTCCGACGTTGAGGGGAGCCTGAGATCTGGGAAAAGGGCTCCCCACTTGCTTGCACTCACACGACTTGCTCCTGTGTGGACCTCTGGGCTCCGGGAGGCAGGAGCTGTGAGTCTCAGGGATTTCCCATAGTCCTGAGTCGGACACAGCTTTTCTGCTCTGATGTCTGAAAAGACACCTTCTCAGACCTGCCGTTAGAGCCTCCCCTTGGTTGGCCCCAGGAAAGGCCCAGGACACTTCTCACTGGTTCTTAACGTTCGGTTTAGGAACTCAAGACAACCCATACGGTGGCCGAAGCAAGAAACAGCATCTCCAGTTCCTCTCTTGTCTGCAGCTCCTGTTACAAACATGGAATCGTCATCAGCACAAGAAATAACCTTGTACTGCTGATACCAATGGCACAAACAAAAGTACTGACCTAAAATCTAAATCAGCTGTACCTGAGAGACACCCTCGACAAAGAAGAACACAACCAGCACCAGAGGTCAGTCAGCACGCACGCCTTGGCAGGAAAATGTGAAGTCGAGGGCCTCCCTGGTGGTGCAGCGGTTGAGCCAGCGCTATGAAGCTGTGCAGCCTCTGCAGCGCGGGTTCCATCCCGGCCGGCCAGGGAGATTCCCACAGGGCGCAGCAGACCTCTCCTGTCTCCCCGCTGCTCCCCTCGGCAGTGGATCCCAGTGGGTCCGCCTGTTCTGCTCCCTGCTCTGTCTCTGGGGAGTCCTCTCACCTTCCCGTGCCTCTGGCCTGTATCCCAGCTCTTGTATAAATAAATCAATCTTTTTTTAAAAAAAAGATTGATTTATTTATTTACACAAGCACTGGGCACAGTCAGAAGCGCGGGAGGGCGAGAGAATCCACCAGAGCCAGAGCGGGGAGCAGAGCAGGCAGAAGGACCGAAGGACACTGCTGAGGGGAGCAGCGGGCGGCAGGAGAGGTCTGCGCGCCATGGGGGACCCTCCTCCGGTGGCCGGGGAGCAGCCGGGGATCGAACCGGCGCTGCAGAGGCTGCGGGCAGCTTCGCAACCCAGCGCTCCACCGCTGCGCCACCGGGGAGGCCCCATAAATAAATCTTAAAAAAAAAAAACCACACAAACAAGAGTGCAGAGGAGACGCGCTCCCTTGACACAATCAGGCGGCAGCCAGCGAGGTGAGAGCAGGGAGCGCGCAGCCCTGACCGGGGCGTCCCGGGCCAGCACTTGGCGCTGGCCAAAGAGGCGCCCTCTCGGGGGTTCCTGTCCCTCGCCTGATCCGGGGCGTCTGCTCCCTGCAGCTTCCCGGGCACCCACCGCCGCGCCTCCCCGGACCTCCCTGGAGGAGCCAAGGGGAGGACGCCGACACCCCTCAAGACACCCCTCAACCGAGCAGTGCAGTTCGGCGCATCTCGGGAAAGGGAGAAGGGAAAGCGCCCCGCCTCGGCCCGTCCCGGCGGGCCCGGTGTCCGCGCAGGCGAGGGGCCCGGAGCGCGGTCCGGGCGAAGCGGCCCCCAAGAAGGTCGGGACGCGCTTCTCACGCGGCGAGTCTCCGGGCGGGCGCCGGGCGCCGGGCGCCGGGGTCCAGGCCGCGCTCCCCGCGCCTCCACGCAGCGCCCCAGGCGGAGAGGCCGGGAGGGCGGGGCCGAGGTCCTGGAGAGCCGGCGGGTCCCCCGCAGGGGGGCGCCGCCCGGACACAGACCGGCCGGGGACGCTCACCCGGCCCGGGGCTCGCAGGAGGCGCTGGACCTCACGGGGCGGCCACAGGGAGGGAGCCGGGAAGGGCCGCGGCTGAGCCACCTGCGGCCACCGCGACCGCGCGCAGCCTTCCCCGCTGGAGCCGGGGCAGGGGCCGTGGGATGGGGCGGGGTCCGCGGGGCAGCCAGGCCGGGCCCCCAGGCTGGGCGAGGGCGGCAATGGTGAGACCCGTGAGCCTGACTGCAGGACGCGGAGCCCAGACCCCACAGCCCGCCTATCCCGGGGTCGCCCCAGGGGCGCACGGCTCTGCGGGAGGGCGGTGCCGCCTGCGGGCCGGGGAGGCACACGGCAGCGGGGCGACGAGGGCCTCACCCAGGGCCGCCACAGCCGCGAAGGTCTCCAGCATCACGTCATGGGACAGGAGCCGCTGGGCCTCGTCCAGGAGCCCCCGCGCCTCCGCGCGAAGTAAACGGCCACGTCCTCAAGGCCAGCCGCCCTGCCGCGACGGGACAGGGCATTGCTCCACGCGCCCCTCGCCCAGGAACCCGATCCACGCCCCCACTGCGCACCCGCCCCACCTGCGGCCTCCACGGCAGGCCCTGCTGTCCCTGAGGCCACGCGCTCCCTGGGCCTCTGACCACGCGTCCCGCTGGCAGCGACAGGCAGGTGGCAGAGCCCAAGTCCAGGGTAGGGGTCGGGGCCTGATGTGCAGGGAAGCCCCTCACCCCCACCTGCCTCCTGGACACAACCACATGGGGGCTCAGCCTCAGAGTCCCAGAGGCTACCAGCTCACTTTCCCTCTCCATGCGGACATTGCTCTTTCAGTGAAGTCCACCACCTCTCCCCTGCCCTGCACCTTGGCACCTCGGGTCTTCTTTGTTTTACTCAACACATGCATGTAGAGAGTGCCTGGGAAACCCAAAGAGGACCCAGCACTGCCCCAGACCACGAGTGCGCCCCACCAGCACTGGCAGCCCAGAACCCTCATGGTCTCTCTGACCACAGGACGCGGAGACAATTCACTGCACTCACAGTGACTCTCCCACAGGATCCCTCTGCCTGCAACTAACCGTGCCCGACGAACTGCAGACACACACTAGCATCACAACAAAAACCTGGTGAGTCCATCAAACAGAGTAAGCCACAGTTCCGTACAGGCAGAAGACGTTCACACACTGCACAACCAACAACGTATCAATATCCAACGTATGCAAAGATGCCAACTTAACAACAAAACCTAGTAAGGCAATTTTGAAAAAAGGCAGATGATGTGAACACATGCTCTTCTGAGAGGCCAGATACACGACGAGGCGCTCCTCTTCCCTTCCAGTAAGAGAAATGCAAGTCAACTGCAAGCCACAGCCATGATGCTCTAGCACGGGAAGCCCGTGAGAATGGCACACATGAAAAAGATTCCTAACGTGCTGAGGAGAATGTGGAGAAGCGGAATCCTCACCCACTGTGAGTGAGAACGAAAAGTGGCACCGCCATGTGGTAACACGATCTGCACCTTTTTAAAAAACTAACAAGAAGAAACACCATAGGATTCAGTCATTCCACATTTGGTGTCTGGACCAAGAACATGAAACCATCACTCGAACAGCTTGATGGTCCACAATGTCTACCCTGGCATACGCACAACAACTAAGCTACAGAAGCAATGCCAGTGCCCAGAGACAGAGGACCAGATAAAGGCCACGCCGCACATACACAGAACAGAAACTATCCAGCTTTGGGTGCGACAAAATTTTCCCAATTCCAGCAAAATGGAAGGAAGGTCAACGGATTAGCCAGAAAAGCAAAATTAGCGAGAAAAATAAGCCATCATTCGTGGTAGAATCAGAACACAGAGGTGGTGAAGTAAAACAATATGGAAACAAATCAGTGGAAATAAAGAAGTAAAATAAATGAGTGGACACTGACAACTGAGGTTACCAGGGTTGAAGAGGGGGAGGGATGGGTCATGAGATAAGAAGGTGTCAAGGATGGTGGGTAGTTTATTTGTGCTTTCTTGTTTGGTTGGTTTTCCACCCCAACTAGAGATTAGAAAGGGGTAAACACTAGGAAAACTAAGGCAAGGGTACCGTGGTTTCAGGACTTCACAGTGGAGTACAAGTTCTTGGTTCACGCTTCCTTTCAGGGAGTCATGCTAGATGCAAGTCCAAGGGACCTGGAGCCCTAAAGCTCGCAAGCTTTGCCCCGCATCAGGGCAAGTTTGCAAGAATCTGGCAAGATGATGACTCAGTGTCAGAAAGGACTGGGGGGGGGGGGCGTCCCTAGTGGTGCAAGAGGTGAAGTCAGCACTACCAAGCTATCACCAGCCAAGGCAGCCTGAGTTCCATCCCCGCCAGGGAGCTACCCACATGGCGCGCAGACCTCTCCTGACTGGCCCGCTGCTCCCCTCAGCAGTGTCTTCGGTCTGTCTGCCTGATCTGCTCCCCGCTCTGTCTCTGGTGAATCCTCTCACCTGCACATCTGGCCTGTACCCCAGCTCCTGTGTGCATAAATAAATGTTTAAATAATTTTAAAAAGAACCTGGTGCGGGGAGACAGCAGGGAAAGGTGCTGCGAGCAAACGTGTATCGCAGAACCCGAGGACGATCCTTTTCCAGACCCACCGTTTCCAGCTTAGGTACAAGCCAGGTACAAGATGGCCGTGGGCCCGGGGGTTCAGGCAGGGGCTTGGGGGGGGGGCTTGATGATGGAGCCTCACGAGTGCGGTCGTCCCCGCGGGCTCAAGGAAACAGACACTAAAAACCGAAACGTGGCGCACGAGGCCGCGACCCGCCACGCGGCCGGGGCAGGGCAGCAGCTCGACGACCAGCGCGGAGACCCCTGCCCCCGACGGACGCCCCCAGACAGGGAGTCGGGACTGGGGCTCCGCACCCCGCGGGGACTCCGAGGGGGCGCCCAGGGCGCGACTCGCCCCCAGAACGTTCCCGCCCGCCCCCCTCAACCGGGACGCCGACCCCGTCTGTACCTCGGCCGGGGCCCTCGGCGCGGCCGTCGCTATCGGACTCCAGCGCCGGGCGCAAACGAAACGACCGCCTGGACGACGTCTCCCGGCCCGACGCGGGGCGCACGCGCGGAGACGCCGCGGACGCCCATTGGCTCGGCGGCTGCCGGGCGCTGCGCCCTCTGGGAAATGTGGTTCTCGCGAGGGCGTCGGCGCAGCCCGCGGGGCGGGGCGGGGCGGGGCGGGGCGGGGCGGGGCGGGGCGGGGGGCGGGGCGGGGCGGGGCGGGGGCGGAGCAGGGCCCGACCCGACGGTTCGGGACGGGCTGTCACGTCTCCGTGCTCCGAGCGGCGGGCGTCCCACCTGCCCCGACGTTTCTCTCATTCCCGAGCACACAGTCTGCGCTGTTCACAGACGGGCTAGAAACGGGATTTCGCCTTCTCGAAGCCCACAGGCCACAGGGTCCAAACGGGTCGTTTCTGCCGCCCCCGATGTCCCCCCCCACGTAAGGCGCCATTCTTGGGGCCCCACGAGCAGCTCCCCTCCGCTCCCCGCGGGCTGCAGCGTCAGGCTCTGCTTTGTGAGGTTCATGATGTCACAGGACAAAGCCCGCCCCGCGGGGACCGAGGCGACGGGACGGGCGACGCAGGCGGACACCGGCGGCCTAGGCTGCGGGTCCGTGGGGGGGGGGCTCCTGCTGTGGCCCGGGGCTGCCGGCCAGGCAGGGGGTCGCGCTCGCGCCTCGTCCCCAGACACCGCCAGCGCGCCCCGTTTCCGCAGACACCCCGGGCCGGGGATCTCTGGTGAACTACCCCCCCCCCGCCCCTGGGGACAGAGCGGTCGCCGTGTCCGGCTGCGGCGCCGAGGAAAGGCGACCCCGGGCCCAGAGAAGGGCCGCGACGGGTCTGGTCCGGGTCCCGCCGTCCCTGCGGGGTGGTCCGCACGGGAGGACGGAGGGCGCGGCCTCGCCGGGCGCACTGGTCAGCGGGGGTCACTGCGCGGCCTGGACACGCATCTTGTATCGGGGGCTGGGCGGGAGCACCACGCTCGACGTCTGCCCTTGGTCCTGCAGCCCCTTCGGGGCCCGTGGGGGCGGTCACGCCGGCGGGATCGGGGGCGCCGCCGGACCACGCGGTCCAGCGGCCTCAGGCTCCTCCCGGCGGGAAGCGGGGCGTCACTTTCCGGGGCTCCGCGGGGAGGCGCAGGGAGGGGCTGGGGCCGGCTGGCGGCTGCACGGGCTTCCCCGAGGGGCCACGGGGATCCGGCGAGGCGGGAGACACCCCTGGACGCGCCGGCGGTCGGCAGAGCCCCCAGAACGCCTTCACCACGGAGTAACCGGGCGTCCCGGCGAAGTGCGCGCTCCTCATCCGGCCCTGCGGCTCCGAGGGTCCTGCTCCCCCCAAAGCATTTCTCAGCTGGGGCCCCGGGGTGTTCGCGGGTCCGGCCCTCAGGCTGGAGGCCCAGGCGAGGGTCTCGGTCGCCCCGGGCGGCTTTCCAGACCCCTGGCGGTGGTGGACGAGCGGGTGGGGGGAGAACGGCCCCTGGCGGAGCTGGGGTCACCCTCAGAAGAACTGGGGCTCAGGGGCGCCAGCGGAGGGGGCCCCCGCTTCACGAGGGGCCAGTCTCCCCACTCCGGGCGCCTTGGTCCGCAGGGACCAGCCCTGTGGGGGTCACGGGCCGGCGGGCAGCTGCGCGCAGGGGCTGCGGAGAGGCCTGGGCTGCGCCTCCCCGGCCCCGGGCCCGACTTGCCCTTTTCACCGGACAGGCAGAACCGGAGACGGCTCGGCGGGCCCGGGGGTGTCCCGAGTCGCCTGAGGAGCCCCCAGCCGGCGGGGACCCGCGGACCCAGGCGCCCCGTCTCCCACCGGTGCGGGTCGCCCCGACGCCACCACCTGGCCCCCCCCGGGGCGGCCGGTCCCGGACTTGGGGCGGCGGGTCCCGGGCTTGGGGCGGCCGGGGCTCGGGGAGGCTGAGCTCACGCGCGCCCCAGGGCGCAGAGGAGCCGGCGCCGCCGCCCCGCCGGGAACTACGTTACCCACAATGCCCTCTGGCGGCGGCGCTTCCGCTCCGGCCGGCGCGGGGCGGGACTTCCGGCGGCCCCCGTCACGGCGGCGCCGACTGTCGAGGGCGCGGGGGCCCGACCGGGGACTCGCGGGGGCGTCGTCCCCGCCGCGCCGCTGCCGCGCTGAGGGCGCCGGCGTCGGTGCGGACGCCCGGGACCCCCGCCCGCCCGCGCCCCGCACGGCGCGATGGCGGCGGCCGAGGTACCGGCCCGCGGGGGGAGAAGGGGCGCCCGCGGGGGTCCGCACGGGGGGCCCCGGGGGGGCCTCGCCTCCGCGATCGCGCCCGGCCCGGCGGGGGCGCGGGCGCCAACCTGGGGGAAGCCCGGGCCGTCGGGCCGCCCTTCTCCCTCCGGCCCGGGGCTGCGCGGCGCGGTCGCCCCGGGGCCGCCTCCAGTGACCGCCGGGGCCGCTCAGCCCCCGCGGGCCGCGCTGCCGCCTCCGGGCTGCACGCAGGTGAGCGCGTCCTCCCCCCGCCCTCAGGCCGCCGCCCCTCGCGTTGATTGGGGGCCGTTTCCCGGGAGCCTCTCCCCGCGCCAGCTGCGGCCCCTGCGGAGCCCCACGCCGCGGGCGGGAGGTCCAGGTGGTGCGGGGAGGCTCCTTCGCGGCAGCCGGCCGGGAAGAGCGAGGATCGCGCCGGACGCGGGCGCCAGGTGTGCTGGCCCGCGGGGCCCCGCGGCTCCTCGCCCTTTGTCACGAGAGCGGAAGGAAAAGTGGGAGCAGGCGTGGGGCGCGGCCCGGAGAAGCCGGGTGTCGCTCCTGGAGGGACGGGGGAAGCAGGACGTGGGGGCACAGACGAGAGGTGCTCTCGAGGCTGCAGCTGGAGAGCGCCGGGGTCCCGCGGGCGTGGGAAGAGGGGGCTGCGCAGCCCCCGCGCGCCCAGCGGTGCTGCGTTTCCAAGGCCCGTCCCTGCTCGCGGCTGCGCGGTGCTGCCCGCGCGGCCACCACTACGTCTCAGTCAGGGAGGACACAGGGGGCAGCTGAGCGGGCCTGAATACCAGGGCGGGGCACTGGGGGCGCAAGGAAAGCAGCTGAGTGTGGAGTGGGCTGTCCCTGTCTGGCAGGGCTGCGTGACCTTCGAGGACGTGGCCATTGACTTCTCGCAGGAGGAGTGGGGGCTCCTGGACGAGGCCCAGAGGCGCCTGTACCATGATGCGATGCTGGAGCACCACGCACTCCTCACCTCGCTGGGTAAGGCCTCACGCTCACCCTGGGGCCGCCCTCCGTGCCCTGTTCCCCGGGCAGCCCTCCTGTTCCCACAGCCAGACCACGGGTCCTGCTAGCACGTTTCCTGGGTAGGGAAGGCTCTGGATTCTGGGACCTTCCAGTCAGCCTCATGCATCTCACCTTGTTGCCCTCTCCCTGCACGATGAATGTGCCCGTTTCCAGGGAAACTTGGGTTCCAAGTCCTGATTTGAGTCAGCAATTTTATCTTTTTATAGACTTATTTATATACAAGAGCTGGGGTGCAAGCCAGAGGTACAGGAGACATAAGAGGGCTCACCAGAGACAGAACGGGGAGCAGAACAGGCAGACTGACTGAAACACTGCTGAGGGGAGCAGCGGGGAGTCAGGAGGGGTCTGCTGTGCCCTGTGGGTAGCTCCCTGGCCAGGGATAGAACTCGTGCTGCAGTGGCTGCCAATAGTGTCATAGTGCTGAAACTTAACCCCCTGCACCCGCAGGGAGGCCCCTCAGTCAGTAATTTTAACATTGGCCAGGGTCCCCGATAAGGGGTCCTCATCACCAGGACCATACCAGGACAGCCGGACTACCCTACCTGCAGGCATCTCTTACTTTCCCGGATTTAAGAGCAGGCACAGTTGGGCTGCAATGGAGAAGCAGCTAGATAGTCACTCCTTCATGCAGTAGCTCTTAGTAAATTTCAATTTCTGAGCACCCTGTTTTAGCTTATATTGGATGATACTGAACTACTTTTCACTGCCATGGGAGCCCAGGGGACTCTTTCATTCAGTGGACTTTTACCACAGAGCCATGCTTCCCTGTCCTTCACATCCTGGCCTGTATTTATCTTTTCTTTTTTCAAATAATAGCCACCCTAACAAATGTGAGGTGCTGGCTCATTGTGATTTGACTTAATCTTTCCTGATAATTAGTAATTTTGAGTACCTTTCCATACACCCACTGGCCACCTGTATGTCTCCTTTGGAGGAATGTTCAGGTCTTTTGCCCTCTCTAGGTAGGATTATTAGTTTATTTTCTGTTCAGTTGTATGAGATCCATGTATACTTGGATTGTGAGATACTTGGTTTGCACATATTTTCTCATGCTGTTTATATTTTCATTTTGTTGATAATTTCATTTCTTTTTTTTACTTAATTGGAGCTTTTTAGTTTGTTACAACCCCAAATTTTTATTTGTGCTTTGATATTATATCCAAAAACGCATTATTAACACCACTGTTAAAGAGCTCTTCCCGTGTATTTTCTTCTAGCATTTTACAGAGTCAGGCTGATGCTTAAGTCTTCACTGTTGCAGTTGGTTTTTGTCCATGGTGCAAAAAGAGGGTCCAATGTTCTGTGTTTTTCGTATAGTTTTTAAGGCCTTCTAGGTATGAGATTTTGTCATTCGCGGAGACAATTTTGTTTTTTCTGTTCTGTTCCTTTTTAGATGCCTTTTCTTTTTTCTTGCCTGCTTACCGGGTTAGGTCTTCTACTACTATGTCAGTGAAAGTGGATGTTCTTGTCTTGTTCTTGATCTTAAAGGAAAAGCTACCTGCTCTTCACCATTGAGTATGCTGCCTGTGGACTTGTCCTGTGTGGCCTTCATTAGGTTAATGTACATTTATCGTGTATGATGATAGATCCCCAATCTGTTGACAGTTTTTATCACTAAAAGATGTTGAATTCTGTGAAGTGATTTTCCTCTATTGAGATGACTGTGTGATTTTTGTTCTTTGTTCTGTTAATTTGGAGTATTACATTTATTAATTTGCATGTGTTGACCATCTTTGCATGCCAGGAATAAATTCCAATTTGTCACGGTTTATGATCCTTTTGTGCTGTAGAATTTGGTTAACTATTATTTTCTTGGGGGGTTTTGCAACTATATTCATCGGGGATATTGTCCTGTAATTTTCTTGTGCTATAGTATCTTTTCCCATTTTCAGTATCAGTGTAATGCTGGCCTTGTGAAATTTGTGTGGCTATATTTCTTTCTCTTTAGTTGTTTGGAAAGGTTTGAGAAGGATTGGCATTAAATATTTCATAGAATTCACCAGTGAAGTCTTCACCAGTGAAGTCCTGGATTTTTCTGTTGAGAGGTTCAGTGTTCTTCCTCGTACTGCTCTGTTTAGATGTTTTGTTTCTTCATGAGTTTGTTTGGTAGATAGTATGTGTCTGGGAATTTTTCTGTTTCTCTAGGTTACCTGCATAGTTGGTGTAATTGTTCATAGTAGTCTCAGATGATCCTGTCTTTCTGTGATATCAGCTATAATCTCACTTCTCTCATTGCTAGTATTCCTTGATGTATGTAGTGAGGGCATTTATTTTCTACTTTAACCTTTCTTAGAATTGCTTTTGTTACATCCCGTAAGATTTGGTTCCATTTTCTTTTACCTCAATATATTCTTTGATTTCCCTTTTGATTTCTTCTTTGACTCATTGGTTGTCAGTTAATTTCCACATACTGATGAATTTTCCTATTTTCATTTTGGTGACAGAGATATATGATAGTATCATTTTTCTTAAATGTGTCAAGAACTTGTGTTGTAGCCAGTCATATGTGTCCTGGGGAATATTCCATGCACTTGAGAAAAAAAATTATATTCTCGGCTGTTCCATGGAATGAATACACACACACACACACACACACACACGTTTGGTCCATTTGGTCTACAGTGTTGTTCAAGTCTGTTATCTTCCTGCCCATCAAGGTTTTATGATATTAAAACATACACAGCAAGTTAAAAGGACATTATTAATACTCTCCCATAACATCATTTCATCAGTATTTCTCTTCTTTCAGTTTGCTGGCATGGATCAGAGGATGAAGAGGCACCTTCTGAAAGCAGTGTTTCTGTGGAAGCTTTGTCACAGGTCAGGACACTGAAGGCAGGTCCTTCCACCAGGAAAAGTTACCCCTGTGATTTGTGTGTCCCAATCCTGAAAGACATCTTACACTTGGTTGATCTACCTGGCCAGAAACAGGACTTAGTCGGGGCACATGCAAGCCTCCACCAGCTCCAGAAGCATTATAGCACAGAGAGACTCTCGAAGAGGAATATGGATGAGCCATCGTTTGTGAAGAGCTGCATATTCCATGTGTCAGGGAATCCCTTCACCTGTAGAAACGGTGAAAAGGACTTTTCAGCCACCTTCGGCTTTCAACAGCACCAGCAGGGCATTCCCAAAGCTGAGAAGACAACCGGAACCCCTGACTGTGGGGAGGCCTTTCATGGTGGGAGAAGTCATTACAAGTTGCGTGACTGTGGGAAACCTTCCAGCCACAAACACAGTCTTGTTTACCACCCAAGAGTATCCACTAGAAAAAAGGTCTTTGAATCTAGCAGGTATGGGAAAGCCTTCCGCTGTAAGTACTCACTTGCTCAGCTCCAAAGATCCCACCCCAGAGAAAGGCCTTACGAGTGCAGTGAATGTGGGAAATCTTTCAGGCAAAAAGCCACTCTCATTATACACCAGAGAGTTCACACTGGAGAAAGACCTTATAAGTGTGGCGAATGTGGGAAATCCTTCAGTCAGTGCTCCAATCTAATTGAACACTGCAGAATCCACAGTGGAGAAAGGCCATATGAGTGTGAGGAGTGTGGAAAAGCCTTTGGATGCAAATCCAATCTCGTTCGGCACCACAGAACTCACACAGGAGAAAAGCCTTATGAGTGCAGCGAGTGTGGGAAATTCTTTAGACAAAGCTTCACCCTCGTTCAACACCGGAGAATTCACACCACAGTGAGGCCTTATGTGTGTGTCCAGTGCGGGAAGTCCTTTAGCCAAAGAGCCACTCTCATTAGACACCAGAGAGTTCACATCAGTGAAAGGTTTTATGAGTGCGGGGACTGTGGGAAAGCCTTTGGGTCCAAATCCAAACTCGAGCGGCACAAAAGAAGTCACACTGGAGAAAGACCGTATGAGTGCACTGAATGTGGGAAATCTTTTAGACAAAGCTACAGCCTCATCGAACACCAGCGAATCCACAGTAGAACACGGCCTTTTGAGTGTGGCCAGTGTGGGAAATCCTTCAGCAGAAGAGCCATCTTCACCAAACACCAAAGAATTCACACTGGAGAAAGACCTTACAAGTGTGGCGAATGTGGGAAGGCTTTCAGTCGAAGCACCAGCCTTATTCAGCACTGCAGCATCCACACCGGGGCGCGGCCTTACGAGTGCGGCCAGTGTGGGAAATCCTTCAGGCAAAAGTCTGTTCTCACTCAACACCAGGTAGTCCACACTGGAGAGAAGCCTTATGAGTGCAGCAAATGTGGCAAATCCTTTAGCCAACGCTCTAGCCTCAATCTCCACAGGAAATTCCACACCAGGGAGAGGTCCCACGAACGGAGGAGATACGGGAAATCTTTCACCCCAACATCTAATATTTAGCACTTGGCAAAGGCCTCAGAGATGAAGGAAATGTGCTGTCCCCTCGTTCACGATCATGGCGTCAGACAGTTTTGGGAGGGAGCCATCTCTGAGGTGAAAGCTCATACTTCCAAACATTGCAAGAGGTGGGACTCCCATGAGCTCCAGGCCTGTGTAAGGCCTGCAGGAGCTATGCCGCTCTTCTAAACTTGCCCAGGACCTTGGGCAGTGCTAATCTTGCCAGTCTGTGATGCAAGTGTCGCACCTCTACCGTCTTGCGGTGTCCATCGCCAGGACACGGCAGCTGTCCTCTCCCTTCCCTGGAGGAAGTTTTTGCGTTGTCTGTTCCCTTCAGCAGTTTCTCTTTTTGAAATTTTGAAGTGGGGATCTGACCAAGAGTGGGCTCCGTGGGAGGCTTGTAGGGGAGGTCTTCCCTTCCTCGTGGAAGTTGTTGGTTTTTGCATGACATTTGTAGTTGATACTTACTGTCTCCAAATCACCCCAGGTAACTGCCTCCCGTCGCTCCTGTGTGTACAGTAATAAAGGCGTTACTGTTTAATCTACCTGCAGTTGTGGAGGTTATTTTCACTGTTCTGGGTGGGTGAAAAACAGTCAGATTGTGTGAAGGGATGACCGCCTGTGGGCAGTGGGGGTAACAGCAGAGAATGGTTCTCATTCCTGTGGGGGCCTGATCTGCCTTGCTGCCCACGAGCGTCTCAGAGCCAGCGCCATGCCCTGTGTTCCTCATTTGTGCCCTGGGTGCCTTCCTCCGTAGACTGAGACCATAGGGCACCTTGAGGTGGGGACATCTGGCTTGGCAAGCTCCGGTGCCCTTGGGGGGGTGGAGTGACTCTGTTGTCTTGTTCCCAGAGCATCTCCCATCATGCCCAGCACTGCTGAGGGGAAGCTTTTCACCAGGCCCTACAAAGGAGGCAAATGTCCTGACATTCATAATTGTTTTTTCACACTGGCTGCACATCTCAGACCGTGGGAGCCGGTGTCAACCCTAGTGGGAACTGCAATCCTGTGTGTGATTCTCAGGCAGTGGGGAAGAGGCTGCATCCAGTTAGATGAGGTGAACCTCTTCTGAAAGTGTATCTGGAAAGCATCCAGTGCTGATGACCGGATGATCTGGAGGTCCAGGAATCACAGGTCCTCCAGGCTGTGCACGTGCTGCAGCTGAAGTCACTGTCAGAGCAAACAACCTAACGGTTTTGTGGATTTCCATCATCTTTCCGAGTTGTTCACCTCAAGTCCATTCCTGTAGAGGCAGGGAAGCGAGAACAGAGGACGGAGCTCTCAGGACCCAATGGAACTGGCTTCATTTCCCCCCAGCAGTCGTGCGTGGAGGCAGAGCGGCCCTTCCCAGGGGTAAGGTCGAGTGCCGTGGACACTGGGTTGTTAGACCTGACCGCGAAGGGCGAGACCCAGGTTTCTGGTTTTAACTCTCTAAGGGCCTGTGCAGAGAAGGGTTATTGATGCGCAGTAACCTACGCGGAGGTTGGGGTATACAGCGGAAAAGGGTCGCCATGGAGATAAACCATCACGATCACAACAGTGACTCTCCCTGATTGAGCTTGTGCCCTTTCACCACCTCTCCTTGTTCTCGGGCCTGCGGGAACCGTTATTCACCTTCTTTAACAGCCAGTTGACTCACACTGTCTAGAACGCCAACACGAATCAAATCTGCGTTCACTCTTCTTTCTGATGTTTCTCACACCACATCATTCATTTGAGGCTCACCAATGGTTGCTTATATTCACAGTCCATTGTTTTCACAGACATAACCATTTGCCTGTTCATCTGCCCTTGGGCACCTGGTGGTTTCTAGTTTGGGGCTGTTAGAAAGCAAGCTGCAGTGAGTGTCGGCACGTGTTTTTAAATAGAAAAACATTTAATTTCTTTTCTTTTCCTTTTTTTTAAAAAGATTTATTTATTTATACAAGCACTGGGTACAGTCAGAAGCGTGGGAGGGTGAGAGAATTCACCAGAGCCAGAGTGGGGAGCAGAGCAGGCAGAAGGACCGAAGGACACTGCTGAGGGGAGCAGCCGGGGATCGAACCGGCGCTGCAGAGGCTGTGGGCAGCTTCGCAGCCCAGCGCTCCACCGCTGCGCCACCTGGGAGGCCCAAACGTTTAATTTCTTTCGTGCCAGTACTTCACAGTATGTAAACATCTCAGTATTTGAATTGCAAAATGTCATTGAATGGGTTGTACCAGGGATTTCTGTCCTACCAATGGTATATGTTCTTCCACATTCTGCCAAAACTTAGTATCTTCAGACTTTTAAATTTTAGCTGTCTGAATTAGATGTAATGTGACTTTAATCGCTAATGTTACATCTGATGTTCAACATTTTTTCACGTTTCTAACTTGCATATCTTCATGAATAAAATGACTGCTAATACTACCTGGTTGTTTTTAAGTGGATGTTGGCTGAGGTGTTGACCATGCTTGACCACCCCCCCCCCCATATTTCCTGCTACCTGGATATTAGTAAGATGGATGATGGAGGGCCTCCCCACTGGCGCAGCAGGTTGAGCACAGCGCTGTGAAGCTGTCCGCAGCCTCTGCAGCGCCGGTTCGATTCCCACCCGGCCGGCAAGATACCCACCTGGCGCAGCAGACCTCTCCTGTCTCGCCTACTGCTCCCCTCAGCAGTGTATTTTGGCCCGCCTGTCTGTTCTGCTCCCCGCTGTCTCTGGTGAGTCCTCTCACCCTCCTGTGACTCTGGCCCATACCCCAGCTCTTGTACAAATTAAAAATAAATCTTAAAAAAAAAAAAAAACCTGGGCCTCCCCGGTGGCGCAGCGGTAGAGCGCTGGGTTGCGAAGCTGCCCGCAGCCTCTGCGGCGCCGGTTCGATTCCCGGCTGCTCCCCGGCCACCGGAGGAGGGTCCCATATGGTGCGCAGACCTCTCCTGCCACCCGCTGCTCCCCTCAGCAGTGTACTTCGGTCCTTCTGCCTGTTCTGCTCCCCGCTCTGGCTCTGGTGAATTCTCTCACCCTCCCGCGCTTCTGACTGTACCCAGTGCATGTATAAACAAAACAAATGAACAAACAAATAAATAAATAAATAAAACATGCCTCTATTAAAAAAAAAAAAAATTTAAAAAAAAAAAAAAAAAAAAAAAAAAAAAAACCTGCCCTTTCAAAATGTAAAAAAAGGGACCTCCCTGGTGGCGCAAGGATTAAGTCTCAGCACTATGAAGCTATTGTCAGCCTCTACAGCAGAAGTTCAATCCCCCAGCCAAGGAGCTACCCACATGGCGCAGCAGACCTCTCCTGTCTTCCTGCTGCTCCCCTCAGCAGTGGATTTCAGATCTGCCTGTTCTGCTCCCCACTCTGTCTCTAGTGAATCCTCTCACCACCCCCCACCTCTGGCCTAGACCCCAGTTCGTATATGCATAAATACATAAATCTTTAAAAAAAAAAAAAGATCACGGTAGAGAATCTGAAATTTCTGGAATTGGTTCTCTAATCTGATGAAAGTCACTGATGAGTCTCTTCCCAGGAGTAAAGCACTGAAGCCCACAACACGATGTGGCAGGAGACACACACAACTGCACACTTGGCACCTGAGAACATTTTTTTCCAAACACACAGTGATGTTAGTGGTGCCTCCTATGGGTGACGGGCAGAACGTGGAAGAAAAAAGGATGAGCTTGGGGACGCAAAGTCACGTCACGAATACTCTCAAAATAGTTTGTCTTAGTTTCAGATCTGAGACCGTGACCCAACCTCAAGCCTCGTCTTGAGGGGACAATGACAATCCAGCCCCAAACCTGGACAACTCCCAGCTGCTGAGGTGCAGGCGGTGATTGAGAAGGAACGGAACCCTGAGCCCCGGGATGGGGACACTGCATCGCTGAATCCCCGCTCACATGCTTTACCCGGAGTCATTTCCTCCCGAGCTGAGCTAAGCACCTCTTCGCCTGGGGAAATCGCGTGACCTCTGACCTCCACTTAGCTGCCTGTCAGACCCTGCTGCTTCTCTTCAGGCCTCCACATCCACACCTAGACAGTGCCAAAAAGTAAGGTAAGGGGCCTCCCTGGTGGCGCAAGGGGTTGAAGTCTCAGCACTATGCAGCTATCTGAAGCCACTGCAGCATGAGTTCAATCCCGGCCAGGGCGCAGCAGACCTCTCCTGTCTCCCCGCTGCTCCCCTCAGCGGTGTGTTTCAGTCTGCCCATTCTACTCCCCGCTCTGTCTCTGATGAATCCTTTCACCCTCCCACACCTCTGGCCTGTACCCCAGTTCTTGAACGCATGAATACTTAAAAAAAAAAAAAAGGCTTTTTATTTGCTGCTGGAGCTTAGTAGAGCGAGTATTTAACCACCCGCCATCAAATTTCCATGTGACCAGAGCGGCCATTACAAAATGGATGTGGTCTAACCCACCAAGCTACACTCTTGGCCTTGGACAGCACCAGGCCGCCACCCAGTGCAAACAGTTCATACAGAACCAGGCCAAACGAGCCACCCAGACACACTGTTACATGATGTGGTCCAACTGTTCCTAGTCCCCACAGCTGCTGCACACCTCTCCCCTAATCTGCTCTACTACCTCATGCAAAGTTCTCTACAAGCAGTTGGCTGAAGAAAGGAAAACTCAGATTTAAAGTCTTGAAGCAGGGCCTCCCTGGTGGCGCAAGGTGTTGAGCACAGCACTGTGAAGCTGTCTGCAGCCTCTGAAGCACAAGTTCAATTGCCAGCCGGGCAGGGAGCTACCCACATGGCGCAGCAGACCTCTCCTGTCTCCCTGCTGCTCCCGTCAGCAGTGGATTTCAGTGGGTCTGCCTGTGCTGCTCCCCACTTTATCTCTGGTGAATCCTCTCAACCCTCCGCACCTCCTGACTGTACCCCAGTTCTTGTGTATATAAATAAATAACTCTTTGGGAAAAAAAGGTGTCTTGAAACATGAGATGTTTATTAGTACATAGATCAGCTTATGACGAGGCAGACAGTTTCCCTATAACATGGAATAAAAGTGAATCCACAATAATCCCATAAAAAACAGTATCCATAAAAACAAGCTTCTGCTGGCCTATACCCCAGTTCTCATTATCATAAATAAATAAATCTTAAAAAGAAAAACAAAAAAACAAAAACAAGCTCCTGCAATTTACTAGGAGACCCCAGACGAATCCTCTGAGCCAAAACTGGGTCTAGTCTGTGTCGGGCAGGATGAAAAGGGATCTCCTCCAATAAACTTCCTCAAAATTCCCTCAAGGTTTTAGAGAACAGAGATGAGTACCTCTGGAGAGTAACCACCATGATGGGGAACTGCCACAGGGAGCTGAGATCACCTCTACGACAGTCCCCTGGTGCCGGAGGGTCTCACGCAGCCACCCCCAAGTTCCCAAGTACCGGAGTTGGCACTGAGTGACCCCACTGGCATTCTGCAGCTGTACGGGGCTCTCCTTCTGCTTGATGGAGCCACTGGAAAGTCCACCCTGTGGAGACTTATTCTGAACACAGCGACAGGACGTGCCGTGAAGACCTTCTGGCACAATTTCTGAGGCCTGACAAACACCCACCACTGAAGGCTGTCCCCCATTTGTTGCATCGCGGGCTCTTCTCCAGAGTGGATTCTCTGGCATCCAGGGTTCTCCGGAAGGCCGAGGGTTTCCGACAGGCACTGTACTCACAAGGCCTCGGTGCGAACTCACTGGCGGTACAAGCAGCTTACAACGTGTTTAAAGAATTTTCCACGTTCACTACACCCACAAGGCTTTTCCTGAGTGCAAACCCTGTTCGTGCTCAATGCAGTGAAACCTTCTGTTCAAGCGCTTCCCGCCTGTGCTGCACTGACGAGGCTTTTCTCCAGCGTGAACTCGCTGGTGATCAAGGTAGTGGGAGGTGAGGAAGGATCTCCCACATTCACGGCCCTTGGGAGACCCTTCTCCACCGTGAAGCTTCCTGTGTGTACTGAGAGTGGACCTCTGTCTGAAGCGTTTGCCACACTCGCCACACTCATAAAGCCTTTCTCCAGTGTGGATGCTCTTGTGTTCGCGGAGTCTCCCCTTGTGGGGGAAGGACTTCTCGCATGCGCTGCACTTATAAAGCCTCTCCCCACCGTGGCGTCTCTGGT
The DNA here is from genome assembly GCF_014898055.3 of Talpa occidentalis. Taxonomy (NCBI): domain Eukaryota; kingdom Metazoa; phylum Chordata; class Mammalia; order Eulipotyphla; family Talpidae; genus Talpa; species Talpa occidentalis. Next base: position 50,671,096 of record NW_023601754.1, on the reverse strand, counting down.
GTTCCCTGAGGGTGGATCTCTGCCGGAAGAACTTCCCGCACTCGCTACATTTATGAGGCTTTTCTCCAGTGTGGATCCTGTGGTGCTCCAGAAACACTCTTTTATAGACGAAGGACTTCCCACATTCGCTGCACTCGTACGGCCTTTTTCCGTCGTGAACCTTTCGGTGGTGAGAGAGACTGGAGTTGTGTCTAAAAAACTTCCCGCATTCCTTACACTCGTAACGTTTGTCTCCAGCGTGAACTCCCTGACGCTTCGTTAATTGACGCTTCATGCCAAAGGCCTGCCCACGCCTGCTACCCTCGGGAGGCCTCTGCAGAGCCTGAGAGGCCTCCCTGTTCTCCCTGCACCTCTGGGGACGCGCTCCGCCGCGGGCTGCCTGGCGCTGGACGAGCTCCGGGCTGCACCCTGCCCGCTCTGCGCAGGTGGACATCCCGTCTGACACGTGGTTCTCGCAGCTCCTCACAGGCAGGGCCCTGCTCTCCGCTCTGGCACGTTTCTCGCCACCGTGCTGCTTCTGGTGCCGGTGCAGGTGCGGACCGAGAGAAAGCAGCTTCCCACAGGCCCCGCGAAGGCACGGTTCCGGCCCAGCGTGCGTTCCCTGGTGCTCAGACAGGCACCACAGAGGGCCTTTTGCCGCCGTGACACACTCTTCCCAGGAAGGCGTCTTCGGGAAGGACGGATCAGGCCGCGCGGCGCTGGGCTGCGGCGCTCTGTCTTCTGGGTCTCCGGGAGGGGGCTCGTCTGCTTCTCTGTAACAACCACCTGAAAGCACAACAACGCTGAGGCAGTGCACAGGCTCCGGGGGCGGCGGTGGCAGGACAGCCGGGCCAGCGGGTGTGACATTCCCAGGAACGGGTTTCAGGGCGAGGGCGGTCCGGCCGGGGGGAGAAGGGGAGACTGGCCACAGCGCGGGGTCTCCAGGGGTCACGGAACAAGGGCGGGGTCAAGCAGCAGCGAAACAGGAGATGGCGCTGTGCCTGGAGGAGAGTCCAACGGGACCTCGTCTGCGGGAGCCAGGTGGGAGCGGGCGGTCCCGCGGGCCAGCCGGGGGCCAGGGCTCTCGGAGGACATGGGTGCATCTCAGGAGGGGAACGCTGCGGAGAGACGGGGCGCTGTGGGGAACAGAGAGGCGGGCGAAGTTCCGGCGCAGGTGCCCGCAGGGAAACGTCCAGGACGGGCAGAGCGGCTGGCCCGGGGCCTTGGCAGGAAGCTGGCGCGGAGCACAGGATGGTTCACGGTGTGACCCGCCCCCAGACCCGAGCTCCCCTCCCACAGCTCCCCCTCACCAGGCCCAGGCAGCCCTTCACCCCTGGGGTCATCTACCCTGGCAGGGGCCACGGCACGGCTCCCACAAATGCCTGCTGAAGGCAGAAGCTGCGACACGCACCCTGGCACCAGGGAGGGCAGCCGAGGGCGCTGGTCAGACAGGCTGCGGGACGGGAGCCAAACCCAACCCGGGTGAGCACCTGCGCCGCAGGTGTTGGGGGTCGCACAAAGCCCCGGCCCGACACGCCCTGTGGCCTCGCTCAGAGACGGGGGAAGAGAAGGGGGGACCCTCAGAGCGCAGGCCCGCGGCGGGAGCCCTTACCCAGCGACAGCAGCAGCAGCAGATTGTCCAGCATCACCTCACGGTGCAGGTGCCTCTGGGCCTCCCCGAGGAGCCCCCACTCCTCCTGGGAGAAGTACACGGCCACGTCCTCGAAGGTCATCCGGCCCTGTCGCAGGGGGCACACGGGCTCAGACGCGGCCTCTGCCCAGGACCCTGGGGCTGCGGCTCCCCGTCTCCAGATCAGCGGAAACCTGCGGGGAGGGGCAGCGTCCCCAAGGCCCCGGACCTGACACACAGGGCCCCCCCATCACGACACGCACACAGACCCCGCTCAGTGCTGGGGATGACCCGGGGCTGCCCCGCCTGCTCCCCGTCCCCCGCCACGCTGACCACCGCTCCGGCGTCTCTGCTGGCAGCACAGGGCACTGGCCCGCCTCGCCCAGGGCGACCCGACGGCACTGCGGCCTCCAGCGGCTCCCCCCAAGAGGTGGCCCCGGCACTGCTTTGGGCCCTGCACCTCCTCCCCACACTGCAGGCCAAACACAGCACCTCATCCTCCCTGCACCCCCACTCGAGAAGCCTCGCCTGCGCCCTCCACCAGCCAAATGAGGACCAGAGCAGGCACCCCCGGCACCCCGGGAAGTATCCCACCTTTCCTGGACTCCTTGGACTCCCGCCAGGGGCTGCGGCCGCAGCACAGGGGAGAGACGTGCCCCCCGACCTCTGCCTCACCCAGATGCTCCCCGGCTGCCAGCACCGCCCTGTTCTGTCAGCCCAGGGGCCCCAGCCGAGCAGCCCCGGGGAAGACCCTCTGGCGTCGCCCGCGCGGCAGCCCCCAGAACCCCGCAAACAGGCCCCCGGAGAGGACACACCCCGCCCGTCAGCACCCGCGGACGGCCTCTCCCCGCCCAGCCCCGCCAGGAGTCCCCGCGCTGCCGGGACAGCAGGGCCCGGCGAGGGGGAGCCACCGCCTGAGCTCACCCCGACCGCGCCTTTCCCGTGCCCGATCTAAGAACTCGGCCCGAAGGTGCCGGCCGAGCGAGCAGGAAGGCGCCCGCGTCGCCGACTTAGAAGAGACACGGGCCGCGCGGCCCCCGGGAGGGCGGCGCCGACGAGGGGTGGGGCTGGACGGGGGCGCCCCCACTCCCACGCCCCCCGGTTTCCTTTCCTTGTCGGCGAGTTTCTGAGACCCGAGGGCCTCCCCGGGGGCGCAGCGGTTGAGCGCCGCGCTCTGAAGCTGCCCGCGGCCTCGGCAGCGCCGGTTCGATCCCGGCCGCCGGCGAGGGTCCCCCACGGCGCGCGGACCTCTCCCGCCGCCCGCGGCTCCCCCAGCAGCGTCCTCGGTCCTCCTGCCCGCTCGGCCCCCGCTCCGGCTCTGGGGGGTCCTCGCGCCCTCCCGCGCCCTGACTGCCCCCAGTGCTTGTGTAAATAAATCGATCTTTGAAACAGACCCCCACAAAGCCTGCCCTTTAAATAGACCCGACGTCTCCGCCTCGTGGGGACGCGGGCCGGGGCCGCCTTCCCGCCTCAGGGCAGCCCCTTCCCCCCACACTCCCAGCGCCCCCGCCGCGCGCCCGCGGCTTCCGGGAACGACACTCACGCCCGCCGGCGCCGTCCGCGCGGCCGGCTCCATGCAGGGTGCGCCGCTCCGAGCCCCGACGCGCTCCCGCCGGCGCCGGCGCCGGCCCCTCAGCCCCCGGCGGCCGCGGCCTCTGCGGGCGGGCGGGCGATCCCAGCGCGGCCAAGATGGCCGCCGCAGAGCAGTCGGCGCGGGGCCCACCCGACGCGACGCCCCACGGGAGACGCTCCTCTCCAGGGACGTGATTGGTCAGTGCCGCCGACGCTGGGCGCGCTGGGTTCTGGGTAATGTAGTTCTAAGCACGCTGCGCGCGGCCACAGAAGCAGGTGCAAAGACAGAAAAAGCGCCCTCCCTGGTGGCTCAAGGGGTTAAGCCCCGCGCTAAGAAGCTGTCCGCAGCCTCTGCAGCACGAGTTCCCTCCCCGGCCAGGGAGCTACCCAAATGGCGCAGCAGACCCCTCCTGTCTCCCCACTGCTCCCCTCAGCAGTGGATTGAAGTCAGTCTGCCTGTTCTGCTCCCCACTCTGTCTCTGGTGAATCCTCTCAACCCCATGTCCACACTCTGCACCTCTGGCTTGTACCCCAGTTCTTGTATGCATAAATCTTTTTAAAAAATAAAATACACGGAGTTGCAGTTTCTTGTTTAAAATTTGCCGAGAGAACGATCAGCACGAATTGCATAGGCCCACAGAGGATCTCAGTTGGGGTGCCTCTTCACCATCTGTAGGTGGGCTCCTGCACACCCTGCCCTGTGAGGGCTTGGTGTTGGTGTGTTTTCTGCACTGTGGGGTCAGCCCGCCCCCAGACGTGGACTTCCAGCCTTCCTGAGAGCATCTGTGTGAGGGCTTTTCACCAGTATGAGTCCTCAGGTGAGTTTTTTTCCCCCATTTTAACAAGACAATTTTATCGGGCCTCCCCAGTGGCCCAGCTGGTTGAGTGCAGCGCTGTGAAGCTGTCCGCAGCCTCTGCAGCATGGGTTTGATTCCCGGCCAGCCAGGGAGAAACCCACATGGCATGGCAGACCTCTCCTGCCTTCGCCCGCTGCTCCCCTCAGCAGTGTCTTAGGTCCATCTGCCTGTTTTGCTCCCCCGCTCTCTCTGGTGAAGTCTCTCACGCTCCCATACCTCTGGCCTATACCCCAACTCTTGTATAAATAAATAAATCTTAAAAAAAAAAAAAAGAGAGAGACAATTTTATTAGTAAATAAAATTTTATTAGTAAAAGCAGAAAGAAAAGGAAGAGGCAGCTGCATAGTCACAGGTGGGCAGGAGAGCTCTCAGGTGAGCTTTCCAATAAGACATTGTATACATGGTTGTGCAGCCAAAGTAACCACAGAGGTGGGCATGTCATTTTCCCTAAATTCAAGTGGCCTTTCCATTGTAGCTAACAGGTTGGATGTTCTGCAAACTCACTAGCAAGGTGCCAGGTGGCTTTGGATTATAAATTGGATGATGACCGTAGCAGAATAGGGTAAATCCTGGAACATCTCTGATTGTCTGAACTTTAGGCTCTGAGCTTGGTGGTGATGGGATGTAGCCAAGGGCCTGTTGTGTTTGGAAATGACTTGGCATTGCGTGTGTGTGCAAGGAGCCACATAACTCTTCCGCTGTAGTCTGAAGAGCAGCAGTTGTGTGTTAGGGCCAACCATGGTGGCCGGTGTAGAAACACTGAGTGCCATGACTGAGGTCTAGTTTGTAGAAAGGGACATGTCCAGAGCCAGTGTTTTCAGTCGCTGGTGAAGGTGGCCGGGCTGAGGGACAGAAAGATGAAGACTTGATACCAGACACAAACATAGGCTGAAAATACTGCTCACCTCTGGAGCTGCAGCCTGTTCTGAGCTGCATACAGGGAAGCTTGAGGAGAGCATGGAGAGGCGCTGAACTTTCACTCTGGTGGTTGAAAATGTTGTGAACAGGTCATGCACACAGGCATTTGTCGAGGTCTGTTTTCAGGTGAGTGATGTCAGAATCTGTGATTCTTCGTTTCATCTCAGGTTTGATACACTGGAGGAAGTTGTCAGGCCCTTTTTTGTTTCACATCTTGCTGTATCAGTTTCTGTGCGGCGGCCACGGGCAGGTAGCGTGCGGGCCTCAGCTCCACCAGCAAACTGCCAACGGGCGCCCGTCCAAGAGTCTGCTCTGGTTTCCTACACTCATGTGGTTGCTGTTCTGTAATATCCTTCCATATCATTAACCATTTTGGGGATCATGTTAGGCACTGGGTTCACGTGATTGCTTGTCAAGTATTATTAGAATCTTGCCTTGGAGACTGTGCAACTGGTATTGTTTTTAAATCTCCTGTAAAAGTTCTTGTCTGAGGATGACCCAGGTGAGTGCCAGGTGGAATCTCGGTCCTACAAGCATAAGGAACTAAAATCCACCACCAAGTCGAATAAGGAGGAAACAATTTCCCTGAGTCACCAGAAAAGAACAAACCCTTCCCACACCTTGACAGCACCCTAAGACCCATGTGGGACTTACCACCTAACGAACTATCACAGAATAAATTTTGTTAAGTTGTAGGTTTCTGGGCATTTGTTAACACAGCGACAGGAAGCCAATGAATCAACATTATTCCGTATTTTTCCTTTTAACTTAATTTTTTTCTTTCTAATGCAAGAATATCCCTTAGGCTCATGTACCTTTCCTGCCCCAGCTTGCAAATAGCCTAAGAAGTTCTAAGATGTTCTTGTTCTTTTTATTGAAAGTTGCATTTTACAAGCCGGTAACTATGGGGTATAAACATGCTGAGGGCTACTGGGCTGCCACTGCTTCCCAGGCTGTCTCAGAAGAGAAGGGGATACGTACATGTAAGCCTTTGCACGTACACTGCTCTTATCTGTAGTAAAACAAAAGCATCATAAGAGTGGACACTTAGGGCCTCCCTGGTGGTGCAAAGGGTGACGACACAACCTATGAAGCTGTCCGCAGCCTCTGCAGTACGCGTTCAACCCCCGGCCAGGTTGCTGACCCACATGGCGCAGCAGACCTCTCCTGTCTCCCCGCTGCTCCCCTCAGCAGTGGATTTTGGCCAGTCTGCCTGTTCTGTTCCCCGCTCTGTCTCTGGTAGTTCCTCTTCCCCCCCCACCTCTGCCTGTACCCCGGTTCTTGTGTGCATAAATAAATAAATCTTCATTTTTTTTAATAAATAAATCTTTAAAAAAAAAGTGGACACTTAAAAGAACTCATGAGACTCCAATAGCATATTCACATAAGGTTTTTATTTACAAGCAAAGCTCAGCCCCATTAAAGAAAAAAAAATACCAAATGCGTCATCCAAAAAAAATCAAATGGATACATTGGATTTCATGAAAATTAAGAAATTCTGCTTCGGGAGAGAAAGGAACAGAAAAATCAAAGCCACAGACTGAGAAAATACTGATAAAGTATATATATCAAGTATAAAAATCTTGTATCCAGAATACAGCAGGTCCCTGAGCAACACTGCTCTGCTGTAGCGGGTCACTGAACAAAAGCAGTCACTGTACCTCATTCCATTGAACAACAGTTTCAAGAGCCTATCAACGGTGGTGAGGACGTACCCTATCAAGAAACTCCAACACAAGTAAGAAACCAACTAACTTTTAAGTAGGCAAAAGAAAAACCGAAGAGATAACTCACTAGAATTATCTGGATGGCAAATACCTCCGTCCCGGATGGAAAAATGCTCAATACTGAGTCACTGAAGATGTACCAATTAAAACCACAACAAAATCCCACACACACCTGCTAGAACGGTCAACACGAACGGCTCACGCCACAGAGGTCAGCGAGGACGTGAAGAAGCAAGATCTAATATTCACCAGAAGGACACGGGAAGTGGCATAACCGTTGAGAACATGATTTGGCAGATTCTTTAAAAGCTAAGTATTTGGACCAACTCCCAGCAGGACGGACTGAGGAGCTTGGCAAGGCTGCTTCCCAGGAAAACCAGTGAAATTACAAAGCACAATTTACAACTCTGGAAATGGTCCGAAGGGCTTGCAGCAGATGAAGACACATTTCTTTTCTTTTTTTTTTTAAAAAAAGATTTATTTATTTATTTATGCAAGCACTGGGCACAGTCAGAAGCGCGGGAGGGTGAGAGAATTCCCCAGAGCCAGAGCGGGGAGCAGAGCAGGCAGAAGGACCGAAGTACACTGCTGAGGGGAGCAGCGGGCGGCAGGAGAGGTCTGCGCGCCATGCGGGACCCTCCGGTGGCCGGGGAGCAGCCGGGGATCGAACCGGCGCCGCAGAGGCTGCGGGCAGCCCCGCAACCCAGCGCTCCACCGCTGCACCACCGGGGAGGCCCGAAGACACATTTCTTTAAGAAAATCTTGATACTCAGCAATCACAGCAAAAGCCAGTCAAAAAGGAACCAGGGCCGTTCCCTCTCACTTCCCTGCAACCTCGAGAGAGGTAGGCGGCTTGGCAGGCGGCTGCAGACGAGAACACAGGGCCCCTCACCCGGAGCGCCCAGGCAGGGCCAGCTCCTCTCACCCCGCGCCCTGCCCCGGGGCAGACTGACTGGAGGACGGTCCACTGCTGGGGAGGCTGCTCTCAGGCGGTGCCGACGAGGCGGCAGCCCTTCCCCAGTGGGGCCTCCCTGGTGCCGGTATCTTCCTTCACATTCGCCGTTTTCCTGAGGCCCGTCGGGGCCGAGTCCTGTTGCTGGATCGGAGCCGACATTCGTTCAAATCCTTTCCGCATCCGGCGCGTGTGTTCAGGACGTCGCTCCGCCGCGAGCTTTCTGGTGTTGGTGAGGGAGAAACGCCGCCCGAGGCCTCCCCGCACTCGCCGGCGCGTAAGGCCTCTCTCAGCGCGCAGCCTCCGCCGCTGAGCAAGGCTGGCGCCGCGGCCGAAAGGTCTCCCGCACCCCCGCACCGACAAGGCCGCGCCGGGGCCCGCGGGGCTGAGCCAGGCTGGAATTCCCGCCGAAAACCCTTCCGCTCTCGCTGCCTGGAAAGGCTTTTCTCCAGCGTGAACTTGCCGGTGCTGCCTGAGGCGGGAGCTTTGACTAAAAAAGTTCCCACGCTCGCTGCACCCGCGGGGCCTTTCTGCAGCGCGAGCCGCCAGCGATCCCCGAGGCTGGACTCGCGGCTGTGGCCTCGCCCCGTGCCCGGCACTAGCGCGGCCTCTCTCCGGCGCGGGCTCCGCGCTGTCTCGGGGCCTTGCGCTGAGGCTGAAGAGCTTCCCGCGCTCGCTGCCCTCGCGGGGCCGCCGCCGGCGAGCCGGGCCTGAAGGCTTGTGCGCCCTCGCCGCAAGGGAAGGCTTCGCCGCAGGAGCACCCGCCGGTGCCGAGCGAGGTCGGCGGGGCGGCTGAAGGCCGAGCCGCGCCCGTGACACCCGCGAGGCCCTTCCCCAGCGAGCCGAGCTGGCGGCCGAGAAGCCTGTGCCTTGTTTAGGCGAAACAACTCCCCACACCCGCTGCGGCCCCGGGGCCTCTCCCGGCGTGCAGCCTCCGGCGCTGGGCGAGCAAGGCCTTCTGCGCACAGGCTCTCCCGCCCCGCCGCCTCTGCACGTCCTCTCCGGAGTCGGAGTCGCAGGTGGCGCCCCTCCGGGTGCTCCGGCCCCCCCACGGGGAGCCGCCTGGCGGCGAGAGGACCGGAGCCGGCTGGGGAATCCTTGCCGGCCTCTTCTCTCCCCGAGGGGTCGTCCCCACAGGGCAGCCCGCGCTGGTGCCGGTCCCCGCTCCTTCCAGAGACGCGCTCTGCTCGCCAGGCTCCGGGCCGGCCTCCGCTCCTCGCCGGCGCCCTGAAAGCCGAGGAGTGCTGAGAAGCGCTGCAGACCCGCTGAGCGGGGACAGCCCCTCGGACGTGAGGAGGAGGCCTGGGCCTTGCCGGGATGAGGGATCTGAGGGGGCCACGGGCGGCACAAGGCCGGCGGGAGGAGGGGCGGGGGCCCACCACGCTCCCCGGCAAGCGGCTTTGCAGGGACCCGGCTGCGGCCGACGCCGGACAAGCGTGGACCGGGCGCGTCCAGGCCCAGCAGCCCCAGCCCCCGCGGACACCTCGAGGACCTCACGACAGCGGCGGGAGCCGGGGCGCGCACGTCGGTGTCCTGCTGCCTCGCCACCCCCAGGGGCGGCGAACCAGGCGCGGGGGCAACAGCGGGAGAAGGGGGCCCCCTCCGGGCCTCCCTGCCAGTGCCCCGGGGTAACCCAAACGCACCCACGAAAGCGGGGCCCACCCTGACGCCCAGCGAAGGCACTGCGGGGGTCGCCATGCTCCCGCGCTGCCTCCCCTGCCCGGCCGGGGGTGACCCCGCCGCACAGAGTGTGGTAAAGGCTCGGCCCCCGCCGCCTCCCGGCGCCACGCCCGGGGACCACTGCGGGAGACACGGCCGGGGCTGCTCAGGGCGAGGGAGGCCCCAGCCGTGGCCGCCCTGTGGGCGCCCGTCCTTCGGGGTTCCGGGGGGCCTGGCCGCAGCCAAGGCTGGTGGCGCCACTGGCGCGCAGGCTCCTGAGCCCCGGGGCTGGGGCGGGACTGGAACTTTGACCCCCAATGACGGGGCGGGCTCCCCGGGAACCAGCCCACCCGCGGAGCACGCGGGACTTTGCACACGGCACGTGGGCGACGCGACCGCAGCCCTGGCTGGGCCGCCCCTAGCGCCCGTGAGGTCCGTGACAAGGCCGGGAGGAAGCCAACAAGCATCTCCTGGCATTAGTCACGTCACAGGAGGCCAGAGTCGGGGGCACGCCTGGTGGGGGGCGCTCCCGGGTGAGAGCAGGCGAGTGAGCAGCCCCGCAGGCCCCGACTTCCGCGCCCAAACGGGGGGGGATCCCGCTCGGGCCCCAGCCCACCCTGCCGGCACCTCCCCAGCGCCCCCCACGCACCTGGGGGCAGGGCTGCGGGCACGGCCGGCTTGGGGGCCCGGGAAGACGCCAGTCCTAGGGAGAGACGAGCCGTGGCACCAGCGCTGGCCGGGCCCGGCCCCCCACCCAGGCCCAGGAGCCCAGGTACAGGGAACAAGAGCCCCGCCCGGCCCCGGCAGCGCCATCCCTGGCCTGGGCCGGGGCCGGGGGCACAACTGCGTGGCCTTCCCGCAGCGCCAGCTCAGAGGCCAGGAGGGGGTGACCCGGGAGGCTCCAGAGCCCTCCCGGCAGCTGCGGGTGTTCCGGGGCTGGGGGAGAAGGGGCGGTGCCGCAGCCCCGGGGCTCGCTCACCTGCTCCAAGGCACGGGGAGGAAGGGGCCATGGGCGTGGGGGGCTCCGGGAGCACAGCCCTGCCCTCAGGCCCAGGGAAAGGCTGCGAGGCCTCACTCAGGGTCGCCGTCAGCGCCAAGGTCTCCAGCATCACGTCGCGGTACAGCAGCCTCTGCGCCTGCCCAGGAGCCCCCACTCCTCCCGGGAGAAGTAGACGGCCACGTCCTCGAAGGTCACCCCGCCCTGCCGAGACGGGGACGGCGGGGCGTAAGCGCAGCCTCTTTCCCAGGGCTCGCGGCAACCGCCCCAACACCCGCCCTCCGCAGCCTCCCGCCCAGGGGGACGCCGGGCCCGGCCCTCGGACGCCCACCCCGTCCTCACCACCCCGCATCACCGGGCAGGGCTGATGCATATGCCATGGAAGGGCTCGGCCTGGCCTGGTCAGTTCACCCGTGTCCCCCAGGCTGTGCTTCCCCCAAACTACCAAATTAAGCCAATGCTTTCCTTGATGCCCCGAGTCCAACGGCCCGGGCCCAGGAGGCCACACCCCCCCTCCACGTGCACATCGCTCCGCAGGCAGCTCCCCACTCCACGCGCGCCCCTGGCCTCAGCACCAGCAGTGGGCACGCGGCGTCCAGGGCTGCCCCCCCAAAAGTTACTCAAAGCCCAGCCCCGCCTGTCCCTCACACCAGGTCTGCAGTTCCCCCAGATGGCCCATCTGCTCTTGCGCTCACCCCAGGGCATAGCAAGGGTCAGAACGAGAGCGCGGGGACCCCGACTGCGGGCGCACAAGTCGGGGCACCAGCTCAACCATCATTTCCCTGCCTCGTCTCCACGTCCTCTCATGCCCTCTCCCCCCGCAAACACTGGCCACCACAAGACACGCCTCACCCCGACAGCCTCTCCCCCACAGCCACTCCTGACGCCCATCCAGGTGTCCAGAGAGAAACCCAGTCCTCAACCCCATGTCCCCGTCCCCATCACCTGGCAGCACTGCCCCTGCTGCGCCTCGTATGTCTCCACCAGGGCCTCACCCAGCCGTGCTGTGACTGCCTCCAAGCTCACCCTTCTCCCCTTGAACCAGGCGCGCGTGTCCAGGGGCTCTCTCCACAGATCAAGGCTTTCTGGGACATCTCAGCTCAACATGGTCGGATCCTAACCCTCAGGTTCCCACTGAAAACTACTCGTACCGTGAGCTTCCCCGAGGTGGCGCGTCCCCGCTTCTAGCTGCGAAGGCCCAACATCACAGTGACCGGCGTTCTCCATGTCCCCCGGCCGCCCTCCGCATCAGCAGTCTGCTCACCGCCTCCCGCGTCTGCCGCGACCACTCCGGCCGGGGCACCACCAGCACCCACCCAGCCGCCTCCCTGCTCTCCCTGCACCTCACAGCAGAAAAAGCTCTTTAAGACGGCGTCAGATCTCTTCCCTCCTCGCCTTCAATCCTGCCACAACTTCCGACACCCTCAGAACAGGGGCAGGTCCTCAGGACGCTACCGCAGGGCTCACGCCAGCTTCCCGCTATTCCCAGCAGACAGAAGACACCGAGGGTTGCCCGCGCTTTCCAGCGCAGCCTCGCCTCCGGCCTTTCCTAAGGCGGCTCCCGTGAAGGCTCATCTCCTAAGCATCACGCCCCTGGTTGCTAGAACGGATTTGGACGCAGGCCCTGACCTCCGGGGCCCACCTTCTAGGAAGCTCAGTGGAAGGGCAGGGAGAGCAGCAGAAGCCATGCAAGTGGGGGTGCAGAAGGGTAAGGAGCTGGGGGCGCCCCACCCCTCACTTAGTTCTGCACGGCCAGGAAGCACCTACGGAAAAGCCAGACGCCGAGAAACCGCAAGGTAGGCCCGAAGGCTCAGCCGAGCCACGGAACAAAGGCGTCTCCCGAGACTTGCCATGTAAATGGGGACAAGCACGCTCGCACAATGAGGATTATTTTGTTTGTGTCAAACTGGTTCTGAGTGCGCAGTACTTAGCACATCATCTGCAAACTTGAGGCTTCTGTCAATTTCCGGGCCAATGAAAATGTGGGGTTTATTTTTAACAAGCCTTTTAACCAAGACTGGGATATTTTGCTTGAGATCTTTGAGCTTAATCAAATTAACAGCTTAAAGGATATTAAAATTCCAGCCAATTACACGTGCACATGCAAATACGCGTGGATTTTTCCCTGAGTCCGCGGGTGCTTAATTAAGTCATTACTGCACGACCTCACCGCGAATACGCCGGAGGCCTGGGCCTGAGGACACGGAGTCGGAGTCGCCGTCCGGTGGGCACCTGGCTGCCCGCTGTGCGCTCCACGGAAGGGAACGGGCGGGCGCCCTCCCCCACGCCCGACGGTGCCAGACGGCCCCTTCTGGTCCCCCCCGGAGAGGCCACGGAGGCCGAGTGTGGAGCGGCTAAACTCAGGCACACCGTCCGGGCGCGACGGAATCAAACCCTCAAGATCCTCCTCCCAGACGACAGCCCGAGGCCTTGCCGGGCCCTCCTGCCGCCCCTGGCCTCGGCGCCCGGCGGCCGGTTCAGGTCCGGGGCTCGGTTCTGCCGCCGCTGCTGGGGAGGCTCAGGGGCTCCCCCCGGCCGCACGCCCCGACGCCCCCACCCCGGGCTGGACGCCCCCACCCCACCCGGACGCCCCGACGCCCCCACGCCGGGCCGAACGCCCCGACGCCCCCACCCCGGGCCGGACGCCCCCACCCCGGGCCGGACGCCCCGACCCCCCCACTCCGGGCCGGACGCCCCGACGCCCCCACCCCGGGCCGGACGCCCCCACCCCGGGCCGGACGCCCCGACCCCCCCACTCCGGGCCGGACGCCCCGACGCCCCCACCCCGGGCCGGACGCCCCCACCCCGGGCCCGACGCCCCCACCCCACCCGGACGCCCCGACGCCGCGGCCAAGAGTGGGGAGCGCGGCCGGGTGGGGAGCGCGCGGGCCGGTACCTCAGCGGGGGCCCTGGGCCCGGCCGCCGCCATCAGTCCGTGCGGGGCGCGATGGGCGGGCGGGCTGGGGGCGTCGCGACCCCACGGCCGCCTCCTCGACGCCGGGCCCAGTCGGCCCCGCCCAGAGCCAGGTCCCCCCGCCGCGAATCCGCGCCCGGGACGCGGGAGGCCGGAGGGGCCGGTCCCAAGCTGCGCGTGCGCGGAAACGCCGCCGGCGCGGCGCCTTCTGGGCAATGTAGTCCTGGCGCCGCGCTGGCCGCCCCAGCGGGACTCCCACAGTGACTGTGGCCTTTCTCTAGACCGGCCCGGGTCTGCGTGTCCCCGGGCAGCTGCCCCGGCCGTGCCTTCTCGGGAAGGGCTTAGCGAGGACTCTGAGGCCGCAGGAATGAGCGGGTCTGGCCAGCTCCGTGCCCTCTCGCCTGCTGGGCGGCCCGCGGTGACAAAGGGGCAAAGACTCGCCTCTGCACGTGTCGGGCACCCCGAATGGGCACGTCCCTCCCTCTCCCCACACACATCTGTGCGCGTTCGCCTCGTCGGAGCCCCGCGTTAGTGTTCAGCCGGGAAAACGGGCCTCACACCCGTGAGCCACCGCAGGCCTCTCCCCAAATTCGCCCCCCTTCGGTAGTCCCCTCGGTGTTCCCACAGCCAGTCCGTTTCCAAAGTCAGCGTGGAACGGGAGTGGCGAGCGACGGCGCGGAGAAACGGGCGGTCTGTTCTAACCGGGTGACAGTCTTAAGTATGGTATTTAAACAAAAAATACGCACCCTGTACAACCTGTGAATACACGGAACGTGCACCCAGTCTTTTAAAACAGCAGGGGCCTCCCCGTGGCGCAGCGGGTTGAGCAAAACGCAGTGAAGCTGTCCGCACCTCTGCATTGTGAATGCGATCCCCCGCCAGGGAGTGACCCACAGGGCGCAGCAGACCTCTCCTGTCTCCCTACTGCTCCCCTCAGTGGACATGCCTGTTCTGCTCCCCACTCTGTCTCTGGTGAATCACTTTCTCAAAATGTACCTGAAATTCATTTCAATCAGAAATAGTAGGACAGGTAGAGATTATTTTCATGGAGGAAGAAGTCTACCCAGATCCCTAAAGACAGGAGGCACAGGATACCACACCTGTGAGGTGAGGAAGCCCGGGGTGGATTTGGAGGCAAGTGGGGAGGAGGAGGCATGGCCCAGTGTTTTATTGGGGTTGTCATGGGTCGAATGGCAGAACTGGGTAGGTAGACTGAAGAGAGCTGGGATTGGAGAGTTTGAAGAATGCTGACAAAGTCTGGGCTACAGCTGTGGCAGGTACTTCTCAGCAGTTTGTCACTCCTTGTAGGTCAAACTTGAGACAGAGCGAGACTCCACATGCCAGCAGAAGAAGAGAGCTGGGAACATGAGCTACTCAAGGAGCTGCTTTCCCTTCACTGGATTTGTTGCCTTCTATACAGTGAAGCTCACCACAGACAGGGTAAGGCCCTGAGCGATGCCAACTGAACATGGAGAATGTTTTCATAAACCTGAGGCCCAGGTTTGGAGGGCGGTTAAGAGGAAGGACTGCAGGCCTGACTTCCTGAAAATCAATGCACTTCTGATCCACCCAAATTTGCCAAATAGCATCTGGGTAAACTGCCTGCTAGGTAAACTTAAGCAGAGCAAGATCTGATGTGGATACAGGGGAGAGGTGGTTGTAAAATAAAGAAATACGTTGCTGGTAGAGGCCCCAAAGGGGTGGAGCTGGAGGTGCTGGGGTGCACAGCACACATGTGGGTGAATGGGATGATCGCCTCAGATGACATTACTCCTCTCCACCCCTTCAGAACTGGGAGCCAGCAGGGTGTTTCCCGCTCCGATTTCTGGGTCAGTGCCTAAGAAACCATGTTTAGGGAATAAGCAACATGAAGGCTGTTTCTGGGATAAAAAATGGCAAGAGTCGCCCGTGTCCTCACGTCTGTCCCAGACAACTGAATCCCCCATGGTCTTGTTTCTCCGACACGCAAAGAGAAAGACGGACGTTGATGACGGTGCCGGGCAGGACACGGTGGGGGGTGGTTCAAGCCTCCGTGGGCTCTGGTCGGAGACCTTTCGTCTGGGGTCCACCTTCTTTGGATCTGAGTATCATGCGGAGAATTTCACTTTCGGTGGGTTTGTTTTCCATTCATAACTTCTGATCATAATTTTTGGCCTGGAATGGTCTCACGCCACAACTGGAAAGACCCGTTTACTGTGCGCAGAGTCCGAGCACGGCGTCTCCGCAGGCCCCCAAACTGCCCTCCCGGCTGCGAGCGGCCTCGGGGGACTCGCGCTTCTTCTCCACGTTTAAAAGCTCCGGGAGAGGAACCGCCGCCACCCACCGACGCGGAGCACGACGTGCTGAGAGCGTCTGGCACCATCCCCGACGGCACAGCGGGCGAGGGCGCTCCCGGGCTGCAGCCGCGGCCTCTCCCCGGGCCCAGGTCGCCCCGGACACCCCAGTCCCGCGCCCTCGGCCGGGCACGTCGGATCCCGGCTCCCGCCCCCGCCCCGGGGCTCAGAGACGCCCCTTCGGAGCTGGGGAGGGGGAAGGGTTTCCTCGCTCACGGCGCATTTCCGCCTCCCGGGTGCAGCGGCGGCCGCTCTTCACCGAACCTGACTGAGACCCGGCCGCCGACTCCCCCGGGAAACGGGGGGCGGGGGGGGCGGCTCCTTTAGGAGGAAGCGACGCTCCGCCCCGTCGTCGGACGACGTCACCACGCAGCGCCGGGGGCTGAAGGGCGGGGACTGCGTTACCCAGGGGCCGCGGCGGCGGCCGGCCAATGAAAACGCGGGAGACGCGCCTCCGGGCCCGAGCCGGGGGCGGGGCTTCCGGGCGGACGCGGCCGGGCCGGGGCGCCGGCGCCGCTGGGTCTGGGGG
Source organism: Talpa occidentalis (assembly GCF_014898055.3). Classification (NCBI taxonomy): domain Eukaryota; kingdom Metazoa; phylum Chordata; class Mammalia; order Eulipotyphla; family Talpidae; genus Talpa; species Talpa occidentalis. Next base: position 50,655,029 of record NW_023601754.1, on the reverse strand, counting down.
CGCTGCGACGGGGGGCACGCGGGGGAGGCGTCGGCGTCCCGAACCGAGGCGGCCCCAGGCTCGGCCGGGCCGCCCCTCCCCGGCCGCAGATCCCGATGGCGGCCGCGCGCGCGGGCCCCGCGCAGGTGGGTCCGGCCCGGCCGCTCAGCCCCGACCCCCAAAGCCTCGGCCGGGGCCTCCGCAGACCCGCGCGGCCCGGCGCCCTGTCCGGACGGCGCGGCTGGCGCCCGGGGCGGCTTCTCACGCCGGCGCGCGGGGACGCGGAAGGGGGCGCCGCAGACGCGCCCAGACTCGGACCCTGCGGGAAGCCGGGGGTCGGGGTGCGAGGAGCGGGGCCCCGGCAGCTGCGCCGGCATCGCGGGGGGCGGGGGCGGGTCTGGACGGAGGGAGGACGCGCGCTCGGCCGCTGGAGCCACAGCCTGCGCAGCCCGGGGAGACCGACCTGGGGTGCGTGGGGGTGAGGAGCGCGGGGAGAGCGACGCCCGGCCCCGGAGCCGGCAGCGGCGGCGAGGCCTGCCCCTCGGGGCGAGCCCGCCCGGCTTCGGGGCAGGACCAGGGCACAGGCTCGCGGCTCTGCGCTCCGTCCTCACCGCTGGTCGCTCACGGGCCCTGCGCAGGGGCGGGAGTTGTCCGCGCGCGCCGGCCACACCCGCCGGCCCCCAGGGTTGTGCTGTCACGGAGACTTTCCTGCTACTCCCCCAGCTGTTGAGTCCAGAACCCGCGGGCGAGGATCCTGGCCCGGGCCGGGCTTTATGTGGACGCTTCCCATTGCTGGCAGCCGTTGATTAGACCGGGGCGTGGAAGTTGTCACGGGGAAGTTGCACAGAAAGCAGCAGGCGCAGGTCTCGCGAGTGAGACTGAGGTGGGGGATCTCCACAAACTAGGCCTCTGCCGTGTCTGGGAAGAGGGGAGAGCAGAGGGCAGGAGTCAGGCCCGGATGTCTTACGGTGTAGGTCTCGCTACTTCACCCTTCTCTGCAGCAGGCCAGGGAGGTTGCCGACCCCGGGGCTTAACGGCCGGCCATGTGAACATGTGTGGTGCAGGCTGGGGAGTGAGGGTGGAGACATGGAGGCCAGGGAAGAAGCTGCTTCGGTACTGCAGCTGGAGTCCTGGGCTGGCGGTATGATAGTGTAGATGGGCGCAGTCGCTGGGTCAGAGTTTTCTGATGTGAGAGAGAGAACCCCAAGGTTTGAGGCCTCATCCAATGGAAGAGTAGAAGCTCCATCAGTTGAGTGTGGGCGAAGGAGTTTGTTGCTGTGAAGAGTCTGACTTGTTCTAGAGAATATTGTATCTGTCAAGTGTGCTGCTGGACGCTCAGGACTCAGATTCCGTGGAGGGGCTTAGGGTGGAGACATCCCGGATGTGGAAGGTGGTGTTTAGGCTGGAGTTGGGTAGGAAGATTCTTCCTGTCAAGGTGACGGTGCATTTGGCGAGTCAGGAAGCTGGAGGAAGCCAACAGTGAGGGTTGAGAAGCAGAACGTGATCCGTGAGAATGGCTTGCATGTGTGCGCTCAGAGGGGCCCCGCACGCTGGCACTAGGGAGAACAGTGAGCCCGGCCCTGGATACATGGGAAACACAATCTTCGCCTTCCCAGAAAAAGGGACCACCAGGAGATGTGGGATGGGGGCTTTCTGTCCTTCCTCCTGCTGGACTCGCAGGGATGGAGAGCGCAGACGCCAGTGGCACCCAGCCCCGTTTTCCCACTGAGTTAAGGCACTGGGTGGGAAGGTATGGGGGGGGCTTGGGGGCAGGGATGGGAGCCTTGGGTCGCTCATGGACTTGACCTCTGTTGCCGCAGGGGCAGGTGACCTTCGAGGACGTGGCCGTGCACTTTTCCCGGGAGGAGTGGGGGCTCCTGGATGAGGCTCAGCGGCGCCTGTACCGGGACGTGATGCTGGAGACCTTTGCGCTCACGGCCTCGCTGGGTAAGGCCGTCACACGGGCCGTGTCCCGGACTGAGCTCTGCCCCTCCCTTCCCCTCAGGACAGCCCAGCGCCGCTACCAGCCGCGGGCACGGCCTCCCCCCAGGTCCCCGGAGTAGGTCTGAGGCACGAGCTGCGCGTGCTGCCGTCTCAGCTCCTGATGAGCCCCATTACCTGCTGCCCCAGAGGCCTCGCGGCCACATCCTGGAGTCACGTCCAGTCGTCCTCTCCCGGATGTCTGTCCAGACGCGTCCTCAGTCCTCAAGGTCTCGCCCCCTTCCTCTGCCCGACATTTCCTGACATTTCCACCTGTCCACGTGGTCGCTGCCTGCTGGGCCCTCTGGGTTATTCTTGCGAGACCCGACTCAACACTTAGCGTTCCCCTCTCAGGAGGGGTCCCGCTGGAGCCTGTCTTTTCCTTAGGGTACAGGTCACCTGTGTCCTGTGGAGCTGCCCCATCGGCACTGAGCAGCAAGCCCTGGGTATCTGATTGGGTGGACATGACTCCAGAGGTGACCAGAGAGCCTCAGGGTGGGTGTGGCCCTGGCCAGTGGGAGGTGGGGAAGGGTGCGCTGTCAGGACTGGGGTGAAGCCAGCCCATGCCTCAAAGCCCTCTGGCCTTTTCCTCCAAGGCCACGGGCCACATTCATTTCTTTACTTTCCCACTTACGCAACTTGTGTTTTATGTTCTGCTCTTTGGCCTCTGGCTGTTCCCCACTTCTGCCTCCACTTCTCACCTGTTCTTCTCCACTGCTCCTCCTGCAGTACCCCAACACTGGTCTGTACTCAGCCTGTCGTGAGAGGCGCACATATCCCAGGTTGTCGTTGACTATTCAGTTGTAACCACTCAGGTACGTCCTCTGCACAGCTGTCACCTGTCCCCACAAACCAAGGCCTGGCTGAAATCTGTGGATGGCTTCAGTGGCGCCCCAGCTGTTTTCCTGGGCTGTTGAGTACATGTGTGTCTTCTCCCAGTCAAGGCCTTCTTCAGTCTGTAACCTTTAGAGGCCAACTGCTGTGTAGCAGCCTTTACAGAACTTGAACTCAGGAATTTTGTCACAACCGGAGACCTATGACCGTGATCTTAGTTCATTAAGACACATTTGTAATGAAAAGCTCCCTCCCACCATTATCAGTCTGTGTCTCACGACAGTTCTCTGCTCTTAGGTTGTCGGCGTGGGGTGGAGGACAAGGAAGTACCTCTTGAGCAGAGCATTTCTCTAGTGACATCTAGGGTCAGAAGTCCCAAGACAGGCTCTTCTACCCAGAATGCCCGTCCCTGTGAGACACGTGAGCCAGTCCTGAAGGACAGTTTGCACCAGGAAACATGCTCTGGGCAGAAACCATACCTGTGTGTTGTAGGGGATCACCCTGACCTCCAGCAGCAGCACAGTGGAGAGAAACCCTTCAACGGGGATGAGGGCAGAGACTTTCTCGTGCACAGCTGTCCTGGCCAACCAGCAGAGAGGCCTTTTGTCACAGCGGAGGGGTGCAAGGACATCCTGACTACCTCAGGCATTTTTCAGCACCACGCTCCTCGCAGTCAGTGGCCCCCACACGGTAACACCAGATGCGCAGAGCCCGGTCACGGTGGACAAAGGCAGTACGCGTGCAGTGAATGTGGAAAAGCCTTCAGCCGCAAAGACTCACTTGTTCAGCACCAGAGGGTCCACACTGGAGAAAGACCTTACGAGTGCAGTGAATGTGGGAAAACCTTCAGCCGCAAACCCATCCTTGCTCAGCACCAGAGAATCCATACTGGAGAAATGCCGTATGAGTGTGGCATATGTGGGAAGGTTTTTAATCACAGCTCCAACCTTATTGTACACCAGAGAGTCCACACTGGAGCGAGACCGTACAAGTGCAGTGAGTGTGGGAAAGCCTACAGCCACAAATCTACTCTTGTTCAGCACGAGAGTGTCCACACTGGAGAGAGGCCGTATGAGTGCAGTGAGTGCGGGAAGTACTTTGGTCACAAGTATAGACTCATCAAACACTGGAGCGTTCACACTGGGGCCAGGCCTTATGAGTGCATTGCGTGTGGGAAGTTTTTTAGCCAAAGTTCTGACCTTATTGCACACCAGAGAGTTCACAATGGTGAAAAGCCCTACGTGTGCAGCGAGTGCGGAAAAGCATTTAGCCACAAGCATGTACTTGTTCAGCACCACAGAATTCACACTGGAGAAAGGCCGTATCAGTGCAGCGAGTGTGGAAAGGCCTTCAGACAAAGGGCTTCCCTCATCCGACATTGGAAAGTTCACACTGAAGAAAGGTCTTAGCATAGCGTAGCGGGGATGTCCCATCCCCCGTGTGAGCATCATGACTGACACCTGAGAAAAGCCTCCCTGAGTACCCATCAGCCCTGAGGTGAATCTCATACATTGGAACACCCACTCCGGGGAGGCTCCCCTGACTGCAGCCCTGTGGCGAGCTTTCTGGAGCTGTGTTGCACTTTGGAACCTGCCCGATACCCTTGACAGAATCATCACAGCTGGTGTCTGCAGGAAGCCACCCACCCACCTCCACAATGTCAGCACCCCATGCTGTCCCAGTCACCCCAACCTGCTTGATAGGCCCCCGGCTCGGCTCTTTCCCTCCCTAGGAGTTATTGGCCGGAGCCCAGATTCTCCATCCCTCCTTACCAGCCGCTCACCCGCCCTCTGGTTTAAGCACGAACAGGACCCCGGTTAGGCCAGGAGGAGGCAAGTGCCGTGCGGCTGCACACCTGAGGACAAGGCTCCATCTGTCAGGGACTTGACTGGTCTCACGTCCTAGTGATTTTTCCATTCTCCGAGTCCCCAAACTCAGGAATGGGCTGCCCGTGTCCTGGTTTTGCAAACATGCCTTAGTGTTTACACTACCTTTATTCTTTAGAATTCTCTTTATTCTGTCAGCTTGAGAACCGAATGGGTCTCTGGTAGCATGAAAGGATGAACAGCTGCCGCGAGGACTCCAACTGTGGTGATTGTGGCAGTAGGATGGCGAGCAAACAACAACTCTCCTTCTAGTTTCAGCCTCACTTGCATTGCGACTCAAAGCTTCCTAGGAAAGACTCCCACTCTCTTGGGCCTGCTCCCGTGACCTGTGTGCCAAGATGACACATGTGGCTGAGGGCACCCTGAGCAGGGGGCATTTGTTGCGACTCCCTGGTCTCCATCTCCCCCAGCCCTTTTGAAGAGAATTTGATCCCTCCTAGCACCTGCCAACATCTTTGAAATTATCCAGTGGGCAGATGTCACTGAGCCCTACAAGGGCCATGTAGAAATCATGATTGGTGAGGAGATACTAGCAGGGAGTTCAGAGACGGCAACAAACTGCAGGAACGTGACTCCAAAAGGCCCATCCACAAGTGTTTCCATCACGACAGCTTTGGGGTGGCGTTTACAGACGTTCTCAGGACTCCCACGTGTGTGTCTCTGGCTATGGTTATTGTCAGAGTGGTTAGTCTATACATTTTTCTGCAGTAAATTTTCTATCACTCACAAACACACACACACACACACACACAGAGTTTACACCTTGCTAAGTTCTAAGTTCCAGCACATTTGTACCCAGGAAACCACTTGATTTGCTGTCACTGGATGCATTTGCTCTTCCTAGAATTCCGTTCTCTGTACAGAACAGTTAGTATGTGCTCTGCCGTATCTGACTTCAAGTCTACATAATTTGTGATTCGCCAATGTGCTTGTTTCAGAGCTTAACTCCTTTTCCTCTGTACTTCTGTGGCAAGTATTCTGTCTCCGAGAAAACAGCTGCAAAGCCAGTGGTCTAGTGGAGAACACAGGAACAAGCCCACACTGTTACTACCGGGACCTGCAGCAGCCGTGCCCTCACTTCCCGCCTGCCAGGCTCGCGCAGGGGGACAGGGCGGGCCCCACAGCAGTGGCTACTAGCAGCTACGGACACTGCTGACCCTGGTCACTGTTCCTTTTCTGTCCCTTTTTAGTCTTTCAATGATGAATCACAGTGGCTGATTTTTTTTTTTTTTTTTTGTGGGACCTTCCCCGGCGGCCGGGGAATGAACCGGTGCTGCAGAGGCTGCGGGCAGCCTCACAGGCCAGCGCTCAACCGCTGCGCCACCAGGGGAGGCCCTCACGGTGGCTGATTTTGAAAAGTTAGAACAACCTTACACTTCCAACGTGGTCAAATATTTCTAGTTTTTTTATTTTCTGGAAGATTTTATGAAGACTTGGTTTTTGCTCTTTATTTTTTTGGTGTCTGGACCTGGAGTTTATTTTCCGGGAAGGTTTCTAACTATGAGTTTACTTTCCATGCAGGATCAGGGCAACAGAACACCCCCCACCCCCATGGGCTTTGGAGTTGGCTTTCATGGAGTTCAGTCAAATTTTTTCAAACTATCATTTTGGTATCTGTACAATCTGTAGCGATGCTACCTCTTTTATTCCTGATACTGGAAATATCTATATATCTCTTCTTAATTTAGGATCAATTTTAATTGATCATGAAGCACTTGGTTTTCCTGATCTTTCCTTTTTTTTAAACTATTGCCCCCCTGCTTTTATTTTTATTCCCCCCCCCGACCCCCGCTTTTAATAGAAAAAAATGACTTCACTTCTTGTGCTGCTTTTTAACAGAGACTGAAATCCTTCTTTGGAAGTCTTTTTGCCTATAACATAGGTGTTTGGTACTAATTCATTCTATACTACTGCTTTAGTTGCCTCCCGCAAAACTTGCTATTTTAATTAACTTTATTTTCCAGTTTAATTTCTTCTCTGACACCTGGCTCTTCCTTTAAAAGCGAGTCATTTCAAATACTTGGGATGTTCCTTATCTTTCTGTTAATTAGTTTTTAATTCCATTAGAGTCACAGCACATGTCCTTTGGCTTGAACTACTTACATTGACTTCTCTGTGGCCCAGAATATGGGCTCTCTTGTGGTTCACGTTAAACTGAAGTGAATTGACAATGGACTACTGTTGGGTGGAGGTGTCTACAAATGTCAGCCTAGGTTAAGATCCTTCCTAACGTCTTCTGACTCCTTCTGATTTGGGGGATGTGGTTCTCTGGGTGTAAAACTGGATTTGCCTCTTTATCTGTGTAGTGCTATCAGTTTTTGTTTTGTGTATTTAGAACCGGTTTGTTAGATGAATAAACATTTCCTATTTATCTGTCCACTCGCTGAGGAGACCTCTTTAGCACTAAGAAACGACCCTGTTTACATAGTAATATTTTTGCTCTACAGTCTACTTTGTCTATCCTGTTAACACAGTGTGATTCCGACTGAACGTGGAAAATACTTGCATTTCTATAGACATTCTTGGTTTTTCTTCTGTTACATGGTTAAGTTCTATGGAAACAATATAATCTTTTGGGGTCTTCATTCTAAAGATTTTCAGACAGAGTTACTGCAGCACTCACTTTAAGGCCAATTTCCCTCCCACTGCTGAGACACAACTGTGTTCTCTGATACTTGAAGGTTTCCCAGTTAAGCTGGTCAGAACAGGCACTTCAGTTTCCATATTATCCTCGGAAATTGTTCTGTCTAGTCCCTTTGGATGTGTCCGTACCCGTCCTCTGGGGGTTCCTACACGGGTATGTAGGTGACTACTCAGCCAGACGACTGTTTCTCTGAAGTTTGCTCTGCTCTGTACTATAAGGACGTGCCGCCTTGCGCTGTGTCCTTAACTCAGGGTGGCTCTGGCTTCTGCCCCGCATCACTATCCTTGCCATAGGGCCCGAGAATGTCCTGTGTCACAGTTTGGGACAGTCGTGTGGCTCTCTGCTGTCTGCCCTCTCTGTTGCTTCCTGTACTTTGCTTCCTGTTCACTGTCATGGTCCGTTGCATATACTTTAATTTTTCTCAAGAAAATCTGTGGATCACCTGCCCCCAAATACATTAGTACATTAGTAAAACTGATCAAGCCTCCTCTTGAGAAAGGAGAAAAAAACAATAGACGTTGCATATATTACAAATGTGAGTAACAAAATAAGGCTGAACTCCAGATATCTTGACAGCATATAATGGGTAATATGTCATTAATTTTAAACAACTTTCCCTCAATATGTAAGGTTTGCAGGGCAAAGATTCAGACATCATCAGCACGTGTAATGTTAGCTTAAATTTTTTAATATCTTCCCTATATCAGGTTAAAGAAATGAATTGACCGCAACTCTCTGAGCCCAACTGCCCCAAGTTAGCCTCAGCCTCCACATCTTTAAGGATTGTGTCTGAATGCTTCCCCCCAACAAACAGGGATGTCCCCCCAACAAACAGTCCTTTTTGCAAAGGACTTAAAAAACCCAAATAAAACAGTAATTTGGGACTTAGAATATTTGTTAAAAAGGTATTTTATAATCTTAACAATGTCTACGTAAGATTGGGCTGAAAGTCTGTGCCAGTGGCATAAAAAAGGAAATAAATGACGTAAAAATTGACAGATGGTACTTTTCTATTTAGAAAGCCCTTAGTTCCTACCTGAGAAGCCACAGGTCTAATGAGTTAGATTAGCCAAGGTCCAGGATGAAATCTTGGGAAAATGAAAAATCACACCACTAATGACAGCATCAAAATATGAAATATTCAGGAGTCCAGTTAACAAATTACATTCAAGGACTATAAAGCAAGTTTGTAAAACATCACAGACTTTTCCTGAGTGACGCCAAGACTTGAAGTTTAATTTGCTTTCCCCTGGCTATTTCTGAGGTCACACAGTTGTTAAGTTACCAGTGGTTTCTTTCTTTTTTTTTTTTTAAGATTTATTTATACATACAAGAACTGGGGTACAGGCCAGAGATGGGGGTGGTGAGAGGATTCACTAGAGACAGAGTGGGGAGCAGAACAGGTGGATCAATGAAATACACTGTTGAGGGGAGCAGCGAGGAGACAGGAAAGGTCTGCTGTGCCTCGTGGGTCACCTCCCTGGCTGAGGATTGAACTCGTGCTGCAGTGGCTACAGGTGGCTTCACAGTACTGCATCTTAATCCCTTATGCCACCAGGGAGGCCCCACCGGTGGTTTCTTTGTGATGGAAATTTACAAATTGATTCTAAAATACATAGGAGAATTCAAAGGACCTAAAATACCCAAACAAATTTTGCAAAGAACAAACTTGAAGGATTTTATCTGATTTTAATAGTCCCTGTAGAGCTACTGATGAAAAGCATAATAATGCTGAAAGGGTAGACAATGCAAATAGAAACCAGAACAGACTCGAAAACACATCAATTTCACTAAAATCACAGAGGTATGTCAAGACTGAAAGGATATTTGCAACAAACTGCTCTAAAATTGACATCTACATAAAATAGTAACAGACTTAAAACATCCGGGAGAGTTTTACTAATTAACTTGAAATGGATTATAAATGTGAATGAAATAAAAAAAAAATAACATCTTTTAGGAATAACATGTACACTCTGTGCATTAAACAAACACCTTTTTGCAAAGGACTTAAAAAACCCAAATAAAACAGTAATTTGGGACTTAGTCAGAATTTAGAATATTTGTTAAAAAGGTATTTTATAAAGCCAAGAAAGTAAGCAGCAACCTGGTGAGAAATGTCTGCACCACAGATATAAGAAGTAACTACTATCCAAGACTTAGAAACAACCCTTACAATGGTAAGCATAATGCAACAAAAAAATCTGAATACACATTTCATCTTAACAGTTCATATTTCAAAAACTGACCCAGGCCCTCCCTAGTGTACAGGGGGATAGGGTCTCAGCACTATCACCAGCCTCTGCAGCACGAGTTCCATCCCTGGCCAGGGAGCTACCCACAGGGCACAGCAGACCTCGCCTGTCTCCCCGCTGCTCTCCTCAGCAGTGGATTCCAGTGCATCTGCCTGTTCTGCTCCCCACTATGTCTCTGGGAATTTTCTCACCTCCCCACCTCTGGCCTGCACCCCAGTTCTTATATGCATAAATAAATCTTTGGGGGCCTCCCCGGTGGCGCAGCATTTGAGCGCTGGGTTGCGAAGCTGCCCGCAGCCTCTGCAGCACCGGTTCGATCCCCAGCTGCTCCCCGGCCACCTGAGGAGGGTCCCACATGGCGCGCAGACCTCTCCTGCCGCCCGCTGCTCCCCTCAGCAGTGTACTTCGGTCCTTCTGCCTGCTCTGCTCCCCGCTCTGGCTCTGGTGAATTCTCTCACCCTCCCGCGCTTCTGACTGTACCCAGTGCATGTATAAATAAATAAATAAATCTTTAAAAAAAAAAAAAAAAAAAAACAGGTTTTCTTTAAAAAAAAAAAAAAAAATAAATCTTTGGGGGAAAAAAAAAGCTAAACATTCATCTACGTCCTTGGTAAGGCAGATGTTAGACACGAAACACACTCACGGGAAGAGCTGCATGCATGTGTTCCTCCTAAGAAGACTTAAGAAAAGCCCCATGATGGGAAGTGGACAGAAGAGGACGACTGCAGGGAACGAGCCCCTTCATCCAGAGTCCTCCCCAGGAGCACCTCAAACGCCAGCACCTAGAAGGACGTGCTGCATGCACAGGAACTCCCACCACAGTCCAGCGACTCACCCCAGTCTCCAGCAGTCACCCAGCAGCCACCTCGCACGCCAACAACTTCTGCACAGAAATCCTGCTGCCACACACCCAGCCACCGCGTGTCCACTATGCAGGGGATTCTCCTCATCACGGGAAATCAGAACGGCCATTCCAGCAATTGCACATGGAACTCCAAATGCTCACCAGCCACAGAGCCCTGCTGCATGAACTCGTTCCAGCTTAACTCAGTCTTAGGACAATCCGTCTCCTGGGGCAGGCCTGAGAGGACTTGGCATCTAAGAAGGGGGTCCCTGGAAGGGTCAAGTAGGGGCCTGCACCCGTTGCCAGGAGGTACCAGTCCGGGAGGGAGAGAGTGCGTCAGAGTCCACTTCTGATACCTGTGTCACCCTGAACATTCTGGAGGAAGTTTAAAAGGGGAAGTGTGGTTAGTTGGGATCGAAGAATTGCAACTTGGGGTACACATATCCATGCAGAAAGCCCAGAATGTGCCCTCAGGAAGGATACAGTTGTTTGACGGGAGGAAAAAAGATGAGGTTGGTGTCCAAAGAGGTGATCAGTGTTAACAGGCTTGAGCCAACATAACTGCCTCTGGGTTCTCCACCCCCAGGTCTGAAAGGAGCAGATGGGGTCTAGCCTCGCGCACTGAGCGTCCATCCCGAGATGCTCATCAGCTCTCAATGTCCCTCCAAGAGCCACCTGCCTGACAGTTTCTCAAAACAACTGCTTTTGACCCACTTCAAAGGTTTCAACTCAGATGACGCAGCTGATGCAGTTCCTCCTCTCTGGCTCCCTGCTCCATTTCACAACCGCCTCACAGATGTCAACTTCTCACAAATGCCATCTTTTCCACTCTGACAGCGTGGCTATTATCTAATTTTTGTGCTGACAGAACTCAAAAATGTCTAAAAACAACAGTAGATTTTGCTCTAAATTATCTGGAGTGATCATTTATTAAAGGAGTAAAAACATCCTTTTAAAGATATTCATGTGTCTCTCAGAATTTTTCCGTCAGGCAGTCACAGGAAAACAAGCACGCAGTACCAGCTAGGCGACAGGGAGGCAGACATACTTGAGTAGTAACAGAAAACGGTAACATGCTCACTTCTGATGGAGGAGACAGCGTGGTCCCCGTAGGAGCAGAAATGGCCTCCTTATTGTCTCGGGTCAGCCGTCTAGTTCCTGTCACTGCTGTGGAGTCCGGTCCCGTTAATGACTGTGCAACGGACAAAGGATGAAATGAGACGGCGCTACTGCGGAAGTTACGATGGTAATCGAAGGAAGACTGACTGCAGGGAATTTCACAAGCAATCATTCAAAATGATGCATCATCAGGCAACGACCAATCATCAGAAAACATGACTGGGACGCGTGTCATTTCTTTCACATAAACCAATGACGTCCCAGCCCGTATTTCCCCTTACGTTACTAAGCATGTACCCCGTGACCTAGAAACTATTAGCTGTAAGTCTGGCATCTTATGCTTGAGGAAAGCAGCCAGAAGTCTACAGCGTGGGGCCCAGGTACATCAAATTCTAGAAAACGCAAAGTAATTGATGAAGACACACGCCGGAGGTTTGGCAGGAAGGCAAGGTGGGTGCGGCGGGGAGGGAAGGAAAAGGGGTAAGGGAAACGAGGGGGACATGTGCTGGTGAGCACAGACTGGGCGATGCCGTCACCCTGGAGTCACACGGCACAACGCGTCCCGTCGCACGCTGTAAGCAGGAGGCTTCATGCAGGTCAAGAACTCGGCCCCGCTGGGAGGAAAGACGTGGCGCGTGAAAGCCGGAGATGCTTCTCCAGGGACAGCGAGTCACGCACACAGCTGTCCGGACTCCCAAGAGCCAACAAACCGGCAGACGGAGAGACGGGCAGCGTCGTTAGTCCTTAGCAAAATGCCAGTAAAAGCAATGCCGTGACACCTCAAGCCCCTTGGGAGAGTGTTCACAGCAGTGGAAGCAGAGCCTGAAGGAACTTCGCGCAGTCACGCTCCTGCCGGTGTCCATCACGCCGCGAGAGCTGGACGCCGCGAGAGCTGGACACAGCGAGAGCTGGACACAGTGAGAGGTAGACGCCGTGAGCGCCCAGCGCTGGAGGAAGGGCGCGGCCCGAGGGCGCGCTGCTCACCCATGCAGGCTGCTCACCCATCTGACCCGAGCGCCGACATGCGCGCAGCTGGACCACGTCAGAGCGGGGGAAAGCGAGCAGGCAGGTGCGCGCTCTGGTTTTCTTACATGAGGTGCCCAGGGGGGTCACGTTCCTAGACGGAACGCAGAACGGTGGTGGGCAGGGCATGAGGGAGTGAACAGTTCAATGGGCAGTTTCAGTTCTGGGAGGTGAAGACTCCGGGTCTCTGTGCAAACAGCGAGCCCGCGCGTGACTACCCAGGTGCGGTCAGCACGGGCAGCCCCGCGTGGCGCACGCGCAGCCGGGACGCACACACAAGGCCGCACCGCGCGCCCTGCCCGCACGGAATCAGGGCAGACTTTTCTCAGCGGCGGCGCCCCCTTTCCAGTACTCCTTGCTGTGGACCTCCCGGTGACGGAGGAGGTGGGAGTGCTGGCTGAAGCCTCTCCCACAGCTGACACACTTGTACGGCTTCTCCCCGGTGTGAACCCTCCGATGCTTGATGAGGCTGGAGTTGTACCTGAAGAGCTTCCCGCACCCGTAAGGCCGCTCCCCGGTGTGCACTCTCTGGTGAATGCCGAGCGTGCAGCTGTCCGTGAAGCGCTTCCCGCACTCGCTGCACGCGTACGTCTTCTCCCTGGTGTGGACAGTCTGATGCCGAAGGAGGCGGGCGTTCTGGCTGAAGAGCCGCCCGCAGGCGCCGCACCGATAAGGCCTCTGTCCCGTGTGATTCCTCCGGTGTCTGATGTAATTGGAGTTGTGCCTAAAGAATTTCCCGCATTCGCCGCACTCGTAGGGCCTCGCCCCGGTGTGCGCCCTGCGGTGCCTCTCCAGGGTGGAGCTGTACCGAAAGAACGTCCCACAGGCGCTGCACTCAAAGCGCCTGCCCCTCGTGTGGACCCTCTGGTGGACGACGAGCATCGCGCTGTCTGTGAAGCACTTCCCACACGCGCTGCACGCGTAAGGCCTTTCTCCAGCGTGGGCTCTCTGGCCTCTTGAGGGTGAAGCTGTACCGAAAGAACTTTCCACATTCGCTGCACTTAAACGGCTTTTCTCCCGTATGGACTCTCTGGTGACGGAGCAGCGTAGAGCTGTCCTTAACGCATTTTCCACACTGGCTGCATTCGTAGGGCGCGGGCCTGGCGCGGAGCTTCGGGTGCTCGGCGAGGCCCGACCTTTGAGTCACCGGTCCTCGGCGTTTGAGGGGATCGAGAGGCCTCGCGGCAGTGTGGACGCGCTGGTGCTGACTCCAGCCGACCCGGGTGACGAAGGCCTTCCCGCTCGTGCCGTGCTCGCGAGGCCTCGCCCCGGTGTGGACGTTCTGATGCTCAGCAAGCGCACGCTCCTGGCCGGCAGCCTTCCCACTCACACGGCGCCCGCAGTCACTCTGTCCCCCCGCAGCTGGGCCCCTGGCCCGTGTCCCCACGGGGCCGCCCTTTCCCGTCAGGGTTCGGGTGCTGGGGAGGCCCGGACTGGGCTGGGAAGTCTTCCCCCGGCTCCCTGCACGTCAAGGCCGCCTCTCCCATGCGAACACCACACGAGGTCACAAACGAGGGCCGCTGGTCATCCCTCCCGGGTGGCTCTTTCCTACTCCGCTCCTTCTGGCCCCGGGAAGGGCTCGTCGCCCGTGCGCACACCTCCCGCTCAAGGCGGGTTCCATCCTGCTCGGCCAGGTGCAGGATGTCTTTCAGCAGCGGCCCACACATGTCGCAGGCCTGCGTGCACAGACCTGGCCTCGGAGACTGGGTCTGCAACACGCCGCCTTCGTCTGAAAGTGCCACCTGATCTTGGGCTCGCTGCCAGCGACCTGCAGAGGAGAAACGCCGGTGGACATAGCCCCACACAAGCGGGAGCCAACTCACCCGCCAGTGAGTCCCGAGGTTGCTGACAGCAGTGGAGGGAAGGCCTGGCGTGCAGAGCTGGGCCTGGCGGCGGAGCCCGGACACAGGGGAGGACGCGCGGACGGGTACGGGAGGAGGAACACCAGGGAAGAAGAGGTGGACAGAGGCGCAGACTGGCGTCAAGGGGAGGTGGGCGCAGGAGCCGAGTGTGGTGCGCGCTCGGCTGTGGCCTCTCCCCCTTCCCAGCTGCCTCGCACCAGCCCACCCCTGCATGTCCTGCCGAACGCATCTCCGCCAGCCGCCTGGGGCAAACCTCACCTGTCCCTAAGGCTCTTGGGGCCATTTCTCTGATGTGTGGGGAGACAAGACTTGGTGAATGAGACAGCGAGAGGCCAGTTCTGGGGGAGCGAGAGAAAGGGAGGGAGGGGCGAGCGTGTGCCCAGAGGGACCAGGCCGGGACACCTTAACCCAAGACTGCAAATGCCCAGAGGAGGCACTGGTGGGAGCCACCTGGTGCTTGCCATAGCGTGGCCGGCTGCTGCCTGAAATTACTGGCACAGGCAGACTCCAAACTGTGTCAGCAAGAGGAGGGGGAACCAGGGAACAGAGGGAGCATTGGGACTGGGCGGCCAACAGGGGACAGCCAGGCCTGTGGAGTGTCAGGCCAGCTTCAGGACGGTGGGGTGGGGTCACTGGGGAGAACGGCGCGTTACACACAGCCAGCCCTGGCGCCAGCACAGCCACGCCAGGAGCCAGGAACCTGCTCTTCCGGCAGGTAGGACAGAGCAGCCTCCGGGAAGGGGGAAACAGCCGAAGCGGGGCGGGGGTGAGGGTGAAGGCCTTACTTACGTACGGAGGACAGGAGTGTGATGTTCTCCAGCATCACGTGGCCGTACAGGAGTCTCTGAGCCTCATCCAGGAGCTCCCACTCCTCCTGGGAGAAGTACACGGCTACGTCCTCGAGGTCCACGCGGCCCTGCAAGGTAGGAACTGTCCAGTCACGAGGAGTTACTTTCTGATGTTTGGTTAAATTTGTATTTACCGGGCCTCCCTGGTGGCACAGCGGTTGAGCGCTGGGTTGCGAAGCTGCCCGCGGCCTCGGCGGCGCCGGTTCGATCCCCGGCTGCTCCCCGGCCACCGGAGGAGGGTCCCACATGGCGCGCAGACCTCTCGTGCCGCCCGCTGCTCCCCTCAGCAGTGTACTTCAGGCCCTCTGCCTGTTCTGCTCCCCGCTCTGGCTCTGGTGAATTCTCTCACCCTCCCGCGCTTCTGACTGTACCCAGTGCATGTATAAACAAAAAACAAACAAACAAATAAAAAATAAATAAAAACATGCCTCTATTTAAAAAAAAAAAAAAATTTGTATTTACCTATTTGCATCGTAGTTGCAAAGTCAGCTGCCAGCCCTGACGCCCTCCCCTCACATTCCCCACTAGGCCGCCCCCACATCAGCTGCAGATCCCAGGTGACAGAACAGAGATCTGCAGTCCCTGCGCACCCAGCCCGGCCTCGCCACCCACCACCTAGAGGCCAGAACAGCCGGCGGCACGTCTCTTCACCGCTGTTGTGCGTGGAAGCAGCACCATGGGACCTGGATGCGAGTTCAGGAACCTTGGTCTGGAAATCACAGGGTCCGGCGACCACCGGAGGGGGAGGGGGAGGTGATGCGTCTAAAGACAACGGGAGTCCCTTACCGGGATGGCAAATGCTCTGAGGGCTTAACTGAGGTGGCGCCCTGGGAACCCCTGTGCTGACCAGGGCTGGGTCACAAGCTCTGCTGCTCCCCAGGACAGCGGATCCTGTGGGGAGAGGGAGGCCCTGAGGAAGGGGAACCGCGGCAAGGCCACAGGCTGAGCGTCCACACCCTCGGCCCTGTCCTGGAGCAAAGGGACCTCAACTGGGGGCCCATGTGAGCTCTGTGACCTCAGGGCTGCCTCTCACCAGCTGTGAGGCTTCCTGTAAGTCGGACACAAGAGCAGCTTAACCCGTGGCGACTGACACTGGTGTCACACCGACACGGTCACACTACAGATCAGCAACCCCGGCCGCGGGGTTGTTTTTTTCGGTGCAGATGAAGTGACAGGGTTTTGAAATGAGTTTGAGACTTAAAAAGAAGGGAACGTGAGGCCATTATGTCTACGTGATTTCCATCATAAGGAAACGCTCAGAAATAAACTCCAGTTCCTACCAATTGTTTAGCGTTTACAGACACTTCACCTGTTCAGCGTCTCCTTTTCTGAGTGTGCAACCACCTCCCCCCTCGACGCGACCACTGATCAGCCAGGATTTAAGTCAATAACGGGTTCGTGTCTTGCGGGAGGGGCGCTGCCAGGTCCTCCAGGCTAGCAGCTCACTCGCGCTGACGGTATTTGCACCCCCGAGCGCCCAGCGGGTCACCCCTTCGGCTCGGAGGGCGGCGGCAGGAGCAGGCTGTGACCGGGGACCCCAGTTCCCACAGCCCCACGAGCCTCCCGCCCGCACAGGGAGTGGCCGAAATGTCAGTACCGCGAGAAGCGCCCCCAAACCCTCGGCCCTCGGGCTCCCCAGGAGGCCCCACGAGCGTCCTGCAGACACAGCAGAGCGCGCGGGCGGAGGGCGGCTCCCGTCCCGTCGGGGAAGCCCGGCCCCGCCCCCAGCACCCGCTCTCCACGCAGGGGCCCGCGGAGGCCACCCCGAGACTCCCCCAGGTGACCCCGGCCCACGCCAGCCGCGTCCACACCCGCCCCCGCGCCCTCCCGGCCGCTCCGCCGGGGACAGCGCCAGCGCCACCGGCCAGACGCGCGCCCCCCGACGCCTCCGACCCCCAGCCCCGGCCGCGGGCTCCCGCCCACCTCGCGCCCCGGCTCAGGTTCCACCGGAGTCGCCCTCACGGCGCGGGGACATGGGAACGCCCCTCCCGGAGCTCCGCGCCCGCGGCGTCGACGGTGCCGACGGGCCCGGAGCCGCCGGAAGTCCCGCCCCCGCCGCGCGTCAGCCAATCGCCTGCCGGCTGAGCGCGCGCTCGGCGCAGCCGCGGGCCACGCCCCTCCCGCCGCCGCGGCGGCGCCATGGAAACGGCGTCCCGGCCCCGCCCCCGCCCCGCCTCCCGGGCTGCCTGGGGCGCGAGGACGCGGCGCCGGGAGGGGAGGCGCCGCCGGCCGAGGCGGACGCCAGGCCCGCGGCGCAGACCCTCGTGGCGGGCGAGCCCACGCCCGGCGCCCACGGGCTCTTCCGGCGCCGCGGGGCCCTGGGGGCGTCCCGCCCCGCCGCCGGGTCGGGGCTCCCGAGGCCCAGAGGCCGCCTGGCCCGACGGGGCGCCCGCGCGGGGCTTCTGCTGCCCCGTGGGCGGGGTGGGGGTCACCTCACAGCGCGGGCGGCGGGCCGCCCCGGCCCCGCAGCCCTCACCCCGAGGAATTGCGCGCTTCAGCCTCGCGCCCCGCGCCCGGAGTCCCCGCTCCAGGAGGCCTCTCCCTCGCGCCCGGACGGCTCCCTCCACCAGGCCTGCCGCGGCGGGACAGCTCCGGGGCGGCGGGGACCAAAGAGGCGCGGTCCGCCACCGCCCAACACGGGGGAGCCCACAGAAGCGCGGGGCGCGCAGCAAAGGGCTCTCCTGGCGCTTCTCGGCCGTGTCCACGGGGAACCTCCAGCTGCGTCAGCCCCTGAGCAGGTTCCCCACCGCGGGGGTGGGGGGCAGCTTCGATCTCCGCCCGTGCCCCCCCCCCAGTTCCTTAAAACCCTCTCCCCACACGTACTACTTCTCTGGAGACCCTAACTCACCACAGAAAACTTAGAAACGGTCAATATATGTGTATTGCTACACACACAGAAAAAACTCGACTGGTTAGAGAAATGCCCTAAGGACTTTCGTGACACAGGGACCTAAAGACCAGACTAGGACGGGCCTTCCCCGGGGCCAAGGCAGTTGAGTAGCGCGCTGTGCAGTTGTCTGCAGCCTCTGCTGCGTGGGCTTGATCCCCGCCACTGAGGAGAATCCCACGTGGCGCAGCAGACCTCGCCTGTCTCCCTGCTGCTCCCCTCAGCAGTGGATTTTAATCCGTCTGCCTGTTCTGCTCCCCGCTCTGTCTCTGGTGGATCCTCTCATTCCCCGCACACCTAGCCTGTACCCCAGCTCTTGTATAAATAAATTTTTTTTTTTAAGAGGCATGTTTTTTATTTATTTATTTGTTTGTTCTGTTTATACAAGCACTGGGTACAGTCAGAAGCGCGGGAGGGTGAGAGAATTCACCAGAGCCAGAGCAGGGAGCAGAACAGGCAGACTGATGAAATACACTGCTGAGGGGAGCAGTGAGCAAGGCAGGAGAGGTCTGCCGCGCCACGTGGGACCCTCGCGGGTCGCTGGGGATCGAACTGGCGCTGCAGAGGCTGTGGACAGCTTCGCAGCCCAGCGCTCAACCTCTGTGCCACGGAGGAGGCCCTAAATAAATAAATCTTTAAAGAAGGCAAGGACATGCTGACGAATGCTTCAGAGTGGGTGAAACAACAGGAAATTATGTTAACTGCAACAAGTCAATCACAAAGACATATTATCTACATGTTAGACATATAAATAAGTGCAGAAAATATGTGTGATACGTACATACACACAGACATGTACCATATGCAGAACAGCCACATTCACAGAGAGAGATGGGATGGTAACGTGGCTGCTAGGGGTGGCAAGGGTGGCAAGGCAAGGTATAATGGTAGTTTCAGCTGTGCAAGATGAAAAGATTAGTAGCACACTCAAAATTTTTAGTACTAAACTGTGCTGTTAAATCAGAAAGGGCAAGCTCTGTCCCATGGACTTCGCCACAATAAAAAATGTAAAACAAAAATGTGCAGCACAGTAGTTCCCAGGCTACACCAGAGCACTCCTGTGGCTGAGGTCTTCCCCACGCGCGGGATGCTCTCTGGCCGAACACCCGCCCGCACCCACTGCTCTCCTTCGTGTCATCTCTGACGTTGTGACGGGGCTGGGGGTGACACGTACTGTTCCCGCATTCACCGTACTCGGAAGGTCCTACTCCGACGTGAACCCAGAACTCCCCAGCGCAGCAAGTTCAGAGCGGCAGCCGCAGGATCTACCGCATTCTCTGCACTCACGCGGTCTTTGCCAGGGTGACTGCCCTGCGAATTGAGGCCGAGGGGGTGTCTAAAGAGCTGCCCACACCCATCGCCCTCACAGGCCTGTCTTTACGGTGGACGTTTTGGTGATGAACAAGGTGGGACTTGCGAATGAAGGCCTTGCCACAGGTGCTGCACTCGTAAGGCCTCTCGCCGGTGTGGATCTTCTGATGCTCAACAAGTATGTGTTTGTGGCTAAAGGCCTTCCCGCAGTCGCTGCACTCATAAGGCCTCTCTCCAGTGTGATTTCTCCAGTGTTTGATGAGGTTGGAGTTGTACCGAAAGAATTTCCCACATTCGCTGCACTCGTAAGGCCTCTCTCCAGTGTGAACTCTCTGATGCCTGATGAGTCTGCAGTGATACCTAAAGGCCTTCCCACATTCACTGCACTCGTAAGGCCTTTCTCCAGCGTGATTCTGCCAGTGCTTCATGAGCATGGCCTTGTACCTAAAAAATTCCCCACATAAACTGCACTCGTAAGGCCTCTCTCCAGTGTGAACCCTCTGATGCCTGACGAGCGTAGAGGTGTATCTAAAGAGCTTCCCACACTCCCTGCACTCATAAGGTCTCTCTCCAGTGTGGACGCGCTGATGTTTCACGAGAGTGGAGTTGTAGCGAAAGCATTTCCCACACTCGCTGCACCCGTAAGGCCTGTCTGCGGAGTGCACGCGCTGGTGTCTGATGAACGTGGAGCTGTACCTGAACAACTTGCCGCATTCCTCGCACTGGTAAGGCCTCTCTCCAGTGTGAACTCTCTCGTGTCTTCTCAGTCTGTAGTGGTACCTGAAGAATTTGCCACATTCTCCGCACTCAAGGGGCCTTTCTCCACCGTGAAGTCTCTGATGTTTCCTGAAGTTGGCGCTGTACTTAAATAACTCCCCACAGTCCCCGCACTCGTAGGGGCTCAGTCTGGTATGAACCCTCTGGTGACTCACGAGTGTGGATTTGTACCCAAACAATTTCCCACATTCGCTGCACTTAAAAGGCCTCTCTCCAGTGTGGATTTTCTGGTGCTGAACCAGGTGGAACTTTCTACCGAAGGCCATCCCACACGCGCTGCACTCATGAGGTCGGACGCCACCGCGGATTTTCTGATGTTCCACACACGCGCGTTTCCGGCCGAAGGCTTTCCCACGCTCGCTGCGCTTACAATCGCTCCGTCCCAGCTGAAAAGCCTCGCCAGGCACGGTGTCCCCGCGAGCAGCCGGGGACTGCAGAAGGCCCGAGCTGGCGGGAAAGCCCTTCCCAGCTTCAGTGCGTGTGGCGGCGCGCTCCGCCACGCACACTCTGCTGCCCTTCACCGCCAACGGCCTGCCCTCGGCACTGCGGGCAAGCGTGGCCCCAACCCGCCCCTTCCGGTGCTGGTGCAGCGCCGCCCCGGTGACGGATCGCGCTGCATCGGGGTGTGTTCCATCCTGCTCAGAAAGGGGCAAAGTATCTTTGAAGAGCGGGCCAGACGTCTCGCAGGGCTGGGCCTTGTGGGCAGCCACGTCTGGCGCTGGTGTCCTGCCCTGTGACACGCCCACACAATCACCTCCGTCAGAAGGTGCTTCCTCCTTCCTGGCTCCGTGCCCACAACCTGTAAGCAAATAAACACTGCTGAAGCGTAAGTGGGCGCTGGAGGCAGAGACAGCCCCATCGCACAGGTGTGACGGAAGCGCATTCGGAGCAAGTGCAAGGGACTGCCCACAGGCCGGGGCCCAGGCCCACTGAGAGGAAGGCCCGGGTGCAGAGCTGGACTGGGCAAGCTCTCCCAGTGGGAGTCCCAGCGCGGCAGAGGACTGCAGGAGAGTCTGTCCCGGCCCATTCGGGCTGCTGGACCGGAACGCCAGACTGGGTGGTTTACGAACCACAGACATTGATTTCCCGCGGGTCTGGAGGCTGGGATTCCGAGATCCGGCTGGCAGCAGGGCTGGGTGAGGGCCCTCTTCCGGGGGAGAGCCTTCCCACTGTGCTCACATAACAGATGGGGTTGGGGGGCCCTCCGGGGTCATTTTACAAGCGCACTCATCCCATTGGTGCAGATGCCATCGTCAAGGCCTGCCCCACCGGCGGGGGGGCCCTCACACTGTCTTGGGCAGGAAGCTCTCAGCATGTGCGCACTAGGGGCACACAAGCACTCAGCCCTGGCAGGCTGTGCGGTGGGAGAGGCACCTCCCTGCAAGCGGCTGCCGACAAGGCCACGGCTGCCGGTGGCCGGTGAGCAGCGCCAGGAGGCTGTGTGCACACGCGGCTGCGGCAGATGCGCTAGGGTGGCTGTAGCACCAGTTGGGAGTGGGACAGTGAGGAAAGGGGGCAGCGAAAACAAGACAGCTGAGGGGCGGGGCCCGCAGGTGCCACCGGAGTGTGCAGTGGAGAAGGTGTGGCTCCTGGCGCCAGCACCCCACAGGAGGACACAAAACAAGGCCCCACGACCCTGCCTCCGCATGGACTCTCAGTGTCTCCTGCAGCGGCAGGACCGCCCCATCGTCCATGGTGGGCATGTGAATGGCACCCGAGAAGACTGGTCCATGGTGAAAGGCAGGCGCCAGGCGTGGCCAACACAGGCCCGGGAGTCATGGCATCCGAGGCCGTGGAAGGGCACGGAGTGCACAGCAGACGCACCAGAGACCAACGGGGTCCTTCAGACCAGCGCCCCGGGGAGCCAAAATTCCCGACACAAGCAGGTCCTGGGACAGGAGAGCAGGGCCAAGGCCTGGGCACTGAGCACCAGGCCACTGGACAGAGCCACCCAGCAAGGGCGGCCAGCTGCCAGCACACAATGCTCTTGACACCAGAGCGCTCTGCTGAGGGCCGCAGGGCAGCGGATGGGGCTGCTTGGGACGGGAGCAGTGTCCACAGCCAGCCCTGTGGCCAGGACTGTGCCAAGAGCTAGGAAGGAAGTGGGGAGGCAGACAGGGCAGAGCTGCCCCACGGAGAGGGGAAACAGCCCAGGCCAGGCGCGGGGTGAGGGCCTCACCGAGGGAGGACAGCAGCGCCAGGTTCTCCGCCATCACGTCGCGGTATAGCAGTCTCTGCGCGGCGTCCAGGAGCCCCCACTCCTCCCGGGAGAAGTGCACAGCCACGTCCTCAAAGGCCACAGGGCCCTGCGAAACAGAGACACTGCAGGCTACAGCAGCCCTTGCTCAGGGTTTTGTGGGCTCTGAGTCACGAGCCCCATTCTTTCCAGGGGAGGGGGAGATGACTCCAGGGAGTCATGGCTACATCTGTTCGCACCCCCTCGGTGTCTGGCACACACCCTGAGTCAGCTCGGATCTAATTCCATGGTCATGAGCTCCCAGCCCAGAGCAGCCCAGGTCAGTCCAAGCATGGGGAGACCTGCCCTGGGGGTGCAGGTCACACAGCTCAGCACCCTCCCCGCACTCCGCTCAGAGAGGCCGAGGAAGGCTCAGCACCGCTTCCCTTCGCCTGCACTCCTGCCTCCTCTCAACCGTGGTGCTGACCAAGTGGCCCCGGGCCACACGGGGAGCCCCACCACTAACCCTCAACCACCCTTCAGGGGAGCCTCGGGCTCCCTGACCCCCTGCCCGGTACCCACCCCCCCACCCCCAGTCCAGCAGCTGCCCAGAGCCGGAGCCTCCTCGCCTCATTCCAAGCCCTACACTGAGCTCACCGCCCAGCCCTCACCCCCAGGTCTAGCAACTTCCCCCACGGGTTCCACTGTCTGTAGCGATCCCCCCACTGTCTGTCAACCACACCCCTGGCATGCTGCTGCTTTGCCTGTTTCCGGGAGGCCCCCCCAGGCCACCACACAGGTGCCCATCGGACACCAGGCCTCAGGGTGTCCAGTTGTTTGTCCTCCAAGGGCACGGCCACACGGCCCAGAGGCGCTGGCTCCAAACCCGGCCGCCCTCCTGCCCCAGCCCACACGCCAGCGTCCAGCCTGAACCCGCCCCTGATCTCCATGCCATGTCCAAGTGCCCCCCTGGGGCAGCTGGAGCATCTGGAGCATCTGACCCACTCGCCAAAGCTGAGCCCACAGATCCCACCTGGAGTCCCCACACCGTCAGCTCCCCCAACTTTAGCAGGAAGCATCCGTCCCTCCTGACAAGGCCAGAGCCAGGGGTCACCTCAACTCCTTGCGCCCCACCTCCGTGTCTCCCTCTCCCCCGTCACAGACCGGGCGGCCCCACCTCAGAAAGCGTCTCCACCAGTCTCCACAGCCGCCAGCCCAGCGCTCCGCACACAGCTGGCCCGCCTTGGGGACAGGTCCCCCCCTTCGCCCGCACCCCAGCCTGCTCTCCCCGCGCCAGTCACGAGGGACGACGAAGCCCGGGTCACAGCACCTACTCCGAGCGCCAGGCCTGCTCACCGCCTGCCTCCGGGCTGGAGGCCGAGGACCTGGGCTGCCCGCTGGGCCTGATACTCCGCGCCCCACGCCCCGCACGGCGCCCGAATCCCCCGGGGGCAGAGAACCGCATGTCCCCGCACAGCTCGCGAGGCCCCGCCGCCCAGCCCCTGACGCCCCGCACCCTGCGGCCGGGCCGCCCCTCACCGCACCCACGGGTCACCAGAAACGGGCCCTTTCCCAGCGGCCGTGGCGAGTCCGGGGTCCTGCGCGCGGCGCACGGGCGGCTGACCCGGGTGAGGACGCCAGGGCAGACGCGGCGTCTCAGGCTGAGGCCCGCGGGGCGAGTCCCGGCGCCGGACGGGCGCCCCCTCCCGACGCCCTGACGCCCCCCGACGCCCGCCCCGGCCTCCCGCCCACAGCGCCGCCCCGAGCGCCGCCGGAGACGCGCACCCACCTGCGGCGGCTTCATGGCGGGTCGAGGGCGCCGCCGGCCGCTGCGGACCCTCCGCCCGGCGCCCCCGGGGCGCCCGGAGCCCCGCGAGGGGAACCAGCCGGGGAAGGACGTCGCGAGCGGCCGGAAGGGGCGCCGGAAGTCCCGCCCCCCCGGCGCGCACACGCCCCCCTGCCGAGGTCTCATTGGCTCGGCCGCCGCCGCACAGACTTCTGGGTACTGCAGCTTCACGCCCCACCCACCAGCGCTGAGGCCCTACGTCACCACCGATGCGCCCGGTAATGGCCCAGGGGCGCCGGGAGGGCCTCTGGGAAATGGAGTTTCCTTGACCCAAAGAGGGACCGTCCCTGGCTCCAGAGGGGACGGACCCGAATTTCTTGGCGCTGTCTTAGGAAAATTTCCAGGGAAGCTGGGACCTGTTGCTTCACACCCGGTGAAACACCACAAACTCCGAAAGGCTCCACGCCCGAGCGGACACGCCGTGTCAGCAACACACTGTGTCCACTCAGCTGCCTGCTGTCCGAATGCCAAGGAATACCCACCGTGTCATCAGGGAACTACAAAAACCTGCTCGTCCATGAAAAAACCCTGCATTTTATATGCATTCCCGTTGCAATCCCAATTCTTGTCCCTGTTTCTAAACAGCACAGCTGCAGCACAGATGATCTGGGCCCTCAATGCCCACTCTGCGGGGACATTTGATTGTAAAATGGTGTTGATTTAAAAGGCACCTTTGAGAATAAATAAAATGAGAATTCTCAGGTCCAATAGATATTTTTTATTAGTATGCACAGGCAACCAAATTAAATTCTGAAAGGCCACTGTTGTGTGTGTCTCTCTCACACACACGTGTGACAACATGGATGAAACGAGGGCAGTACGTTATACGAGAAACAAGTGAGAGAACAGAGAAACAATGATGGCATGATTTCACATCTTTGTGCCATCTAAAAACAAAACAAACAAAATTCTGGGTCAGAAAACACACAATAGGGGGAGTGTGGTCAGGCCTGAGCCAAGGACCGCGAGGTGTCTCTCGTCTTTAACCTGGCAGTTTACTTCCGTGCTCTGCCCCCCACTCCTCAGGGCCATAGTAAAGGGAGCTTAAACACACATTGTACGATTCTGTTGAAACTACAATGTTGGGAGTCAACTATACTTCATTAAAAATGCATATACAGGTATAGATAGATATGACTAGCTAGATTTCTATAGGATTATACAAGCAATAAAATACTCAAGAGAAAAAGAATTACTCCATACCAGAGTCAGGCAGATATCACGAGAAATCTACAAACCCATTATCTGTCATCAATACAGATGCGAATACATTAACAAAATATTAAAAAAAAACCTGATTTGCCAACTTATACGCAGGATGACACATCATGGCCAAGGGGCATTTGTCCCAGAAAATGTAAGTTAGTGTAACATCTGTACGGCAACTAATGGACTGTATCACATAAATTAAAATGAAAGACAACACATGCTCACCCACACAATGATTATCTTCATAAATGGAAAAAATCAAAACAGAATTTGGGCATATAAAAAAATAGTCATCTGACCTGTGACAAAAAGACAAAGGCAATTCAATGGAGAAGGGATGGTGTTTTCAAGAAATGGTACAGAAATGACTGGATATCCACATGTTTAAAACATGAATTAGGGCCTCCCTGGTGGCACAAGGGGTTAAGCACCGCACTATGAAGCAATCTGCAGCCTTTGCAGCATGAGTTCGATTCCCCGGCCACTCAGGGAGCAACCCACATGGCAAGGCAGACCTCTCCTGTCTCCCCGCTGCTCCCCTCAACAGTGTGTTTCAGTCAATCTGCCTGTTCTGTTCCTCACTCTGTCTCTGTGATTCCTCTCTCACACACCCCGCATCTCTGGCCTGAACCTCAGCTCTTGTATGCATAAATAAATATATCTTTAAAAAAAAGTGAGTTAGACACAAGTCTTACACCTTTCACAGGTATTATCTCAAAATGGATAACAGACCTAAAGGCAAAACAGAAAACTACCAAACACCTAGAACAACACAGGAAAAAACTGAGACCCTCGTTCTGGCAATGACTTCTGATTACACCAAAAACACAGCCACAAAAGAAAACTTAGGTAAACTTAACTGGATTAAAAGCAAGAACTTCTGCCCTGAATAGACACTGTCCAAAGGAATACTTTGTCCGAAGGAATACTTACCATGTCACCAGGGAACTACAAATTAAAGCAACAAGGACAGACACCACCAAATGCCGACGAGGACCTGGAGCACTAGAACTGTCATTGCTGGTGGAATACAAAATGGTACAGCCCCTTAGGAAAAGTTGCTTACACAAGTAAACATACTCTTACTCTATAACCACTAAACCAGGTTCCTTGTTTTAAACCCAAATGAATTGAAGTTATGTCAACCCAAAGCCTACAGAAATGTGCACTGCAGGTTTGTTCGTAATCGCTAAAACTCAGAAGCAAGAACGATGTCCTTCTGTAGGTGAATGGGTAACAAACTGTGGTACATCCACACCAGAGAGTATTAGTGGTAACTTGACCACAAATATTCAAGCAGCTTTATTTCTTACAGCCCAAAGTGGGAAACATACACTAACAACGAAATGAATAAAAAATAACGGTGGTATATCCACGTAATGGACTACTACTCAACAATACAAAACGACAAACTATTGGTACATGCAACGAGATGAATAAATCTCAACACAGTATGGTTAGAGAAAATATGCCAATGTTCCGTCCCCTCAGAAAGTATACACCAAGATTTGGTTTCTAGAAAATGCTTGCTGTTGCTTGTGAGTTGTGGGATGGGAGGTTCAGAAAGGACCAGAGGCAAGGATTAAAAAAGGAACTCAGGGAATCAGCTGGCTGGGCTGGGTACGCCCATCATTTTCACTGTGCTGCTGGCTTCCGGGCATATGCACACGCCGGAACAGAACACGTTCCACACACTACATCCGTGCAGTTTATTTCATGTCAAACACATCGCAATAAAGCTGTTAAGAACTAAATGTTCCCGTTAAGAACTAAAGGCCTCCCTGGTGGCGCAAGGGGTTAAGACACAACCTATGAAGCTGGCCGCAGCCTCTGCAGCACGAGTTCCATCTCCAGCCAGGGAGCTACCCACAGGGCACAGCAGACCTCTGCTGTCTCCCCGCTGCTCCCCTCAGCAGTGTGTTTCTGTCAGTCTGCCAGTTGTTCCCTACTCTCTGGTGAATCCTCTCACTGCCCCCCCTGCCCCCCTCATCTCTGGCCTGTCCCCCAACTCTTAATGCATAAATAAATAAATCTTTTAAAAAAAAAAAAAGAACTAAATGTTGCCCATAAAAATCCACATTAGGTATCCTTCTTGGAAAGTGACACCTGTAATTTTTGGCTCTACCATTCCTCTCTCCCCACAAGTTTGGTGAGCCCTGCCCCCTGCCTCAATGTCAGCAACAACTGGAAAGCAATGAGGACCTCCTTGGTGGCGCAAGGGGTTAAGCACAGCACTGTGAAGCAATCCACAACCTCTACAGCCGGCCAGGGAGCTACCCACATGGCACAGCAGACCTCTCCTGTCTCCCCCGCTGCTCCCCTCAGCAGTGTGTTTCAGTCTGCCTGTTCTGTTCCCTGCTCTGTCTCTGGTGAATGCCCTCAGCCCCCTCACCTCTGGCCTGTACCCCAGGTCTTGTGTGCATAAGTAAATCTTAAAATCTTTAAGTAAATCTTAAAAACAAACAAACTGGAAAGCAGTCACTAGGAAGGCTGCTGGGCTGGAGAAGCCCTACCCCTGCATCTCCTTGGTCAGTACCAGGGTTTGTGCACGTGCTGTGACAGCCACAGGGTTCACAGCACAGAAGTCACAAACCTTACATGATGCACTTTACAGGGTAAGAGGCACTGCCCACGGGAGATTCAGGTGTGAAGCTGCTGAGAATTTCTGTCCACCCTCCTCCCACATGGCCTAAGGAGCATGGACATCTGCAGAAGCCTCCGTTGGAGCACCCGCCTGCCCTCTCATCTGCCACGCCCCCCACGCCATCACCCCAGCCCGCGTCGCCCTGCACGCCTTCCCGTCGCTGACACCTGCCTGTGGGATGCTGGACATCGGGGACTGGCTCCTGCACAGGCCCAAGAGATAAAATTCCTCACAAGCAACAGGGAATTAGGGGGCCTCCCTGGTGGCACAAGGGGTTAGGACACAACTTGTGAAGCTGTCCGCAGCCTCTGCAGCACAAGTTCAATCCCCAGCCAGGGAACAACCCACATGGCGCAGCAGACCTCTCCTGTCTCCCTGCTGCTCCCCTCAGCAGTGGATTCCAGAGGATCTGCCTGCTCTGTTCCCTCCCCACTTTGTCTCTGTTACATCCTCACCTCCCCCCACACCTCTGGCCTGTACCCCAGTTCTTGTATGCATAAATAAATCAATCTAAAAAAGAAAAAAGTCAACTGGTCCAACTTAAAAAACAAAAAAGTAACAGGGAATATGGGACATTCCCTAGGAACAAGGTGCCGATTCAGGTCACTTCCAGAAGCACGGGAACTTTTCAGGTATGCCCTCCTCAGAATGAACTCTGGACTCACAGCAAATCCTGACTTCCAGATCAAAGGATTAGGTGCACAAAGCTCTTCAGCTTCAAACAAGCTCCGGGCAACAAAGCAGTTAGGCCAAACCAGGCTGAGGTCTGTCCTCTGCCAACCTGGTGCGCCCTCAGAGGCATGAAGTCATGCTGACAAAACGTGCTCTTCCCTGCACGCGGACTGGAAGCAGTTCTTCTCAAACCATTCCACAGAGTGCACGGCTCCCTCCACATTCCACCCCCGAGTAAAAACTGCCACACAGGCCTTCCCCACAGCACACACCAGACCAGCGAGGGACGCGCACTCTCAACTGGGTGTGCGGACGCAGGATGAGAAAATCTGGGCGACTGCAGTCAACACCCAACACTGTCCACGCACAAGGAAAATCTCACCCGGACACTCCCAGAGGACTCCGGCTCAGATCCCTTGGGCCAGAGGAAGATGACATGCACGCAGAGCACAGTCAGAGGCGAGGAAATGAGGCGCGTGCCAGCGGGGCCAGAACAGCAGTGATGCCTTCCCAGGACTCGGTGGGTCCAGGGGTCCCGGGGTCTGCCTTCCCCGAGCACGCGGGGCTGACAGCCGCACGCTGTCAAATGCTGAAGAGCTGGCGGCCCCGAGGCTTCCGCCGCAGGCACTGGAAGTGACATCACTCTGTGGAGAGTCCTGGACGGCTCAGAAAGTGCTTCTCAGGTTGTGGAGGTGGGTCTCTGTGGTACTTACTGGGCTTCCCCCACAGCGGACATCAGAACGCAACAGGTGCACCTGCAGGCTGCCGGCTCCCTCACAAAGGGTGCGCCCACCTTTTCTGTGGTGGGTCCCCCTAGGCTGCACAGGGAGAGAGCATTTTCTGCACCGACAGCTCTTCTCTAGTGCGAGCTTTCTGCTGCCACAGAAAGCTAAATGGCCACCAGAACCGCCGCACTCAGATGCCTTTCTCCATTGTGAACTTTCTGGTGCCGGACGAGATGGGAGCTCCGGCTGTAGGCCTTCCCACACTCGCTGCAGATGTAAGGCTTCTCTCCGGTGTGCACCCTCTGGTGTAGAATGAGGCTCGAGTTGCGGCTAAAAAATTTCCCACATTCACTGCACTCATAAGGTCTCGCTCCAGTGTGAACTTTCTTATGTTGCACAAGATGGGAGCTACTGATATAGGCCTTCCCACAGTCACTGCACACGTAAGGCCTGGCGCCGGTGTGGACCCTCTGGTGCAGAATGAGGCTGGAGTTGTGGCTAAAGCATTTCCCACACTCACTGCACTCGTAAGGCTTCGCTCCCGTGTGAATTCTCTGGTGGACAATGAGGTTGGAGCTGTGACTGAAGAATTTTCCACACTCGCCACACTCATAAGGTCTTTCTCCAGTGTGGATTTTCTGGTGCTGCACCAGTGTGTCTTTCCGACTGAAGGCCTTTCCGCACTCGCTGCACTCATAGGGCTTCGCTCCGGTGTGAATGATCTGGTGCTGAACAAGCGTGTCTTTGCAGCTGAAAGCCTTCCCACATTTGCCACACACGTAAGACCTCGCGCCTGTGTGGACACGGCGATGTTTGATGAGGCTGGAGTTGTGGCTGAAGAACTTCCCACATTCAATGCACTCATAGGGTCTTGCGCCTGTGTGAATTCTCCAGTGCTCAATGAGGTGGGAGCTCTGACTGAAGAATTTCCCACACTCACTGCACTCGTAAGGTCTCTCTCCAGTGTGAAATCTCTGGTGCTGCACAAGAGTGTCCTTCCGGCTGAAGGCTTTCCCACATTCACTGCACTTGTAAGGCCTTTCCCCGGTGTGGATTCGCTGGTGCTGCACAAGGTGCGAGCTTCGGCTGTAGGCTTTTCCACATTCACTGCAATCAAAAGCCCTGTCTCCAGTGTGCACTCTCTGGTGCTGCACGAGGGTATCCTTGCGGCTGAAGGCTTTCCCACATTCACTGCACGTGTGCTGTCTTTTTCTCGGGTGAAACTTCTGGTGCATTTTCAGGTGGGACAGGTGGACGAAGCCCTTTCCACACTCCTCACACACATGTAATGTTTCTCCACTCTGAGTTTTTCTGTGACTAGCATGAGCTGATTTCTCCTTGGACACATTCTCACAGGGAAGGCCTCTAAAGGGTCTCACCTCAGGACGAGTTATCTGGTTGTCAAGGAGAGCTAAGGTGTCGAGAAAGGCATTCCCGCTGTCACTGCAGGTGAAAAGCAGAAGCCCAGCAGGATCACCCTGGTGCTGCTCAAGACGGGAGCCGGTGGGGAAAGACTCTGTGAGCTCAGCCCTTTTGTATGATCTCACCCCGCGGTGAGTGGCCTGGGGTTGGAAGAGGCCGCAGTCATCTAGCAAGTCCATTCCGTCCTGCCCGCACGCAAAGGGTCCCCCTCTGTGGACTGCACAGCTCTTCCCAAACGAGGCCCCATCTGCACGGCCTCCGAAGGGATTCCCTCCATCAGGTGGCTCCAGGTGCAGGCGAAAGTTTGCACTGACTGAGAACTCGCTCCGGCAGGGGTCGTCCCTCTGCAGCTGATGCACAAGCGGTGACCTCTGTCGTCCAGCCCGGGGAACTAGGTCTTTCGAGAGTGGGTCACAGATCTCACAGGGGTGGGCTTGCTGGATAAACAGGCCTGACTTGGGAGTCCTGACCCGAGCCACTCCTTCAACAGAAACACTCTGCTCAGTATGGGCCTCCGCGCTGTCCGCCTCACGCCAACAATCTGAAAGCAAAAAAATGCTGGTGAAGGACATGCTGGCTTTGGTAGGAAGCAGTGACCCCATCACAGATGTGTGTGTGACACGCCCATGACGAAGCCCACTGGCCTGTCGGCACAAGGGAGCCAGAACGAGAGCCAGGGAGTCCTGGGGCGCTAATCGTCAAGGTACAGAGGATGGAACCGTGAGGAAAGACACGGTGGTGGTGGAAAGTACAGTCTCCAAATTACTGCTCCTCTGCTCCTTGGCTGCTGGGGTCAGGAGAGCTCAGAGCAGAAAGACATGTCCGGGCCTCGGGAAGTCTGAATGCAAGTGAGACTGCAAGGAGAGGTAGAAACAGAGAACTGCTATGGGCCTCAGCAAGAATCCTGGTGAGCACAGAGCAGGAGGAAGGTGTGACCTGCACCCAGCCCTCACACGACACTCTCCCATCTCCCACCCTGCAGGGCCACGCGGTCTCCGGGTCTCTTGCACTGCGGCTGGAGGCAGGTCTGCCCTATCAGGCCCCCAGGGATAGGTCGGTCCTGTCAGGCCCCAACTACATAGGACCTTCAAGGTAAAAGTGTAAAGAAAACAGGCAGATCAGTAGCCCAGGTTGACTCATCCCACCGGCAGGAAATGAAATGTTGCAAAGGAAGCGCCAAGGAGATTTTGGCCGACGAGCATGTGAGCCTAACAAGCAGCGACCGTGGCATTATTGTAATTCCTGGCAGTCAGGCCCTGGGAAATGTTGCTAGAGAACAAGGGCAGAACTCGGGATACCGAGGTTGAGGGAAGGTATAGCCCACCAGCCCATGGCTGCAAGGCCCCGGGGCAGCTAGTGTCGGGACTGTTCTGTGAAGGAGGGGCACCAGCCACGGCCCGGCCCAGGCACCACGGCACCTCCTCTGGAACCGAAGTAGGGAGGGAGAAGAGTCACCGACGTGGCTGGAAGGAAGAGGTAACCGGGGAGCAGGGCAATGAGCAAAGCCCCAGGACACTGCAGTGGATGTGAGGATCTGTGGAAGGCAGCCTACCTGAGGGCCCTGGTGACGCCTACCTCCAGGTTGGTGCCCCTGTAAAGCCTCTTTCCCTTGAGTGCAGGATGCCACAACTCACTTATTTCTGAGGAAGTGAATGTGGCAACAGTGACGGGCTATACCGTCCATACTCAAGTCACAGAAAGACCAGCCCCCACCCTGCAGTCTCCCTGCTCAGCTGCTCAGGGAGCAGGTGGCTTCCACGCTGCCAGGCACACCGCAGATCGGTGAACCTGACAAGGAACAAGGGAGGCCTTTGGTCAACACCCAGCAAGTGAAGCTCACAGTCTGACAAGCTGCAGAAAACTACCTTTTGCAAACAGTCACATGAATGACTCTAAGAGGCTTCCTTCAAAACAGCCTTAAGATGGGAACAGGGCTCTGGGCGACAGACTGAAAGAAACGCCATGAGACCCTAGTCAAAAGCACCCGGGGAAGCCCTGCGACCGGGTTCCTGATGCACTAAAACTGAGATAGTGATTTTTAAAAAAATTGTCTTAAGCTACCACGTTGTGCGACAGGTTGTCATGCACCGGCAGACACTGTGGCTGGGACTTACCCAGCGAGGCCACGAGCGCAAAGTTCTCCAGCATCACATCCCGGTACAGGAACCGCTGAGCTTCTTCAAGGAGCCCCCACTCCTCCCGGGAGAAGTACACGAACACGTCTTCGAAGGTCACACAGGCCTGGCAGGACGGGGACAGCTGAGCGCACAGGCAGCAGCTCTGGCCGGACTCTGTGGCTCACAGCCCCACCGCTGCCCTCTCCTCCCTGCCT
Source organism: Talpa occidentalis (assembly GCF_014898055.3). Taxonomy (NCBI): domain Eukaryota; kingdom Metazoa; phylum Chordata; class Mammalia; order Eulipotyphla; family Talpidae; genus Talpa; species Talpa occidentalis. Next base: position 50,621,754 of record NW_023601754.1, on the reverse strand, counting down.
CCCGCCTCAGAGGACACACCAGGCCCTCCAGAGCCGGCTCCCTCCATTTGTCGGTCTGACGGACTCCAGCTCATGGCAGATCCAGCAAGGGGACAGATGAGCTCTGGGCCTGGCATGAGGCGCCCCAACCTCTACCCCACTAATCAGCACACCTGGGGCATCCAGCCTACCCTGCCAGACCTGACCTGGTGACTGTCAGGTGACACCCCACCCCACCTGCACGCCACTCTGAACTCTTCCCCATACCTGGGACCCTCAGAACCCCTGAACACCTCCTAGTGCACATCATGCGCAGCCTCAAATGACTGCCCCTACTCCAGCACCCAGGAAGTGTTCACCCATCTTCATTATGGCCCCACCCAGGCCACCCAAGTGCCTAAGCAAGAGACCCAGCCCTCAGTCCCCAGCCTAGCCACCCCGCTCACCCACACCCCCTACTCAATTCTCCATAATCTCCGTGTGGCGATTCCCTGTGGCCAGACGCTGCAGGGACAGGGCCCAACAGGAAGCAAAGGCATCACCCCACATTCCCTTCTTGTGCTAAACGGCATGGCCAGCATGACATGAAGGCACGTCCGAAACGTAATCCAGGGCTCTAACCCACTCCAGGCACAGCCCACGGCGGACCCCTCCCCCCGAGCGGTTAGCCTGTGTCCAGCCTGATGTCTCACACAGAGGCCTCGGGCACTCCGTACACAGGCGTTAGGCTGCTAACGCCCACGCAGCAGGGAAACGTCCCCTGCCACCCACCTTCCCAGCCCGGTTGCTGGCACTTCCGCCACCCACCAGCCAAAGCAGAAACACCTTGCGGGGTGCTCCGGGCTTTTCCCTTCATGTCACTGACTTAAAGATCACAAAACCCCCAACTTTTCTTCCGCGCTCTCCTGGAAGCCCCCCTGGTGCCCACACTCCCTCACTCAACACGGAGCGTCAGAGGGCGCCCGCGACGACGCAGATCGCTCGTCCCCCTCATCGGCTGCATCTTCCGTGGCACCCGCCGCCCTCAGAACAGAGGCCGGCCCTGGGGGTGGCTCCTGGCCTCTCTGACAGAATCAAGACCTGGGGTCCTCGCTCCCGCCAGGCTCGTCTCCAACGTGGGCACGTCCCGCCCCTGGGCCCGCCACCGCCTCGCAGCCCGCACCCCACCCACTCCTGACCGGGGAGCCAGGACGGCCCGGCGGGACCCCGGAGGCAGGCGCAGGGCGCGGCAGGGACCCCAGGACCTCTGCGCGCCGGCGGCCCCCGGGGAAGCCACGCAACCCACTCCCCGCCCCAGCGCCGCGTCGAGCCTGCCCGTCCCAAGCGCCCCGCTCCGCGGCCAGGCCCGTCCCGTCCCGCACCTCCCGGGCCCGCCGCCGGGCCTCAGCCGTGCAGCCGCCCGCCCGGGACCCCGCGCGTCGGGCCGGCCCGGAGGGGGCGGCGAGTCGCGCCCCGGACTCGTCGTCAGACGCGGAGCGGCGCGCTCGGGGCTGCGCTCACCTGCGCCGGGGCCGCCATCGGGCCGCGCGAGCAGGCCGGGCCGGGCGAGGCGGGGCGGGGCGGCCGGGCCGGCGGTCGCCGGAGCCCGCGCTACCCCGAGGCCTGGGAGCGGCCGCCCCGCGCGAGGCCGACCCGCTCCGCCGCCCGCCGGCTCGGCTCCCGCCCGGCCCGGGACTCGCTGCCGCTGCAGCCAGGGCCGACGGTGCGGCGCCGGCGGAGGACGTCACGGGCACCGCCGGAAGTCCCGCCTCCAAGCGGACACGCCTCCAGGGCTGGTGGGCGCCGCGAACAGACTTCTGGGCGATGTAGTTGGCGTCCCTGGCTCCGAGCGCACTTCCGGTGCCCAGCGGCCGCCCCGCCCACGGGGACAACGTCACAGCGGAGCGCCGGGAGGCGACGAGGGCGTCGGGCCGCGTCACCCGGGTATCGCGCGTCGGCGCGGGCGGCTCTTTGCAGGCGCGGCCGCTTCGCCTCCCTGCGCTCCGGGACGCCTGCGCTCCGGGGGTACCCAGGCCGCGGCGCCTGGCTCGGCAGCGTCGGCGTCACCTGGGGGCTTACTGGAAACACAGGTTTGGGCCCAGTCCGCGTCTTCCGACCTAGAAATGGGGCGGCCCGCGCCGAGACGTGGGCGGGGCCGTCTTTAAGGCGTAACCTCCCAAAAGGAGTCCCGCGACTCAAATGAGAAAACGCCCAGAACGGCAGTGAGGGGCGGGCTCGGCCCCGAGCGTCGCCACCCCGAGACCCCCACACGCGGCTGCGGACGCAGCACACCCGCTCGCGGGATCGCTGCCAGGGCTCCCAGGCTCCGCGACAGCGTCGTGCAGTTTTTGCAGAAGGCACAGCTCTGTGCTTTTAGGCTCATTTAATTTTCTAAAAACCATCACATGCAAGAGGGGTTCATAAACTCCAGGAAGATCTGTTGTGCAGGGGAGATTCTTAGGGGAAGAGGATTCAAAACGGGAGAGCCTGCGACTTAGCGCTGCTCCGCCTAAATGGACAGTTGCGTTCAGTCTCACTTCTTGGTTGATTTCATAAAATGAGTCATAACTTATGTCTAATTCACAGGAACAAAGGCTGGACTCCCGCCTCTGGCTCAATGGCCAGGAGACCCAAGTACCAATGTGTGCTCATGAGGTGGCCCCGCCTGACATCCAGTGGTTCGGGGTCTCTCAACTGGTTCTCACCATCAAGAGAACATCTTCCCATCACCCGAACCTACAGCTAACAAAGGGGCAAAAAAGGGAACTGCTGAGCCCCAAGGAGGCACCACAAGAAGGAGCACCAGTAAACACTGCCACAATCACCTCTGCCCATGTTCCAGTGGCCAAAACGCATTTGCATGGTCCCAAAGGGAGTGTAAGGGAGGTCCTTGTGGGCGTCCAGGTCAAGACAGTATTGGTGGACGCCTAATAGGTTTCTATCGATAGATAGCACAATCCCTCACATGCCCATTTTATTGTTCACCATCTATACTAATTTTTAAGATTTACAATTTATTTATGCATATAAGAACTGGAGTGTAGGGCCTCTCCTGGTGGCGCAGGCGGTTGAGCACCGCGCTGCTAAGCTGTCCGCAGCCTCTGCAGTGCTGGTTCGATCCCTACCGGCCAGCGAGGGTCCCACATGGCGCCACAGACCTCTCCTGTTGCGTCCACTACTCCCCTCAGCAGTGTATTTCATTGGTCTGCCTGTTCTGTTCCCCGCTGTGTCTGGTGAATCCTCTCACCCTCCCATGGATCTGGCCTGTATCCCGGTTCTTGTATAAATAAATCTTTTAAAAAAATAAATAAATCTAAAAAAAAAAAAGGGTGTAGGCCAGAGGGTGCGGGGATGAGAGGATTCACCAGGGATAGAGTGGGGGACAGAACAGGCGGATTGACTGAAATACACTGCTGAGGGGAGCAGCGGGTGAGTCAGGAGAGGTCTGCTGTGCCATGTATCTCTCTGGCCGGGGATCGAACTCATGCTGCAGTGGCTGGCAATAGCTTCATAGCGCTGAGACTAACCCCTGGGAGGGTTAGCACCACCAGAGAGGCCCACCATCTATAGTCATACACCCTTGTTAATGTGGGTGACATCTTCTGCAATGCAGATCCAAATAATGTCTCAAAGCCCAGGAGCGCTGTCTGTTGTGTATATCTCTGTTTCACACAACACAGTGTCTGTTCAAATACAGTATAAAGTTAGTAGAAGGAAATACTTAAGTTGTTGAAGAAATAAGTGCCAATAAATTTGTAAGTGTAAAAAATCACTTCTGGGGCCTCCCTGGTGGTGCAAGGGTTAAGATGCAACCTATGAAGCAATCTGCAGCCACTGCAGCGCAGGTTGGATTCCCGGCCAGCCAGGGGAGCTACCCACATGGCGCAGCAGACCTCTCCTGTCTTGCCCGCTACTCCCCTCAGCAGTGTACTTTGGTCAGTCTGTCTGTTCTGCTCCCCGCTCTGTCTCTGGTGAATCCTCTCACCCTCCTGCGCTTCTCTGGCTTGTACCCCGGCTCTTGGATAAATAAAGTAAATCTTTAAAAAAAAAAATGCTTCCTTCAAGGGCTGCAACCGGACGACGTCCCCCATAGCGGGTAGACAGGCTGCGGCGAACAGGCTGGGCCCCAGGCCCACGCGCCTGACCCTGCTCCACAAGGCGGCCGTTTACAACACGCTTCATTCAACTCTGAGACGTGGCACGCAGCCGTGAATGGGGGACAACCCTTTCAACTCTCACAATCCAAGGGTGGCACCACTGAGCCTTCCGGGACTCACCAGCCCCCCCATGGCTCAGGCAGTAAAGGCAGCGGGTGGGACAAAGTGTGAGTACAAAGGAGGTACAAAGGAGAGCTTGGGGCTCGAGCTCCCAGAGCTGGGTCCCTGTGGGGGGGGGGTGGGGGGAGAGGCAGCTCCCCTGCGGGCCCAGGCCCTCCCTCTCGTGGGAGCCCACAAAGCCCACGACCTTGACCTTGACCTTGACCACACCTGCCGCAGCACACCTTTCATAGCCAATTATGCACATTTACTGAGGAGTTAGATAACCCCGCATTCTGAAGTATTGTCTTTGTTGAGCCAAAGGCTACAAGTTTCACTGGCAGGAACACAGCGTTCAGGAGCAGCTGCTGACATACATTCAGTGGAAACACACACACTGGCCTGGCCGTTACATCTTTATAGAAATAAGGGCAAACAAAGGCAGTATTTGCAAGTCAAATGACCCGAGGACACATAAGGAGGCAAATCTTTTCTCATCATTCTCCATCACCACCAAATTAAATCCTGACTACTTACTTTTAAAGGATTTCCACTGTGACATAAACCATTATTTTACTTAAGATGCTTTACATGTACAAAACTTTACCAAAAACTGGCTTTTTTGTTGTTGTAGCAAACTGTACTTGTTAAGTATCCATTAAAAGACAGTTGAAGATAATAATTTAGTCCCATTCGGGTCACTGTGAAGAAGAGTTAGCATCACGGGAGGGTTCCAATCATTCGAAAGTGTCAAATGAGAAAAGGCAGTTACAGCTAAAAATAGGTCCTGGTTCTGCAGCCTGGTTAATGGCCTCCAGTCCCTGGTCAAGCACATCCTGGTCAGCTATACAGCCTCGGGCAGTGTCTTGTCTGTGCCTCAGTTTTCTGACCTATAAAATGTGGATAACAGGGCCTCCCTGGTGGTGCAAGGAGTTAAGCACAGCACTGTGAAACTATCTGCAGCCACTGCATCAGGAGTTCGAACCCTGGCCAGCCAGGGAGCTACCCACATGGTGCAGCAGGCCCCTCCTGCTCCCCTCAGCAGTGTTTTTCAGTAGATTCGCTCCCCACTCTTGTCTCTGGTGAATCCTCTCACCCCCACACCCCTGGCCTGTCCCAGCTCTTTATGCATTAATAAATCTTTAAAAAAAAATGAGGATAACATTACCTGCCACATAGACTTGTGAAGAAGATTAACAGTTGATGTGTAAAAGACATGAAAAACAATGGCTGATACTAACACGGCATGTGCTCCATGGGTGCTCCAGCGTGATGACAGGGTAAGTGCGAGAGCGCAGAGATAACGGATGCAGAGGAGATGTGGAAGGATGAACTGGGTACTGGACATGAAAACTATTCAACCTGCAGACATGGATTTGGGTGAATGCTGTGTATTACTGAGAGCAAACTTCTTGAGAGGGAATTAACTCACTCACGGAGAACACAAGTGAGAAAAGCAGTGGCCAAGGAATGAATCTGTTTAACAGGTGGGAGGGAGAGGCTGTCCACCTGAAGAAGGGCAGGACTCACAGAAACCAGCAAAGGCCTTCGACTCAGAGAGGCGGACACCAGCAAAGGGCCCCATAATGAAGGGGTGGGTGGGACACAAAGGCGCTTTGGGAGAAAAGGTGATGTCAATAGAAGGTGGCGGAAGCCATTTTTACTCCAGGGGGTTGGAGGGACTTCAGGTGAGGGGACAGGCGTGGGTGGACAGGGCAGTGGCGCAATGACCAGGAGAGAGAGGACAGAAGCAGAGTCCTCTTGGCGAGTGGAGCAGAACGTGCTGGGGTGACAGAGACACGCACACAGGCACAGACCGTGAGGACGGAGGGGATCGAGAGGACACGTCAGAGATCAAGCAGTGGGGGTGGCCTAGACAAGCTGGGGTGGGGCTGGAGGTGTTCAACCACGAGGATAAACACTCCTGGAAGAGGAGTGACCCGGCTCTGAGGACGTCACGGGAGTTAGAGTCACGCACAAAGCTGTCCCGCAGGACACAGCTCGCGGCATCCGAGGCTCCCTCAGTCATGAGAACTGCACTGAGGACACTGCACGCCCCTCCCTGGGTAATTTGGGATTTCTTTTTTTTTTTTTTTTTTTTTTTTTTTAATAGAGGCATGTTTTTATTTATTTATTTATTTGTTTGTTTCTTTGTTTATACATGCACTGGGTACAGTCAGAAATGCGGGAGGGTGAGAGAATTCACCAGAACCAGAGCAGGGAGCAGAGCAGGCAGAAGGACCGAGGTACACTGCTGAGGGGAGCAGCGGGCGGCAGGAGGTCTGCACGCCATGTGGGACCCTCCTCCGGTGGCCGGGAGCAGCCGGGGATCGAACCGGCGCCGCAGAGGCCACGGGCAGCTTCGCAACCCAGCGCTCAACCGCTGCGCCACCCAATTTGGGATTTCTAGTGCAACGTCAAGGCTAGCCACCAGAGAACCATGGCACTGGACTGCAGTTCCTCTGGATTCTCAGTCTTTTTCAGCTTTATAACTAGGCAAAGAAAACACAATACATATAAAAGGAACAGACAGAAATTAAACAGCTCAAAAATCAAAAACCAAAATGAAAAGTCAAAGCGCAAATTGGATATGAGAGAGAAAAGAATGAGGCAGCTAAGAGAGATCAATGGAAATGAAAACATTTGAGCAATAAAGAGAAAGCAGACAAAGGCACGGAGGGACAGACAGGGGGGTAGGGAAGGCGGGCGTTGAGGGACAAGAACGAAAGATCAACCATTCATGTTACTGGAGTCCTTGAAAGAGAGGAGAGAACTGTGAGGCTGAAAAAATACTTGAATTAAAGGAAAAGCTTCCCCAAACCTGGCAAAGGGCATACACTAACAGATAAAAAAAGCTGAACATACATCAAACAGGATGCCCAAGATATTTCACAACAGGACGCACAATCCCATGTCTGAACTGCTGACAGAAAGCAGCTTGACAGAAAGACTGCCTCAGAGACACGAGACTGACAGGACAGACAGCAGCCAGCTTCTCACCTGACACCGGGGGGACAGAAGGAGATACCGTCTCTCAAGTACTGACAAACCTGACCCCAAATTTTATATCCAATAAAAATAACCTTGGAGTGAGGAGGAGACAGCCATTTTTAAGATGAAGGAAAACAAAAACATTTATCCTAGAAGACTATAAGAGCCCACAAAAAAGAAAGAATATTAACAGAAGAAATCCTGGGATTTCATGAAGAAAGATTCATTCTTCATGAATGGAATGATTAAGGAGAGGTAAAAAGACTATTTCTCATGAGTTCTGTAAAAGTACCTTTGCCGGTTGAAGCAAAAACGAGACCATCATCCAACACGGTGGTGTGTGTGAGAGGAGTCGCGAGGGGACCCCCAGAAGCAAGGCGCTCATGGCCACGGCCATGCCTTGCGATGTCGAAGCGCAGGGCAGCACAGTCACGCATGCACACTATCTCTGTACCGGAGAGATCCAAAGAGACTCTGAATCCTAGGTATAGCAAGCGGAATTCTAAAAATTAGCATCACCCCCAGGAAGGCAAAACAACAGAACAGTAACAGAGAACAGCAAACAGAACGAAAGCAAAAAACAAGTCAGTAAAAGACTTAAGCCCCAATGTATCAAAAAATAGTTGAAAGTTAAATGGTCTAAATACACCAATTTAAAAATAAAAATTGGTAAAATGGTTAAAAAGAAAGCAAGACCGAGTGTGTGTTGTTCGCAGAGACTAACTTCAAATCTAAGTTTCGGGGCATACAGACATGGCTGAAAATAAAGTTAAGGCAAATTAGAAACCATGCCAACACGAAACCAAAACTACGTTAGCGGCTAAGTTAATAGCAGGTAAAGGACAGTTCAAGGCCCAACGAATTTACAGAGGCGGACAGGAACACCATGGAGAGCTCAAGCAGTCACTACCCCAAGATGACAGAGCAATCCAGTGTGGGTCTTCACCAAACAAGGGGGCTTTGAAATACATGAAGCACATGAAGGGGCATGTGAAGAATGAGTGTAGGACTGCCACAGCCTCCCAGCTGCTGATCGAAACGCCACACAGGAAGTCAGCAGGGATCTAGAAACATGAATAGGGCCTCCCCTGGTGACACAGCGGTTGAGCGCTGGGCTGTGAAGCTGCCTGCAGCCTCTGCAGCGCCGGTTCGTTCACCAACCCTCAGGACCATGCAGGTGTTTATACAAACTCTGCCCACACACAGAACACACGTTCTTTTCAAGCAGGCTTACGGAAGATTAAGCAAGACAGACTGTATCCTGGGTGACGGAAGGAACCTCGACTAATTTAAACAATCAAACATAAAACAAAAACAAATCAGTAACAAAGAGCATGAAATATCCCAAACACTGAGAGATTAAACCATTTAGTTCTAAATTAAAAAAAAAAAAAAAAAGTAAAACTAAATGAAATGTATGAAAATACACGGGGTAAAGCTAAAAGCCGGGGCTGGAGAGGAAAACCGTTAACAGCGCAATGGCAAAATACAGCAACTCACTAGCTGAAGCACCCTTGCCAGGGAGAAGCGGAAGAAAAGCCACCGGGGAGGAAAGCAGACAATACAGTGCACGGCGGAGAGACAACAGGGAAAGCCATGATGTACAGTGCTACTTCTTTGAAATGATCGATAAAATTGATAAATGTCTAAAAAGACTGAGAGAGAGTTGACACATTTCCAGTATCAGGATGGGAAGTTTTACTGCCAAAAAAAAGAATGACAAAGACATACCTGAAACAAATAAAATTTAGGCAGAACAATTCCTAAAAAATGACAAAGTATAAAAATTCATTGCAATTGAAATAGATACTCTGAATAATTCTATACATATTAAATAAAATAAATACATATTTAAGAAGCATCCAAAAGAAAAATATCCAGACAGAAGAACGCTACCAAACTTAAAAAAAATAAAATAAAAGCAAAACCAATTCTAAAAACTGTTTCCCAAATACCAGAAGGAAAACCATGCAACACAGGAGCTCTGGCTGGGAGGCCAGTTTTACCTAAACACCAAAATCAGACAATGACAGCACAAAAACAAAAAAGACAAAAGTGAAAATGAAAACCACATATTGCTAATAGAAGAAAATTTCCTCAACAAAGACTAGCATATTCAATACTGCAATATAATATATAAAAATAATTATATTCCATGGCCAACTGGGGCTTATTGCAAGGATACAAAGCTGGTTCAACATTCAAATCAATGCAAACGGATCACATGAACAGGCTACAAAGAAAAAACACAAGACTCTATCAATTGAAATAGAAATGCATTTGACAAAATTCAATACCCATTCATGATGAGAAAAATCTCTCAGCAAATTAGGATTATGTGAAACTTTCTGAACTTGGTAAGAAATCTTCATGAAAAAACCTTACACCATCACATTGAATGATGAAAAACAATGCTTTCCCCCTGTATCAGGAGCCAGGAAAGGGTATTCTTTTTCACAACTACTATTCAACATCCTATTGTAAATACTAGATAATACAGTAAAATGAAAAAAGGGAATAAATATACCGATGAGAAGAAATGAAATTCTCCCCATTAGCAAGTGATACTGCTATGTGGGAAACCTCAAGCAATCTAAAGAAATGACTACAGGTACATTGCAGGGTAACAGCTTCCAAAAAAAAATTTGTATTTCTGTGTCCTACCAAAGACTGTGTGGAAATTGAAAAAAGCAATGCCACCCATAATGACCAAAATTTAAAAAAAAACCCAAGATATAAATCTTACAAAAACCGTACAGGACCTGTTATTGACATTTATAAAACAGTAACAAAGTCAGTCAAGCAAAACTTAAATGAACGTAGAGACAAAATGTTCATGAGCTGGAAGCTCAACGCAGTAGACGCTGACTTTCAATCCACCGATTATAACTCAGTTTCTATCAACATTCAACAAAAGATCACTTTTGGGTAAAACAGACAGGAGCTTCCAAGAATTACATGGAAATTCAAAGCAACTAGGAGTGCTACATGAATCTTCAGTATGGGAAATGAGGAGTCACTCGACCCAATGACAAGATTTACCACAGAGCGACGGCAAGGAAGCGAAGCAACAGCACCAGCCAAGAGAAGGCTGCACATGAGGTCTTTAGAGCCACATGAAGAAAGGGTTTGTTGACTAAAAAGCAAAGCCTCAAACTCTCCTAACTGGTGCAATAAGACGTGCCCATTCATTTGTGCATTTTATCTCAACTACAAAGGGGTGTGGTGGTTTAGGCCTTCGTAACTCTCCCCCAAGTTAAGGTGCTGCAGGGCAGATACGGGTTTAGAACAAGAGACACTGAAAGTTCTGAGGCTGGCAGAGCGGCCCTCCGCCGCCTGGCTTCACGGGCGCTGGACAGCAAGGACTGTCTACACAGGACACGAGGAATCTCAGTCCTTTACCTCTGAAGTGAATCTGTTCTCCTGCCACCTAAACTAAAGGAATCCATGACAGAACGCCATAGGCGTGGCAAGGAAATCTGAAGGAACTATGACAAGTTTCAGTTTCTCTTCTAGTCTCTCCCTCCCTTTAAAAAAATTTCCTGAGATAACACTGCGGAGTAAACTAAGGAGAAAGATGGAGCTGAAAGTTTTCCTAAGTACATAATAATCATTATGTCTGTCTCCTTGATGATTCCTGCATGTGGGGCAGGGAACCAGGCGGGGTCAATTTCCATTCTTCAGATGGCAACTGACATCCTGCAACAGAAAATTTTCTCACAGGGAAGAAAACTGAGGGGTTTCTCTTTGGTATGAATGATCCGATTCTGAGTACGAGGCTTCCTCAGGCAAAAGACTTTCCTCAGTGGTAACATTCAAAAAGTCCTTTCCCGACAAAAGTTCCTGGAGGTCAACTGACGTCTGCCCGCTCGTGTAGGGTTTTCTCACATCTGTCACACCGACAGGGTTTCTCCCACTGTGAATCCTCTGATGCTGAGTGAGGGATGAACTTCGACTGAAGGCCTTTCCACACTCACTGCACTCGTAGGGCTTCTCTCCAGTGTGGATGACAGAGTGTCGGATCAGGTTTGTGCTCCAGCAGAAGGATTTCCCGCACTCCATGCACTCATAGGGCTTCTCGCCACTGTGAATCCGCTGGTGCCGCGTGAGGCCTGACCTGCGGTTGAAGGCTTTTCCACACTCTGTGCACTCATAGGGCTTCTCCCCAGTGTGGATGCTGAAGTGTCGAATCAGGTCTGCCCGGTTGCTAAAGGCTTTTCCACACTCTTTGCACTCAAAAGGCTTCTCTCCGGTGTGGGCCCTTTTATGCAAGATGAACGTGGAGCAGTGGGTGAAGGCCTTTCCGCATTCAGTGCACACATAGGGCTTCTCCCCAGTGTGGATCCGCTGGTGCCTCTTGAGGTAAGACCTGTGGTTGAAGGCCTTCCCACACTCGAGACACTCGAAGGGCTTCTCCCCTGTGTGGATGACGTAGTGGTGGATGAGGGCTGCGCTCTCGCAGAAGGCTTTCCCACACTCACTGCACTCATAGGGCTTCTCTCCAGTGTGGCTCTGCTGGTGCCACATGAGGTATGACCTGTGTTTGAAAACCTTGCCGCACTCGAAGCACTCGTAAGGGTTCTCGCCACTATGGATAATATAATGTCGAATGAAACCTGGCCTATCTCGGAAGGCTTTTCCACACTCTTTGCACACAAAGGGTTTTTCTCCAGTGTGGCTCCTGTTATGCAAGACGAAAGTGGAGCGGTGGGTGAAGGCCTTTCCACACTCACTGCACTTGTAAGGCTTCTCACCACTGTGAATGCGCTGGTGTTGTGTAAGGTGGGACTTGCGGTTGAAGGCCTTGCCACACTCCATGCACTTATAGGGCTTTTCCCCCGTGTGGACCATGTGGTGCTGCAGGAGGTAAGTGCTCTTGCTAAAGGTTTTCCCACACTCCGTGCACTCATAGGGCTTCACTCCAGAGTGAATCCTCTCATGACGAGCAAGGAGGCGTTTCTTGTTAAAAACCTTCCCACACTCACTGCATTTAAAGACATTTTCCTCCTCCGGAATCACGAGTTCTTTACCTGATTCACATGAATTAAGGTCAAGCACGGCAGCCTCCGGTGGGGCTGGCTCCTGTGCCATCCTTGATCCCACACCCCGGGCTGTGCCTGAGTTGTCATGCCCAGGACTCGATTTCCCAGGGCTCGTCTCCTTCCAAGCACCTCTCTCTGGCCTCAAGTGTTCTTCCTGCACTTCTGACGGCCCATCCTGGTCCTGGGTATGGCTCAGCTGGGAGTCTTCTGGGGCTTCTTGTATTAGCGGCTCATGAAATGAGGGCCTCTCAGATAGACCTGGCTCATGAACGGGAGGTTCTGTGGTCTTGAGTTTTCCTTTGTAACCTGAAAGAAATCCAACACACATCAAGGTCTGCTGGTATTTTTAACATAGACCCAAAAAAGCAGCATTTCAACAACAACAAAAAGATGAAAACAGCAGTTAAAGGTCCAGGGCGTGGAGCCATGAGGTAACAATTGGGCCTGCGGAAGGAGGGAGCACAGAGAACTGAGTCATGAAAGCAATATTTCAATCAACTGTGCTTATGGACCGTGCTCAAGAAGAGTCTGGAACCCGGAGGTGAAATTCCTAGGTTAGCAATACTGCACGCAGGGATGACCATACAGGGGCACCAGGAAGGTATCAAATCCCTGAGGACATGGGAGCTCAAGTTTGAAAACACCCCAAAAACTATCCTTGACAAATAACGGATGCAGTTCCTCTAAAGAAAGACTGTACAACGATCATCTTCTAGAAGACTAAATAACTAATGAGATACAAAGAAGATCACAAAAACTATCAAAAAACAAAAAGCAATGACCAAAAAAGAGCAGAAAACATTTAAAAAAAAAAAGACGGAGCAGAAAAGTGTAACTGAAATGAAAACTTCCCTGGATAGCTTCAAAGGGAGCTATGAACAGGCAGAAGGCAAATCAGTGGACTTGAAGGTAGGAAAATGGAAACTGTTGAGTTCTGAGGCAAAGAAGAGAGGAAGGAGAGAGAACAAGTGCAAGGGACCTGTCAGCCATCAAGGGAGCCAAGAGACTCTCTGTGGGAGGAGAAGGGGCCAGTCAGCATTCCTGAAGAAACACCTGAAGGTTTCCCAAATTTGACAGAACTCTGTGAACTCTAGAGAAGCTCAATGAACTCCAAGAGACTGACTCCAAGAAATACGATAATGAAATTTCTGAAAACCTGAGATAAAAGAGAACCTTCATAACAACGCTGAAGCAATCTCTTCCAGTCAAGGAATTCTCAGTAAGATATTCAAAAGACTTCTCATTAGAAACCTGGGAGCCCAGGACCTCCCTGGGGGCCCAGGGGTTAAGTGTCAGAAACCCCACCAATCCCCACCAAGCAATCCTCTCCTGTCTCCCCACTGCTCCCCTCAGCAGTGTATTTCCGTGGATCTGCCTGTTCTGTTCCCCACTCTGTCTCTGGTGAATCCTCTCACCCTCCACATCTCTGGCCTGTACCCCAGCTCTTTTATGCATTAAAAAAAAAAAATCAAAGTATTGATATTTTAAAAAGCAAATAGATGAAGCTTTCTCCTTCCCTGGAATCACAGAGTCGGGGGGAAGTTGCAGCCCTCTGATCAGGCTGGCTTCCCTAGTAACCAGCAACCACCCTAAAGGGTTTTCCAAAAGTTACCCCCATGAGCAAAACAAGAGCTACTTCCATCACTCACAATACTCAGGAACCGCCCAGTGGAACTGTGGAGAAACACAAAATCTTGAACATCAGAGCACCCCCGCCAGCATATCCAGGAGCAGCGGTAGGCGGGTGATGCCTCTCCTCTCCCTGTGCACAGCTCAGCCCACTCCCCAGGCCCAGGCTCCGTCTACAGGGCCTCCCGCCTGCCCCCTCGGACGCCCACCTGGACAGCCGCCTTGGGAGAGAGCTTCCTTCACTGCCCACAGCTCGTGCCCGTGCTCCAGCTGGCCGAACAGCTCAGGTCCAGGCACAGGATACCCTGTTCATGGAGAGAGGACACGGGACTGCTGAAGGAAATAACTACATAAAACCTCCTTATGTGCCACTTCAGGATGTGGACCAGGCCTCCGATGAGGCCCCCACACCCACACCAGACACCCGGGGCGCGCCGCTCCGTCATAGCTGCTTACTCCAATGCCAAGTGGCGCGCATACAGAGAACACAGCCGGCTCCACAGGACCGTGCCACACACGGAAGTGCATTCTGTGGTGGGAAAACGGCAATAAACAGACATACTTAAATAGTCACTAATTTCAACCAAACAAGGTATGTATCTTCATTCACCTACATCTTTTTATCAGATCCTAAGTAAAGTTTTACCGTGTTGCTTTTTTTTTTTCCCTTTAAAGATTTACTTTTTTATACTTACAAGAGCTGGGGTACAGGCCAGAGGTGCGGGAGGTGAGAGAATTCACCAAAGACAGAGTGGGGAGCAGAACAGGTGGATCTAATGAAACACACTGCTGAGGGGAGCAGCGGGGAGACAAGAGACGACTGCCTCGCGATGTGGGTAGCTCCCTGGCCAGCCAGGGATCGAACTCATACTGCAGAGGCTGCGGATTGCTTCATAGTGCGGTGCTTAACCCCTTGTGCCACCAGGGAGGCCCCTTTTTTTTTTTTTTTTTTTTAAAAAAAAGACTTAGTTTTGCATACAAGAGCTAGATTGCAGGCCAGAGATGTGGGGGGTGAGAGGAGTCACCAGAGCCAGAGTGGAGAGCAGAACAGGCGGATCCACTGAAATCCACTGCTGAGGGGAGCAGCAGGGAGACAGGAGAGGTCTGCTGCGCCATGTGGGTAGCTCCCTGGCCAGGATTGAACTCAGGCAGCAGTGGCTGACGACAGCTTGATAGTGCTGAGACTTTAACCCCAGCGCCACCAGGGAAACCCCTCACAGTGATGCTTTTATAGGTTATAGAAAAATCAGAATCCAGCGGCTTCCTCACATCATCCCCAGCAAGCATGTATCATGACCAGCACCATTTAACACATGAAGGACCAAGGCTTAGGCAGATAAACTGACTTTCCAGAAAGCACAGAGTGGGCGCATGGCATAGCCACTATGGACACCGAGGTCTGGCCGTCTGTCCTCTGGTCTGTCCACCATAAAGCTACACAACTTGATTCCAGAAGGTGCTGAGTCCAGGCATGAGCAAAACAAGAAGCCTGGTGAGTGAGAGTATTTAACAGCAGTGGTGACAGTAGGGTGTCAATTGCTGGCCACACCAGGCATTGTCTGAGCCCGTCACATAAGTCAGCCATTAACCATTTCTACAGTCCTAGGCAGGAGATGTCATGTTATCCCCAACTTACCAACCAGCACACAGGCTCAGTAAGTTGCCCAGGGCCTCATAGTTTTTAAAGCATGGAGCTAGGACTAAACACCAGACGCATGGCTCCCGACCCTGGTCTCCCAAGCACCACATTAAGGAGTGACTAACCCTGTGTGAGGGGTGGGGGTCAGCAGTCTGAGCCCAAGTGAAGGGTGGTGTTGAGACAGGGATATGAACTGAGCAGATTCACCCTCAAGCAACAGGTAAGGGGGAGAGAAGGAATAGCAGTACATTTGGAGATTTCAGCATTTCATGAAGTTCTAAGAAATAACACTTAGGGATGCAACTCAGAGATATGGTCATATATGGACATTCACAGGTCCATCAAGTCATCTACTATCATCCATATTTCCTGGGGGAGAAAGAACTTTCTACAAAAAAGTTAGAGAGCACAGCCTTATAAAAGGCGCGTTCTAGGGCTTCCCCGGTGGCGCAGCGGTTGAGCGCGGGGTTGCGAAGCTGCCCGCAGCCTCTGCAGCGCCGGTTCGATCCCCGGCTGCTCCCCGGCCACCAGAGGAGGGTCCCACATGGCGCGCAGACCTCTCCTGCCGCCCGCTGCTCCCCTCAGCAGTGTACTTCGGTCCTTCTGCCTGCTCTGCTCCCCGCTCTGGCTCTGGTGGATTCTCTCACCCTCCCGCGCTTCTGACTGTCCCCAGTGCTTGTATGAATAAATAAATAAATAAATAAATCTTAAAAAAAAAAAAAAAAAAAGGGTTTATTAAAAAAAAAAAAAAAAGGCGCGTTCTATACTAAGTCAGACTGTATGACGACTCACTGAAATAAGTTTTCTTGACTCTGCTGAGGGTCACATGAGAATCAAAGGGTGGAGCAGAAACAGTGCCTTATAAAGGCCTCTCACGCAGCCAGTGCTCACAGGACACAATCACACTGTGACTATTCCCACCCACTCCTAAAAGTGACTTACTTTTCATTTTCTTAGATTCCTTCCAAAACAAAATCCTGTGTCACTTTGGTAAATGGTAAACACAAGAGTCACTTGCCTTGATGGCAGCTCACCCTTCAAATATAGCAGTGAGGGGCCTCCCTGGTGGCACAAGGGGTTAAGCACAGCACTATGAGGCAATTTGCAGCCTCTGCAGCACAGGAGTTCAATCCCCAGCTGGCCAGGGAGCTACCCACATGGCGCAGCAGACCTCTCCTGACTCGTCTGCTGCTCCCCTCAGCAGTGTGTTTCAGTCGGTCTGCCTGTTCTGTTCCCCACTCTGTCTGTGGTGAATCCTCTCACCCCCTGCACCTCTAGCCTGTACCCCAGCTCTTATAAGCATAAATATATAAATCTTTAAAAAAATTATATGGCAGTGAAATCAAAACAATGTTTTAAGGCTCAGTGAGTTCCCCCTGTTCAGAGAGGAAATTAGCAAAGGTTGGGGTAGAGGACATACAGTGTTAAGATCACTGAACCCACATTTTTTTTTAAAAGATTTATTTATTTATGCATACAACAGCTGGGGTACAGGCCAGAGGTGCAGGCGGGTGAGAAGATTCACCAGAGACAGAGCGGGGAACAGAACAGACAGACTGATGAAATACACTGCTGAGGGGAGCAGCGGGCGAGACAGGAGAGGTCTGCTTTGCCGTATGGGTTTCTCTCTGGCCAGCCGGGGATCGAACTCGTGCTGCAGAGGCTGCGGACTGCCTCATAGTGTGGTGCTTAACCCCTTGCACCATCAGGGAGATCTGAACCCAGACTTTACTTCAACAACAAAGAGAAGGGTGTCTCTCAGTGCCCCAGATGAGGTGTCTACCAACCTCAGCACGGCTGACACCCTAACTCTCGCACCTACAAGAGGCCTGTAGCAGCTCCATCCTAGTTGTGAAAACCAAAGATGTTTCCAGACTGAGTTTCCAGTCGTATCCTACACTGTGGATTTACAGCCCCGTGACCCCAAAATTCAAGGATCTGAGGTGATTATCCTCAGAGAAACCTGTGTTCTCCTTCTTGGACAGGAAGACCCACTGCTGAGAAGGGCTGTCCTGTCCATCAGAGGGCATTAAGACCATCTCTGGACTCCAGCACTAGATGCCTGTACGACCATCACCCCCAGCTAACGTCCAAAACTGGCTGCAGACATTGCTGTGTCTCCTGGGGGACAAAACCACCACCTGTTGAGCAGCCCTTCTCGCACCTCTCTCTAGTACTGGTAGAGAATCTGGACCCAAACTTGGGAAGCGAGGGATGATCATGAAGGCACATGAGAATAAAGCAGCCCTCAAGCCCAAGCCCTGTTGAGAACAATACCTGATGCCACTGAGGGCAAAGGCTTCCTGAGGCCTGCCTCACTCCCCTTTTCTTAGAGACCATCCCATCACCACAACCCTGCTAACCTGGCTGGACGGGACAGCAAAGCCAACCAGGCTCACTAAGATCCCTCTCTGGAATGTGGACAGAGGGAGTCTGTGCTGGGCACTGGGGCAAGAGGTCCAGGAAATTATACTCTGGGTGCCAGTTCTTCCTCGAGGACCTCCTATCCCTACCCCAGGACAACTGCACAGAAAAAAACAAAATATAAATATGCAAAGAAGTAGAAAAGGGCCTGGGCTGGCTACTCCTGTCACAACTCACTGAGGCAAAAAAAAAAAAAAACCAACAACATTCTGAAAAGGCAATGACAAGCAGACCCACAGAGACACTGGACTTGAGAAACCCCGAACACAGAGCACAACCATTGTGGATCCAGTTCCCCTTCAGAGCCTGTCTGGAATTTCTGCCTTGGGGTTCTACAGGACACCCCCATCTCTTTCTACCTTTGAGGACCAAAGGGCACTACGTTTCTTCCCAGAGAGACTCAGAGAGACCAGCAACAAGAATGAAGTCTACAAAGTGACTAAAATTCTGGGGACGAGGAAGGGAGGGCCCCAAAGGCCTTCCTACCCAGCCAGGATGGAGTCAGAGTCTGAAGGAAGGAACTCACCGCCCACCACATGGTGGAGAGGGGACGCCTTACCCAGGGACAGCAGGAGCCTGCAGTTTTCCACCATCACCTCCTGGTACAGGATCCTCTGGGCCGGGTCCAGCTGCGCCCACTCCTCCTGGGTAAAAGTCACGGCCACGTCATCGAAGGTCACAGACACCTGCAGCGTGAAACACAAGTAGACGTGTTGGCCGGAGGGCACTGGGCGGGATCCCAGCCGGTCTTGGCATCCCCGATGGAGGTGCAGAGACCAAGCGCCTCATCAGCGAGCACCACCTGAGGGCCAAGCTCTGGGGGAGGCTCAAGGGGAGGTGGACGCTACTTTGGACATAACACACTAACGGAAGAGAAGACGCCTCCTACTGGGGAGCCACTGGACAGTCACAGGAGACGTTGGGGTGACATGTGGGCTGTGAGATACACAGAAGAAAGTCTCCGGGACCTCGCAGGAAAGCCGAAGTGACCATGACACCAGTCTCGGTGACAGCAGCAGTACCGAGTCTCAGGGTGCCCATCAGGTGTGTACTCAAGCTGAGGAACTCACATTATATATTGAAACAGAAAAGTGTTAGCTTTTCAGCCACTGTGTCTCCTGACTACACCCTTCACACGAAGCTTATCTCGGTAGGTCACCTCCACCATCTACACTTTCTCCTCAATAGGAAACGGCCAGCGGCTGCAGGGACACACCCCCACGTTGAAGAAGCCCGCTGGTTAACCAGAAACAGCTAATCATCGCTTCGCTCTGGACGAACAGCCCCCACTGTGCACATCTATCACTTCCATGCTCCAAGGCCGACTCAGACGCCACCCGCAGTGGTCACTGCGCTTTCCACCTCTCTCGCCAGTTTTCTGAGTTGGTATTTCCACTAGGCCGTGGCAAATGAACCGACTCTGCAACTGGAACCCTAAACACGCCCTCCGGCTGTGCTGGATTAACCCCCATCACGGGGGTTCTCCTGGGCCATTCGGGGCCGGGGATGAGGGAAGAGAGCTCAACTCGGGGCCTGAAGCGGGCACCAGGACGCGCGGCTCCGCGGCACACCCGCGGGGTCGGCCGCGGCTGGAGGAGGGGCGGGTCCCGGAGGTCACGCGCGGATCCGCGGCCGCCGGCAGGCAGGGAGGCGCGGGCGAGGGCGAGGCTCTCCGCGCGCACCGCCTCTCCGGCCTGAGGCGACAGCGACGCCCCCGCCACGCCCGCGCGGCGCACGGTACCGCGCCCCCCGGCCCGGGCGCGCCCCCACTCACCTGCGCGGGGCCCGGCGCGGCGGCCGCCACTGCGGACCCGGGGGGGCGCGCGGGGCCCCGGCCCGACGGCCGCACGGGCCCCGCATGGGGACCCTCGCCGCCCGCTGCCCCGGCCGCGCCGGCCGGCCGCTCATTTCCGCGGCCACACGCGAGCAGCGCCGCCCGCCGCCGCCTCCACCGTGGAAGAACCGTCGCGCGCCAATGACGTGGCCCGAGCGGCGGAAGCCCCGCCCCCGCGGCAGGAAGCGCCCGTCCTGGGCTCTCATTGGCCCCGCCTGGCCGACGCGCGCGCACAGCCTTATGGGACGCGACTCTGCGCTAGGGCGCGTCCGCGGGCGACGGGAAACGGGCCGTCCTCCCCGGTGCGCCCGAGCACCGCCCCCGGGGGTTTCCATAAAGGAGCCGCGGACTCTCCGCCAGGGGAGGGCGCCTGAGCCCTGCCCGGGCCCCCGCCGTGGACGCACGGACACCGACCCCGGAGCCGGCGGGGCTCGACGGGCGTCCGAGCAGGGTGGCGTCGTGCGGGGCGGGCACCATCCTAAGCCGTGCCGGGTTACCAGGTCCCGAGACCCCGGGCGACGCCGGGGAGCTGCGATTTCAGGCCGCGAGGCCGTCGGGGGCGTGAGGGTAGATGGATAAAGGCCGGGCTCTGCGCCCTGGACCGACCCCACCTTAACTGAGTTGCCGCCAAGAGGCCGACGGTCGCGGCAGTAACGTTGTTCCCGCGCAGAGTGGACCCTGTTTGACCGGAGTCCTGATTCTCGAACGGATAGAGTGGAAGAGTGGTTGGGTCCAAGGTACCCGGCACCACGAGGAGCGCGTCTGCGGAAGCACGGACTGTGGAGGGCAGGGTGGGCACCACCTTGGGCCCCTCTCTTGGGACAGAGTTTCTACAAAAAAAATAATAGATTCCACCCAGTGACACTAACTCACGCTGACCTCATGCAAAATGATTTTTATTAACATTTTGAATCTTAAAACACAACAAAGAGGTGAGATAGGAGTTAACTTCCCAGAACAAGCACAAAGGGTAGGAAGCAGAGAGGGCTCAGGAAGCCACCTGAGCAGAGGGAGGCATCACCCTCCGAGAGTGCAGCTGGACCCAGGGGTGCGCCAGGATCCGGGCCAAGGGCAGTCGCTCTGAGGGCTGGTATCTCAGAAGGCTGGAGATCAAGTCTTGGGCCCCTTGAGGCAGAGATGGGGGAAACCGTACATCTACCTGAGGTCAGGGAAGGAGAAAGAGAAATGCGGTTCTCTATGTTACTTAATCGCCCTTCAGGACAGTGTTCTGGCTCTCAGCAAACGCATGTGTGTCCCCCACGCGGGCTGGCCTAGCAGCCACCACCGACTAGCTTCCCCACAAATTCCCAGAGTGGCTGGCCATCTCACCTTGACAATTCGTCTGTAGGTCTCATTGTGCGTGGGGCTCTCAAAGGGGGGGTTTCCCACCAGCAGTTCGTAGCAGAGTACCCCGATGCACCACAGGTCCACCGTCTCGTTGTATGTTCTCCCCTCAATCATTTCTGGAGGCAAGTAGTCCAGAGTCCCACACATGGTCTTTCTCCTAGAAGGCAGAGAAGGGAGCACTGAGCAGAGAACAAGGGAAACCCTCCTTTCTTAGCTGCTAGTGAGATGGGAGACCCTAAAAGTCTTTGGTGTTCCAATCCTGCTTGGAGACACCAAGTTTTAATATATATATCAAGGTTCAGAGAAAACATATTTTGGAATTATCATAGTTATATTTAGCTCATGACCCAGAATGTTTCCAAAAGAATATTCTGGGCATCAAGGTCTGGAACAAACTGATAGCACGTCAAGAACCATGTAAATGAATTATGGTTTATTCATGTAGTAAAATATACTCCTGCAATCAAGAAGAATGGATACATGGAATGTTACTGATAACAAATTAACAGATCAAAAAGTAACAGATAAGGCTGAAACACATTCTTTAAATTATCAATTAAACATACACATTCTTTTTTTTTATAGAGGCATGTTTATTCTTTTATTATTTTATTTATTTGCTTGTTTGTTTTTTGTTTATACATGCACTGGGTACAGTCAGAAGCGCGGGAGGGTGAGAGAATTCACCAGAGCCAGAGCGGGGAACAGAGCAGGCAGAAGGACCGAAGTACACTGCTGAGGGGAGCAGCGGGTGGCAGGAGAGGTCTGCGCACCATGTGGGACCCTCCGCCGGAGGCCGGGGAGCAGCCGGGGATCGAACCGGCGCCGCGGAGGCTGCGGGCAGCTTAGCAACCCAGCGCTCAACCGCTGCGCCACCGGGGAGGCCCTAAACATACACATTCTTAAGAAGTAGTATTTAAATACATACCCAGGTTTGCATCCAGGTCTTACATGTGGAAGGAATTAAACTGCAGCCTAACTAGCACCCAGAGCCACCCGACCTCCACCTGACTCACCTTAAAGAGGGAGTGTGCACAGACCAGCCAAAGTCTGCAATCTTCACCTCACCCCTGTACCCCAGCAGCAGGTTCTCTGGCTTAATATCCCTGTGGATCACCTTCTTCTCATGGCAGTAGGTGAGCGCATCTGCCAGCTCCTCTATTATCTGTGTGAACAGAGCAAAAGTGTCTGGAAGTGGAAGATGCTAGTTTCCCTGAGGGAGCACGCTCACTGTGAATGTTCTATCATACTGGATCTTCCCTTTCCTGGTCACCAACCACATAACCCTCTTTAAAATACCACCATTGTGGCGGGGGGGGGCATTTCTTCTCCCCCATTTTATGTGGTTTTATACGATGGATGCTAAAGTAGACAGATTCTCCTCTGCCATAGCACAGCAGGTAGCCAGAGGACCTCCCGGAGCCAGTTAAACAGGCACCAGGCATCATGGAGCATCAGGCGTGAGAAAATGGTATGAAATCAGGAGGAAAACGAGATGACTCATACAGTCAGAGCAAGCTCATCCAACACTGCTGCTGGGGAGATCGTGGCTCTGGTGCCCACAGGAAGTCCTCGAGAAATCTCTTGCTTCCTATTTCTAAGCCAGTTGCTCTCATTTATTCTGTGAATTCCCTCAGTCTTTCAGTGTTTTCCTGTGTAAGCCTGAAATTAAAGTCCATAACAACCAAAGAACCCAAACTTACAAAAACATTAGTATTCTGGGGGTGCTCAGGATATCCAAATGTGAAACTGTAGGATGTGTGTGCCATTATGTAAATTCACAAAACAAAATTCAGAAATAAGGAAACACAGGAGCTTATGCACAGCAAAGTAAGTCAGAAAAAGACAAACACTGGATGATTTCACTTGTGGGGAATGTAGAAAAAGGAACGGATAAAACTAAAACAAACCCCAGAAATCTACAGAACTGAAGCTACTGAGGGGAGGGTGAGAGAAGAGAATCAGTGGGCTGTGGTGGATGACCAGTGTTTTGATGGTGGACTGTGGTTTTGCAACAGAGATCTGAAGAGGCGACCTTGCACCCCCAAATAACATACAATGTTGTCACCATTATTACCTCAACAAAAATACCACCAAAAAGTCAGAAATAAATGTAAAGGCAATCAGGTCGCACATGACAGCCGCAAGCAGTGGGCCCTGCCAGTGCACAGCAAACTCTGGGCCCTCAGCCCTGACCTCACCGTAGCTGTCCGCTGTTCATCTAACGTGCGGCTTTTCTGCAGCTCCTTGTAGAGCTCACCCCCGGGAGCATATTCCAGAACCAGGTACACCCGGCGTGCATCGTGGAAGTAGTTGTACAGGCGTAGGATATTGGGGTGTCTGGAGGGAGGAGGGAGCAAGAAGGTTCAGACTCCTCCCCGAGGTCCCACGGGGCACGGCCTTGCCGGGGCGGGGCGGGGCGGGGCGGGGGCGGGTGGGTAGGGAAGTCTTCCAGGGGGAAGCCGGGGCTGTTGGGCGGGAGTGAGGCAAGCGCCGGGTGGGCCTCAGGGCTGCAGGGAGACGGCCCCAGCGAAGCGCCGGCGCAGACCCCGGGCGGGACGGGGCTTTACCGCAGATGGGCCTGAATTTCGACCTCCCTGCGCAGCTGGTGCTCCAGCCCCTCCTTCTCTATCTGGGACTTGAAGAGGACCTTGAGGGCCACGAGGAAGCGGCTCTCCTTGAGGCGCGCCAAGTACACGTTCCCAAACTTCCCCTTGCCCAGGGGACGCCCGATCTCAAAGTCGTCGACGGCGAGGCGCCGCCTGGGGGGGGGGAGACTCAATTCGGCGCCGGCCCGGGGCTCCGCGTCCCGCGCCGCACGTCGCCGCCGCCGCCCTCCGTCCCTCCGTCCCTCCGGCCTCCCGGCCTCCTCCGCAGACGCTCACACGGTGGCGCCGGGCGGCGCGGGGTCTCCTGCAGCTTCTGCGGGCGAGAGACGGGCTGTGCGGCCTCGCGCGCTCCCTCCGCGCCCGCCCGCCCGGCCGTTGCCCCCACCTGCGGCCGGGACGTCGCCCGACTTCATCCCGGCTGTGGGGCGGCGGGGCGCGGGGCGCCCCTCGGGCCGTCGGCGCTGGGCGTCCGGGTCGGGGTCGGCCGGGGGGACGCGGCGGCAGCGTCGGCCGAGCTCGCCCCGCGCGTCGCCTCCGGCTCCTCGGCGGCCACGCGGCGCGGCGACGCCCGACGGGCCCTTGTAGCGCGCGCCCCGCCCCGTTGGCCGAGCGCCAGTTCCTGGTCGGTTCCTATTGGCTGGGGTTTCGGAGGCCGTACGCAGGGCAGCCAATAGGAGAGACGGGCCCAGGCCGGGCCAATGAGGCGCCAGGGGCGGAGCCCAGCGGCCGTCGGGGCGGGAGCCGTCGGGGCGGGAGCCGTCGGGGCGGGAGCCGTCGGGGCGGGAGCCGTCGGGGCGGGAGCCGTCGGGCGGGAGCCGTCGGGGCGGGAGCCGGTCGGGGCGCTCGCTGTCAACCTGCCCGCCCGCAGCCACGGGGGCGCCGTCGGGGCCACCGTCGCGCACGTCCTGGCGGAACCGCACTGGCGCGCCCCGCGCTCGAGCCTGGGTTCCAGCTCAATCTGGTCCCCGTCACCCAACACTTCGGGGGCGTCTCCACCCGGGCCTGGCCGCACCTCACGACAGCGGACGGCGCCGGCTTCCTCCCCGCCCGGCCTGGAGAAGGGCGAGACTTTCCCGGGACAACAGAGGCGGTTTTGCGACGGGGGGCAAGGCAGTCAGGGGCGCCGGCGGCTGCCTCCCCGGTCGCCTTCTCGGGAGGTGGCCGGGTCTTTGGGAAAGACGGTCCTGGGTTTTAAAACTGGCGAGTAGAATTTGAAGGGAAAAAAAAAAAAAAAGAATTTGGAGAGACCTACGGGCACCTGCAAGGGGCAGAGAAGAATTCAGTGTTTCAGAGAAAATGCTCCAGAAGGGGGACGCAGGCCCGACGCCCCTCATTCTCGGCAGGGAGACGCCGCCCCTTTGTGCCCTGCAGAAGCCGGGGTCGAGGTGGAGGGCGCGTCTCTGCCTCATTTCAATACGTCTAAGACTGCGCGCTGGCCCCAAGCCTTGAGAGATCACACAGGCCCGGGGGTGCCCTCTGGCCCTCGTCAGGGTGCTGGGCGGCGTCACGTGGCCACAACATGGTGACGGCAGCTCCAGGTGTCGCAAACTCACTAGTTCTCTTTAAAGAAGCAAGGAACGCCGGGAGGGGCCGCCTTCTGGGTTGGAGCCTGATGTCCGAGGGCAGAGTCGACCAGGCAAGGCTGAGGCCTTAATGCGCCAAGGTGTCTCCCCTCAGCCTCCACTACGGGGAGATGCCCTGCAGCAAGAGCCTGAGTGCCCCCACCTCCCCCCGGAGCCCCACGTCTCTCCTCACTGCTCGGGCCCTCATCTCCCCGTCCCTGCACACAACGTCCCTCAACCGTCACAGCAGCCGTCACGGTCCGGGGTGACCGCCCCTTCCTGATACCCCCGCTTGGATACAGTGTGAATCACATTGTTTTTTGCATAAGCGTCACGATTTAGATTAGAAACATGAAGGCCTGGTGACAGCCGAGCGGAACCTCCCGGGAGCTGACAGACAGGCCTGGGCGTCTCACAGGCAAGGGGAGGGGTCAGGTTGGGGGGCACGAGGGTGTCACAGGCATCCTGCAGGGAGGCAGGGGCCAAGCCAGCAGGGCGGCAGGAGGGGAGGATGGGGCCAGTGCTGTGTCAAGGGAGCGAGGGCGGGAGGTGGTCCCGGTGGCATCTGACAGTCAGGAAGGTCCAAGGAGAGGACAGAACCAGGTGAAGACGGGCTTGCAGGCGGGAGGGCCCAGGTGGGGACCCTGGGGCAGGGGAGGGCCAGGACATGTGGCGCAGGACCCCAGCAGTGCGGAGGGGGCACTGTGAACGCGCGTGAGCAGCAGACACTGAGGGACGGGGAAGGACAAGGATGGAGTGGGGCCGGGGCAGGGGCGGCACAGAAAGGCCCTCCCCCCTAACCCCCCAGCGATGCAGGTGAAATGCCCATCGTGGCCATCCATGGACCTGAGCCCCGCTCTGCCTCAGATGATGGGGCCTCTCCCCAGGCACATGGCCCGGGGGCACCTCTTCCGCTCCCACTGTCTCCTCAAAAGTGACCAGGGCAGCAAGCATGTCCCTGGGGACAGCGACTAGCTTTTCTGGGTCTGACCGTCTACATCTGGTCACACTGGTGCCGTCTCGTAGGTGGCTGGAGTGGAGACCGGCCCAGCCGCCTGGAAAATCGTGGGGGTAGAGGGATGAGGGGTGGGGGGGCCAGTGGCGAGAGGGGGTTGGCTTCCCAAGGGCCCCTCACAGGTGTCCTTTGCTACCTCCAGAAACCCACTGGCCCAGCAGGCGCAGCCCAGGAGCCACAGGCAGGCTTCACCCGCAGGCACCTGCAGTCCAGGTCCTGCCCCTGCCGGGGGCCCAGGCCAGCTTCCCACTGACCCTCGGCCTAGACCATCCAGCTGCGCCATGAGGGGCCCAGAGGCCACACCTGCCGCGACCCTGCAGCACCCATGGGTTCCAGCACCAGCAGGAGGCAGCAAAGGGCGGAGCAGCCAGACACCGTCTCCACCTCGCTGCCAGGCCCGCCTGCCCCGTCCCCCACGCCCCCTCTCACCTCACTCACGCACGAACTGGGCAGTTCTTCTCTACTTCGTTGCCACCGAGGCCGAGGGTGTGTGCAGTAGAAACAAAGTCGGCACACGCGTCATGCGCGAGCCAGGCCCCCAGGAGACGGACACGCACGCCCTTAGGAGGCGGCCAGGCCCCTTTCACAACTTCCCCGACCTGCTCATCTGACCCTGATTGCAGTTCCCTAGTTTTCTAAGCTGTTCTCCTGGGGTTGGGCGGCTTTTCCGGGCCCACAGGTCACACCACACAGACCTTAGCGCACAGCTCTTACTTTGTTGTAGGAAATGACATTTAATGATGGTCAGAGCACGCCGAGCGGGTGGGCATCCACTGGGGCCGGCCCTCTGGAGGTCTGCCCTGCGGCAACATTGGAGTCTGAGATGCTGAGCTTTCCACGGTTTCCAGAACTGAGTTGTTCTCTCGTGGGTGAACGCGCGCTTTCCTTCCGGAGCCTGGAGGCCGGCGATGCCGGGAGTGCTGCTCAGGCACCGAGTCTCTCACAGGCGCTGCTGCACCTTCGGGCCAACGTCCCAGCTCCCGAGCGGAGCTTCAGTCCCGCGTGGCTTCCCTGGGACGCGACTCTGGCAGCGTCCCTGCGTCCTGGGGCCGCCAGCCCTGGCCCCTAGCCTCGGAGCCGAGCCTGCAACGGTGCCCATGAGCCTTCCCAGCCAATCGCCGGGCCCGGGTGGTCCACATGGACACTGACGCCACCTTCCATGGACGTCTAGACACGCCAACGTGGCCACGAGAGCCCATGTACATCCCCGCCCAGGCCAGTGGGTGCCGCGTGCTGAGCTGTGCACAGCTCTGGGTAACAGTCTGCCCGGGCAGACGGCAGAGCGCGGGCCTCGCTGGGATTTCAGGAGCCTCACACGAGGCTGAGCACCCAGAGATGCCCCCGCCCCCCTCCGGGGGTGCCACCCGAGCCAAGCGTGTGCGGTGATGGCCTGAAGCACGCGGCCCTTCCCCGAGCAGCAGCACCAAGCCCCACTCCCTAAAGGGCCTGCAGCCTCGGACAAGTTCCTCAGCCTCAGTTCCCGGAGCTGTAAAGTGGAGGTCACGTCACCTACCACAGAGTTATTGCAAAGATGAAAGGAGTTGATGTCGACAGAGCACGGAAACAGCAGCCAACAAACGTTAGCGACAGGTTTGCCAAGAGCCCCTGTGAGGGCGGCCACAACTTCGCGGCCCTTGTCAGTGGCTCCGGGTTCCTGCTGGGGTGTCCCAGGGGACTCATTTCTCTCAGGCCCCTGCTGAGCACACCCATCTGCCTGCTCTTCCTGTCACTTCGGGGGACTCAGGACACACGGAGGACCCAACCTGGAGACAGGCGGACCCTGCAGGGCTGTGAGTCAGACAAGACGAGCACCCCCCGGAGACCAGCACAAGTGAGGAAAGGCCAAGGACGGCCCCGGAAGCAGAGCTGCCTGACGGGGGGAGGGAGGCGCGTTCCACCTGAGGAGAAGGGCAAGACTCCCAGAAAGCAGCGATGGCCTTCAAGCCAGAGCGACGGACACCGCAAAGGGCCTGATGATGAAGGGGTGG
The DNA here is from genome assembly GCF_014898055.3 of Talpa occidentalis. Taxonomy (NCBI): domain Eukaryota; kingdom Metazoa; phylum Chordata; class Mammalia; order Eulipotyphla; family Talpidae; genus Talpa; species Talpa occidentalis. The sequence continues at coordinate 50,593,460 of NW_023601754.1, read as the reverse complement.
TGGGACACAAAGACCCCGCAGGAGAACTGATGATGTCAGAAGGTGGCGGAAGCTATTTTTACTCCACTCGGGAGTGGCAGGGACGTCAGAAAGGACAGGCGTGGGTGGACAGGGCAGTGGCGCAATGACCAGGAGAGAGAGGACAGAAGCAGAGTCCTCTTGGCGAGTGGAGCAGAACGTGCTGGGGCGACAGAGACACGCACACAGGCACAGACCGTGAGGACGGAGGGGATCGAGAGGACACGTCAGAGATCAAGCAGCGGGGGTGGCCTAGACAAGCTGGGGTGGGGCTGGAGGTGTTCAACCACGAGGATAAACACTCCTGGAAGAGGAGTGACCCGGCTCTGAGGACGTCACGGGAGTTAGAGTCACGCACAAAGCTGTCCTGCAGGACACAGCTCGCAGCAACCGAGGCTCCCTCAGTCATGAGAACTGCACTGAGGACACTGCAGGCCCCTCCCCAGGTAATTCGGGATTTCTAGTGCAACGTCAAGGCTAGCCACCAGAGAACCATGGCACTGGACTGCAGTTCCGCGGTGCCCTCAGAGTCTCTTTGGCATTATACTAAGCAAGGAAACACAAGACGCACAAGAGAAACAGATGGAAAAGAAACAATGAAAAAACCGCAAGCCAACATGAAAACTCAATGGACAAACTCAACAAGATGAGACTTGAGAGAGGGAAGACTTGGTGAATTAAGGATCCATGAGGGCCTCCCTGGTGGTGCAGCGGGTTGAGAGCAGCGCTGTGGAGCTGTCCACAGCCTCTGCAGCGCGGGTTCAATCCCCAGCCGGCCAGGGAGATTCCCACATGGAGCTGCAGACCTCTCCTGTCTCCCCGCTGCTCCCCTCAGCAGTGTACTTCAGTCAGTCTGCCTGTTCTGCTCCCTGCTCTGTCTCTGGTGAATCCTCTCACTCTCCCGCACATCTGGCCTGTACCCCAGCTATTTTATAAATAAAAATCTTAAAAAAAAAAAAAAAAGGAAGGATCCATGAAAATGAAGCGATCAGAGGAATGACAAGAAAAGGTACTAGAGAAGAGAAGGGGAAAAGGGACATGAGGGAGTTTTTGAACGACAGAGATCTAGACTTCCTAATCTGCGTCTCCACGAGAGGGGAAAAGAAAAGGGCTGAAAAACTTCTGAAGACATAACTGTTATAAATCCCCTGAAGCTGGCAAAGGACATACACCCACGGATTAAAAAAATGAACAAATACCAAACAGGACAACCCACGAAAACACCACACTAGCACACATCACACCAAGCTCCTGAATGCCACAGAGAAAGCCACCTGACTGCACCTTAGAGAGGGAACGACAGGCTGGGGGCAGCAGCCTTTCATCTGAATAGAGAAACAAGTCGTCTTTATACCGAAAGGCCTGTAGACCCCCAACTCTTTAAACCCACAAAAACATCTTTCTGGAAAGAAGGGGACATATAGACATTTTTCAATAAATTACATCACCCAATATGGGGCTCAAATGCTCAGAACAATTATATTAAAACACAGGAATGTAAAGGGCCTCCCTGGTGGCACAGGCGGTTGAGCGCAGCGCTGTGAAGTTGTCCGCAGCCTCTGCAGCGCGGGTTCGAAGTCCACCGGCCACGGAGCAACCCACATGGCACAGCAGACCTCTCCTGTCTCACCCACTGCTCCCCGCAGCAGTGTATTTTGGTCCGTCTGCCTGTTCTGTTCCCCGCTCTGTCTCTGGTGAATCCTCTCACCTCCCGCACATCTGGCCCGCACATATACCCTGGTTCCTGTATAAAATAAATATATATTAAAAAAAAAAAAAAGGACTCAATGGAATTAAGGTTCCACACGCTAAAGTGCTAAAATGGTGACAAAGTTAAGACGGTGCTAAGTTACACATATACAAAAGCCAGGGTAAACAAATTTAAGACATGTATTCAAAAACGGCACTCAAAAAAATGCTGAAGGAAACTACAAGGCAAAAACAAAAACCCAAAATAACAAAAACTAGGGAACAGGAGGAATCAAAAGGGAACACTAACAAAAACTAAGTCATACACTTAAGCTCTAACATGGCAATAATGATTTTATATTTAAGTTATCCAAATCCAAACAATTAAAAGAAAGTAGCCGGATGGTTTAAGAAGTAGGACCTGTCTATATGCTGCTACATGAAACTTACTTCAATTGTAGCACTATGCTTAGCAAATACAATTTAAAAAGATAAAACAGTAAAGAAGATAATAAAAGATATAAGCCATGCAAATATGAATAAAAATATATATAAATTATATTAGTATCAGATAAAGTATACTTCAAACAAAATGAATAGGGAGAAAAGGGGGCGCTGTTGAAAACAGCAATACAACTGCCCACAGCAATGCTGGAGAGGTATGCTCCAAACAACATAATTTTAAAATGCTGGCAGCAGAAGCTGATAGAACTTAAGAAAGGAACAGACAATTCTATAGTTATACCTGAGGACATTTATATTGCTCTCTCCGCAACTGACACACCAGATGATCAGCAAGCCTGTGGGATGAAGCTAGAACAATGTTGTAAGGGAACTTGATAGTACTTTTCATTAGAAAAGAAAAAACAAATTTCAGATCACTATCACAACACATACCTCCAAAATTAAAGAGAAAAACACAACCGAAGCAAAGCAGAATAAAGAGGAACGAAATCAGGGAAATTAAGAATAGAAAAATTACAGAGAAACATCAGTTAAAGTGCTGGTTTTTTTTAAATGATTAGTGAAACTGACAGACATCTAAGACTGACAAAGAAAAAGAGTCGACATATTTCCAAGATCAGGATTGAAACTGGCCATAAGTACAAATCCTGTTGCCATTAAAAAGATAGCAAAGGAGTACCTCAAACAAGTCTATAAACCAAAAAATTACCAAACAATAGAAAAAACAAATAAAAACAACATAGACTAGCTTCTTAAAAATACAACTCCTATCAACTCAACGTGTCATCCTGATAGCAGTATCAGACAATGACAGTAGTTAAAAAAAAAAAAAATTAGAATTATACATCATTAATCAAGAAATCAGAGGAAAACTTTCTCAACAAAACACAATGGATTGTTCCAATACATTTGATACATATAAAAATTTACATTCCATGGTTATGCTACTTGGAATACCAGACTAGCACAATGTTCAAAATAAAGCTAATGTAATACACAGTATCAACAGTTGCAGGGGAAAAAAAATTCAGATGATCACATGGATTGATGAAGGTAAAGCACTTGATAAAATCCAACACTCATTCACCATAGAAAGAAATCTTGGCAAATTTAGAGGAATATTTTCTAAAGTTGGTAAAAAAACTCCATGTAAAAAACCTTACAACTAACATTATTATAATGAAAAACTAAATGATTTTCCTACTATTAGGAAGCAGTAAAGAATGTCCTTTCTTACAACTTCTATCACAGTTGAAGACTCAGTACAATAAGGAAAGGAAACAGGTATACAAACGGGAAGTAGAAAATGAAACATTATATGCAGACGCCATTTCTATGTAGAAATTCCTGAAGACTATATCCAACAAAATGGCTAAAATAGCGAGTTCAAAAATACTGCAGGATACCAAATTATCACTAACAAAAAAACACAAAGACACCTCAATCATCTTTCTGTATACTAAAGATGGTAAAAATCAATGTCATTTAACATCACTCAGAAAACCTCAAACCAACCTTGATACAAATCCTAACAAAAATGTACAAAACCTGGATGTTCAAAATCCCAAGAGGGTAATGAAGTATTAAGAATCACTGCAAATGTAGTGTCCTACCATATACTGTTTTCATATCACTTCTCAAAAAGCTGATCTGTAGCTTTAAATAGGTTGCTATAAAAATGCAAGCTAGATTTTTTGCATCCTAAGGTTTATATGGAACATTAAAGGAATTAAGAAAACTAAATCAATTTCAGTAAGAAGAGAGAGAGGGTTCACTTTACCCAATTTTAAAAAATTAAGTAAACAATAGATGGGGGGAAAAAAAAGTCTAAGTGTTAGGTGTTTAAAACCACATCAAGAACAGTTTGTTTTTTTAAAGTAAGTCTTCAACATTCCTAACTGCTAAGTAACATGTGCCCATTCATCCTTATCTCTTTAAATATCAGCAGTAACCAACTCTCCTGACACTGGACAGAAACCAGTGTATGTACAGAACACATAAGGGATTCAAGGCCCTTTGCCTCTGAAAAAGCAACCCCCCCACCGTACCCCCAGTAAATGAAGGAACATTAAGTGCCTTAAGCATAACAACAAAGTCTCCAAAAAACTGTGCATTTCATTTTCTCCCCTAAGCTCCACTTCCATTAAATAAAAATTCCTGAGATAACGCTGCAGTATAAACTAAGGAGAAAAATGGAGCCACAGGTTTTCCTTAGTGCACAATAAACACCGCTCTCTCTTTACGGATGGATTCTAAGTTGTAGAATGAGGGTCTAAGGCTGGTCAACTTCTGCAACGGCGTTTTACACAATTACTGATGACCTGTGACAGACGGTTTCTTCACGGTGAAGATGCCTGTGGTGTTTCTCTTTGGTATGTACGATCAGATGCTGTGGTAGTTTTCTCTGGCAAAACAGTTTCCTCAGTTTTTACATTCAAAAAATCTTTTCCCAGAAGGAGTTCTCGAAGGGTAACTGAAGCGTGCCCACTTGTAAAGGGTTTTCCCACATCTGTCACACCGACAGGGTTTCTCCCACTGTGAATCCTCTGATGCTGAGTGAGGGATGAACTTCGACTGAAGGCCTTTCCACACTCACTGCACTTATAGGGCTTCTCTCCAGTGTGGATTATGGCATGTCGGATCAGGTTTGTGCTCCAGCAGAAGGATTTCCCGCACTCCATGCACTCATAGGGCTTCTCGCCACTGTGAATCCGCTGGTGCCGCGTGAGGCCTGACCTGCGGTTGAAGGCTTTTCCACACTCTGTGCACTCAAAAGGCTTCTCCCCAGTGTGGATGCTGAAGTGTCGAATCAGGTCCTTCCTAGTGCTAAAGGCTTTTCCACACTCTTTGCACTCAAAAGGCTTCTCTCCAGTGTGGGCCCTTTTATGCAAGATGAACGTGGAGCAGTGGGTGAAGGCCCTTCCACATTCGGTGCACACAAAAGGCTTCTCCCCAGTGTGGATCCGCTGGTGCCTCTTGAGGTAAGACCTGTGGTTGAAGGCCTTCCCACACTCGAGACACTCGAAGGGCTTCTCCCCCGTGTGGATGACGTAGTGGTGGATGAGGGCTGCGCTCTCACAGAAGGCTTTCCCACACTCACTGCACTCATAGGGCTTCTCTCCAGTGTGGCTCTGCTGGTGCCACATGAGGTATGACCTGTGTTTGAAAACCTTGCCGCACTCGAAGCACTCGTAAGGGTTCTCGCCACTATGGACGATGTGGTGTCGAAGGTATCCTGGCCTATGTCGAAAGACCTGCCCACACTCTTTGCACACGTAGGTTTTTTCTCCAGTGTGTCTCCTCTTATGCAAGACAAAATTGGAGCGGTGGGTGAAGGCCTTTCCACACTCACTGCACTTGTAAGGCTTCTCGCCACTGTGAATGCGCTGGTGTTGTGTTAGGTACGACTTGCGGTTGAAGGCCTTGCCACACTCCATGCACTCATAGGGCCTCTCCCCCGTGTGGATCATGTGGTGCTGCAGGAGGTGAGTGCTCTTAATAAAGGTTTTCCCACACTCCGTGCACTCATAGGGCTTCACTCCAGAGTGAATCCTCTCATGTCCAGCAAGAAGGTGTTTCTTGTTAAAAACCTTCCCACACTCACTGCATTTAAAGACATTTTCCTCCTCCGGAATCACGAGCTCTTTACCTGATTCACATGAATTAAGGTCAAGCACGGCAGCCTCCGGCGGGGCTGGCTCCTGCGCCGTCCTTGGTCCCACACCCCGGGCTGTGCCTGAGTTGTCATGCCCAGGACTCGATTTCCCAGGGCTCGTCTCCTTCTGAGGGCCTCTCTCTGGCCTCAAGCGTTCTTCCTGCACTTCCGACGGCCCATCCTGGCCCTGGGCTTGGGCCACCCGGCAGTCCTCTGGGGCTCCCTCCAGCAAGGCTGGCTCATTTACGGTAGGTTCTATACTCTCCAATTTTCCTTTGTTACCTGAAAAAAAGACCCACACACAGAAAGGCCTGGTAGTAACGCCCACACAGAGGAGACAAACTCAGCCTTCCAATGAAAAGCTGTGTCTATTATGCTATCCTGGTCCTTAGAGTCCTGACACCTTATGAGGGAGACCCAGAAGAGACTGGGTCAGAGGAACAGGGGTTCTGGAGTGGACCTTCGGCCACAGTTCCATATGGGATGTGGTAGCACGGACGGGACGTGGTTGCACAGAGTAATAGCTATGCTGTGTGTTGAGCTGCTTAACGAGGGCATCCTCTACTGTGGGAACGCAGGGGAGGGGCGCTGAGTGCAGCGGCTGCAGAGGAAGGCTGCAGGGGAAAACTAACTTTCCCCAAAGAGAAGTCTGGTCTTTGTCTCATCTCCAGGAAAACGCATCAAACCTGGGTATTTCCACAGTGATGACGTGTCTTTGCGCTCCTGGAAGCGTACCTGATGGTTTATGAGAAAAGACAATTCACTGCAGACCTGTACATAGCTTATGCTAAGAGGTAACTCAAAGGGAGTGCTGGTCACGTCACAAAGTCCGATCATGTCACCAGACGTAGAAAGCTGTGCTGAGAGCCAAAAGATGCCAGTCGGACCTCTGGGAAGGGACAGAGGACGGAGCCCCACGGGTAACGACTCTATCAACTGTCCCTATGTAATGAAAGCACAATAAAAACTGGGATACCGAGGCGCTGGTGCGTCTCCCGGGCTGGCGGCGCTCCACGTCTACGCGGCCACACATCGAGGCCAAGAGGTGGCAGGTCGGTGAGGACACGGACGCTTTGTGTCTGGAGCGCCTGCAGCCCCACGTTCTTCATCTCTTCCGATCTGTGTCCTCTGTCTGGAAGAAGCAGGACAGTGAGTGTAAGAGGTTTTAGGGACTCTTGTCCACCTTGGAGTTACAGAGCATCCCTGATCGAAAACGGGTTGCCTGACTGGGGGTCCTCCCCTGTGCGCTGAAAGGGGACTTACGAGTGCTGAACTGCACACACACGAAAGGTTGATAAAAGGTTTATTTGCAAGGGAAGGGGGATGGGGAAATGAACATCTCAGGGAGAAAAAGAGGGAGACAAGTTCGTAAACGCGTCCTACCCGTTCCGCTGACCTGGAATCCCAATGACCCGCCGAGCTGGCAAAAAAACCTAGCACACCGCGTAGCCAAGCCAGCGACGCCCGGGCCGCGTGGCCAGGTAAAATCCCAAGCCGAGCACCTAGCTGCTTCACTCCGCCCTCAGGTCCTCGCAACCTTCCCTTTGGGGATCATGGGATTCGTAGTTCCCAGTGCCGCGGGGGTGGAGTCCACAAAGCCCGTATGGAGCTCGCTCAGCACATCCTTTCCCCTAACATTTCTAGCGACCTTGGGGCCTCCCCGGACTTGTAGTTCGTGTCAGAAGAACTTGGCAATCTCGGATTCTGCGGCCCTAACCTGGAGTCTGGCTAACACTGGAGGGGGAAGAGATCAGAGGAGTTTCCAGCAGGGGTGCCCACGCAGGGGTCTCACTGGCATCGTAGGAGATGCCACCGAGAGGAGGGAGGACAGCAACCCTAGGAGACAGAGGCGTATAAAGGCCCCGCGGAGCGAGAAGCCAGTGCCGCCGCCGCCGAGAGCTCAGGGCAGGTGGGGACGGGGAAGGCTCATTTCGGTGACCGCGGATGGCCACTGCCACGTGAGCCAGGGCTAAGCAGGCAGGCGGCGAACAGGCCTGGGCTAGAGGCGAGGAGCCTGGCCTCCCCGAGGCACGGCCTGGGGGAAAGTCTGGCAAAACCACAGGACTTCGGGGGAGGTAACAGTCACGCCCACGCGGAGACAGTGTCGAGGAGCTGAGCCGGTGAGGAGTGGAAAACGCGTGCAACCAGGCGAGCGTGAGTCCCCACGAGGCCCGCAGGACGCCGGCTGCGTCAGCACGGGACTTGATGGGGCTCGTACGGAGGCCGACGAGGGAAGAGCAAGGGGAACAAGGAGGAGAACCTTATAGATACTGCCGGGGTGTGAGCAAAGGAGGTTTCCTGAGGGGCGCCCTCCACCCGGAGTGGGAACTGGCCCGGGCGCCAAGACCGGCCGGGGTGGGGGGGCGCGGCGGGCAGGAGCGGCCGGGTCTGGAGGGCCGGGAGAGAGACCACACTCCACACGGAGCCGGCTGCCCTCGGGTTTGACACTGGAGAAAGGCAACTGAGTGGGGGCCCCAACACCTGGCTAACTCCCAGGGGCAGAGCCGCAGAGGCAGAACCAGCACCGCGTGGGGCCAGGGAGGGTGATGGCCTGGCGCAGACTCTGGGCCCTCGGGCGCGCCGAGCAGAACCAGGGAAGGAGAAGGGAGAGCGGGCTCGCAACCCAGCCTGTGCTCGAGGGCCCTGGTGTCCTGGGGAACCCGGAGGACAGAGAAGACCCCACGTCACTGTGAGGCGCGACCAGGTGGGGGTGAGGGGTGCCCGAAAGCTGACAGGGGAGGGGCAGAGCGCGGGCCCTTTGTCTGCTCGAGGCAGGTGGCCTGGCTGTGACGTGGACAGTCCTGACAGGTCACCTACCCGGCCCGACCCCACTGGGCAGGCGCTCCACCGAGGTCCTCATGACCAGCCTGTGCAGGGACGGCCGCTGCGACAGCCGCTCCCTCCCTGTGCACAGAGCCCAGCCCGAGACCCAGAGTGTGGCCAGCGACCAGTTCTGGGCCGGTGCTCCAGGCAGTCAGCATGACGTCTCGTCCCTGCTCCGCCCACAGGACGGCCACAGGACAGAGGGACAGTCAGAGCCACGCACCAAGCACAGAAGGGGCCTGAACGCCCCCGCGGGGGTTCCTGGCGGCCTGCACTGGGCTCGGCACGCGCACTGTGTCCTCTGGGACAGCAGAGGGTTACATGTCAAAGGTCTCCCTGAAGCAGAGGCCACAAGAAGACACCTGAGGGGACGTCGCTGATGGGCGTCTGGTCTAAAGCCCACAGGGCCCCTACCTGGACAGGCGCCTCGGGAGAGACCGCCCTTCGTCGCCCACGGCTGCCGCCCGTGCTCCAGCTGGTAGATCCACTCAGGCCCGGGCACAGGACACCCTGTTGAAGGCAGAGGACATGGTTTCTGCAAAGAGAAGCGAACTTCCAGCTGCCCCCCTCACCCACCCCGTGCCCGCGCCAGTGTGTGGTGCGCTCAAGTCCTCTGGAGATGTGACCCGCGTGGGCGCCCTCAACGCGGGGCAAAATGGTTGGGGGCAAGTGCTGTCACCACCATGGCTCCACTAGGCCCCGTGGGCGCAGGGGCCCCTCTTGGAGACCATGGCTCAGCGCCGTAGCGGTGGAGAAAGGGTGAAGACTGCCTTGTTCCCTCTTCGCCTGAAGATACCTGAGGCAGTTTCCCAATTCATGTGAGACTGCTTCTCCCCGGTGTGGGCCCCCCAGGGCCTGCCAGTCCGCAGGGAGGGCAAAGAAGGAATCTCTGCTCTTTTAGCCACACAGTAACGGCCTGAGCTGACCAGCACCACTCACACGCCAGCTGCCAGTGCTGCTAAGGCGGCTGCCACCTCCTGGGACACGCTCAGTCCCCAGGGGGCCCAGTCAAGTCTCCCACCTCACACGTGCTCCAGGTTGTCACGGGGCTGCTTGCCAGACCCACGGCACCTGCTCTCCTGGGACCAAGAGTCGGGGACTGTCCACAGGTCAGGCAGCTGCTCACCCGACAGGGGGCCCATCTGAGCCTGGACTTAGAACAGATGCAAAGCAAAGCCACAAGCACACGCCTGGCGCAGGGCGGCAACACTCTGGCACTTGTCTGGGTGCACCCACAGGTCGCAGTTCAGGTACTCAGACTCTCCACGGAAGTCTTATTCCAACCAAACGTGGCCAATACGATGCCCACATCCACTCGAGTGAGTTCACCTGGAAACGATGCCCAGTCCCACGTCCTAGACATCACCCCACAAGTACTCAAGATAACCTCAGCCAGGACACGCAGCCTCCTCACCACGGACACCACCGATGCCGCTCCCACGACTAAAACTGGACCTAGGGCCTGTCACTTTCTTTAACCTGATCCTTACATTGCTGAACCTGCTGCGTCTAACCAGCCTGTGACCCTGATATATCCCTGATGTCTGCCAAGAGTTGCCCTAAGAGATCACCATCATCTACGCCACTGTAGAAAGTAGCGGGGATCACTCCTTTCCCCAGAAGGAGCCTGACTCTTATCAGCCAACCCTCGGATCTCTGGGGATCACCCACTCCCCAAAGCCGTTCTTACCTCAGCTTTTCATCTGCTAGCTACTCAGACTGTCACCACACGGTAACGCTGTGATATCTGGTTTTGCCCCTATTTCTGGCAAATTCCTAAGTGACAAGAGCAAAGGAACATCCTTCCCTGGCTGTGGACCCAGACACCTTAGAAAACACAAAGGTGAAAATGTTGTTTTTTCCTAATCACGGTGAGAAACTCCAACAGCTTGAGTTTACGTTAACAAGTAAATTTTGGAAAACCTATAAGGAGAGGATGGTTGCCAGGGAACGAACCAGGATTAAAGGATTGAAACTTTCAGCCACGCCTGCTGATCTCCATGGAGAGCAGAGACTGGAGACTGCCAGCCCCTGGAGTCATCAACGTCCCCTGGAGTCATCAACTACACCCACCCATGGAAGCTTCAGCCCAAACTCCCTAACCACAGCGGCTCAGCTGCCAGGCTGGTGTGCTCATGGTGGTGCTGGGACGAGGGCGGGCCTCAAGGCCACACCCCTTCCTACACACCCAGCCCGCCATGGCAGCTCTTCTATCCGGCTGTTCCAGAGTCACTCCTTTATTTTATTTTTTATTTTTTTTAAATAGAGGCATGTTTTTTATTTATTTATTTGTTTGTTTGTTTGTTTTGTTTATACATGCACTGGGTACAGTCAGAAGCACGGGAGGGTGAGAGAATTCACCAGAGACAGAGCGGGGAGCAGAGCAGGCAGAAGGACCGAAGGACACTGCTGAGGGGAGCAGCGGGCGGCAGGAGAGGTCTGCGCGCCACGTGGGACCCTCCTCCGGTGGCCGGGGAGCAGCCAGGGATCGAACCAGCGCCGCAGAGGCCGCGGGCAGCTTCGCAACCCAGCGCTCAACCGCTGCGCCACCAGGGAGGCCCTAGAGTCACTCCTTTAAACAGAAGAGGGGCCTGCCTGAGTCCTGACCCACACTGGGGCATCTGCCTGAGCCTAAGACTTGGCCAATCCTCTTCTCCTGAGGGAAGTCTATGGAGTGACTAAAATTCTGGGGACGAGGAAGGGAGGGCCCCAGAGGCCTTCCTGAGCAGCCAGGATGGAGTCAGAATGTGAAGGAAGGAACTCACCGCCTCCCACATGGTGGAGAGGGGACGCCTTACCCAGGGACAGCAGGAGCCTGCAGTTTTCCAGCATCACCTCCTGGTACAGGGTCCTGTGGGCCGGGTCCAGCTGCGCCCACTCCTCTTGGGTAAAAGTCACGGCCACGTCATCGAAGGTCACAGACACCTGCAGAGTGAAACACAAGTAGACGTGTTGGCCGTGTGGGTGGGATCCCAGCTGGTCTCGTCATCCACGATGGAGGTGCAGAGACCAAGCGCCTCATCAGCGAGCACCACTTGAGGGTCAAGCTCTGGGGGAGGCTCAAGGGAAGGTGGATGCTGCTTTGGACATAACACACTAATGGAAGAGGAAGAAGCCTCCTACGGGGTAGGCAATGGACAGTCACAGGAAATGATGGGGAAACATGTGGGCTGTGAGAGCAGACAAGGTCTCCAGGACACCAGCGCGAAGCAGGAGTGACCATGACACTGACCGCGGTAAAGACAGCAGTACCTGAGCCTCAGCGGTGCTGCTACGTGCCTGCCCCATGCTCAGGCTTCACCTCCTGGTTAAAGCGACTAACAGGCCCCAGCTCTTAAGCCAGTCTCCCACGTTTTGCATCCAAACTCTCGAAACCCGACACTTCCTTTCTGAGCCTTGGCTCCCGGGTCAGCACAGGGTAGGGTAGCTGCTACTTCAACGACAGCCGAGTGAGAGAAATGACAGCACCTGAGCTCAGGGGCCTAATCCCTCTCCCTCTCCGGGCAACGCCTCATCACGTCCACGGGCCGGCGGAGGGGTGGTGGCGGCGGGGGCCACCGACTGCTCAGCCTCACGAGCCCGGGCACGACCTGACACGGCTTGTTCCAGCACGGAGCGGGGAGAGTGACCTCGGTCGAGCCGGGAGCTCCGCTCCGCTGGTAAATGCATCCGGGTCGCCCCTGAAAACACGCCGGTGGACACGGGGGAGGAGCCCCGCCAGCACCTCCGGCCCCGGCACCCGGGCCCCTCGGCCCTCGCTCTGCCCCAGGCCTCCCGGGCGCCCGTCCCCTTGCTGGGTCCCGACCGCACCTGCGCCTGAGGGCGGCCCCGGCCCCGCCCAGTGTCCGCCCGGCCCGGTGGGCGCTCGCCCCCGCCCCGGGCCACGTCCAGCGGCCACCCCGGCCGCCCCGCCCGCGTCCCTCCACCCGGGCCCGCCGGACACCGCGCGGGGGCGAGGACAACGGCAGCCCCGGGCGCGCCGCCCCGCACGCTGAGGCCCGTCGGGCCCGGCCCCGCCCACGGGCGGCACAGGCCGCGGCAACGGCGACCCGCGCGCGTCCACTCACCCGCGAGCGGCCGGCCAGCGGGGCCGCCATCGTGGCGACGAGGAGGGGCGCCCGGCCGTGCGCTCCGAGCCGCGGCGTCCTCGCGCGCAGGCGCCCCGGGCCGGCCGCCGCCGGGGACGGGCCGGCGCTCGCGGACCAGGGCGCGCGCGTCTCCCGCCGCCCGCCCGCTCGCCCAGCCCTGCGCGGCCCGCCCGCCCGCCCCGGACCAGGCGGGGCAAATGGCGTCGGCGTCCGCGGGCCCGGAAGCCCCGCCCCGCGCCGGCAGGCGTGACGTCACGCCACGCGCTGCCCGCCGGGTAATGTAGTCCCCGCCGGAAGTCCCGCCCCGCACGTCACGCCGCGCTCTCTCGCGCCTTTTTCGACCCGGGTCCGCCCGCCTGTGGCGTCGCGGGCGTCGCGTGGGCCCCGTCGTCCTTTGCGCGCGCTCCGGCCCGTCCTCGGGCGGCCGGGCGGGCGCGGGCCCAGGGGAGCGCCTGGGAGTCCGCAGCCCCGGCCCCAGCGTGGCCGCCGGTTCTGGGCGGCGTTGGAACCGTCGTTCCCAGACTTGAGCCGAGGCCAGCGGGGCCGAGGGTGGACGGCGGCGGGGGTGGGGGCAGGGCGCCCGCACGACCCGTCGCGTGAAGATGCGTCACAAGGACCCTCAGGCCCGCGGTGCTGAGGGGGCAGCGCCCCCAGACCTGCCCGTCCACGGAGGGACTCTGACACATCAGCGCGACTCAGAGAAGGGGGAGCAGAGTCTCCAAATCAAGCCCCTGGCGCTCCCCGTCCCCATTGGGCAAACGCCCAGCCACACGGGCCTGGCCCAAAGCTGGGCCCCTGTGGCCGGAAGCTGCCCCGGTGGGACCCGGAGGAGAGGGGCAGGGGGCGGCGGCACTGCTGGGGCCAGACGAGCAAGGTCAAGGTCAACGCGGCCCCTGTCGCCCACGTCTGTGTCGAGTATCTTCTTCCAGGTCCCCCAAGTGTGGGTCTGGAGACTTACGTGGCTGCTAGACTTAAGCGGCTGAGCCACCATTCTGCACTTCTGCATTCCTGTACAAAAGTCAGAACCGTCCAGTCACAGTCATAGGAGCCAAACCTTACAAGGAGCCTTTCACATCACGAGCAGAAAGCTTGATCACTCTGGGAGGGGTGTGCATCAGGAGGTATGACCGGAAACTCCCGGGAGGCTGAGGACAGATGCATAAACTTACCCCCAACTCATACATCATGAGGTGTGACCGGGATTGCCCCGGGGGCTGAGGACCGATGTATGACAAGGCACCCCAGAAGCTGATCAGTGGAATGCCTTGTTGATGAGATTTAGACTGTGGCCAGGGGTCTGGGGTCTAGTCTTGATGACAACACTTGGTCATCAAGCTAATAACATGCTTAGCAGCCTCAAGTCCCCCCAAGCCCTAGAGAACATTCCTGAGTGTCACCATCCTTTTCCCCTTGTCCTCCGAACGCACGTAGCTGATGCTCCATGAATATTCTATCAATAAAAACGGCCAGAATCTTGCTCTCAGCAGCATCCTGCCTTGTGCAGTCTGCTCCACGACTCCCGAGTCTTTGTCAGTGTGGTGTTGCCTGAGGCAACACCAAGTCCCAGGCCCAGAAGCACTGGTAGTTTCCTCAAGTGTTAAGAGGCTCCGCCTCCTCCAGGCCTCCTTTCTCCCGGTCCTTCCCTTCTCCAGACTCCTCCCCAGCGTCTCCTCCCTGCTCAGTTCCACCCTTTCTTCGGTGGGGCAGTCAACCTGGAACGTCCCCCTTTCTTGGGGATTCCCCCCCCCTTACAGTCATACTTAAATCTACAAATAAAGACAGTAAAAAAAAAAAAATTCTTTTTCCTAGCTGGGTAAAATCTGGTATCAGGCTATCATCATGATGTGTCCTGACATGAAATATACATGATGAGTGTAATAAACCTCTTGGTGGGTTGTAGAACATCTAACGTGACTTTGTTCATTTCTTTTCATCAACCACGTACTGAAATAAATTCTCTGATATGGGAAATTGTCTTCTGATGGTGAAAGAGCATTTTCTCAGAATATGGGAAGAAATATTTAGGAAAGGGGCCTCCCCAGTGGCTCAGCGGGTTGAGCGCAGCCCTGTGAAGCTGTCTGTAGCCTCTGCAGCGCCGGTTCTTCCCAGCCGGCCAGGGAGATTCCCACACAGCGCAGCAGACCTCTCCTGCCTCGCCCACTGCTCCCCTCAGCAGTGTACTAAGGTCCGTCTGCCTGTTCTGTTTCCTTCTGTCTCTGGTGAATCCTCTCATCTCGTGCCTCTGGCCTGTACCCCAATTCTTGTATAAAAAAAAATCTTTAAAAAAAATTTAGGAAAGACGTGAAATGTGAAGTTCTCAAATCAGAAAAATACAAAATTGGCAGATGGAATGTGGGAGGGAGTGAGGATAAAAGTGATAAAGCCGGGCCTCCCCAGTGGTGCAGCGGTTGAGCGCTGGGTTGCGAAGCTGCCCGCAGCCTCTGCAGCGCCGGTTCGGTCCCCGGCCCCCAGGCGAGGGGCCTATATGGCGCGCAGACCTCTCCTGCCGCCCGCTGCTCCCCTCAGCAGTGTATTTCATCAGTCTGCCTGTTCTGCTCCCTGCTCTGGCTCTGGTGAATTCTCACCCTCCCGCGCTTCTGACTGTACCCAGTGCGTGTATAAATAAATAAATAAATAAATAAATCTTTAAAAAAAAAATGATAAAGCCAATGTAACTAAATACTAATCCATAATTCTGTGGGGAAGGTATATAAGATTCCTTTGTGCTGTTCTTGGAACTTTTCTTTAACTTTGAAATCACATAAATTTATAGATCTATCCCTATTCTATTTTACTCTATTCTCCTGAGTTTACAAACAGGCTCGCGGGCAGGCGGGCATTCAGGGCACAAAAGTGATGCGATTAAAGTCGCCCACAACCAGCGGCTGGCACAGTCCCGCCAAGACCGCCCGGCGCGAGGCCGGGGTGCCCGCGTTCCCGGAGCCTCCGGGCCCTGTTGCCGGCGCCCCTCTGCCTGGGCCGGGGGCTCAGGTGCTCGCACCCCGGCGGCCGCTGTGACGGTCCGGAGCCGCCCTTGCGGGTCCCTCGGCACCAGGGGCGCCCTTCCGTGGAGAACGCCCCATCCCGGCCCCCGGGCTTGGGGCGGCGTCTCCCCAGAGCGAGCGCCTGCTTCCCGCTAAGGCCCGTGTCCCTCGCTCCTGGGGGAGAATCCTGACCGGTCCCCCCAGGACGCGCGAGGCAGTCGCCTTCCCGCAGCGCCTCAGAGGTCCAGGGGTAGATGGCCGCCGAGCCACAGCCGCGGCCCCAGGGACACGTGGTCCGGAGCCCCCCCACCCCCCACCCCCGACGGCGGGACGCGAGGCGCTGGCCCCGGCCTCCTGGCCCCGCGGGTCTCGGCGTCTGAAGCGTCTTTGTTTCCCGTCGGGCGCCAGCGCCCCGCGGGGTCCAGGTCCGCCCGCGATGACCCCGGGGCTCCGGGGCCGGCCCTCCTGCTAGGGCGGCGCCAGGCCGCTGTGCTCCGGGCGCCCAGCACCACCCAGCGGCCGCGGGGAAGCAGCGGCCAGGCAGGCGCGGGACTGGACGGGCGGAGCCCGGCGTTCCCGGGCGTGTTCGGGGGTCGCGGGGAGTCGCTGGGCGTTCTCAGGCGCGCAGGGCGGGAACGCTCACCCACAGCCACGACCGCTGCCCGAGCCGCGGGGTGCGGGTGGCCGGATGGCGCGTCTTGGGGATCAGCCTGGCGGCGGGTTCTCCCGCGACGGCACCGAGAAGGCTTGGGGCGCAGGCTGTCCTTGGAGAGGGTCTCACCCCCACCGCTGGAATCCGCAGGGCTCCGTGCTGCTGTGTCACGCCAAGAGCTGGCGTCCTGTCGTTTTGGTCATTCATTTCTTGTTGCTGTTTTTTTGATTGCACGGGACTGTGGTTTTATTTATTTATTTTTAAGATTTATTAATTTATGCATACAAGAGCTGGGGTGCAGGCCAAAGGTGCGGGGGTGAGAGGACTCACTAGAGATAGAGTGGGGAGCAGAACAGGCAGACTGACTGAAATCCACTGCCGAGGGGAGCAGCGGGGAAACAGGAGAGGTCTGCTGCGCCCTGTGGGTAGCTCCCTGGCTGGCTGGGGATTGAACTTGGCTGCAGAGGCTGCGGATTGCTTCATAGTGCTGAGACTTAACCCCTGCGCCACAAGGGAGGCCGCAGAGCCAGAAAACTTTTTATGACACAATTCACCTGTACGGGAAGGGGGTGAGTGGGAATGAATGGTTGAAAATGCAGATTCCTGGGCTGCCCTCCAGACCTACGAGGGCAAAGAGCCTTCCCCCGCCCCGACCCGCGTGGCCTGCTCCCTGACCTCACTTCCACTCAATTTCCCGCATTGGGATAATGGGGAGTAGTGGGGACTGCAGCCAAGCAGAGAGGGCTTTGCTGAAATGGGCAGCCGTAGGTGTTCTGACTTCCCCAGAAGCTGGAAGGCTGTGTGCCACCCCCAGCTCCGTCCACATCGGGTGGGTCGCCTTCCGGCAGGCGCTCTGGGTTAGCAGCGCAGCGTCTGCCCCGGTATCCCTGACCAGAGCAATTCCGCCCAGGAAGCTGTGGCTCGGGGCGCCCCTCCCGTGTGCAGAGGTGCAGGTGACGGGGCAGCCCCTCTGTGTAAGGAAGCGTGAGGTGAGCTCCAGCTGGCCGTAAGGGACGCTCTGGCCTGTGGGCGGTGGGGAGCGGCTGACAGGCCAGGTGGCCTGGTCTCCCGGTTTATCTGCTGTATATAGGGTGTACGTGTGCCCCGGGAGGTGGCATTTGCAGGTGTTAACCGCCCGTGCTCCCCACAACCCCCCTTCCAGAGCTGAGGAGACAGGCCGAGGCCAGGCCGCCGCCCTGAGTCCCACGGTCACCACAGACATCGGGTTCAGGTGACGTTTTAAACTCTTTGGGAGAAGCGACGCTCTCCTCGCGCTCAGCGGACAGCAGCAGGCTGAAGAGCGTGGGTGCGAGCCCCACTATTCAGCTAGAAAATAAAGGGGAGGCTGAGGAGCACGAACTGAGAATGAGCTTCTCTGAGGTGGGGACTGCAGGGGCGGTGGGGGGACGGGGCTCCAAGCAGACTTCCCGCTGAAGCTCAGAGCTCAAAGGCACGGGTCCTGTCACAATGCGCTTTAAAAAGGCAGGAACTTGTAGCCATCGGGCTGGGGCTCTCTGGGGTGCCGCCTGCCCTGGCATGGGGGGGGGCAGTGGGGGGAGTCTCTGCAGGGCACGGGGCTGAGCCCCGTGGGTGTGAAATAGGCCCGCGCGGGGCTGACGCGGAGACCCTCCTCCAGGTCAGTCTCCAGAGACTCAGCCGGAGCCTTGGGTGTTCGCCTCCGGGGCAGTCACTCGCTGAGACTCCCGTTGCCATGGAAAAGGTAGCCGAGGAAGAGGAGGGGCCAGGAGGAGCTGAGGGGCCGGGCCTGGAATTTCATGGCCCCCCTAGACCGCAGCCTCAGAGCCGGCATCCACTCCCTGCCCTGAGAGGTCTGGGGCCTGCGGAGGAGAGGGCCTCCGGGCAGCGGCTCCTGCCTCCACTCTGAACCTGCTCCACAGAGCGAAGCTGTGCGGCTGGCTGGGAGCCCTGGCGGCCAGCATGGCCATGCTTCCTCCTGGCCCCCGGCCAGATGGCCGGTCGAGGACCTGCCACTGCCCACTGGCCAGTGCTGCCTTGTCTTCTCCGCGTTCGTGTGTGCAATCTCGCTCTTTGTTTGCAGGAATGTTGTCCTTCCCTGGTCAGTACCAGCTGTGTATACCTTACCTCTGGAGTCTCAGTGCCTTCAACAGTGCTTAGCACACAGTAGGTCCACAACACAGATAACCTGACTCACATGGGTAGCTGGAGGGTGGATGGAGGATGGCTGGATGATGGTGGATGGAGTTTGGGTGGAGATTGGATGGAGGATGACGGATGGATGGATGGATGGGAGATGGTGGATGGAGGACGATGGATGGAGGATGATGGGTGGTGGATGGAAGATGGTGGATGGAGGATGATGGATGGGTGGAGGATGGATGGAGGATGATGGGTGGTGGATGATAGATGGATGGAGGATGGATGGAGGATGGATGGAGGATGATGGGTGGTGGATGATGGATGGATGGAGGATGGTGGATGGATGGATAGGAGATGATGGATGGAGGATGATGGATGTGGATGATGGATGGATGGAGGATGGATGGATGATGGATGGTGGATGATGGATGGTGGATGATGGACGGATGGAGGATGGATGGAAGATGATGGGTGGTGGATGATGGATGGATGGAGGATGGATGGAGGATGATGGGTGGTGGATGATGGATGGTGGATGATGGATGGAGGATGATGGATGGATGGAGGATGGATGGAGCATGACAGGTGGTGGATGGAGGATGATGACGGATGGAGGAAGGTGGATGGTAGACTTGTGCTTTCCTGTTACCCCACAATCTCATACTGGATCTTCTAAGAGGGATGGGGTGACCATTATAACCCTGGCTCCCACTTTTTCGCACCCCTCTCTGGCGGGAGGACTGTTCGCAGTGCAAAGAAGGGGACATTCACCACGCACGGCAGATCCTGGAGCCGCCCCTCCAGCTGCACTGCGTCTCGCTGGCTGGTGGTGCCCCGTCCCTGCCTTCCCCCGCCCTCTGGCAAGCGCACTGAGACCCCCCCACCCGGGGCTGCACTGGAGGCGGAGGGGGGCGCACACGCACCTCGCCCACAGTGGTGTGTCTGGGCTGAGTCGGGGGGCCTGAGCTGCCCCCCCAGGGCCACTCAGTGACCGCCCGCTGCCTCCGTCTCCTCGGGCGCATCAGGGTGAAATGGGCACCGGGAAGCTGGGGACGCCCACGCTCAGCTGCAGGGGCGCGGGGAGCCGCGCCCACCGCCGTCCAGGCCAGAGAGGGGAGAAGGGCGCGCGCAGAGCGCGGCGGGGCCAGAGGGCAGCGCCCCTCATCCCGAGCCTTCAGGACGCCAGGCGGGGGCGCCGCGGGACGCCGGGACCCGGGCGCGGCCCCTCGCCCTGCGGGCGGCGGGCTGGACGCTCAGCCCCGGCGCTGGCCAGCAGGGGCGCGCGCGGAGCGCGGCGCGGGCTTCGCGGTCGGCCTCGTGCTCGCGGAGCGCGCTGAGGGGGTGATCCCGCCCCGGCCCCGCCCGGCAGAGCCCCCCGCGCCCCCGTGGCCACAGCGTCGGGGCCCCGCTTATCCTGTTGTCCCGTCGTTTGTCGGCGTCGGGGACTCCGAGCCCGCGCGCGGGCGGCAGCTGCCTCCGTCTGCGGCGGCGGGTGGGGCGCGGGGCAGCGCCCGCCTTTGCCCGGCCGGGCAGTGTTCCCGGCGCGCGCCCTCCTGGGGCGCTTAGGCTGTGCCCAGCCCTGGCCTCCCCTCCCTCCCTGCCCGGGGGTGGGGCGTTGGGCCCCACTCTGCGCTCCTTGGCCTGCCCGTGGGGACCAGAATGGCAACCGTCGGGGGGGTCGGGTCCGGTCCAGCTCTGGGCCGGGGCCCTCGTCTTTGGGGAGATGGCACGGGGCGCTGTCGCGGGGGCTGGCTTCACACACAGAGGGGGGGTTCTGGGGGCGGCCCCCGGGCCGGGGAGCACTCGGCCGTCTCACCCCCTCCTGCACATGTTCAGGCTTTCCGCGCCCGCGGCCCTGCCCGGCGCCCCCGCCTGGGCCCCTGAGCTCAGCAGGCTGTGGGGTCGCGTCGCCTGCAGCTCCGACGCCCGTCCCTGGACGCCCGTCCCGCGTTATGTCCCGGGGAGAAGGACGCGCCCCTGATGCATCTTTGGCGCCGTCGGGCCTCCAGGCTCCTCCCCGGGAGCCCAGACCCCCGCTTGCCCTGCAGGGCACCCCGCCCTGGCCGGTGCAGGACGAAGGGCAGGGCCCTGTCCGGGGCAGCCCCGAGACCCCGCGGGGCCTTGTGCGCCCCCCCCCACCATTAGCGGGCCGCCCCCCGCCCTGCTCCTGGGGCGGGTCCGGGCCGCGGCCGCTGGGTTCGTGGGCTCCCCCAGGCCCGGCCGGCGGCGTTCTCCCGCCGTGGAGCCAGCGAGTTCCTCACGCAGCCGGGCCCCTGGGCGGACATACCTGAGGCGTTCGTCAGGGATCAGCTTTCCCTGGCTAATCCCCCAGCAGCTGCGCTGGCTGCGGCCTCGACCCGCGGCCCCCCGCGGCCGCCCATCACCGGAGATAACCAGGCCCGAGGCGGCCGGGAGAGGCGCCCCTGGAAAGCCAGACGGGCTGGGGGGTGACCCCGGCCTCCCTCGCAGCCGTCGGGCCGCCCGCTGTGGCGGCTCAAACACACACAACGGCTCCAAACTCGGGCCGCTCAGCGGGCTTTGGGGAGACCCTGGAATGGGGGGAACACTGCGCGCCCCCAGGGCCGAGTAGGACAGAACGAGTCTCAAGGAAACACGAGAAAATCCCCGCGGTCGTGGAGGGCTGGGAGCCGGGGGCCCCGCAGGGCCCGGGCGGGCGCGTCTCTGTGGGAGCGGGACCCCGCGGTGCTTCCGCCCTCACGCCAGGCTGCGGGAAGCGCCGCTCCAGAACACTCCAGAACACCACCGCGCTCGCGGGTCTGCGCCCCCAGGCCCCGCACTTGAGCTTCGCACCCATGCAGGGCCTCGCTGGCTTCACAAGCGCCCACGCGGCCCCTCCGAGGCGCCCCTGGCGGGCACACGTCCGGCCAGGCCGAGGCCAGGGCGACCCGCGCGGAGCCCTCGCACCTGAGCCCCGGAGCGGCTCCCCCGACGGCCCCGCCTCATGTTCCCCCTCCGCGTGGCCGCCGGGCGGCTCCACCCCGGTGCTCACAGCCTGGGGCGGGGGTCCCCGCTGTAGGGGAGCAGCTCAGGCCCTGGGCCCTGCGGGGGACGGCCCTGGGGCTGCGTGCGGCCCGCTGGGGGGAGGTCAGAGCCTGCACGCCGGCTCTGGGCCCGCCAAACCAGGGCCACCCCTAGACTCCAAGGCCGCTGCCCTCGCCCGCAGGGGGCCCTCTCCTCATCCTGACACGGCCCAGTTTCTCCGGGAACAGGCGAGGCGGCCCGAGCCCACGCAGCGAGCGCTGCGCTCCCGGGAGGAGACGAGGCCCCTTCTCGGCTGCCAAGGCCAACTGGAAAAAACCCGCGTCCTTTCCCAGATGTTGCTTTTGTTCTCGTCCTTATTTCACTCGGCAAGTATGTGGGCTGTCTTGGGTGGGCCGGGCGAGAGCCGTCCTGGGCCTCGTGGAGAAGTGGGGGGGCCAAGGCGCCCCTCCTGACCCGGGGGCCCACCAGCCTGGCTCACGGGGCGTCAGCGCTGTGGGGAGAGTGGTGTCTGTGGAGGGCGGCCTGGGCGATTCCCTGGAGGCCGAGGTGCTGGGCTAAGGTGGTGGGGAAGGGGGACAGCTGAGGGACGGGCATCCAGGGCCGGGGGGGGGGCAGCACCAGCTTAGGGGGGCACAAAGCACTGGGAGACCCTGGCCCCCAGGACGGCAGGAGCTCTGGGGCTTTCTAGAGCACGGAGTGACGGCATGTTCTGAGAGCTCCATCCAACACGGTGAGGGACGGGCCTCCCGGGTGGTGCAAGGAGTTAAGCAACGCACTATGAAGCAATCGCAGCCTCTGCAGCACGAGTTCAATCCCCCGCCAGGGAGCGACCCACATGGCACAGCAGACCTCTCCTGCCTTCCCGCTGCTCCCCTCAGCAGTGGATTTCAGTGGACCCGCCTGTTTTGCTCCCCACTCTGCCTCTGGTGAATCCTCTCAACCCCCCCCCACCTCTGACCTGTACCCCAGCTCCTGTATGCATAAATAAACGAATCTTAAAAAAAAAAACCAAAAGACTGAGAGTGGCTCGCTGTCTCCTCGCCCGTGAGCCTACCCAGGATCCTCTGTTCTGGCTCTTCCAGTTAACAGCTGTGTGTTCTCAGTCAGGTCACTCAAGCTCTCTGGCTTCGGCTTCCTTCCCTGGAAAATCCATGGTGGGGCGCAAAGGAAAGCACCAGTGGCTGTTAGAAACAGGCAAAAGAATGGAACAACCCAGGTGTCCACAGATGGACGAGTGGATAGGGCAGTTGTGGGATGGAGATGCAGTGAAATATTATGCAACCCTGAAAAAGAAGGACCTGCTGCCATCTGTGGCTATGTGGTGAATCTGGGGGGCATCGTTCCAAATGAAATACACCAGACACAGACAGGAAGACCCACTTGGTCGCACTTATATGTGGAATCAAAAAAGTGAGCTGCACTGGGTGCCAGGACCAAGGGTGGGACACAGGGAGGTGTTGGTCAAAGGGCACAAAGTTGCCAATATGTAGGAGGAATAAACCCAGAGATGGCACGGGCAGCTGATGCTGACTAGTAGGATGGACACCCGCACACAGAGCAGCCGCAGAAAGGGCTCGCCCAGCTTGACTGCCTAATACTTCCCTGTGACGGCCCCTCAAACCATCCTGTTGTACGACATGTACAATTATACTTTAAAATATCAAAAAATAGGGCCTCCCCGGTGGCCTAAAGGGTTGAGTGCAGCACTGTGAAGCTGTCAGCAGCCTCTGCAGCGCGGGTTCGATCTTGGCTGGCCGGGGAGATGCCCACATGTCACGGCAGACCTCTCCTGTCTCACCTGCTGCTCCCCTCAGCAGTCTTCGGTCTGTCTGCCTGTTCTGTTCCCCGCTCTGTCTCTGGTGAATCCTCTCACCCTCCCGTGCCTCTGGTCTGAACCCCAGTGCTTGTATAAATAAATTAATCTTTTAAAAATATCACAAAAAATATTAACAATAAAAACAGACTTGAACAGAGACCTTGCTGTGAGGAGGCGAGGAGCTCCTCCTCTGGGTGTCCCCAACAGAACCGAATGGGGGTTCTGAGAGTGCCGCACCCCATGCTCATGGCATAACTCACAGCAGCCAGGGGAGGAAGTGCCAGCAATTACTGTGGGGCAACCCCAGCGGAATACTATACAGCCCTGAAAAGGAAGGCAACCCCACACACACTCCAATGCGCGTGGGCCTCGAGGAAAGTGCACCCATCACTCTCACAAGGCGGACCCAGACCCAAAGGGCGGGAAGACAGGCTGGGGTTGGGGCCAGGAACAGGCTGCCCATGAGGAAGAGAGTTTCAGGTTCAGGGAATGGAGGGTGGAGGCTGCACAGGCTTTGGGTGTCTGCTGCCGGGGAACTACTGACCGCTGGACACGGGCACAGCTGGGTGACGGGCTGTGTGTTTTTCTACAGTAAGAGACGGGTGGAAGGTGGCTCGCCCAGGGCTGACACTTTGCCTGAGAGGCCTGAGTCCCACTTCCACTGGGAAAAGCCGGAGTGCAGTGGGGGGCAGCGGTGGGGGGAGTGGGAGAGGGGCTGCCTGGGGTCTCCGAGCGTCTGCTGGAAGGAGCCGGACCCAGTGGGGACAGCTCCCCAGCCCCAGCATGGGGACTTGGCAAGGACCCTTCAGGCGGAGTTCTGTGCAGGACATCACCCTCTGGGCTGCTTGCGGTGGGGGGGACTTGCTCCTCAAGTCAGGTCCAGGCAGCAGAGCATGGTATTCTGCGGGGTGGTCCAGGAGGGCTGCTGGGAGGAGGTGGCTTTTTGGTCTGCGGGACGGGCGGTCCAGAACGTGCCCGAGCACAGCCAGGCCAACAATGGGCGCTGGGCCGGAGGTGGGGCAAGGCTTGGTGGGGACGGGATGGGCGCTGGGGCCGCCAGGGAAAGGCCACTGGCTGCTCTGGGAGGGGCACTTGAGGGGCTCACGCTGGGATCCCAGAGAAGGAGCTTTGGCCCTGCATCACTGCTCCGCGGGCTCCTGCCTTCCCCGGGGGGCCTGAGGGGTGCAGGGGGCGAAGGAGGCTGCTCTTGGGGTCCACTGCTTTCCTGAGGGCGCGCTGGGTACGTGTGGCCTGGGGTCAGTACAGGAGACCGCTTCCTGCCCTCCTCCCCCGAGGGCACCATCCCCCAGCCCGGCAGGGAGGCGGGCACCACAGGGGCAGCAGAGGGCGAGGACACCGGCCCCTCCGGCCGTCACTTCCAGGGGACACAGGTCGGACCTGAGACGCCGCTGCGGCCACGGGGTAGGCCCAGCCTTGGGCAGGGGGTGCGGCCACTGTGGCGGGAACAGCATCGCTGACCACAGAGAGCCAAGAAGGGGTCAGCGGGAGGCCCAGGCCGCCCCCCTTCCAGGCGTCCAGCACCTCCCCAGCGGCCAGGCTCGTCCAGGGTCCAGCGCAGCTGCCTGGCCGCCGCTCAGCGCTGACACTGCGCTTTCCTCACGCGGCCGGGGCCAACGAAGTTCGGTGACCGGGTCACAGAGCCACGTCCCCTGCCCGTGCCTGGGGCGTCCAGGCTCTCGCCTGGTCCCCCTTCCTGTGGGTCTCGCCAGGGCCGGCGGGGTGGGGCCCCGGGGACACAGCTGCTGTCCCCGCATGCCTGGGCGTCCTCAGCCCCCTCCCTCCCCTCCCCACTTTCTGTGGCTGCGGGGCCCTGGGGGTCACGGGGTGGTCTCTCGCTGTCCACCCCTCTCCAGGGTGGGGCAGGGGCCCACTCGGGCAGGGGCCTGTGTCAGCCCTGACGTCACCCGCTGGGCCCCAGCGAAGCCCCTGCAGCCCTGCCGCCCTGCGTTCCCACAGCCCTCACGGCCCAGCGACCCCCACGACAGAAGCACTGGGGTCCCCCAGTGCTCCCTGGCCGGAGCGGATCTGCCTGCAGAGTTTTGCTTTTGGGGCTCAGGGCCAAGCGGCCCTCGTGTGGGTGGGGACACCCGAAGCCCTCCCCTTGCAGCAGCCACTGTGCCCGCGGGGCTGCTGCTGCCAGGGCGCCCCGCGGCTCGGCCGTCGCCCTGCGAGGAGCAGCGCGTGCTCAGGCGCTTCCGCGCCCCGAGAGGCGGCGGCTGCGGGTCGGGCCTGGCGTCCACGCTCGGCTGCACCGGCCGGGACTGGGCAGCTTGTGGCTGCCCCGCCCGGGGAGGCGTCGCCGGGCCTGGCCGGGGCGGCCGCGGGAGGACAGCTGCCCGCTGGGCCTGGCGAGGGGCCTTCCCGGGGCGCGGGCCCGGCCGCCGCTCGCCTTCACCGCTTAAGTCAATGGGAGCAGCGCGGGAGGGCGGCGGGAGGGCGCCCCGGGGCGCAGAGCCGAGCCGGGGCTCCTGCTCGTCCGTCCCGTCCGGGGGCCAAGGCCGCCTGCGGGAAGAGGGAAGACGGGCAGCGGCCGGGAGTCCTTGGGGCAGCGCCCTCGGGGGCCGCGGGCAGCGCCTTCCTCCCCCGGGCCCGAGGCAGGGGCGCCCTAACGCCCTCGCGCAGCGGCGGGGGCGGCTGGAGGCGCTGGGGGCGCTGGGGCGGCTGGGGGGCGGTGGGGGCGGTGGGGGCGGCTGGGGCGCTGGGGGCGCTGGGGGCGCTGGGGGCGCCGGGGGCGGCTGGGGGCGGCTGGGGGCGCTGGGGGCGCTGGGGAGGCTGGGGGCGGCTGGGGGCGGCTGGGGGGGCCGGGGGCGCGGGGGCGGCGGGGGGCGGCGGGGGGCGGCGGGGGCGGCGGGGGGGCGGCTGGGGGCGCTGGGGGCGGCGGGGGGCGGCGGGGGGTGCCTGGGGGCGGCGGGGGCGGCGGGGGCGCCTGGGGGCGGCGGGGGGCGCTGGGGGCGGCTGGGGGGCCTGGGGCGCCGGGGGCGCTGGGGGCGGCCGGGGGCGCCGGGGGCGCTGGGCGCGCTGGGGTCCGCCGGGTCCACGGGGCGTCCCGGGAGGCCCGGAGGCCGAGGCGGAGCCCGCGGGGGAGGGAGGCCGAGGAGAGGGGCGGGGGAGAGGCCGCGGGACGGGGCCCCAGAAAACCAGCCCCAGGAAGTGGTTCTCGAGCAGGGGCGGCCCCACCCGCCGCCGAGGTCCCGCCACGTGTGCGGTGTCCATGGCAACCGGCCCTCGGGGCCCGGGCGAGGGGCCTGGAATTCGGCTCCGGGCTGGGGGCGGAGGGCCCGGGCTGAGCGCGAGATCCTGGGGGCGGGCGCGGGGCGGGCGCGGGGGGCGGGGAGAGCGCGGGCCAGGACCGTCCCCTATCGGCCCGCGGGCGAGGCGGGAGGCCCGCGCAGGGCTGGGGCGCCGGCCGGGCGGGGGGCTGGGCACCCACGCCGGGCGCTCGCGGGACTCAAGGAGCTCGGCGATGCGGGGCCGCAGCTGGCGCCCACGGGCCCTGGGTGTTCAGGGTGTTCAGGGTGTTCAGGGTGCGGGTCGCCAGCTGCTGCTGGGGGCCCTAGGGAGGGTTCTCGGGAGCCCCAGTGTCCTTCCAAAGCAGACGTGATTCCGCGGCTGTGGATTCACGGGAGCGCCGGCTCCCTCGGGAAGGCACAGCCCGGGCGTCGGGCACCAGGAGCCCATGCCCGGTGGGCACCGAGGTCCCCGCAGTCGCCCAGATTTCCTTGCTCGCTGCTCCTGCTCGCTCACGTGAGCCCCAGACTACACCGGACGCGGGGCCCCCGTGTGTGAAAGCAGCTCCGGCCCTGGCGGCTGGAGGCCGTGGGGGGCCGTGGGGGCCTCCATCCGCCTTCCCCTCAGCCTAGGCGGACCCCAAAGCTGCTCTAAGGTGATGAAACACTCTCACATTTCCTCGAGCTCCCGCTCCGGTCTGAAGCGCTTGCTGTGGGAGGGGACCCCAAATCAGACCTTCAGTGTCTCCCCGGTGTCTCCTGGGGGACGCCTCTCCTCTCTGCCTACTGAGACCCCCAAACCGGCTCCCCAGCTGGTCCCGCCCCTCCCTGCCCCACCCCCTGGCTGGGGATGGTCCAAACGTGGTCCGCCGTCCTGTCTCCATCCGAAGGTTCAGGCAATGGTGACCCCACCTCGACAGGGGCCGGCCGGCTGGAGCCCCGGGTCCTGCGCGCACACGATGATGTGCTCAAGGGCTAAGGGCGGCACAGGCTCGGCCCACGCGCTATGCCCCGCAACCACGCAGGGGCTACTGCGAGGGCTGTGGCTAACAGGGTGAAACCCGAAGGCGCCCCGGGAGTGAGCCGCGCAGGCCGGGGGCAGAGCTGCGTGATCCCAGGCCTGGGCTAGGGGCCGCGCGGCCGTTCGGCACCCGAGTGTCCCCGCGACAGCAGGGCTGGGGCCGGGCGAGAGCCGGGCGGGGCTCAGGACAGGCCCGCGGCCGAGGAGAGGCGCGGCAGGACCGAAGTCCCCTCCGCGGAGCCCTGCGCGCTGGGTGCTTGTCCTGATGCGGCCTCGGCAGGACCCGCGTAGAGCGGGCGGGTTGGGGGGTCCCGGGGCTGGTCCCAGGAGGCCCCACGCATCCCGGCGGGCACGAGGGGCCCACGGCAGCTCCCACCCCCGCGGACCGGTGCGCCCACCCCGCCCTTCGGTTCTGGATGGCGGTGGCCCTGGGCGGGAGGCCGCAGGCGCCGGGAGCGGCCCTCTGGGGGCGGCTGGACCGCGCTTCCTCGGCTCTGGCGGGCGCCGCCTCCCCAGCCCGCCTGCGCCAGGGAGACGGGCAGGGGTGGCCCGAGGCTGCTGGCCCAGCGCGGCGCCAGGGGTCAGCGCGCGGCTGGGTCCGCAGGAGACCCGCTGCGAGGGGCCCGCGGCTGCTGCGGCCGAAAGCTTGAGGTCGGCGGCTGCTGCCCGAGGGGCCCGGCCCTTCTCGACCGGCGCGCTCCTCGGAAGGCCGGCGGCGGCCCATCTTCCAGGCGGCGGCCAGGCGGGCGGGCAACCGGCTCCTCAGAGTCGCTGAACTTGTGCCTGGCGTGGAGATACCCTGAGCTCAGCTCCGCGCGGGGGAGACTGGGGGTGAGCACAGTTCTGGAGCCCCTGGGGGCCACCCCGGGACACCGCCGCGGGCCCCTGGGCTGCCGACCTCCCCGGGCGGGACGGGGAGAGCAGGGCCCGCGGGCAGGCGGGCAGGCGGAGTCCAGCAGAGGCGCAGCCCCAGCAGCTCGGAGGAGGGCGGCGGCGCGCCCAGAGCAGGGACCAAGGCCGCCAGCCAGGCCCTCGGCGGCGCCGGGGTGAGGGGCCCACGGGGTGAGGGGCCCAGGGGCCTGGCTGGGCAGCACTGGCCAGAGGCGCGCCGGCTGAGGCCTGAGGCCCACGCAGGGCAGCCTGGGGACCGGCCCGCAGGCCCCTCGGAGCGGCTCGCGGCCGTCTTCCCCAGGACCGGCCCACGAAGGACGGGCCTGCGGGATCTGGCCATGTTGGGGGCCCTCCCTCTGCGGGGGGGCCGGGGGCAGGGTGTCCTGGGAAGGGGCCCAGCTCCTACTCATTTACTGCAGAGCAAACACTGAGTTCCGGGCCTGGAAAATTCCAGCCGCAGCCTCCCTCCTTCGAAGCCCCCTCCCCGGCCTGGCAGCTGCAGTTTCCATGGCAACAGCCTGTTCCCGGTTCTGATGCAAAAGCCGGGAAAGCTGCGGGGAGACGCTGTGCTGACGTCAGACCAGCAGGCCCGAGGGGGCGCACAGGGGGGCGGGCGCGGGGGCACCAGCCTGCCGAGGTCTCCGGAACCTTCTCGGCCGCGGCAGAAACCTTGTCCACGCCGGGCCCTGCCCCCCAGCGCCGTGGCCCACCCGCCCCGCCACCGCGAGGGGCCGCGGGCGAGCGAGCAGGACCCCACCTGCGCACAGGCCACCCGCCGCCCCGCTGTGCCCCCCGCGCCCCAGCCCGCGCGCGCCGCCTCCGGTGGGTCTGGGCGGACCGCGCGAGGGCGGCCGGGCCGTCCAGTCCCCGGGGCAGCTGGCGACGTCTGGCTCCCTCCTGCGGCCCAGCCTGTCCGTCCTGCCTGGACGCCCCTCCGCCGGGGCGGCCCCCCAGTCCTCTGCGCCCCGCCCCCCGCCGGCCTCTGCGCGCATCCACGTGGCCGGCCGCTGCTGAGGCGCCCCAGAGCCCCGCCTCGAAGGCCGCCGTAGCTCTCGGCCCGGTGCAGCCCTTGACAGTCGGGGAGGCCCCCAATGGGCCAGGCGGCCCGACCCGCTAACCCTCCTCGGAGGCGAGGCGGAGGGAAGGGCGGGTTTGTCTGTGACCGTGAGAGGAGCCCCAGAGGGTTGCCGTGGGGGGGGGGGATCCTCCAGCTTCTCCCCACTCCTTCCCTTTAGCATTTTGAGCAGGACTCCCCGAAGGCTGGGCCTCTGCACCCCCACGGGCCATGTGTCCCCCGCTGCGCTCCGCTGGGAAGCCAGGAGACAGCACAAGGGTCCTGCCAGGCGTCCGGGCGCTCGGGGCTGTCTGCGCCCCAGGCCCGCGGGCAAACCCCAGCCGGTGCCTCAGAAAAGGAGCCAGGACGCAGCGGGGCAAGGACAGGCGATCGTGGGGGACGGTTTTCCTGGGGCCGCACACCCTTTGGGACGAGCTCCAGGGAAGCCGGTGTTCCCCACGGGAGAGCCGCAGGCCGCGCGGGCCGGAGCAGGAAGGGGCTCTCGAGGGAACCGGCACCGGAGCCCCTGTCCTGGACACTCCTCCCTGCACCCCCGCCCGGCGCCTTCCTGTGGGGCTGCGATGGGCCGGCAGGCGCCTGGCCGCCGATGCAGGCTGTCCTGAGCGCCAGCGCGCCGGCCTCCCGGGGCCCGCTGTGAGCGCCGTGCAGGTGGTGGGGAGACGCGAGCGGATGCGGCCCCCCCCCCCGGGACCCCGCTGGCCGCCTGGCCGACCAGGTGTCTGGTGTGGACGTGCGAACCCGGCCCCTCCCGGCCATCTCCGGGAACGGGGCGCTGGGGGCCTTCTCGGGGTCGCGTCAAGGGCACGCCGGATGTGCTGTTCTGGGAAAAAGCGCCTCTGAAGAGACTACAGCGAAAAAGAAACAAGCGCGGCCAGAGCCGAGAGAAGGGGTCTCCAGGGCTGCACCCGCGGAGGGCGGGTCACGGGCCCCAGGCCCGGATGGCCGCGGGGAACCGCCAGCCAGGCCCACTCGCCCTGGAGCTGGTGTGGGCCGCGGTAGCAGGCGCGGGGCAGCCTCTACGGGGGATAGGACCCCCAGGAGAAGGGCGGGGAGGCGGAGGGGAGGGGCCCTCGGGCCAGCGGGCTGCCCACCCCGTTTCCAGCCGGGGTCTCTGTCCGCCCTCAGAGTCTTCTCCCCCGTGGAAGGGCTCAGCGCCCCGCCTGTGGCTCCATGTGGCCGCTGCCTTCCCGGCTCCCCATCTTGGCCCGGGGCCCTCCTTGCCGCCTGGCCTCGTACCCACGCGCCTCCCACTGGTGGCTGCTCCCTCCCGGCAGGGAGCCGGTCTCTCCTGCGGTGGCTGCCCAAGGCCTGCCCACACCTGCCCACAAGGGCGGGAGCTCGGCCCCCGAGCCTCTGGGCAGCAGCGGGCCAGGGCCGGGCTCAGGGCTGCGAGGATGGCGGGGTGTGTGGCCGGCAGACCCGGCCAGGGCCCCGTGTTGACCACCAGGCAGGTCCCCGTCCCCACCTCGGGACCCTCCTGGGGGAGGCCTGGGGCCCACCGGCCCTCGGGCTGAGCGCAGAGGCGGCTGCCCTCAGGGGCCCAGCACCCCAGTTCTGAGCCAGGCGGCCTCTGTCCACTTCCTGACACTCTGCACCTCTGCTGGGCGCGAGGCCCGGGCGAGGACACAGGGCGCTGCCAGACTCTGTCTACGGGGCCGGCAGCCCCAGGCCTGCTCCCTGCACACGGGCGCCCTGTGTCGTCTCTGCCGGTGCCCAGCACAGTCGGGCCGTATTTGGGGGAGAAACGACAGAGCGAAGGGACGCGCCGGGGAAGCGACAACACTGCTGCCCTGTGCCCAGCGGGGTTGGCAAAGCTCCCGCCCAGGGAGGTGTTTTCAGGGGGGCCCCAGCAGACCAGGGTGGGGGCCTTCCCACCCCCCACTAGCCCTTCCCCTTCGGAGCCACTACTTGGCTGCTGTTGCCATGGGGAACGCAGCTGAGGGGGGACGGCGGAGGGCAGCACCAGCCAGAATGTTCCGGGCTGCAAATTTGAGTCAGTGTGTGTGTGTGTGTGTGTGTGTGTGTATAGGGGGTATGTGTGGTATGTGTGTGGTGTGTGCTATGGTGTGTATGGTGTGTGTGTGTTGTGCCGTGTGTGTGATGTGTGCTACGGTATTGTATGGTGTGTGTGCGTGGTGTATGTGTATGGGGTGTGTGTGGTGTGTGTGTAGTGTGGTGTTATGTCGTGTGTGTGTGTGATGTGTGCTATGGTGTTGTATGGTGCGTGTGTGGTGTGTGTATAGTGTGGTGTTGTGTGTGTGTGATGTGTGCCATGGTATTGTATGGTGCGTGTGCATGGTGTGTGTGTATGGGGTGTGTGTGGTGTGTGTGTTGTGTGTGTGTGGTATGTGTCTGTTACATGTTACAAGGCGTGTACAATACAAAGTGCGCAGCCATCTGTGACTCACACAGCACAGCGCTGTAAGCCGTGTCACCTCAACACACACAAACGTGGACAAACAAGTACATACCAGGTCCTGCCCTCACCCCTGCCCTCCCCCCGTGGCCGTCTGTCTTCCTTGCGCCGTCTTTCCTTTTCTTTACTATTAAAACTTGGGAGCAGGGCCTCCCCGGGGGCGCAGCGGTTGAGCGCTGGGCTGCGAAGCTGCCCGCGGCCTCTGCGGCGCCGGTTCGATCCCCGGCTGCTTCCCGGCCCCCGGAGGAGGGACCCACGTGGCGCGCAGACCTCTCCTGCCGCCCGCTGCTCCCCTCAGCAGTGTACTTCGGTCCTTCTGCCTGCTCTGCTCCCCGCTCTGGCTCTGGTGGATCCTCTCACCCTCCCGTGCTTCTGACTGTACCCAGTGCTTGTATAAACAAACAAACAAACAAACAAATAAATAAAACATGCCTCTATTTAAAAAAAAAAAAAAAAAAAAACTTGGGAGCAGTCATGGCGAAAACGATCCCAGGAGGCATTTCTGCGCCTTAGAAGCCGCCCTCTGCCAAGCGACGTCGACGACGTTCACCTTTTGGAAAGAAATTCTCTCCTTTGTTGTACGGAATAAAAACGCACTTATTTATAACAACCGTGATGTTTATACGCGGTGCGGACTGTGTGATGACTACACAAACGTCAGGGCGGAAGGCAGGCCTCGGGGACAGGGAGCCTGGGCAGCAGCCGGGAGACGGCCCCGGGGCGCGCAGCCAGCCTGGCGCCGCTCTGTCTGCACAGGGAGGGGCAGGGCAGGCGGCCCGCGGACGCTGGTGCGCTGGCGCTGGGGAGGGCCAGCAAGGAAGGTTCAACCTCGTCCTTTAAGAGGGCCCTGCAGACGAGAGGCCGGCCCCTGGGCCTTCCCTGGCCCGCTGGCGGCTGGGTGGTCTCTCGGCAGCAGACTGGGGCGGGCGGCGGCCGGAGCCCCCCTCCTGGTCTTGGCAGCTGCCTTTTCTCCCGGGGCCGCTCGCAGTGTCCCCCGCGGCCGTGGTTATGAAGTGTCCGCGTGCATGCCCACACGGCGGCCTCCGTGCAGACGGACCTGCCCCTCGACCCCAGTGGGGTTCAGCCCACAGCCCGTGCTCATGCCCCAGGGTTCGCCCCAAGTCGGAGGACGTGGGAATGGTGTCACCCGGGGCGGGGTCTGCCCCCCACATAGCCCCCAGTTTCCGCCCCCACCCACGTCGTCTCAGGGGGACCACACGCCTCCCTGCCCCCCACACGGGGTTGAACCTGCTCCTGGTTGGTTCTGCAGCGCCAGCTGCCCACGGCCCTGCTGGTGGGATCCACCCCTCCCATGGGAACCCCACCCTCTGGTGCGGCCCACGGTGAACATTCTGTGCGTGGGCTCCGGCTTTCTGTCCACACGGCGATCCTTTCCTGGCCTGTCCTCACCAGTGAAGCCAGCCTGGGCTCTCCTCACCAGGGCCCCAGCGCCCGCCCGGACCCAGCTCCCCTCCCAGCCCTGCCAGGCCCAGACCTCTCCCGGCCCTCCCTGCGCGCACCAAGTCCACGACCTTCCCGACACCGGTCAAGGGCACCGATGGCTGAGGAGCCCTGGTGTGTGACGGCAGGAGGGAGGCGGCGCCGCCAGCCAGGGGAAGGGTCAGCGTGAACACAGGCCCAGCCGCGTGACAGCCCCGGGTGCCCGGGGGCCTCGGCGGGCAGGAGCTCGTGGGGAGCAGCACGCAGCGCCCAGGGCCTGGTGGGGCCAGAGTGAGAGGCTGAGTCAGCGCCCGCCCTGGGCTGGCCTGGAACGCAGTGGCGGGCGCGGGCCTCCCTGGGCTGCGTCCTCTTTCTAGGGATGCAGCGGGGCGTGGGGCAGATCTGGCTCAGGCCGGCTCTGGCCGTCTTCCTGGGAGAGTGAAATGTCAGGAAAACGCCTCCCCTGGCCCGGGCTGCATCCTCGGGGCGGGAGGTCTCTGGCCTGCATCTGGGCCTCTGACACCCCTTCTGCACCTCCCCCTCCCCCCGTGTGGCTGCCCACAGCTCCCTGGAGCGGGGCCTGCATGTGTGCCTGGAGGGACGGGCCGGCAGAAGGGACAGGATTTGGGGACCCGCCCTAAGAGGTGGCGAGGATGAACAGGAGGTCGCAGGGCCCAAACCCCTGTGATCTGACTCAGGGTGCTCAGGAGATGGCACGGGGGCCCCAGGACGGGAGGTGGGGGTGTGTCCCACGCCTGGTCTTGGGCTTTTTGCTGGTGCAAAAGGAAGTTTGGTCGTGGAATGCCCGGCCGGGGCCCTCGCGACCTGGCCCAGCCGCACACGTGAGCTGCGGACACAGAGGTTGGACGATGTCTTCCGAGGAACTTCCCGGGGCCTGGGCATCTGCTGGGCCCCAGGCCATCGCTGCTGCCTCGGGTGGGGCCTCCTTTTCCCCAGGCAGCTGCGGGGCTTGCTCTTCAGGCCCAGCAGCCCGGCCCAGGAAGCGCCCCTTGCTGACCGCCAACCAGCCGTGGACAGGACACCCCAGAGCCAGGTGCTGCCTGGGCCACTGACCCGCATGCTAAGTGGGCGCTGGGGCCGGCAGGGGAACCAGCCCCGTCACCTTGCTCCCCTCCCTCCAGGCCTCCACGCTCTCCTGGGGTCCAGCGTCCACTAGCGCGGTCTCCTCCGTCCAGCAGCCCTGGTTCTAAGCCACACTGCGGCCCAGCGTGCTCCTGGGCGGGGCGTGCCCCTGGGCTCCTGCTGCCCTCAGGGAATCCTCACCCTTGCCCCAGAGCTGCGAGCCCCAGAGCCCCAGGGTCCAGCGGGAGGGCGCCTGAGGCCTTGCAGGTCAAGTTGTGCGGGGCTGGTTCCCGCCGTGGGGCCAAGTGGCCTGCGAGGCCGGTGTCCTGGGCGCCCCAGCCCCATGCCCTGAGGATGCCGACCCGCCCGCACATTGGGACCCTCCCTGCGGCCTCAGCTGCGACCGGCCCCCCTGACCCCGGGCCGGTCCGGCGGCCGCTGGGACAGCCCAGGAGTCCTGCTCCTCAGGACCGGGCGGACACCGCGCAGCCAGCGGGCCGAGGCCCCCTCCCCTGCCGCTTCCTCCCCTCCCCGCCCCCACAGCAGCCCCGCAGCCGGCCCCACAGGCTGGGCCCTGGTCTGGGACCAGGCTGACAAGCGGGATGAATTATGTGCGTGGAGGGGAGGCCTCCCCGGCCAAGTGTGCAGTTTCTGAGAAAGCCAGTCCCCCCGGTCTCCGCGCAACCCGGCTTGGATTCCAGGCGGCAACCGGCCCGGCAGGAAGTTCCCGGGGGCCCCCGGGCGTGTGTCCTCTGGCAGCGGCTGGGGGGGCCGCGCGGGGGCTGGCTGGGGCAGCGGCGCCCTCTGACCCGCTTCTCTGCTCAGGCCTGGCCAGCACCTCCGGCTCGGGCCGGGCCCCACCGCGGGAGGGGGGCAGGGGGCTGCGGCTCCACACAGGGCGGGGTGGGGGGCAGAGGCAGGCGCTGGGGCGCCATGCAGACCCCGAGTGGGGGCACAGAGACCCAAGGAGCAGGGAGAGCCGGCGCCAAGCAGGACGCGACGGCTGCTCACAGGCTGAGCTGGATGGCGAGGCGGGGGCGGGGGGGGCGGGGGGGGCGGGGGTCCGTGTCCCCGATCAAGGAGGCCCCGTGCAGACCCTGGGCCTGGACGCTGCCGGGAGGCCGGAACGGGCGGTTTCCCTCAACGGGAGACAAGCGTGACCTCCCAGGCGCAGCGGACAGATGCCCCGGGTGGCGGAAGGGGCGGCTCGGCCAACGGGCCTGCGCCCCAGGATTGCGGGGAGGGCCGTGCTTCACGACGCTCTGGGGGGCCAGCCCCGAGGACCCGCCCCAGGGCCCGTGCCCATGTGCAGGGACTCGGCCGCTGGCTGTGGCACCTCGAGGTGTCACGTGGAGGACCCCCACCCCCAAGCTTCTCCCAGGCCCTGGGCAGCATGAGGCCTGGGGCTGGCGGGGCTGGGGCTGGCCAGGACGCTGTGGGCGGGTCTACATCCCCCTCCGTGAAAGGTTGAGCCTGTGGGGCGCTCAGAATGGGGGGCGGCTGGCCAGACCACAGAGCCCCAAGACTCCGCGCACAGTGGGCTGAAGGTCAGACCCCGCGGTCCCTCTCCAGCCTCCCCGGCCGTCGCCAACGGCGGGAGGGACCGCAGCCTCTGAGCACAAATCAGCTCTTTTCTTATTTTTAAAGAATTGTTCCTTTATTGTAAGATTTTTACCTAATTTATTTTTCCATAGAAGAGCTGGGGTGCAGGCCAGAGGTGTGGGGGTGAGAGGACTCCCCAGAGACAGAGTGGGGAGCAGAACAGGCGGATCTGCTGAAATCCACTGCTAGGGGAGCAGCGGGGAGGCAGGAGGGTCTGCTGCGCCCTGTGGGCAGCTCCCTGGCCGGGGATGGAACTCGCGCTGCAGCGGGGACAGCCTGAGCCTCAGCCCCCGCCCCGGGGAGGCCCGGGAGGCTCCTCTCTGCGACTGCATCTTCCTTCAATTCTCCTCCCTTAAAGTCTCCTCACTTCTGCCCTCCTGGGCGTCTCCCTGAACTGTGTGCCCCACTCTGCAACTCCGTGAGCGTGCTCCCCTGAGCCCAGGCGGCTCCTCCTGCAGAGCATGGAGCGGCCACTCTGAGGGGCAGCCCCGGGGCAGCCTCACCAGGGAGGCGCTGTGCTCGGGC
Organism: Talpa occidentalis; assembly: GCF_014898055.3. Classification (NCBI taxonomy): domain Eukaryota; kingdom Metazoa; phylum Chordata; class Mammalia; order Eulipotyphla; family Talpidae; genus Talpa; species Talpa occidentalis. The sequence continues at coordinate 50,556,848 of NW_023601754.1, read as the reverse complement.
GCCTTCTGTGGGTTTCGTCCCGCAGCCCCGCGGGCTGGTGGGCGCCGCCTTGGGAGAACTCTGGGGTGCGGGGGGAGCGCGCCGAAGGGAGGAGGCCGGACGAGAGCCTGGGTGGGCAGGGCCTCTCTTGGCAGGACAGTCCCCAGGTCCAGCCAGCCGGCCTGCCTAGCCAACGCACACCTGGAGGCCGCAGGGCCCTTGTGTGTGTGGGGGTGGCCTCCACCCACCAGCGTTTGCACGGCGAGGCACAGCCAGGAGCTCGGGGCCGGCCTCTCCAGGTCAGCACGCGGTTGGCCTCCTGGGCCGACCTGCTCCCTTCTCACTGCCCACTCACCCTGTCCGAGCCCAGACCTCCCTGGGCACAGACAGCAGTAAGGGACCCCGGCCTCCTCCTGGCCATGGGGAACTCGTGTGGGCGGTGAGGGCCAGGCCCAGTAGCACATCAGCTCAGCCCCACCCGCCTCAGCCCCTCCCCGCACCCCAGCGGGTCTCAGAGGCCGCCCCAGGCCACCGCCACCCTGGCCAACCCCAAAAATGGCCACAAGGGCAGAGTTTGGTCATTGGAGCATCCAGTTTACTTCTTGAATCTCATGGTCTGGACGGTTCCCCATCCCTGTGCACACCAGCTCCCTGTCCGCCCAGGGCCCAAGGCATGCAACAGCTCTGGAGGGGCCGGCCCAGCACCCTCAGGCTCCCCAGCTGGTGCTCCCTGCACAGCCTGGTGGGCCCTTCCGGGCAGGGCACAGCTGCTGCAGCCCCAGGAGCACCCAGCCCTGGGGCCTCTGGCCCCGCTGCACCCACATAGGGCACAGCTGCGGCTCCCAGAGAGGACTGGGGAGGCCAGTGAGCTGAGGCCTCAGGGGACTGGCTCCAAAGAGGCAGGAGGCTGGGCCAGGCAGCCTCGGGGACCCCAGGTCAAACGCCAAGAGGCCCCGCTTCTGCCCCTGGACGGGGGCACAGGACAGAGAAGCCCTCCAGAAGGGGGCCCAGGGCAGCCGCTCCACACTGCGGGGCCCTGGTAGCAGAGGGGCTGGGGCGGGGGCCTCTCAGCGACTGGGCCTCGTGGGGCCGCAGCCCCGCACCTGGGGGCAGGGAGAGGAAGCAGCGGCCGGGTTGGGGCCCAGCAGGGCAGGCCAGAGCCAGCGGCGCCTCCTGCTTGGCCCCCCGGGGCACCCAACCTCCGTGCACACCGGGGCGGGGACCCCTGCGCCGCGCCCAGGGACCAGGGCAGGACACCCCGAGGGCGCGGGGGCGCGGGAGGCGCGGGGGCGGGGCGCGGGGGCGCGGGGCCCCTGCACGCAGATGGCCGCGCCTGGCGCGCTGGGGCCTGGAGGCGCGCGAACTCTGGCCGGCCTGCGCCGCTTCCCAGAAAGCCCCCCGCGGCCGCGCACATGTGCTGGACCCCGGGCCAGGCCCCGCTCGTTAATCAGCGAGGAATTCCGCGCGGGCGGGCGTGACCAGGCTTATCTGGCGGCGGGGCCAGATGCTGACAGTCAAACTGCTCTCCCGGGCTCAGGCAGGAAGGGCCCGCGGCCAGACGCGCCTGTGGAGCTGGGCCCCAGGCCCTCCCGGAGGCCCCGCCACGTCGGCCTTCTCAGGCCCGCGGCCCTCGCCTGCGGGCAGGACTCGGGCGCCCTGGGGCCCCTCACTGCCCAGGGCAGCATGGCCCAGGCCCGTCCTGGCCACGATGGCCAGTGTCGGGGTGCAGCCTGCGCGCCCCGGAGCGCGCCCCGCCGCCCCCACACGCACGGCGCCGGACCTGCCCTCGGGCCCAAGCCGGGCGGGGCAGCGTCCACGCACAGGGGCCTCCAGCCCCGCCAGGCCCCTCGGGGAGGCCCGCCCTCCCCATCACTGCGGGTCCCCCCGGGCCTTTCGTGAGGGAGTTGAGCCGAGCAGGGCGGCCGTGGGGGCTGCAGGGGTCGCCACCCCCGCGGGGCAGGGCCGCTCCTCTGTTCCCCGCGAAGCCCAGGAATGGGCGGCCGACCCCTGCACCCCAGTTCTCCAGCCGCCGAGGTCCGCGGGTGCGGGGCTGGGAGTGAGGCCAGGGCGCACGCCGGGGGCGGGGCTGCCCTCTTGCGGGGCAGGGACTCCAGAGGTCACGGGAATTGGGGGGCCGGGGGCGCCGCCTCGCGCCAGCTGGACGGCAACTGCGAGGAGGGCGCGCCGAGGACGCGGGAGCCCCCCTGGAATGCGGTGCCAGCGGTGTCCGCTCCACGGGGCCCCCCGGGCTCGGAAGGGTCCAGTCTCAGAAGCCACGTCCCCCTCAGCTCCCCACGCCCACCGGCCCGCGGTGGCCCTGGCCATCCGCCCCCCAGGCCTGCCGCCCTCCGAACCGGAGCCAGCACCCTGGCGCCGCCGCCCAGCCCTGCGCCCGCTGGGGCCGGTGGACCGACCCACGCGCCTGCGCCCGGCTGGGCCTCTCACAGGCCGGCTCCAGAGAGCGACCAGCGGCTCCGCCAGGCGCACCCCGATGGGGAGTCCCGCCTGGCCCGGCCGTGCCCCGTGCAGGTCTCGCCGCGGGGAGGCCGCAGGGCAGGCTGTTAGCAGAAGAAAAGAAACGCTATTTCAGGGAACCCCCTCCCCCCACCACAGCAGTGGAGCCCGAGCACGAGGGTCTCACGGGGGCCGAACTCCACAGTGACCGGCTGAGGGGTGAGCGGAAGCGGGTCCGGGCAGAGGCCTGGTGTGCACAGTTCCACTCCAGGCCCCGCCGCCTGCTTTTATTCATTAAGATTTATTTATCTATGCATGCAAGAACTGGGGTACAGGCCACAGGTGTGAGGGGTGGGAGGACTCCCCAGAGACAGAGTGGGGTACAGAAAAGGCAGATCCACCGAGATCCACTGATGAGGGGAGCAGCGGGGAGACTGCTGCTGGGGAGACAGAAGGGGTCTGCTGTGCCGTGTGGGTCACTCCCTGGCCGGGGATCGAACTTGTGCCGCAGAGGCTACAGGCAGCTTCATGGTGCTGAGACGCAGCCCCTGCCGTGAGAGGGAGGCCCCTGATTTTCCACTTTTGACACCTGGATGCTGGTCTCCACCGTCCTCTCCCACGGCAGCCCCCCCTTTTCTGATAAAGCTTCCCGTGTCTGACGCCAGATGTGCATTCCAGGCTGAGCCTTAATCTCCGTAGGACCCAAACGCAGTGGATTCCCAACCCCCACACCCGCTCCCTCCACCGCGGGCCAAGTCCAGCTGGGTGACCGCCCTGCCCCCAGCCCCGGAGAGGAGCTGGTCCTCAGCTCAGAGGAAAGCAGCGGCTGGGGGCTCCGGAGTGGAGTCTGGTTTTGCATAGACCCCGGGACTGCAGCAGCCGCGACAGGGCGGCCCAGCGACACACATGTGCTGCCTCAGACTCCTGAGCTAGCAGGTCAAGATCTGGGGGCCGTGGGGAGGCTGCTACGAGGCCCCGCTCTTGGCCTGTGGACAGCTGGGCTCTCTCCCTGGGGCGCCCACCCCCTCACGGTAATGCCAGTGCTGGGTTAGGGCCCCCCGAGGGCCCCTTGGCGTCACCGCCCCCTAGAGACCCCGTCTCCACACGTGAGCACATTCAGGGCCCCAGTCAACGATTCAACATGACACACTGGGGGGGGGCGGGGGGCTCGGCCACCCGGACCAGGTCCAGCGTAGACGGGTCGGGGGCAGAGGTGGGTTCTGCTGCGCGGGGCGCTGGCGCGGGAGCTGGCAGGCGAGGGCTGGTCCAAGCACTCTCTTAAGACGCAAAATGGCAGCGGCAGGCCAGGCTGGCTGGGCTGGGTGCGGCCAGGGAGCCGTTGAGAACAGGAGTCCACTCTGGCCTGGACAAAGGCCGGCAAGAAGCCTGTCTGTGTCCGTGGGTGGGCAAAGAGCTTCAGGTGAGGCCCAGGGCAGCCACTCTTGGGGGGAAGGGCCAGCTCGGGCTGCTGCTGCCAGCGGAGAGCCTCCGGGCATCGACCGCCACCCCTCCCGGGCGGGCGGGGTCCTCAGAGGTGTGAGGAGCAGCAGACCCGGGTCTCACCTGCAGCTTCCTGGCCCAGCCCCCACGGCGCACGCGGGGAAAGGCCAGAGCGTACCCAGGTTGACCCCAACCCGAGGGGCCTCTGCCCTGTGCTGGGGGCTCTGCCCAGGCACCCCAATGAGCTCACGGCCAGCACTCTTGGAAAGGTGACCTCGGCCACATGCCAAGAAGGGACGGGAAGGGAGTAAAGTGGGGACAGTGACCCCGAGCCACTCTTGGCCAGAGGACAGGGACAGGAGCTTGGTGCCCGGGAGGGCAGCAGTGGGGACAGAGGAGTGGAGGAGTCGGGTGCAGGGAGGGAGGGGCAGGAAGGAGCCTTAGGGCCTCAGTTGTCTCCCAGCTCCCGCCGGGCCAGGCAGACGCCAAAGGTCAGTGCTGACCTTGCCGAGAGCGCCGCAGGGCACTGGCAGGCGGTGGGCCTGAGTCAGAGGCAGGCCGGGGCAGCGGGCACAGCCGACCCATGAGGATGTGGCCTCTGTGCGCAGCTGAAGCGAAGCCGTCACCGCTGAGGGCAGAGACCCCAGAAACGGGGCTGACGGGCCTTGGGGCCACACTGGCCCTGGACATCACCTTAGGGGGTGGTGGAGCCGCAGAGCGGCTGAGGGGGCGGAACTCACACGCGCTCCCCTTTGGCTGTGGGGTGCGGGCCTGGAGGCGAGGACATGAGGGTGGCCAGGGCCACCCACGCGCAGATGAGACGTGCCGGAACGGGAGGACCCGCCTCCCCACGGGCACAGACTGGGCGAGCTGCGTGGGGCCTGCTGGCGGCAACCCGGCTCTGGAGGACAGCGGGCTCAGGAAGGCCTGGCCGAGCGTCCGCAGGGGGCTGGGGTCAGCAAGCCCACGGGTTCCAGTCGCTACAAGGATGTCTTCCCGCTGCTCCCTCTGGAAATCGCTGACAACTTTGTACGTGAAATGGCGCCATCATTGTACAGAAGGCTGGAGGGCGGGGGCGGGCGCCTCCAGCTCTCCTGCTGCCCTTCCTGGGAGGCGGTCAAGAGGGTACAGGCCGCGGCCACATCCCACCACGTGAGCACCCAGCCCCAGAACGTCCCTCCTCCGCGCTCCCAGAGAACAGCCCGAGTCAGGCCTCCGAAAGGCGCGTCTGGAGCCCCTGAGTCACCCCTGACACGGTCTGGGGTGGGGGGACGCGGCCCGGGTCAGACACGCGCCAGGGCCCGTGGGAAGCCTCCTGAAGGGCAGCGGGAGAGCTGGCGCCGGGCAGCAGAGGCGGCGTCTGCAGAGACAAGTCACGCTGGCGGACACGGCCACTCTGACTCCGCAGCTCTGGGTGCCCGGCCGCTGCGGGGACGGACCGAGAGGGGCGGGTCACGCGCCTCTCCTCTTCCCAGACTGCAAGGTCCAGCCTCGTCCATCGCTCCAGAGCCTCTGCGGGATGGGGTGCCTGGCGCCCCGACGGCCACACCGTGAACACGAGCCTCGCCGTGACGTCTACACCGGCCTGGGAAACCTGACCCCCGCGTGGCTCCAGGGCCCGGCGGCCTTGCGCGGGCCTTGCACCTCTGGCGGCGCTTCGTCAGTCCCCTCGGCACCCCCAGGGACGCTGGGCCCGAGCCCGCCCTGAGGAATGAACGGGCCCGGGAATGTTTGCCCACCGGACTCCCAGCACCTGGGGGACAGACGCCGCCTCCTCCCGACCACTGTGGGGGCGACACTGGCTCCAGCCAGCCTGCGGCGCGCGGCGGGGGCTCGCGTCCGAGGCCAGCAGACGCGGGTAACACCTGAGACTGGACCGCAGGGCCCCGCGCGGGGACCTCGTCCCTCCTGCAGACCCCAGCCGGGGCTCACTGTCACGCCACAGTCCTCAGGTGCCCCCGAGCATGTAGCGGGAAGGCTCCGGCCATCTCCCCACCCCACCCGGCCAGGCTGACGTCAGAGTCCCCCCGTGTTCCCGTCAGGAGCGCTCAGCGTCTGAGTGTCGCCATGGAAACGGCCAAGGGGGGCTCGGAGCCGGGCTGGAGCAGCGGAGGCTGGAATTTTCCAGGTCTGGATGGGCCACGAGTGGACTCGAGACACCAGCCCCGTGCCCGGTTCTCAATATCGGGGGTGACCAACCGACAAAAGAAGTGCTTTGGGCCAGTGGCCCCCTCTTGCGGGGACTCTCCTCCTCCAGGAATGAGGCGTCCCCACACACAGCCGGGCCCCCTTTTTTAAAGATTTATTTATCAATACAAGAACTGGGGTACAGGCCAGTGGCATGGGGGGGAGAGGATCCCCCAGAGACAGAGTGGGGAGCAGAACAGGCAAACTGGCCGAAATCCACTGCTGAGGGGAGCAGCGGGGAGACAGGAGAGGTTGGCGGCACCACGTGGGTAGCCCCGTGGCCGGGGATGGAACTCGCGCTGCAGAGGCTGCAGACGGCGTCATACGTTGCGTCTTAATTAACCCCTTGGGCCACCAGGGAGGCTCTACAGCCAGGCACTTTATAGGGCCGAGTTTCGGGGCACACTCAGGCCTCCCCAAGACGGCCCGGAGGCACCACCCATAGCCGCTGTCCCTTCCCGGCCCTGAGAGGGTGACACCCCCAGGGGACCCCACGCCGCTGCTCCCCGGTGCCAGCAAAATGAGACCCGACCTGTCCCCGGAGCTGCCCCCACCCTGGCCCTGCGTCCCCAGGTCTGCCCCTGACCCTGCGCCCCCACCTCCGGGTCTGCCCCTGACCCTGCGCCCCCACCTCCGGGGCTGCCCCAGACCCTGCGCCCCCGGGGCTGCCCTGCGGCCGATGACGAGCTCGCGCAGGCAACGCGCTCCCCAGAACCGCAGCGCTCTCGGGCGCCCGACACCACAGGGCGCAAGCTGAGGGCCGGCGGGTCAGTCCGCGGCGACCCCCAGCAGCGCGCAAGCGCGCGGGGCGGGGCCGGAAGTGCCCATTGCAGCGTCTGACTGACGTCGGGCGTGGGGCGTGGGGCGTTGGGCGTGGGGCGTCGGGCGTCGGGCGTCGGGCGTCGGGCGTCGGGCGTCGGGCGCGGGGCTGTGCGTCGACCCCCCGGCCGTGTGCGGGCGGGGCCGGCGGGCGTCCATCCGCCGTCGGGCCACGCGCGCCTCCGCTCCGTGGCGTTGCGGGCGGCGGCCTTGCGGGGCCCGCGCAGCTTCGGCCCGGCCGCCCCCACCTCGCGCCGCCCGCGGGGGCTCTGGAGAGGCGCCGGGAGCCGCTGCTGACCGGGACCCCGGGGTGCGTCTGCGGGGACGCGCCGGGCCGTGTCCAGCCTGCCCGGAGGTCGGCGCCCCGTCGCGAGTGCGGCTCGAGGCGGGCGGCCCCGAGCAGACCTCCGGGCGTTGGCAGCGCCCCTCGGCCGGGTTGGCAGCTCCCTACCCGGAGGCCCCCCGCGCCCCGCGCTGGGTCAGGCCCGGCCCAGGCCCCCGCGCCCCCGGGTGTCCTGCTCGCCCTCTGCGGGACGCCCTGGGTGGTCGCGCGGGGGCGGCCCGGGCCCCCTGTGCGGAGCGAGACGGCCCTGGCCCGCGCCGTCGGCGCCGGGTGGACGCCGAGGCGGTGGACTGCGTCCGGCGGAGCGGGAAGGCCGCCGCGCCTCGCGAGCCGTGTTTTCTGTGGGTTCGGCCAGTGGAATCGGGGTTTCGGAGGTTACTGGACCCGTGGGGACTCTCGCTCCTGCCGCCGGGGTGCCCGCGCCCGCCTGGGCCTTGGGGCCAGGCCCGTCCGCGCCCGCGCTGAGGCCTGGGGCGGGTCGCCCTGGTGGGTAGCCCGCGGCGGCCGGGAGGGCTCACGAGGGCCTGGGCCTGGGCCTGACCCGCGGACAGGGCGGCTGGCGTCCTCGGGGGCGAGGAGAGGGTGACCGGGCTTAAGATGGACGCTCTGGCGACCCCTGGGCTCGGCGTGCCGCGTGCTGCGAAGCCGCTTCTCCATGGCGGATCACCTTGGGGCACGCAGGTATTTGCTCCCGGGGGTTAGGACGCTCATGCTCCCCCCTAAGGTTATTTAAATAGTTTTGTTTGTATTTTTCAGGAAACTGTGCATGGCCTTAAATTGTGCAGCTGCAGTTGGTTAACTTGCGTGGCACGGTGCTGAGAGTGTGTTCCCTGAAGGCAGAAACCGGGCTTAGAGTTCTCAAGTGGGGCTCCTTTGGCAATGCGCTGACCCCCCCCCCCGCCCCCCAATCCACAGCTATGGATAACAATGGCCGGGGACCTTCCCTGGCTGTCGGGAGGGTTCCATAGAAATCTGTGCCTTAGCGCAGCACCTGGCAGCACCGCGCAAGCTCCATGACTGTCAGCTGGTGTTATTTTCATGAGGCAGAGTTCCTTCCAATTAAAACAGCTCAGGGATCGTAAAACCCCGCGAACCAGTTAATTCAAAGGAACTGGGGAGCCCTCCACTGTCTTCTAGGCCCTGGAACCCATCATGGAACAGACATTGTTCCTTGAAAGTTGGAAGGAAGTTTCCACCCCCGCTGTAGCTACACTCTGAAGCCACGCCTTTTCTTCCTTTGAGGAGGTGCCCTGATAGACTCCTTTCCCTGCTAGTCTTAATTTTAGTCTTTTTTTCTAAAGACATTTATTTATGCATCCAAGAGCTGGGGTGCAGGCCAGAGGTGTGGGGGTGAGAGGAGTCCCCAGAGACAGAGCGGGGAGCCGAACAGGTGGATCTACTGAAATCCACTGCTGAGGGGGCAGCAGGGAGGCAGGAGAGGTCTGCTGCGCCCCGTGGGTCACTCCCTGACTGGGGATCGAACCCACGCTGCAGAGGCTGCAGGTTGCTTCATAGTGCTGAGACTTAACCCCTGCGCCACCAGGGAGGACCTTAATTTTAGTATTAGAGCGGACGGTCAGTGAGCCTTTTTTGTGAGGGGCCAAGTAATATTTCAGGCTCTGTGGGCTGTAAGGTGTCTGTGGAAATCGCTCAGTTGTGGAGTGAAAACAAGCCCACGTAGCATGTAAACATGGCTGTGGCTGCACCCAATGAAATTTTATTTATGGACATCGGATTCAGATTTCATAAACTCTCAGTGTGTAAAGAAACAATTCTTTCAATTTTTTGGGCCATTTTACCACTTCAGTATATTTTTGTGAGGCCTGTAAAGGCAGCGTGAGGACCCGGCCGGCAGGCTGCACGCTGCTGACCCCGTCCACGGAGTCCATGACCCAGACTGTGGTGCGCGCTGGAGCTGCAAAGACTGGGTTGTGACACGGACCCGTTGGATGTATTTGGGCCCATCAGTTGCCCAGCGCTGACTCTCGTCCTCTTCACTTGCCAGCGGGCGTCACAGCAGCCTCTCCTGACTCTCCCTCCTGTCGTTAGGCTGGCAGACAGCGTGTGGGGGGTTTGTACGGTGCTGGGAGGCGGTGAACCCCGTCCCGCCTACCTCCCGTCCTTCTTTTGGGCATTGGGCAGTGGAGTAAGTGCTGGAGGGCAGAGCTGGGTGAGCTGGCTTCGCTCACGGCCACTTACTGGCCATGCGGCTTTGGGCTGGTCACTCACACGCTCTGTCCTACCCTTTCCTCATCCTTGACGTGGGGCCTCTGGCACCTGCCTCAGACAGTCCTCAGGAAGATGAAGGGAGTGAACCTACTGCGAAGCGCTCTGAAGAGCTCTTGGCATGCAGAAACCCGGTGCTACCTCATTTCACTGTCAGACAGAGTGGGTGTTGAAGGTGCCCGCGCTGTTGCCATGAAGGGATTGGAGTCTCGTCACTGGCGGGTCTGATCTAGACAGAGAATTCCTTGGTCCTTGGGAGTGTGGAAGCAGGTGCCCACACGGCAGGGGCTGAGCGCACATTTGGAAGAAACCGCTCCCTTGCCCCTCGTCAGGTTTCTGTGATCCGCCCTCCTTTCCAGAGCAATCCATTTCAACGCGGCTTTCAAATGAACAGCGGGAGATGTCCCCAGTGTCGGGGAAGAGGTCAGGCACCTGGCAGGCTGCGGCTTGCTTCCTGCCTCTGCCACCTCCTAGCGTGTGGCCTGGGACAAGGCAGTAGTAAAGTTTAGGTAAGAAGAGCACGAACCTTGTGGAGTCACGAGGATTAAAATAATCGTGCGCACAAAATGCTTGGTGCCAGGCCTGTCCCACTGTAAACGTTAATAAACAATCGCTGCTGGGCCTCCATGGTGGCACAGGGGGTTAAGCACCGCACTATGAAGCTATCGCAGCCTCTGCAGCACCAGTTCGATCCCCAGCCGGCCAGGGAGCTACCCCCAGGGCGCAGCAGACCTCTGCTGACTTGCCCGCTGCTCCCCTCAGCAGTGTACTTCAGTCAGTCTGCCTCTTCTGCTCCCCACTCTGTCTCTGGTGAATCCTCTCCCGCCGCTGCATCTCTGGCCTGTGCCCCAGCTCTTGTATGCATAAATAAACAAATCTTTAAAACAAAAAACAGTCGCTATTACCTTTATCACTCTCCAGGGCTTTCTAAAAGCTAGACCCTTTTGGGCTTGCGAACCGTTTCCTGGGTCACTAAATGGGCAGCCTTCCCTTTTATCCTAGGCTTGGAAATGTTTAATCCTATTACCACAATTATTCATTCTGCGCAGATTGCCCCTATAAGCCTGTTAGTGGTCAGACTGTCTTCTCGATGAAAGGGGGTTGTTTGGGGGAGAGTTTCACTGTGCTGACGCACACGACTAGAGACATACAGAGACCAGGGTCCTTTATTTATAGCTCCCACAGATGTACCTCCCGTGTACACATGTATATTGAATAACTCCCCTGGCATAACTCAGGTACTGGACAATCAGCCCATTTATTTTATTTTAATTTTTTTAAAAAAAGATTTATTTATTATTTATTTATTTTATTTTATTCTGGGTACAGTCAGAAGCGCGGGAGGGTGAGAGAATTCACCAGAGCCAGAGCGGGGAGCAGAGCAGGCAGAAGGACCGAAGTACACTGCTGAGGGGCGCAGCGGGCGGCAGGAGAGGTCTGCGCGCCATGTGGGACCCTCGCCGGTGGCCGGGGATCGAACTGGCGCTGCAGAGGCTGCGGGCAGCCCTGCAGCCCAGCACTCAACCGCTGCGCCACCAGGGGAGGCCCTTTATTTTAATTTTTTTTGAGATTTATTTATACAAGCACTGGGTACAGTCAGAAGCACGGGAGGGTGAGGGAATTCACCAGAGCCAGAGTGGGGAGCAGAACAGGCAGACTGACGAAATACACTGCTGAGGGGATCAGCGGGCGCGGCAGGAGAGGTCTGTGCGCCATGTGGGACCCTCACCAGCGGCTGGGGATGAAACCGGCGCTGCAGAAGCTGCGGCGCTCAACCGGCTGCACCACTGGGAAGACCCACATTTGTTCTTTTAAACAGGTGATGTATTTTTTTAAAAGATTTATTTATTTTTATGCATACAAGAGCTGGGGTACAGGCCAGAGATGCGGGGGGTGAGAGGATCCACCAGAGACAGGCTGGGGAACAGAACAGTCAGATTGACTGAAATCCACTGCTGAGGGGAGCAGCGGGGAGATAGGCGAGGTCTGCTCCGCAGTGTTGGTTTCTCCCTGGTCAGCCGGGGATTAAACCTGTGCTGCAGAGGCTGTGGATTGCTTCATAGTGCGGTGCTTAATCCCTTGCGCCGCCAGGGAGGCCCATAAACAGGCGATCTATTTGAATGGTCCAGAATTCAATAAAGGAGAAAAGGAATACAGTGAAAAATTCCCCCTCACTGCCCATCCCCTCACGGTGAACCACCAGTCTCACTGCTTTTGTGAACCATCTTCCAAAGCCCTGCCATGTATGCAGCGCAAACACATGTGTTTTCCCTCTGATGTAACATGTGGAGCAGGCCACGGTTGCTGTCCCAGCCGTAGGTTGTCACGTGACACCTCCTCGTTCTTGTGCAGCCGAATTCCCTGTCATATGTCCGTGCTGCGCCTTACTCAGCCCTTCTTCTTGAACCTCTGGTCATCCGAAGCTATAGAGGCAGTAGCTGCGCTTGTCTCTCTGCTCTGTGAGGCCTGTCTTCTTTTGATCTCAGTGATTGTGTTTTCTTGTTTCCTTTAGATATATGTTGTGGTGCGTCTTTAGCAAAACTGCTCGGATGAGACGCATCTTCTCTCCTGTCCTGACGAGCTGCCAGATCACCTCGCCGAACTCTCTTAGGCACGTCCTTCCCGTGAGTAAGTCTGCAGGTCATGCAGTTTTCAGCAGACCTGGGTGGGATGTGAGTGCTGGCCACAGCGAGGTGCATGCCGGAGGGGTGCGGCGCCCGTGGCTGTAAGCGTCGCCGTCTGCACTCGCTGCTGGTATGGTTATTTGGTTACTTGCCTTCGTCCGTGGACTGTGGGCCCCATGAAGGCGAAAGAGCATTTCCTTCATTGGTCACTGTGTGGAGGTGGAGTTGATACTCGGTGCCTCTTTAGTGAATGAATAAGCATCTGCTGTTATGCCAGCCCAGAACGGGACACTGCTGGCTGGTGAGCCAGTCTGAGGGGAATATGTGGATAATCATCAAGCAGACAAACTATTACTACAATTACTGAAAGTGTAAATACAGTAAGAGAAGATTCATTCCTTTCTAACACATGGAACAGTTAAAATTGATACATCCTGAGATCACAAGGAAATTTTTTTTTAAAGATTTATTTATGCACACAAGAGCTGGGGTACAGGCCAGAGGCGTGGGGGGTGACAGGAGTCACCAGAGACAGAGTGGGGAGCAGAACAGGCAGACTGACTGAAATCCACTGCTGAGGGGAGCAGCGGGCAAGACAGGTGAGGTCTGCTGCGCCATGTGGGTTGCTCCTCGGCTGGCCAGGAATCGAACTGTTGCTGCAGAGGCTGCAGACACCTTCCTGGGCTGCGTCCTAACCCTTTGCACCATGAGGGAGGCCCCACAAAGGAAATTTAACAACTATCAAGCAAAAGTCATGTAATTTGGCCACTGTGCGGTTCAATTAGAAATCTATCCTGAAACGATCATCAGAGAACTTGCAAATGCGGTGCATTCCTTAATGCCACTGAGAATTTCCTTGCTTAGAGAAGCAAGGAAATGCAACCCTGAACAGCAGTGGAGTAAGAGGGATCCAATTTAAGTGGTACCCGGAGGGGACTGTATATTAACAGGATCTGTTAAAGATTAAGACAAATTAAAACGAAGTGAGTTAAATAGACACTAGGACAACAAAAACCCAAATAAAGAGCGGAAAGGAGATAATAAAGACAAACTGCTTAAACGGAGAAGAAAAAAATAGGATGAAAAAAACAAAAGTCACATTAGAAGATACAAAATGATCAAATCTTTAGCAGAACTGATAGGAAAAAAAAAAGCCCAGTAGATCTAATGATGTTAGTAAAAGAAATGGAATGTAATTACCAACAGAGGAGAGATCAAAAATCAAGTGCTGATAAATTTAAGCAAAACGGACAGTTTTCTTGGAAAATAGAAATGACCGAAGCCGCACTATAAGCCCAAAACTAAGTCCAAACTGTTCCTGCCAAAAAGCATGAGATTTGCATCGCTTCACAATGAGTCATAGCAAACTTGCAATAAGTAGTCTATATTTTATAAACCAGTATAAGCAACGAAAATGCAGCCCATATTATTTCGCGAGGCCCGCACAGCCCTGGACGGAAGGTGCCAGGGCGTGTGTCAGTGTGGAGCCGAGACCTGGCGCCCAGCTTGGCGGCTCCGCGGTGGGTCTGCAGCTTCCCCTCCAGAAGCTGCTCCGCTGCTGGAACCAGAGTAACCAATTAGAGAAGCAAAGTCAAAGCAGATCTTTATAGGAAAACCCGTAGAGTCGGGAGCCACGGGACACACAGGCAGTGCCACAGCCCCAGTCATGGTGTGTACATGGAGTGTACGGTGCTGTGGCTCCACCAAAACAGCAGTCGGGGGCCTCCCTGGGGGCGCGGGGGTTAAGCGCAGCACTATGAAGCTGTCGCAGCCACTGAGGCCTGAGTTCGATCCCTGTCCAGGGAGCTACCCACAAGGCGCAGCAGACCTCTCCTGTCTCCCCGCTGCTCCCCTCAGCAGTGTATTTCGTCAGTCTGCCTGTTCTGCTCCCCGCTCTGTCTCTGGTGAGTCCTCTCACCCACCACACCTCTGGCCTGCACCCCAGCTCTTGTATGCATTAATAAATAAAAATCTTGAAAAAACAACAAAACAGCAGTCAGAATTGCAGTGGGATGTTGCATCAAACCTGACAAGCTCATGTGAACGCCGCTTGAAGGCAGGTGGCTGACAGCAGCCGGGAGCACGGGGGACAGCTGGGCCGTCTCCTTTCAGAGAGCAACGCAGTGATTCATGTGTGGTGATGAAGAGAGGGCGATGGGACAGCGGGCAGGAGGAGGCTTAGGTCCCTGCCAGGGCATCCGCTAGGGTCAGCACCCAGTACCCGAGGGGCGCCCGGGACTTGGTGCCTGGAGGGATTTCTTTCTTTCTTCTTTTAAAGGTTTATTTATTTATGCATTTAAGAACTGGGGTGCAGGCCAGAGGTGCGGGCCAGGGGTCTTCTTAGAGCACAGAGGGCGGGTTGTGAGTCCCGCGGGGTACCGGGGCTCTCCCCCGGAGATGCGGCTGTGCCTTGAGCCCGTGAGTGGTGACGGCTGGGCCTGTTCTGCGGGCGCCGGCACGGTTGGCGCTTGCAGCGGATCGCGGCGTCTTATTTGCGGACCGGAAAGGTCGCCCTGGCCGCAGTGAGGAGACCCGAGGGGAGGCTGGTGTGGAAACGGGGGGGGGGGGGGGGGGGCGAAGGGGGTGCTGGTGGTGAGGACTGCGCGCGCCACGTGGCGGGTCCGGACGGGGCGCCAAGGGCGGGCCGGGGGCGTCAGGGCGTTGCCGGGAGTCCCTGGCCAGCCCCTCCGCGGCGGGGCGTCCACGGTGCGCAGCGGGGGGCCTGGAGCGCAGCCCGGGCCGCTTGCTCCCCGTGGCTCCCCTAGACTCCGTGGCGGCCGTTGTCCCAAAGGTGACCGCGCCACGTTTCCATCCGCATTTGGTGCTTGCGCGCCGAGGGGGAGGAGACGGTGCAGATTCGTGGACCCGGAACCCCACCATGAGCCGCACGTTCACCCCCTTTATGACGTCAGCGTTGCGTTTGGGGCGTCACGTCCTCTGCGCTCAGCGCACGACATTCTTTCCGGAACGAGCCGAGTCCTACGACGTTCCCGTTCTCGTCGGGGCGCGCGCCGCCCCTCGGGCCCCCAGACCCGGACTCCTCTCGGGGCCCGCGCCCTCTTTTCATAAAAGCCCGGGACGTCTGTGCGCCCCGACTGGCCTGGCCTGCTCCTCAGGCGTGCGCTGAGGTGGGGGGGGGTCTCGATAATTCAACGATTTTACGCTAAAAAAGAAACGCGAGTTTCGGGCAAGGCGATCGGGCAGCCTGGTTTGGAGCCGGACAGCCTCTCGCTGCCCTGCCCCTGCCCCGCTGGCCGCTCCCTGTGCCCCTCCCTGGAGAGACGCGCCGTCCTCGCGGCGTCGCCCGTGCCCACGCGCCCGCTTGCGCCCCGGCGCCCGCCGCTGGGCCTCCGACCCCGTCCCTCCTGCTCAGGCCTGTCCGGGCCCAGCCTGCCGCCCTGCGCTGCCGCCCGCGGCCTCCCCTGGCGTGGGCCCCGCGAGCGCCTCCGCCGTCGAGGGCGGGCGCGGCCGGTGCCGTGCGGCGGCCCGCGTGCCCGGTCACCCGCGGGTTTTGGGCCTCGACAGCGCTCGGCCCCGGCCCGCGCCCCCGGGCGGCCTTGTGTTGGGGGGCTGGTGGGACGCGCTCTGCGTCAGCCCCGTTTTCTGCCCGGGGTCGCACCCACCCCACCCGCCTTTCCGGACCCTCCTCGGGGCCCCTCGCGGGGCTCGGTTGACGTCAGCCTCGGCCCGCGCCAAGCCGTCGCCCCGGCAACGGCCGCCCGATTGGCGGGCGCGGCGGGCGGGCGGCCCGGGTTGGTGGGCGCGGGCCCCGCCTCTGCGGAGACCAGGCCAGGCGGCTGGCTGGCCGCGCAGACGCCGGGCGGGCGCCGCGGGAGGAGCGGGAGGAGCGGCCAGGCGGGCCGGCGTCGAGGTGAGCCCTGCCGCGGCGGCCCGCGCTGGCCCGGCCAGGCGGCCGGAGCCCGGCGGGGCGGCCGGGGTCGCGGAGGGGCGGCCGGAGCCTGGAGGGGCGGCTGGCGTCCCCGGAGGGGCGGCCGGGGTCTTGGAGGGGCGGCCGGGTCTTGGAGGGGCGGCCGGGGTCCCGGAGGGGCGGCCAGAGCTCGGAGGGGCGGCCGGGGTCCCGGAGGGGCGGCCGGGGTCCCGGAGGGGCAGTCGGGGTCCCGAAGGGGTGGCCGGGGTCCCGGAGGGGCGGCCGGAGCCTGGAGGGGCAGCCGGGGTCCCGGAGGGGCGGCCGGGGTCCCGGAGGGGCGGCCGGAGCCTGGAGGGGCGGCCGGGGTCCCGGAGGGGCTGCCGGGCCCTGGCGGGGTGTCCAGGATCCTTGAGGGGCTGCCGGGGCTCGGGGCTGTCGCGGACCCCGGCCCGTGGCGCGGGGGCCTGGGGCCGTCCCGAGCCCCGGGCTGCGACCGCGGCGGGTGCTTCGTGCCGGCGCGGCCGCGCTGCCGCAGCTGCACCCTCCGGCGCGGCGGGCCGGGGAAGGCGGGGGCCGGCCCGTCGAGGTGGCAGCGCGCTGGGGGCGCCCCGCGCCATCTTGCGCGGGAGGTGGGGGACGGGTGGGCGCGGTGGCCGCAGCCACGCACAGGCCGGGCGGGCGGGGTGCTGAGGACCGGGGTCGCGCCGCCTCCGAGGGGCCCGGCCGGGTGGCAGCGCCACGGGGGTGCGGGGGCCCCTCCGCGGCCGTGTCGGGGCGCAGCGCGGGGCCCTCGGCGCGGGCTGCCCTGGCGGCGGGGGGCGGGGCCGGCTTTGCCGCAGTGGCGGGGGGCGGGGCCGGGCCGGGGGCGGGCCGCGCTGCCGCAGCGGCGGGGCTTGCGGCGGGGCGGGGCCGGCATCGCCGGGGGCGGGGCCTAGAGTTAGGGGCGGGACTTGGGCGGGGCCAGGTCCTGCCCAGACCCTGGCGGGGCCGCAGCGGTGTGCCGGGGCGAACGCGGCCTTCTCGGACCCGGCCTACCCTAGCGCTGCTCTTGGCCGCGGGGCGCAGCTGGGGCTGAGTGCGCATGTGCCGTCTGGGCGGGGGCCCCCCCCCCGCGCAGTTGTGTGGGGCGGGGCCTGGTGGAGGGTGGGCGGGGCCTCCAGATGACCACTAGCCTGACTGCGCAGGCGCTGTTTGGAGTCACATCTTGAGTGACTGCCGGGGCGGGGACTCGTAACCCTGCCCACGTTCCTCTGGCTGCAGCGAAGCCCACTGCGCAGGCGCTGTCTTGAGGGCCCTATAGCTGAGGGGGCGGGGCGGGGCGGGGGCGGGGCCTTCCGAGCCCTGCCCACTCTGGCTTGCGTTTGTCGGCCACTAGGGGGCGGCTGAGGCCTGCTGCGCAGGCGCGCTATGCCTTGGTGGCGCTGCAGCGCCCCGCCCACCCCGCGGTCCAGGGGACTGAGCTGTCCTGCGCAGGCGTCCTGGCCGCTGTGGGGCGGGCTGGGGCCGCGTTGCCGGGAGACGGCGGGGGGGGGGGGGGGTGGTGTCGCAGCGACGCCATCTTGGGCCGTTGCGTGACGTGGCGGCGGGCGCCATGTCTCCTCGCCGGGGGGCCGTCGCCCAGCCTTGGTGTCCAGCCGCCCGGCGGCCCGGGCGTCCTCGTGGGGGCGGGCTGCGGTGTGAAGCGCTGCTGAGGCGTGAGGCGCCCGCGGCTCGCCCTAGCCCGTCGTCCCCGCGTCCGGGCCCTGCCGCCCTGCGCGGGAGCCGCTCAGGAGGGACGGGTCACCCCGGGGCCTGCGCCCGAGGCGGCGGCACGTCCTGCTGTTCGCGGCGGTGAGCGCCCCCGTGTGGTCGCCTCAGGCGGGCGGAACCGGGCTCGGGTGGCGCCGCGGCCGTGACCGCGGGCCGTGGCCCTCCAGGCGTGGCCAGGCCGTCACCGGCGTGTGGGAACTCGGGTTCTCGAGTAACTGAGTCCGCAGACCCGCGTCCGCACCGTTGCGGGGCTCGTCAAAAGGCCGTGGGACTCCGACACCGACTGGCGGCGAGTGTGGGTACTGCCGCGCCGGCCTGGGCTGGGCCTCTGGCGGGCCGGGACGGTCGGCAGGGTACCGGGGTGCCGCTCCTGCGGGGGGTTTGCTGCCTCACGGTCTGTTTCCTTCCCCAGCTCTGCCATCCTGACCGTGAGCCTTGGACGACCGCTGGGGCAGCCCCTGGGCGCTGGGTCCAGGTGAGCTCAGCTCCTCTCCCAGGGCACCGGCCTTGCAGTGAGCACAGGGGCCCCACCCTGACATTTGCTGCCCCCCACGTTCCCTCGCCCGCGAGAGCATAGGGCTCTGCTGACGGGTGGGGTGCTTGCCAGGGTTATCCTTGGTCTCTTGCCATCTTTTCTGTGTCCTTGTTCTTTTCCCAACACTCAGCTGCTTCTTCAGCCCTCCTCTCTCGCTGGGCAGCTAGGAGCCGGGGCGATTCAGCTATCAAACGAGCCCCAGAGTGGAGAGACCTGTTGTCTTGGGGCCCAGAGTCTATTGGGTAGTGAGAGATGTTACAGAAATAACGGCGTGAGTTGTGCTTTTGAAAGAGAGTGTTTGTTGTGGACGGTTCCCTTAATCTGAGAAAGGCCAGTAAGGCCACTCTGAGCAAGCCAGGGGCTTCAGGCTGTCCCCTGAAAGATGGTAGGCAGTAGATTCACCGGGAGAGTCGTCAAGCAGAGGGGACAGAAGCGTTCCCGAGGGTTCCAGAATGGAGCCAAAACAATAGTGCAGGGGAAAGTAGAGGCGTTTGGCGGAGGGGGCAGGTACGTTGGGGTGGCCTTGGGAAAGGCTTTGCAGCTGGTAGACACTCAGGCTTGAGCTGAACCACCCTGGGAAGCGGTTGGGGTGTCCACCTTGGGAGTCTCGTGATGTCTTCAGACATAACACAAAGGGGCCTTTCTGGTGGGGCAGGAATTTTAGATACTTTTCACTTTCTAAATTTTGGGGGAATCCCCTCGGGAATGGACAATGGTGGGAAATCTTGCTGCAGCATGGCGAGCGCTAAGCTTGTGGGTGGAGGTCAGCCGGGGTGATGGACATGAGCCAGGAGGATGAGCCCTGGCCGCTCATGCCCTGGCTGCTCATGCCCCTATGGGGTCGCACCAGTGGCCCTGAGTCCTTGCTGCACTTGCTGGGGCCGGGCCCGGCCAGCTGGGGCCTGGGGTGGACCAGCGCTGCAGAGGTGGCTCGTCTCTTAAGTGAGCTCTCACCGGAGGAGCCAGATGGGCAGCGGGAGAGACACAGCACCTGCGGCCAGCACTCAGCCCGTGGCCGCAAGGAGTCATGTGTCGGGGCGGCCGGTGCCGTGGCAAGGGCCTGGGCCCGGGCCGTGGACGGACTTGGCAGGCTTGTGCTTCCGGCTTTACTTCCAGAGATCAACAAAACCCGTGCAGCGGCTTCGCTCTGCTCTTGTTTTGAAGTGAACACCAGTCCGTCTGCAGTTTACCGTCTCCGGCAGGCACCGGCGTTTCCGCGGCTCGGCCTCTCCGTGCAGGTGCGCAGCACACGGGGTCCCCAGCGTCCTCCCAGGGAGGGCCTGCACGCTCAGGTGGGGGGCCGCACACTCAGGCTGTGTCCTGTGTCCCCAGACGGCGGTGGCAGTGACCTCCGTGGTGCAGACAACATGACCCGAAAGGCGGCGGGGTCCCCACCACCGCACCCTGCTCACAGTGAGTGGCCTGGCGGGTGCGCGCCTCCCTGGAGGGGCTCTGGGGCACCTGGAGCTGCCGTTGCTCAGCTCGCGAGAGCTGGTGGCCACGGAGTCCTGGGACGCCGCTTGTGGGGCGGGGGTCAGGCCCTATATGTGCCCAGATTGCGGGGGACACTCTCGCGGGCCTGGTCCTCTCTGTGGGGCTGGGGGGTGTCCTTGCACCTGCTTGGGTTGCCCAGGGAGGGGGTATCCGCGCTGGGCGTCTGACCTGATTCATGCTGGTCCCCTTGGGCGGGGTCCCCAGGTGGCAATGGTATGTGGGTGCTGAGCCTATGCCCACTCTCTCAGGGGACCGGGACCGGGACCGGGACTGGGGTGGCGAGCGAGAGCGAGGCCGGGATCGCAGGGCCAGAAGCAGAGACCGGACGCCGCAGGCCCGCTGGCCGCACACCGGGCACCCCAGAGGCCGTAAGTTGTGGGCGCTGACCTTCCCCCCCACACCCTGCTGGCTGATCAGCCTGTCCCAACTGCTACTCCTCTGTCCGCAGGACCCCCGCAGCGGGACCCGTCCCCCCCCGAGCTGGAGACACCGGCGCCGACCCCAGGCCGAGAGCACAGGCTCAGAGGCCCTGGGCCGCCCCCCCAGGTGTGTGCATCACATTCCAGGAAGGGCCGGGGCGGGTCCCCAGGTTCCCACCATGGGCGCAGAGCCCGCTGGCTGCCTGCAGGTGCCGCCCTCCAGAGTCGGGGCTCCCACTGCGTTGGGGGCTCTGGGGTGGGGGGTAGGGGCGGCCCTACCCGGGCACGTGGGCCCCACGGTTGCTCAAGATCCGGCTGGGTCTGTGAGTGCTCGAGGCCGACTACCCCGGTGCCTCCCTGTGAAGTGAGGCGCCTGTCCTTTCCGCGGGCCTGGGCCTGGCGTGACCACAGGCGAGTGTCGCAGAACCTTTTTCTCACTCTTGAGTTTCTAAACTTCTGCCACTTAGCGCTTTTACTTGAATTTCTAAAGATTTGGTTGACTGCCGCCCTGGGGCTGAGTAGATTTCAGCCGAAACTTCTGGCCACTGCTCTCCACCCCTGCCAGCAACCCGTGGGCCTCAGGCTGTGGCACCGTCCTGCACCCCCAGCCTGTCCCGACCCTGAAGCTCCTCTTTGAAGCTCCGCTGGCGTGGGTCATGCTTTTGCTCTCCCGCTGCCGGGCGTTGGTCTCTCATGAGCCAGACTTTCCCTTTGACCCATGGCCGCCCCTAGGCGGGCATGTGTTCCTGGGGTCCCTGGGGCGTTGCACCAGGGCTATGTGCCAGGCCCTGCTGAGGCTTGCTGGCTGGGGCCGCTGCATGGAGCCCGCCTTGCTGTTCCAGGATGCAGACGCTGTATCCTACCAGGATGTGGTGGCTCTAGCTGGGGACCGGAAGCCTCAGAATCCGATCCAGGACAACATGGAGAACTACCGGAAGCTGCTGTCACTGGGTGAGTGCCCTGTGCTCGCAGCCACCCCTGCCCCAGGGCCTGGACTTGGAGGGTCGAGCAGCAACGTAGGGTGGGGCCTGCCTTTGGGGAGCCCCGGCTCTGGGCGGACATTGAGTGGTGCAGGGAGGCTCACAGTGCTCTGGAGTAGCCGGTCCTCAAGTGCGCATTTCAGATGAGAACCCTGAGGCCCAGATTTGGGCTCTGCAGGAGTCCCCCAGCTCAGCTTGTAGAGGCAGTTTTGGGTTTTGCCGCAGCCTTGGGGGGGTACCCCCTGACCGCAGTGCTCCTGTGTGTGGGGAGCAGCGGAGCCGGTGGGAGCAGAGGGGTGCGAGTGGGCTGGAGAGGAGGTGGGACAGTGGGGCCTGAAGAGGGCCCTGAGCTCGGGAACTTGGGGGTCTTTGTGTGGCTCCTCAGCGAGGTCTGGAGAGCCGCTTGAGGCACTGACGGAGGCCATGGCTGGGGCGACGGGGCACAGAGGGTGGCTACGGGGGGCTGGGGGGCTGCTCCACTTGGCTCTGTGGCTGGGGATGGCGGCCCGTGTGGATGGCGAGGCTCTGTCCCCGATGGGCGTGTGACCCTCGCTGTCCCCATGATCAGGGGTTCAACTCGCCGAGAACGATGGCCACTCCCACCTGACACACGGCCACCCCTCGCGGTCGTGGAGAAGCGCCCACCCCAGCACCAGCCGAGGTGAGCTCCGCGCAGCCGAGTGCATGTGCGGCTCCGCCCAGGGCCCGGCCGGGTGTGTTGACCCTCGGGGTCTCGTTCCAGGTCTGAAAGCCGTGCCTGACGCCAAAAAGCCGGCCCACCGGCGGGGGATCTGTGAGGACGAGTCCTCACACGGGGTGATCATGGAAAAGTTCCTCAAGGACGTTTCCCGCAGTCCCAGGCCGGGCAGGGCGCGTGAGTGTAGCGGGCGGCCGCCAGGCCCCCCCAGGTGGCCGGACCAGGACCGCAGTGGCCTCCCGCCCCCTCCGCGGGAGCCCCTGACGCGGGCGCGGGGCCTGGGAGGCCATGCTCTTGCGGGGGGCTTTCCTTTCCACGCGAGCCTGGTCTCCAAAAGGAGAGCTCTGGAAAGAAAACGGCGCTACCACTTGGACGCGGATGGGCAGGGTGCCCCCCACGACCAGGGTGGCTGTCCGAGGAAGAGACCTGCGGCCTGCGGTGAGGTGAGGAAGTCCGCGAGCTCCAGCAGCCTGGGCGCCCCCGCCTCGGCCGGGCCACAGCCCCCCGACCCCTCAGCCCTGCCGCACGTGTGCGACGAGTGTGGCCGCTGCTTCCGCGTGGTCTCCGGGCTCGTGGAGCACCAGATTCTGCACACCAGGGAGAGCCTGGACGAGTACGGCGAGTCCTTCACCCACAGCGTGGCTGTCAGCCAGGCGCAGAAGAGGCGGGCGGCAGCGCGCAGCGAGCGGAAGGGGTGGGGGTGCGCCTCCGGGGAGAGCACGGGCCCGGCCGAGCGCCGCAGAGCCCACGTCCGGGAGCCCCCCGCCGAGCGCCAGGATGGGGAGCGCGAGGAGCCCTTCGTGCCGGGCCCGCCCTTCGGCGAGCTGCAGAGGGTGTTCGGGCCGGACAAGTTCTACGAGTGCCAGGTGTGCCGGGAGAGCTTCCTCCACAGCTCGGCGCTGGCTGACCACCAGAAGGCCCACGGCAAAGGCCCGCTCCCCGACGGCAGAGAGGAGGGTCGGGGGGACGCCTTCAGGCCCAGCCCCACCCTGAGCGAGCTGCAGAAGATGCACGGCAAAGACCGAGTGTACGCGTGCAAGGTGTGCGGGGAGGCCTTCCCGCATGGCTCGTCCCTGCGCGAGCACCGGCAGGCCCACGCCCGGGGGAAGCCGAGCGACGGCCAGGGCCAGCCGTACGAGGAGACTTTCGTCCCCGGCCAGAAAAGGCGTCAGAAGACTCACTCGAAAGAGAAGTTCTACGACTGTCAAGATGGGGGGGAGGCCTTTCGGCCCAGCCCAGACCCCGGCGAGCGTCCGAAGACGCCTTCCTGGAAGACCCTCTACGAAGGCAGGGGCTGGGGGCACGAGCTGCCCGGCGCCCCCAGTGGGGCCTGCGCCGACTCCCAGAGGAGCCACACCATCGCGCGGGCCCCGGAGGACGGGGAGGGCGAGAGGGCGTTCGTCACCAGCGCCCGCCCCGCCCCGGCGCAGACGGGTCCCGTGAACGGAAGCGCGCCCGAGAGGAAGCCCCGTGCGCTGCCCGGGCCCCCCGGCCTGCCCTCGGCTGACGGGCAGAGAAGCCACAGTGCGGGGGGGCCCAGGCGGCTGGACGTGCTCGATGAGCCCTGTGGCCAGAGCACGGCGGCCATGGCGCCCCCCAGCGGCTGCCCGGGAGAGAGCGGCCCTGGCGGGGAGGCGTGTGAGAGGCCCGTGGTCCTCCACTTGGCTGCTCTGCAGTGCCCCCAAAGTCGTGGTGGGGCTGAGCCCGTCCAAAAGGACGGCGAGAAGGCCGGGGCCTCCGCTGGTCCCCCAGGCCCGCGTGGTGAGCGGCAGGAGGCCCTCGGCGGGGAGAGTCCGTCCGCAGGCGTGGCGCGTGAGGCCCCCACCGAGCCCCAGGAGGGCCTCGCGGGAGAGGCTGGGGGGTCGGAGAAGGACCGCGCGTCACCGGCCCCCGACTCCCAGGTCCGCGGGCACCAGAAGGCTCGCGCCAAGAAGAAGAACATCGAGCAGGGCGGCCACGGGGCCCCCGAGGCTCAGCCCCTGCGTCCGGGCGCGCCTCGCACATCTCGGCCCCGGGAGCGGGCCCACGAGTGCCGGGCGTGCGGGGCGTCCTTCGCGCTCGGGGCTGAGCTCGCCGCGCACCACAAGACCCACGGCCCGAAGCCTGCGGGTGGTGGGAGCGGCCTGGCGGTCCCTCGCGGTGTGGCCCCCGCCCTCCCGCAGACGAGCTACGCCCTGGAGCCGGAGCTGAGGGCTGGCCCCGCAGAGCCCGCCCCGCAGCCGGCCGCCGGCGAGTGCAGGGAGTGCGGGGCGCGCTTCGCCAGCCTCGAGGGCCTGCGCGCGCACCAGAAGGTCTACGCGGGGGAGAAGATCCACGCGAGGCGGCTGTTTGGAAACCCTGGCGTCCAGGGGGCCGGCCGAGCGGGCCCTCCGCGGGAAGAGCCTCCGCGGGGGGAGCCGGGCCAGCAGGCGGGGGCCGGGCAGGAGGGCGGGGAGGACGGCGAGGGCGAGGACGACGAGGACGGCGACTCCATCTACGGCTGCGGGGACTGCGGCCTGGGCTTCGCCGACCGGGCGGACCTGAGGGACCACCGGAAGGTGCACAGCAGGGAGTACCCAGTGGGGGCCCGCGAGCCTGCGCGCACTGAGCCCCGCGGGCCCCGCGTCAGCGAGTACCAGCGCGACCACGCCGGGGAGCAGCTGTACGAGTGCCCGGCCTGCGGCGAGTCCTTCCTGCACAGCTCCTTTCTCTTCGAGCACCAGAAGGTCCACGAGCAGGACCCCTTCTACGGCTTCAGGCGGCTGGATGAGCCTTTCCTGCAGCCCCTGATCCTGCAGCCACGGCGGCCTCGCGCCCCCCGAAGGGCCCCCCGCGCCGGCACATCCCTGGAGTGCCAGGTGTGCGGCCAGGACTTCGTCCACGCCTCGCTGCTGATGGAGCACATGCGGGTCCACCCCGGGGCCAGCTTGCCAGACGCAGGGCAGCCGAGCGAGGACGCCGCCGGCCCGGGCCTGGCCCTCACCGAGCTGCAGAGGAGCCAGACCGAGGAGAAGCAGCACGAGTGCAAGATGTGCGGGGAGGCGTTCCTCAGCCGGGCGGCCCTGCGGGAGCACACGAAGACCCACAAACGGGGGGAGCCCTACGAGTACGGGGCCTCCTTTGTCCACACCTCGTTCCTCACAGAGCCCCCCAGAAGGGGCCTGCCCTTCTACGAGTGCAAGGACTGCGGGGAGTCCTTCATCCACAACACCGTCCTCACCAAGCACCAGAAGCTGCACCTCGAGGAGGAAGCGGCCACCGCGGCTCAGGAGGCCGAAGCCAACGTCCTCGTCCCCCGAGAAGTGCTGCGGATCCGGGGGTCCGGTGTCCAGGCCGCGCAGCCCGAGGTGGAGGCTGCGGAGCCCGACGGGGAGGCCGGAGGGCCCGACGGGGAGGCTGCGGAGCCCGACAGGGAGGCGGAGCAGCCCCACACCGGGGACGCTGACGAGCCTGACGGCGCTGGGATCGAAGACCCGGAGGAGAGCGCCGAGGAGCCCGAGGGGGACGCGGATGAGCCGGACGGCGCCGAGTTCCACGACCCGGAAGAAGCAGGGGACCCCGAGGTGGTGCCGGGGGGCGAGCCATGCCAGGGCCGCGGGGAGCCAGGGGAGACCGCCCCGCCCCAGGCTGCCTGGGGGCCGCCTCTCACAGCCCAGGTGGGGGTGGTCGTGTTGGAGCCCCGCAAGGTCTCTGGGGAGGGCTCGCGCTCCTCTGCCGGCGCCGGGGACAGAGATGGGGCCGGCAGCGGTGGCCGCTTTAGGTGTGACGTCTGCGGGCAGCTCTTCTGTGACCGCCTGGACCTCGCAAGGCACCAGGACGCCCACACCGGATGAGGACGCAGGCGGCCCCGCCGCGTCCCAGCTCCGCAGCGCCGGAGCAGCTTGCTTGGCTCGTGCGCACCCACGGGGCGCCGGACAGCGCGGCTGGACCCGCCGCAGGCCCAGGCGCCTCGTTTCAGCCTTACCCCCCCCACCCCGCAGCCCGAGCGCCTCTGCCAGGAGTCCTGGGGAGTCCGGCGCTCCGGACTGCGCCCCCCCGCCAGCTGTAAATAGCAGCCCCGTGGGCGCGGCTCCGCGTGTGCGAGACCAGCACTGCAGCGCCGTGGGCGTCTGCGCTTATTTTTTTTTCCCCTTTTTGGAGGAGGAAGAGAGCAACAAATCAGCACCTGTCTGTGCACGTCGTGTCCGCGGGAGGCCGCGTTTCGTGTGTCACCGTCCTCATGCTTGTGTGTGACGGGCCCGGCCGGCGTGAGAAGCATCTGCGCCGCCTCAGCTCGCGTCCACGCCGGCCTCGGCCTCGTGCCCAGCCGCCTGCGCCGCGCCCCCCGCCTGCTGTGACCCAACCCCGCGGTTGCCGCCTCGTCGCTTGCAGTGATTTTACTCAGAAATAGGAGGTCTTGTTATTTTTTTATCCACCCCGATGTGTGCTCAGTAGCGACTTCCCGAGAGCCCAGGCCTCCCCGTCAGTCTCACGCCTTTGCCTTCGGAGCGTCGCCACCGGCAAAGCTCACAGCAGTGCCTGCCGCGGCCGCGGGGCCCTGCTGCGCGCGAGGGTGCAGGCTGGCGGCCCCGCGTGCGCTTCCTGCCTTAAGTGGCGCGTCCCGCTCCCTGGTGAGTGCCGGGGCGCGGCCTGCGCCCCAGAGCTGTGTCCTCGGAGCTTCCTGTCCCCCCTCGCCGCCCCGCCCGCCCGCTGCCCCATGTACGGCTTCTGTTTACAAAACCTATTTAGAAAAAAAAAAAAAATTCTTTACAGTCAACCCAAGCTTCACACGGACTCAGGTTCCCGGCGGCCTTAACTCGTCTCGTCTGCGTGTGTCCCCGCCCGAGCGCGCCCCTGGGCCTGTGCCGTCCCCGCCGGCCTCGCAGCCAGAGGCCCTTCGTGCTGTCCCGTCGCCCCCCGCGCCCCCCGCATCGTGACAAGACACTGCTTGTCTTTGAGTTGGCTGGAAAAAAAAATTTAAAAATTAAAAAAAACCTTAAAAAAGCAGATCTGTAGGTGGAGAGAGGCGGCCAGCGCAGGTGGCGCGGCAGCGTGAGCGCCCGCCCAGGCGGGTCTGTCTCCTGGAGCCAGCGCTCCGGCCCCGGGGGGCGTCTGGCAGGGAGGGCCACGTCGGGCCGCCGCGAGCGGCAGAAATGAGTTAAGCCAAAGAAGGGAGCCCCGGCGTGCGCACCGGAGGGCAAGGGCCCAGCTGGGGGTGCCAGAGCGCGGCTGCGGGCTGGTCGGTGGAGTGGAGCAGGAGGCCTGTCCCGGAGGAGGCGCGGCCTGTTGCTGGCCAGTGTAGGTCCGGGCCAGCTGCACAGAAAGGCCGGAGGTTGGAAGGGACGCCCAGGAAGTCGAGGAGGGCGCGGGCGGAGGGCCTGGGCCGGGCCGGTGTGGCCACTGTCAGGGCAACGGGTTCACGGCGTTGGGCCGGGTTCGCGGCTTCAGGCCCGGTTCATCGGTCGGACCTTCCAGGAAGCAGCTGGCCAAGGGTCAGGCTGTCCTTTCCAACCTCGTTCTAGTGGAGAACTCGGACGCTGGCTGCCCAGCGGCGGGGGAGGGCGCGGTGAGCCTCCCTGCGGGCTTGGTGCAGCCGCGCGCGGTGATGATCACGGAGAGTCATAGATTTATGGAGAGGAAGTGGAGGAAGCAGGACGCAGAATTATATTTATACAATTATAGCGCTTAAACAATGTGTGCTTCTAGTCAAAAGCCGTTGTGTTGCTGTTGTAGGCTTGTAGTCGAGCATTATTTTCCTAAATTCCGAGAACGTTCTTTATGATCGTGTGAGTAAAGTTTATAATCCCGTTTCCATCGTGAGCATAATCTGTCCTGGTCATCAGATATGTGGAAAATACAGAAAACTGGAGGAGAAAAATCCCACACCCCACCGTCCACAGAAGAGGTCCTCTTCGGCGCGCTGGTGCCCCTGCTTCTGTGCACAGCTTCACCGTCGTACCTGTCCCGTGTGCACGCGGAAGCGCGTCACCATGCCTTTGTGGGGTACGCTTCAGTGGTTCCCCCTTGTTTCCCCGCTGTCCCTTATCATCGTGTTCTGATAACAGAGTTGACTATGTTCCCATCGCATTCGTAATACACGCCCAGAGGGGAAATTGGGAGGTGGCAGTAAATGAGAAAACGCGCGCGTATCCCCAGCCCCCGGCCTGTGCTGCGGGCTCGTCGGGCTCCTCCACCTGGGGTCGCGCAGAAGCGTGTGGCTGTGACGGCGCCGGCGCGCGCGGAACGTCCGCAGCGGGAAACGCGGGGCATCCTTCGTAGCGTCGTCATGTGGGCCTAGGGTTAAGCATTCCGTCTCAAATCTCTTGATCCTGGCGTTCGGTATTCACCCTTATACATGTATTTTCGCGTCGCGAATGAACATATACTCGTAGCAAGCTGCAGCGTGAGCAGAGCAGACGAGGAGTCACGCGTGTTCCCAGCCCCGGCTGCGGCGAGGCCGTCTGGGAGCAGGCCCGTGACTGTCAGCACGTCCGAGACGCGCGCAGACGCACAGATGGGGAGGGACACGCACGCGGCCGTGGGCACAGCCGATGGGCTCGTCTCGGACGGCCCCTGACCTGCCCTCGCTGCGGACATTTCCACCGTCAACAAAGCGCGTGTTCGTTACAGAGTTTGAAGTCGCGGAAGTGTAGGAGAGAGAACCACCCGTTTCACCATCCATGGGCTGGGACTGACATCTTGATGTTTCCCTCATCTTGTTTCTGTGCACAGGTTTTTGGTTTGTCAATATGATGTAGTCGTTCTATCTATCTATCTGTAATAGCGTCGAGATAAAAATAAAGTTTAAAAAAATAAGATAAGCCTTTAGTCTCTCTTGTCCATTTTAAGCGTTCGGGGTTGTTTAATAGGGTTTTTATTGAAGTTTATAGCCCTTGAGTTCCACCCCCGGCCAGGGAGCCGACCTCTCCTGTCCACCCGCCCCCCCCCCCCAGCCCTCAGCAGTGGATTTCACTCGATCCACCTGTTCTGCTCCCCACTCCACTTCTGGTGAGTCCTCTCAGCCCCACCCCACACCTCTGGCCTATACCCCAGTTTTTCGTCCCCCCCCCCCAAGTAAGTTTATAAGTCCCCCAAATTTAGTGCTTCACTGGACCTTTACATTTGTTTGCAAATCTTATTCCATCTTTAGGTTATGCATATTTCAGCAATTCTAAAGGGCCTTTTACTACATGATTTTTTGGCCACAAAACATTTTAGTAGTGTTGAACCATGAGTATATTTCACTTGACTAGGCATTTACAATTTTAATCTCACTTAAATGTGACATTCAAATGGTCACAGAAAGAATGATCTTAGCGTGTCCATCTCTAAGTCTTCCCAAAGGTCAAGCCAAAGACGGCCATGTCCCTCAGTTTAACCTGGTCGCACCACCACCAGCATCCCACCCAGTTCGGCAGATCATCATCCTATAAACTGGGAGGTGATTTTAAAGCATGCTCATAATTCCATCATGACCAGTTTGTGACTGTCGCCGTCTGCTGCCCCTGGGGTGGTGCCATTCCCGACTTGGGATTGTTCTGCCCCTACCCCAGCTCAGGGAGTGGGGTCAGACATTTGACACGCTTGCAGTGACCTGTGCGTTACCTGATTGGACTCTGCCTGCACCGCGTGACGGTGCTTTACATCCCAACTATGGCGTCTAACAGGGTGGCAGAGTCCTGGACTCTTTGGTACTCTTCGACCTTCACACTGAAAGGGCAGCCCTTTGACACTGCATGTGGTCATTGCTCGTGGTGTCCAGCTCTGGTCCCAGCTTCAGCGGTCGGAGCACATCCGCCTAGGCCAGCCTGTTTGCTCTCACTCACTGCCCAGAAAATGTCTCACAGGAAGAGGTAGAGGAAGGAAAAACGAAGAGCGGCCATTTGGAGTTGCCTGGGCAGCTCTTGACTTTGGGGTTCCTCCCACTCACCTCTCATTTGTAGAGTTGGTTAAGTCCCTACCGTTACGTTTAGTCCTTAAAATTTGACCCCTCCCTGGCCTCGGCTCATGGGTTCCCAGTGTCCAGTCAGACTCAGGTTCAAGTCATGTTTGTTGGGGCTGGTGTGCTCACGAGCGGAAGTCTGGAATAAGGCTCCATGACCAGAAAGCTGCCTGATTCTTGGGGCCTCACCCAACCCAGTGCCTCCTGGCTCCTGCTTGAACTGCTGGCCCTTGAGTCCCTTAACAACTGCATCTTCGGGGCCTCCCTGGTGGCGCAAAGGGTTAAGTATCGCACTATGAAGCAGTCCGCAGCCTCTGCCCCACGAGTTCCATCCCCAGCTGGGGAGCTGCCCACAGGGTGCAGCAGAACTCTCCTGTCTCCCCGCTGCTCCCCTCAGCAGTGTATTTCAGTCAGTCTGCATGTTCTGCTCCCCACTCTATCTGGTGAATCCTTTCACTCCCCCCCCCCAACATCTCTGGCCTGTATCCCAGTTCTTATATGCATAAATAAATGAATCTTTAAAAAAAAACCCAACAACCGCATCTTCAACACCCCCCCCCCCCCGCCACCACCGCCCCGGCCAACCCCTTTTCACCCAAACTAGCCCTGTTGGTATAGTTGCTCCTGTTTCCACCAGCACAGCTCTTCCCTGTTCCGGGGCCACTCTTGTGGGAATGCCTGTGTTCCACCCCTTCCTGGAACCCAAATTGAACCTGGTGCCAGTCAGGCTGCCCAGGCAGGACACACAAATCATTCCAATGGGATGGCTGCTTGCTATTCCAGAATTGGGAATTTTGGGGCATTTTTTCTGTAAACACAAAAATGCAACATGGAGGAGAGTGAAAATGTGAATGATTAGAGCGAGTTTGAGATTATATTGTTACTGCAGCTCCCTCCCTCCACTTGCACTACTGCAGCTACCCTGGCACTCTCCAGCAGCAAGCCCCTGCAGTTCCCACCACCCCAGCTGTGACCCTGTCAGCAAGACCTGGGCTTCCAACTGGCACCCATTCTTGTGCATCAGCTGTTTTGGACAGTGCCAAGGTTTTAGCTTGCTGCCCAGCATCCAAAGCAACATGCCAGTTGACACCTCACAACTTTCATTTCAAACAAGGCATCAAGACTTGGAACATTCGCTGTTTAGCCTAACACACAGAAATAAACTAGAGTTAAGTCAAATGCACAGACAGAGAAATATACCCTAAACGACAGGACAACACAAAACCTTGGGGGGGAAACCAGTAATGCAACAGAAACAGGTGAACTACCTGACCAGTATTTCACAGCAAAAGTCCTAAAGTTGCTCATTAAACTTGGGAGAATGGATGTACAAAACAAAAACAACAAAGAAAATATGAGAAAGTTCCAAACAGAAACATAGAACTGAGGAATACATTGCCTACATACACTAAAAAAAATACAGTAAAGAGGGCTGAACAGCAGACTAGACGAAGCTACAGATAGAATCCATGAACTGGAAGACAGGATATTGGAAAGCCTCCAAGCAAGCCAGCAAAAATGAAAAAGAATTATTTCACAAGAAGATAGCTTAGCAGATGTATATGATTTGGAAGGGAGAAAGGGGGTAGCAGAGATCTTATTTAAAAAAGAGTGAGGGTCTCCCCTGGTGGTGCAGTGGTTGAGCGCTGGGTTGCGAAGCTGCCTGCAGCCTCTGCAGCGCCGGTTCGATCCCCGGCTGCCGGCGAGGGTCCCACATGGTGCGCAGACCTCTCCTGCTGCCCGCTGCTCCCCTCAGCAGTGTATTTCGTCAGTCTGCCTGCTCTGTTCCCCGCTGTGGCTCTGGTGAATTCTCTCACCCTCCTGTGCTGCTGACTGTACCCAGTGCTTGTATAAATAAATATATAAATAAATCTTAAAAAAAAAAAAAAAAAGTGACTGAAATTTTTCCCTAATCTGGGGAAAGAAGCAGACATCCAGATCCAGCAAACCCAAAAACTACTAAATAGGATGACCAAAGAAACCCACACCAAGACATATTAAAGTGGCCAAAATGAGTGATCAGGAATCTTAAAAGCTAGAGAAAAGATGTGGCCTACAAGAGAACTGCTGTGACACTCCAAGCGGAATTCTCAGCAGAAACCTTGCAGGCCAGAGGGAATGGATCATATAGCCAAGGTGCTGAAAGAAAAGACTTCTGATCAATACTGTACCCAGCAAGGTCACTACTCAGAAGTGATCAAAGTTTTGTCAGAAACAACCAAAAGTTGAAATTATCACCCCCAAACTAGCATTGAAAGAAATAATGAAAGGGACTTCTATAAGATGAAAATAAACCTAGATTAGAAACAAGAAAAATGCTTGAGGGAAAATCTTGCCCAAAAAAAGGTAAATATATTGTAAAAGTTGACAAATAGTCATGTGAAAAGCTGACATGATTAAAACGCAAAAGATGTGCTACAAAAAAAAAAAATCAGAATAGTCAGTTAAGTGAGATCACACACACCCCATGGAATACTACTCAGTGCTCCCAAATGATGAAATCTGCTAATTGTCACAACATGGATGGACCTTAAGGGGATTCTGCTCAGTGAAATGTCAGAAAGTAAAGATGAACACCGAATTTCATTCATGTGGAATGTTAAATAACAAAACAAAGGGACAAGCAAAACAAAAACAACTCTTAGATGCTGAGAACAGTATGGTGGCTACCAAGGGAAGGGGAGGAGGGGTGGGTGGAAGTGGTAGAGGGTGTCAGTAGGTTGAGGGTGGCTGGTTTCTAAACATTTGGTGGTGGTCGTGCTGTGATTGGTACATTTGTTGATGTCTGAAGCTGTATTCTTGAAACAAATGGTGTGTAAACCATTGTTACCTCAATAAAAATGGTGTTTGTCCGTGTGTGTGTGTGTGTGTGTGTGTGTGTGAGTGTGTGAATATCAATACTCTTTAGCAACCAATAGGTCAAAAGAGAAACCAAAAGAAAAGAAAATGTATGTGGAGAGAAATGAAAAGGGGAACACAGTCTACCTAAACTTATGGGATGCAACAAAAACAGTTTTAAGAGGGAAGTTTCTAGAATGATGTCAACATCATAGCAGCATACGGGGCTTGCTTTATTTCTCTCCTTGAATCTCTAGTTAGCAGACAACTTATAGAACAAGATGTGTCTGTTCATGACTGAAGGTGGGTGAGTGATGGAGATGCAGATTGCTGGGCTGCCAATTTTACCTGAAGCCCTGGCAGAGAGAGGAAAGATCTACCACATAGGTCCTCACTCTTGCCCCAGGTGATCCCCAAGTTTATGAAGGTGAGGAGCATCACACAGGCAGGGACCCAGCAAGGAGGATGCATATCACTGCAGCTCCCTCTTCTCCCCACCCTGATGCATTGGTGCCAGTGTCCCCAGAGAGTAGCACAGCAGAGATTAAAGGCCTGGAAGAGGGGCAGTAGTGGGTGTGCAAGTGAGCCAGGCCTCCCCTGCCCACCCACATCAGGGGTTAACACTTCCCCTCCCCACTATCAACGCCCACCCCCCTCCCCAATCACCACGCCCAGGCTGCTAGGAGTGATGTGTGGACAGGAGCAAGACAGAGACCAAAAGCTGAAGGTCTAGTGCCACCTACTGGGAAAAGCCAGTGTCTAATTACAGAACTATTGAATTGGAATTAAAACAAAACATATAACAAAAAATTAAAAGGCGTTAGGCTCACCAAATCACAGAAGGATTACCATCCAGAAACACAAAAGTTCAACATGACGTGCGCTCACAAAGGCTGACAATTCCCCAGAGTCCAAACTTAAACACACGAAGGACTGTGATGTAATGGATAGAGAATTCAAAGTAGTCAGGAAGAAACTCAGAGACACTCAAAAACTCAAAGAAAATTCAATGACCTCAGAATAAAATCAATGAGCAGGAGTGCTTTACCACAGACATCAAAATATAAAAAAGATCCTAGAATTCTAGAAGAGATTCTGGAATTGAGGAACTCAATAAATGAGAAGGAGAGTGTTATAGAAAGCAATAGAAACAGAGTAGATCACGTGGAAGAGAAAATTAGTGCTTTTGAAGATAGAAATCTAGACATGATTCTGGCGGAAGAAAAGAGAGAAATGAAGTTGTTTTAGAGATGATGAAATGCTACAAGAATTATTCTGATCCATTAGGAAAGGTATTACACATGAAGACAATGGGTTTCCAGAAGGTGAAGAGAGGGAGAAGTCAGCAGAGAACTTGTTGAAAGACGTAATAGCTGAGAACTTTCCAATCCTGGGGAAGGAACTAAATATACAAACCCATGAAGTGAGAACATTTAATTATCTCCATGCAAAGAGACCTATACCAAGGCACATAATAGAGCAAAATCTCCGAACGTCAGTGAGAAAGAATATTAAATAATGACAGGGACAAGAAATATATTGCGTGTAAAGTTATGCCCATCAGATTTCTTATTTGAAACTCTACATGCCAGGAGGGGGTGGAATAACATTCAAAATACTCAAAAACTACCAGTCAAGAAAACTCTATCCAGTAAAGTGATCCTTAAGATCTGAAGGAGAAATAAATATTTTCTGAGACAAGAAAAAAACTGAAGGGGTTCGCCACCACTAGACTCCCTTACAAAAATATTGAAAGGAGATATTGTATCTTTAAAAAATAGGGGCACAAAATTTTCCGCAAGACGATAAACAGCATCGTAAAGTTGTAGTTTCATCTCAGAATAGGATATCAAACCCTAACTCACAGCATAAAGGTTAGAAGCATCAAAATTACTGTAGATACTTTACCGTGGTAATGAGCTCTCTGTAGAAAGAGATAATTTGTGACAAAACTTTATACGGAAGGATAGAAAGGCTGAAACCTATAGACAAATGGAGACGAGATGATATCAGTAGGAAAAGGACTATTTGAGGTCAGATGCATTATATATACAAACCACATGGTAACCACAAAAGAAAATCTGGAGCAGAGATACGAAGCACAAATAAAGGGGAAACTGAGAAACACACCCAAACAAAATGACATATGGAAACACAAGGGAAAAATAGTGAATTGAAATGGAGAATAGAAAACAAAAGGTAAAATGTAGGCAGCACACCCTCAGATATCACTAATCACTCTAAATGTGAGCAGACTGAGTTCACTATCCAAGAGGCACAGAGGGGCTGGATGGGCTGAGAAACAACACCCAGCTGCTTTCTGTCTCCAAGAGACAGACTTCCCAAGCCCAGCTTAAAGGAATAGAGAGTGATTCTCAAGTAAATGCAGCAGTGGCTCTAGTCCAGACTGGGTAACAGGAGACAAGGAAGAGTATTATACAGTAGGGACCGACCCGCCAAAAAGACATAATGCTCATTAATACAGATATGGCAAGCACAGGGGCTCTAAAATATGTGAAGCAAATGTTAATGGACCTAAAGGAAGACACAATAATGCAAGAACAAAAGAAGGCTTTAATGGTACACTTAGGTCAGCGGGTAGATGGTGCAGCCCGAAGGCCAACACAGAAACACTAGCCTTAAATGACATATTAGAGCTCATGCATTTAAATACATCCAGAACATTCCACTACAAAACTGCAGCATATACATCCTTCTCAAATGCTCATAGGACATTCTCAAAGATGCATTGTCTGTCGGGACATAAAACATGTTTAATCAATTTATAAAGTGAAATCATAGCAAATGTTATTTCAGATCACACTATTATAAAACTAGAAATTAACCAAAAGATGGAAATAGCATAAATATGTGGCGTCTAACCAACATGCAATTGAACAACTATTGGGTCAATGAAGAAATCAAGGGCATGATTAAAAAATGCCTGGAGACAAAGAAAAATAACATATGAGCTACCAGATCCTATGCAACGCAGCAAAAGTGGTACTGAGAGGAACCTTTATAGCAAGACAGATGTACCTTAAGAAACAAGAAAAAAATCACAAATATTATATACCTAAATGAAATACAAGAATGCACTCACAATGGAAAAAGAGAGAGGAAACGTGCACAAATAAGATCAGACACGAAAGAGAAGTTACGACAGACAGACAGAGACTCTTCAGAGGCTACTGTGAACGCCTCCATGGCAAGTTGGACCATCCTGAAGAGACAGACCTGTTCTTAGAGTCATGGACTGCCAGGACGGCAGGGGAAGACACAGAGAATATGAACAAGCTAATTATGCGTCAGGAAATTGAAACGGTAACCAAAACCTCCCCCCCCACACTCAACTTTTAAAGAATTAATACCTGTCCTCCAGCGCTTCAAAAAAAAAAAAAATAGAAAAGAAGGAACAAAAGGAAGGAGAGAATCATACGATCATCTCAACAGACACAGAAAAAGTACTTGGTGAGATTCGACATCGTTCAGATGCTTCTTTTTTGCTGCCACATGACTTTTGGGATTTTTAAACAATGCCCTTGGGGTTTTTGATAGGGATGGATGGAATTTAAAGTTTGCTCTGGGTAGATTGGACATTTATTTATTTATTTTAAAAGATTTATTTATTGATTGATTGATACAAGCACTGGGTACAGTCAGAAGCGCGGGAGGGTGAGAGAATTCACCAGAGCCAGAGCGGGGAGCAGAGCAGGCAGAAGGACCGAAGGACACTGCTGAGGGGAGCAGCGGGCGGCAGGAGAGGTCTGCGCGCCATGCGGGACCCTCCTCCGGTGGCCGGGGAGGCTGAACCGGTGCCACTGAGGCTGTGGGCAGCTTCGCAACCCAGCGCTCAACCGCTGCGCCACCGGGAAGGCCCTCTTTCTTTCTTTTTAAGATTGATTTATTTATGCATATAAGAGCTGGGATGTAGGCCAGAGGTGCGGGAGGGTGAGAGGATTCATCAGAGACAGAGTGGGGAACAGAACAGGAGTGACTGAAATACACTGCTGAGGGGAGCAGCGGGCGGCAGGAGAGGTCTGCGCGCCATGCGGGACCCTCCTCCGGGGGCCGGGGAGCAGCCGGGGATCGAACCGGCGCCGCAGAGGCCGCGGGCAGCCTCGGAACCCAGCGCTCCACCGCTGCGCCCCCGGGGAGGCCCCAGGTCAGACATTTAATCATGTTAATTTTTCCAGCTCCAGGACAAGACTGTCTTTCCATCGGTGCTTGTCCTGAATCCCTTTCGTCACTGCCTCCCGGTTCTCCGTCTGCAGATTCTTCACACGCGTGGTGAGCTCTGTTGCTCGGTACTTCATTCTCCTGAACGCGTCTTGCTGTTTCTTAGGGTCCTTCCCAGGCGGCTGGTAATCGCGGCGGGCATGTCGCTGGTGCGCTGCGTGGGCGCGCGCGTGGCTTGGTGTCCCCTGACCTCACTGAGCTCCTGCGTGGGCTCCGCCAGCAGCTCGGGCGTGGGGCCGCGAAGCTCCGGGTTCGGCCTCAGGCCGTGTCTGCCGGCGGACACCTTCGCTTCGTCCTTCCTCCTGGGGGAGAATCTCTTCCCTCTTCTTGCGCAGTGGCTCTGGCCAGTGCCCCGAGGACGGCGCGGGCCGGGCGCCGGGCAGTGGACGCTCGAGGGAGTCTGTTCCCGACCTTCGAGGAGCCGCTTCCCGCCGCTCCCCAGCGGGGGGAGGTCAGCGCGGGGTGGCCGGCCCGGCCTTTATTGTTTCCAGGTGCCGGCCCTCGCGCCAAGTAGGTGGAGAGCTGTTGCCACGAAAGGATTACAAACGACTTGTCGTTTGTCGGCGTGAATTATTGGGGTGATCTTGTGGTTTTGATCTCCCAGACTGTTCACGTGGTGCCTCAAACCCGTTGGTTGGCGCCCGGCGCCCGCCCCCCCCCCGCCCCCGCCCGCCCCCCGCCCCGTCCCAGCGCGCCAGCGGCGCGGCTGTGAGAGGGGTCGCCGCTGGAAACCATTTCTGAACGCGCCGGAGACCCGGGGCTCCCCGAGACGCAGGCTGCCCAGGCGCGCGGGACGCGGGGCGCCCTCGGGCTGGCTTTGCTCCCCGGCTTTTCGCGGTGCGCTTGGGTCTGGGCGCGAAGCCTGCCCCGCAGGGTCGGACGGCCGCGGCGCGCCCCAACCCCCGCCGCCCCAGGGTGCGGAGTCTGAAGCCCCCTCGCCGCCCACCCCTCGCTCCCCCTGCAGGAGCCAGGCTGCGTGGGGGGGCCCGGGCTCCCGCCCCTCGCCCGGACCTGGCCACTCAGGGTCCCCGGGACCGCCCGCGGAGCGCGGGGCGCGCCGCCCCATCGGAGCCGGGACTACACTTCCCAGAGCGCCCCGGGGCGCGGGCCCCCGAGCAGACACGACGGCGCGGCGCGGGGGCCGCTGGGGCGGGTGGTTCGCGGGCGGCGCGCGGGGCACTAGGGACCGAGTTTGAATCCGGCCGAGCGCATTCGCGGCTGGAGCGGGCGGCGCGCGCCGGGCCGGCGGCGGGAGAGCGCGGCGCCGCCGGAGGTGGGGGCCGGGCCGGGGCGCGGGCGGCGGGGCCGCGGTGAGCGCGCGGGGCGCGGCGGCGGGGTCCGCGGGGGGCGGCGGGGGGCGCCGGCGTCCGGCTCCGGGCGGGCGGCGGGTCTGCCGCGCCGCGTCCGGCTCCCGCGCCCAGGCGGGGAAGGACGAGTGGACGCTCCAGCCGGGACGCTGCGGCCGAGCGCGGGGGCCCGTCGGGCGAGGGGGGCGCCCGGCCGGGGTGGGGGGCGGGCGGCTGCGGCGGGGGCTCTGCGGGCGCTCGCGCGTCCTCGCCGCGGGGGCTGCGCGTCCGGGCGCGTCTGCGGCGGGCGGGTCCGCGCTGTGCGCACGGGGAGCCCCGGGACCGGCCGCCCGGGCGAGCTCCGGGCTCGAGTGTGCGCCCCGCGGGGCTGCGGAGGGCGCGGTGCGGGCGCGAATGAGGCTCCGCCGTCCCGCCCAGCCTGGGGCTCGCGCGGGTTTCTGCCGGGGCGAGCTCGTGTGCGGCGGGGAGCGCGGCCCTGGGGTGTGTCTGAGTGTGCGCCCGAGTCCTGTCGTGTGCGTGTGTGCGCAGATGCCCCTCCGTGCCTGGAAGTGCGGGTTTGTGCCGTGAGCCGGGACGCAGTGCGAGCAGCGTGTCCACACTGGCGGGGCGGCCCCTGGGCACGCACGGACTCGCCAGTCTCCAGCCCCCGCGCGGCTGATGTAGCCCCAGGCAGGAGGTCACGCCTGCTGCAGCAGCCGCGCGGGCGCCCTCCCTCGGGGCTGGGGTGCATGGGGCGGCCAGGGGCCTGGCCCCCTCTGGAGCGGCCCACTTGCCTGGCCGTCGAGCCTGGGGGAGGCGCCCCGCAGAGGGCTCAGGACGCGGTGGGCAGGGGCGGGCCCCGGGTGCACCCCCGGTGGTGCCCAGCCCCGAGACCCGCTGGGGTCACAGCGAAACCGGGGAGTGGCCCCCCAGGACACCGGGCCCAGGACTTCTCTGGCCACAGAAGAGAACGCTGGAGGGGGAGGGGGGCGGCGCCAGGCTCATTGGCCTCCCCCAAAGCTGAGCTGGGCCAGGCCGCAGGGGACGCGTCTGGGCTGTGCGGAGGGTCCCGCGGGAGGCGCTGCCCTGCGGGGCGTGGGCCCTGGGGCGCTCAGAGGGGGCCTGGAGGGGCAGTTGCCAAATTGGCGGCTGGGATGCAGGAGAATGTCGGGGCGCTGGGGAGCTGCAAGGGCAGCTGGAGCAGGGTGGGGCGGTGTGGAGGCCCCAGAGGGTTTGGGGGGACACGATGATGTCATAAATATTTGGAGGAGGAGAAGGACGTCTGGAAAACGAGGCTGAGCGCGGCGAGTCTGCGGGGCCCAGCGGGCGCCGGGTGCTGGGCGGGCAGGTCTCTCACCCGTGCCTGAGCCCCGGGGGCAGAGCCGCTGTCCGCTGTGTGGGGTGCGCGCAGGCTGGGGCGGAGGCTGGGGCTGCTTCCGCACAGCGGGGCGGGCGGCCGCCAGCCCGCCGCCTCCCCGGCTGTGTCCCCCGTCCTGCCGTCAGAGTAACGCGTGGACGCTCCTTTTCCTAGGGACCCCCCAGCCCTCCGCGCCCCAGCCCTGGCCGGCGCTCCCTGCGGTGCCCAGAACGCGCGCTCCCCCTTCGCGGGCCTCGACATGCCGCGTGGGAAAGCCAAGGCTGCAGCCCCAGGCCACCCCGCGTCTGAGGGCGGCGCGGGGGATGGAGCCCGCGTCCTTCGCGGCCGGCGCCCCGACGCCCGGGAGTCCCGCCCGCAGCGAGGGCCTGGGGCGCGCGCGAGGCCGCGTCGGGGCCGCACCCCAGGCCGGGGCGGCGCGGAGGTGAGGCCGCCGGCGCCGCGGGAGAAAGCAGGTGAGAGGCGCCCCCGCGGAAGGGTGTGCGCAGGGGGAGGGCGGGGCTCCAGGAAGGGGCACCCCCACCCCAGCATCGCCCCCTGGCGGTCCCGGGTGGGGGGCGCCGCGCCCCGCGATGGCCTGCCCCGCTCTCTGCGCCCCTGCTGGTGCGTCTCCCCACGGGACCCGGGTCGTCCAGGCGCGAGACCGTGCCCACTGCCAGGGCTGGGGGTGGCGAGCACAGCTGCGGAGAGGCCGGGGCGGGGGACCCGCACTCCGGGTGGGGGGGTTGCATCCCCGGGGGGCGCCGGCAGCCGAGGTGCGGCCTGGGCGCGGGCGCGGTGGAAAGGCGTCCCGGAGCACGCTGGATGCACACCCCCCCCCATCCCCGCATCCCAGCTGCAGCCTGGCCAGGCCACTCGGGCGGGGCTCCCAGCCCCCCTCCTCGAGGGCGCCCCGCCCCGTCTGCCGCAGACTCCGGAGCCCTGCGGCCCCGCCCCCGCCCCGCCCTGGACAGCCCCGCCGCCCCAAGGCGCGCAGGCGGCTCCCCCTCTGGGCTCGCCTCTTCTTTGCTAAAGTGGGGGACGGGCAGGCACTGGGGGCGCGGGCGGGTCCTGGCCCGGGGCCCCCCGCTCAGCAGGGCCTTCCTGACGCCTCCCTCCCCCCAGCCCTGCCCGCCACGGAGCCGGCCCCGACGCCGCTGCGCGGGAGGATGCCCGCCAGCCCCCTGCCTGCCTGGAGCAGCGTAAGCTTCTCTCCCCTGGGGGGGGTACCCAGGCGCCCCTGCCCCCCGGGATGAGACTGTTTCCCCGAGGGGACGGCTCCTTGGGGGTGCTGCTCTCTCTGCTGCTGCTCCCACTGCTGCTCGCAGCCGCCGCCTCCAGGAAGCCTCCCCTGGCCACCTCCTCCCGCCGCTCCCCAGCCTGTCCTGCTCCATCTCCTTGCCCGGAGCTCCCCGGCTAGGCTCGTTCATCCCCTCCCAGACGAGCAGGGGCTCCCTCCGCCGTCCTCCGACACCGCCCCCCCAGCCGGGAGCCCGTGTATCCCAGGCTGGCATCGAGGGACACTCAGGCTCTGTCCTGGGGCCTCCTGTGCCCCCCGCTGGGCTGCTCTGCCCGGGCCCAGGACGCGCACTGCAGGGCGAGAGGCCGGAGGACAGCACCGAGGCTCCCCTGGATGGGAGCGGTGGGGTGTCTGCCCCCACCGGGGGGAGCAGCTGGGGAGGCACCCCACGCGCAGCCCTCCAGGCCCCGCAGCTCCCGCAGGCCGAGCTCGTCTCTCCGGCGACACCAGCCCCGCGGGCAGCGAGTGTTTTAATTTTGCGAGCGCAGGTCTGTGGGCAGCGGGGAGCACCCCACAGGTGGGCGGGGGAGGGGCCGCCCCCAAGATCCGGTGATTGGAAAAGCGCTTCGAACTCAGACCTTGCGAGGACAGATCCCCCCGCGGGCGGTTCTGTTCCCTGCGCTTCCTGTTCCTGCCTCAGTTTCCTCCTCTGCAGCGCGGCCGGCAGGAGCCCGCCCCAGGCGGCGGCAGGACCGTGGGTCGCGGTTGTGCCCTTCAGAGCAAGGCCCGGGGTGTTGGCAGCAGAACGAGGGGAGGTCGCTGGCCCCCGGGGGGCCCTCGGCTCCCAGAGCCCTGAGTGCGAGGAGACCCGCCTCCCGCCGCGCCCGCCCCGCCGGGGTCAGACTGGCCTTTGTCCTCCGGTTCAGGGGCGCGGGCGGAGGCCGGAGGCCAGTCGTGAGTGTCCCCAGATCACACGGGGCTGAGTGAGTGTCCACCCCGCAGGGTCGCCCTGACCGTGTGCCCCGGCCCCCCCCAGTCGACCCCACCCACGGGCTAACGCTCCCTCCCGTCTGGCTCCTTGAAGCCGCCTGCGGGCTCCTCTGCCCCAACCTCCCCCTCCCCCTCCCCCTCCCCGCCCCACCCCTTCCTCCCTCCCCTCCCTCTTCCCTACCCCTGCCCCTCCCTCCCCTCCCCCCAGGCCACAGTCTGAACGCGCAGTGCAGGCCCGTCCTGAGCGCTGAGCATCTCTCCTCCGGCGCCCCTGGCTGCGTGGGGCACTCGGGCGCCCGCTCTGGGCCGGAGCGGCGGTGACGCAGGACGGGGTCAGCCCGCGGCCCAGCTGGGGTCTGTGTCCTGGCGAGCAGCTCAGCCCCCCCACCCCGCATCCCTGCCTCTCTGTGCCAAGGGCCCCCAGGGGCGCTGGCGTCTGGCCCCCGGGCCGGGTCAGACCCACTTCCAGGGTGGAGTCCTGCTGCTGCTCACGCCCGCGAGCTCCCCAGGGCCAGAGCTGCGGGAAGGTGCCCCGACTGGCAGGCACCCTCCCCGCGGAGGACGTGGTGCCGTGCGCAGCGCTGACCCGCGCCGGGAGTCCATGTGCCCAGCGCCCGCCTGTGATGGCAGAGGGCGAGCGAGCCTCCCAGCCCGCGCCCGGCGGCCCTTGCACACGGGCGAGCTGGCACCCTTGGGCGCCGGCCGAGCGGCGGGCACCGAACAGGCACCTTGCCGTGTCTTGGTTCACTTCAGACTCAGACCCCGCGGTGGTGCGGGTGTCCCTAGTAACGAGGTCGGAGACTGGAGGCCCAGAGGCCTCGCCGCCGGCCGGGCCGAGCTTCCAACCCATCCATTCTGGCCCCGGGTCGCCAGCGGGCATGCGGCCCACCACGTGGCAGCCGGCTCTGCCCGCCAGCTTCTCTGAGCGGGTTCTGGGCGCGGGCCGCCGGCGCCATCTACTCGTCTCGCCCGCCGCGGCCGCTCTCTGGCGCCCAGCAGGGCTCGCACACAGTGGGGGCACAAGGGAGAAGCCGACTGCCCACGCGCCTTTCAGACCTCGGCTTCGAGCACGTCTTGCCGCCGCCCTTGTGGCTGGAGAGCCGCGCTGTGCCCAGAGCCGGAGCAGGGGGCTGCAGCGAGGGCCGGGCGCGGGGGACGGAGGGCGCCCCGGTGCCCGCTGGCTCTCCCGGCGAGCGCGGGGCGGCCAGGTGGACGAGAGTGGGGGTTGCTGTTGCAGGGACCCGTGTTCTTCAAGGACGTGGCCGTGGACTTCAGCCCGGAGGAGTGGGAGCTGCTGGCGCCGGCCCAGCGGGAGCTGCACCGCGACGTGATGCTGGAGACCTACCGCAGCCTGGTCTCGCTGGGTGAGGGGCCGGGGGGTGCCGGGCGGGGCGGGCACTGCCTGCCCTCGAGACCCGCGGTGCTGGCCTTGTCCCGGGGCTGCCTCTGGCCACCACGCGCGGCGGGCGGCCCCGGAGGACCCAGCATGTCCTGGTCACGCAACAGTCGTG
Source organism: Talpa occidentalis (assembly GCF_014898055.3). Taxonomy (NCBI): domain Eukaryota; kingdom Metazoa; phylum Chordata; class Mammalia; order Eulipotyphla; family Talpidae; genus Talpa; species Talpa occidentalis. The sequence goes on along the minus strand of NW_023601754.1, from coordinate 50,513,676 downwards.
GCCCGTGAAGTGGTTCCGTGCAGCCTGGAAAGCCTGCCTCGTGCCCGCTGGCCCCGACGACCCGTGCACAGCGGCCGTCACGGTGACCAGCGCAACCAGGAGTGGGCGGCACCCACGGAGGGGCTCTGCTTCCCGGGAACTGCGGGGACCCCCAGCCTCAGGGGCTGAGCTGGTGGGAGGTGGAGGCTGGGGGGCAGTGACCCCGGCCCCCGGGGACCCTTTCCACCCACGGAGAGGGTGCACGCGTGTGTTCCTGGCGAGGGGCGCCCATGCTTTGGCTTCTCCCTCCGCGGCGCAGGGCATCAGTTCTACAAGCCGAGGCTGATCATGTGGCTGGAGCAAGGGCAGGAGCCTTTCCTCAGGGCCCCGGCGGCGCCTGCAGCCCCCCGGCCGAGTGGCTCGGGCACCAGCAGTGGCGGCACCAGCAGGGGCGGCGCCCGCGCAGGTGAGCGGGGCCGTGGGACCCCCCAGGCGCCCACGCACTGGGGGGCTGGGGAAGGAGCAGCACGGGCCGCGTCTCCTTCCGCCCGTCGGGTTCTGTCGCTGTCAGTCTCCCGCCGAGGTCGCTGCCGTGGGCTGCGCGTCTCCGTCCCCTGGCGGCTCACCCGTGTCCTCGCCTCAGCGACGCGTCGTTGATCTGTGGGCCCGTCGTCGTTGTCTTCTTCCCCGTCGGCGCCTGCGGGCCCCTCTCTGGGAGTCGTTGTCCACCCACCACCCACCCCCCAGTCACGCGGCCTCCGCCCACCGCGCAGGGAGCCGACGGGCGCCAGGCAGGGAGGATCACCCTGGCTCCTTGTCTTTCCTGCTTCGGGCGCGCCTTCCCGCGGGCTCCCGATCTTCGTCTTCGTGCCGAGTTCGTGGGTCTGTGGCTTGCTGAATTCCCACCCCCGCTCCAAAATCCTTCACTGTGCTCCTTGGTAGAGAGGACCCCGTCGCGAGTGGGGAGGGAGCCGAGGGCTGAGCAGAGCCGCGCGTGGAGGCTGCTACCCATGTTGGGTAGCGTTCTGGCCGGGGAGGGCCCGGTGGACACGGCCTGTTCCGCGGGAGGACTGCAGCGAGGGCGTCGCGGGGGGAGCCCGCGTGGGCAGTGATGAGCGCGGTCGGGGTGAGGCCACGGAGATCCCACCTGCGGGGTCAGAGTGGCTGCGGCTTCCTCGCGGAGCTTCCGGGGCGCAGGGACCTTCAGCGATGGGGCCACGGCTTGTCCCGCCAGAGGGAGGGAGCGTCCGGGCACCCCCCAGGGAGCAACGGGGTGGGTGGCCCACAAGCCCTTTCCTTGCAGCAGGCGCCTGGGCCCGGCAGGGGCGCCCCGCCTGGCCCTGTGAGTCGAGGCCTGGACGCTGGCGGGAGGCGCTGCAGAGCACCCTCCAGCGAGGCCCCGTCAAGCGGGAGAGAGCGAGGCCTGGGGAAGCCCCGGGCCCAGCCGCGTGTCCCGAGCGGGGCTGGGCGCTGACTCCGGAGCCCAGGGCCGCAGCGCGTAGCCGGTCTCGAGGCCACGGGGACGCCAGGGGGACGCCAGAGCCCCGCCCGGCGGGTCATCCCTGTGCAGGGGCGGGGGTGGCCAGGGGGATTGAGTCAGTCAGCAAGTGGGTCCCGAGGGTCGGGCCTCGCCGGCGGGTCTGACGCGCCAGCTGGAAGGCGCGGGGGGCGCCGATCCAGACGGAGACCCCGGCCGGGCTCCAGGCAGCCCCGGCGTTTCCCCGACCAAGCGTGGAACCAGGTTTTCCTTTCCTGACAGTCCGGCGCCCCCTTCTCTGCCCACCCTCCGGGTGGCCCCAGGATGCAGGCCCAGGCTCACTGCCCCCCTGGGGATCCGGGGCTCCCCGGCCCACTCGTCCGTCCTCTCTGTCCCATCGCCGGCACAGCCCTCCCGGGCGGGCCCCGCCCTACGCGCTTCCAGGGGCCCCGCGGGGACACCGGCATTGCTGTGGCGACACGAGCCCGGGGTCCCCTGGACTCTGTCGGGGCACAGGAGCAGCCTCCCATTCGGGGGGTTTGGGGGGCGCAGCACGGCCGGGATGCTCCTGCCCTCCGGCCGGTCACTTCGCATTTTCCGGGCAGTGGTGGTTCTGCCGGGGCCGGCGCCGGCTGCGGGGACAGGACGAGCCGGGCGGGGACGACTGGGAGGCCTTCAGGCCGGTGTCCGGAGTCGGCGCGGGGACGGGAGCGAGCGTGGGGGCTGTGGCGGGGCCGCGGGCGGGTAGACCCGGCGGTGGCGGGCGCGTGCGTGACGCGTCTCTGGCTGTAGCTGAGGAAACAGGACGCGACAGCCTGTCCTGGCGGTGCAGCCTGCGCCCCCGCCGGGTCCCGGGGCTGCCCCTGAGCGCTGCTCTCAGCGCGGGACCCTCCGTGTCTCTTCCCCTCAGCCTCGAGGGCGGCGCTCGGGTCCTTGTGGGAATTTTCTTTAATGGGCTCTTTCCTCCCGAGGTCGCTGCCCCGACATCACTTCCGTTCTTCTTTCTTCTGTGGCTGATCACCTCCCCCTGGGCTTTCGCCCTCCTGCTTTTCACTTCCTTTGGAAAACATTTTCTTCTGAGACACACCCCGCCCAGGGCGTTGTGTGACTCAAACTGAGCAGCCCCGGGGCATAGGCCTGTTGGGGGGTCCTCACCTGCTTATACCTGCAGGTCGGGACCCAAAAGCAGGCACCTCGGAAAACAATGACTGGATTGATTCTCACGGGGACTGAGAAAGGGGCGGGGAAGCGTGGTCACAGGCTGGCACGTGGCGGATGTCGTGTGTCGTGCTGTGGCGAGCTCGCACTGAACAGACCAGGGTCCAAGCCAAAGCCGCTCGTGGCGAGTGGCAGCTTCTCCTCACACACTCCTCTTGGCCAGTGGTTTAACTTGGCAAAAGGCCAGCAGTTTATCTGGTCAGAAGTCTCAGCTTGGCCCTATTTCACATCAGCCCTGCACAGGGGGTGGACTTTGAGAAGCTCCACTTATTTTTTTTTTAAAGATTTTTTTTTTAATTATACAAGAGCCGGGGTACAAGCCAGATGCACAGGAGGGTGAGAGGCTTCACCAGAGACAGAGCAGGGAGCAGAACAGGAAGACTGGCAAAACACACCGCTGAGGGGAGCAGCGGGTGAGACAGGAGAGGTCTGCTCGCCATGTGCATTGCTCCGAGGCCGGCGGGGATCCAACCGGCACTGCAGAGGCTCCGGACAGCTTCATAGTGCTGCGCTCAACCTCCTGCACCACCAGGGAGGCCCAAAAGCTTCACTTTTTACCGTAGAGTTGACACACAGGGGTGGAGTCTAGAATGTTCCACCCTCCACCATTGAATTGGCTGTGAGCACCACCCGCCAACTTGGCAGTTGCTCTTCACAGTTACATGATGACTCGATATGGGCGGGCATCTAAATGATGACCACAGAGAGGTCCTCAGCACTTCTGTTTAAGAAGATTATTAACACCATGTTGGGGCGACCCATTATGAGCCCTAGTCAAGCTACACGTTTATGGTTGTTTTACTTGTTTGCAGGTTTTATGCTTCAACCAAACTTTTTTCAAAAGATTTATTTATTTATCCATACAAGAACTGGGGTGTAAGCCAGAGGTGGGAGGGGTGAGAGGATTCACCAGAGAGAGTGGGGAGCAGAACAGGCAGATCCACTGAAATCCACTGCTGAGGGGAGCAGCGGGGAGACAGGAGAGGTCTGCTGCGCCCTGTCGGTCAGCTCCCTGGCCGGCCAGGGATCGAACTCATGCTGTGGTGGCTGGCAGTAGCTTGATAGCACTGTCTTTAACCCTTGCGCCACCCGGGAGGCCCGCAACCAAGCATTTTTAACAAAGATAAAAACAATGGCCTACAAATCCATCTTGACACTCTACATCTCTTTCAGACAAGAAAACCAAGCCTACTCCAAAGGCATCGTTTCCAAAGTCAGGCACTTCTAAGTCCTCATCTCTGGGGAAGGCGAGAAAAGCCACCCAACAAGGTGCCAAGACAAAAAAGACTTTGGCAATTAAGGACAGGTCACCACAGGACAGGCACAAATCGGATCCAAGGCCGGCTACAGGCTCGGGCAAAAAAAATCCACCTGGCACAAAGGGGCCTGAATCTGTGACCTCGAGGGACACCTTGAGTCAACCATCAACAAGTGTGACGCCACAGGGCACCCCTGGGGGGCAGAAGACCCCGACAAGAGATACTCATGCGAAAACAGCAGGCACAAGCTGCACAAAGCACCATCGTCGGATAGTCAGAGTCGGGAAACCTCACTTCAAATGTAAAGAATGTGGGAAAACCTTCAACCAGACCCTGCACCTCATTGAGCATGAGCGTATCCATACTGGAGAGAAGCCGCACAAATGCGACAAGTGTGGGAAATCCTTCCGGCACAGCTCCTACTTCTTCACGCACTACAGAATCCACACGGGAGAGAGGCCCTACAAGTGCAAGGTCTGTGGGAAAGCCTTCAACAGCAGCTCCACCCTCAACAGCCACTACAGGACCCACACAGGGGAGAAGCCCTTCCGATGCGATGAGTGTGGGAAAACCTTCAAGCAGAGCACAAAACTCACTCGTCACCGGCGCGTGCACACCGGGGAGAAGCCCTACCGCTGTGAAGAGTGTGACAAATGCTTCAGCCGCAGCTCCTCCTTGACAGAACACAAGAGAATCCACACAGGGGAGAAGCCGTACCACTGTAAAGTGTGTGGGAAAGCCTTCCGCTGTAATTCCCATCTGTTTGAGCACCATCGGATTCATCAAGAGGAGAAGGCCAACCAGTGTAAAGAGTGTGGGAAAACCTTCCGCAGCGGCACCCACCTGGTCGAACACAAGAAGATTCACCACCCGTTGACCCGGAAGGAGTGCCAGCACTGTGGGAAAGCCTTCACCAGGAGGGCGGCCCTAATCACACACCAGAAAACCCATGGTAAGTGCCACAACTCCCGGTGTGAGGGATGCAGGAAGTCTCGGGGCCAGCCAAGCATCCAGCGACACCAGCGACTGAATGCCAAAGACAAGCCGTGCGTGTGCCCCGACTGCGGGAGATCTTTCATTGACAACTTAACACTCATCAACCACCGCCAAGCCCACACCGTGGAGAGAAATTATCCGTGCACCAAATGTGAGAGGAGCTTTGGGCAGCTCTCCTCCCTGGCGCTGCACCAGAAGATGCATTCCAGGAAGGGGGACTAAACTCGGGGCAGGAGAGCCTCGGCTGGCGCGAGGGACGTCATGGTCCCCAGAGAAGTCAAATTGAGGGTACTGACACGAGGAATAGTCCCTTATGTGTCATGACAGGATTTCTAGAGTAGACCCAGAGTTCTCGTTTGGGGGCGATGGGACGCTGTTCCTTGCTTGGATATTTGGGGGTGTTCTTGATTGTCCATCTTGGTTCTGCTACTGCCTTTACTGGGTAGCTACCCAAGGCACCTCTCAGTATCTCAGACCACACGGTGCCCCCTCCCCTGAACGTTCCAGCTCCAGATGCCAACAGTGGCGTTACAAGTAACTGAACTTGAAAAGGAACTCAGCGTCTTGTTGCTGTCCATACAGTCCTGGGAACTGCATGTGGCTCTTCACGTGTAAATTCATCAACATAAATACAAGTTTCTCTGCCACACCAGCCATGTTCGTGGCCAGGGGTGCTGGGGGACAGCACCAGGACCTGGCATTTCCTCTCCCTGGAAGATTCCATCCGTCTCAGCATCCCTTGGCCTCTCTCACACTATCAGACTTCTCAAGCAGTTCCGAGAAGGGTGACTGTGGGAGCTGCGGAGCAGGGGAGGCCCAACGCAGCATGGCAGAGGGGATCTTTTCATAAATGGTGATTAGAGACTCTTGGCATCTGTGGATGGTTCTGGGAAGGGGATTTGATCTTTTGGGATTGGCCAATACCCTGCCCGAAGGACACCCCCTTCTTCTTGGAGCTGGAGAACCGACCCGTTGCTGATAATGTGGTTGGCCGATGCCAACATCACCCCTGGCACTTTCACCTGGAGAGGAGTCCCGTGAAAAGCAACTAACCTGAGCCCCACCGACAGGTGGGAGGCCCGGGTGCGCTGACCCTCCTGCTGCTTGCCAGTGGTTACTATTTCAACGTTTGCATGAAAATCAAGCCTCTTTTGCTATTTTTATATCACACTCTTTCAAATTCTTATGATCCAGATTTCCACAAAACGTCTTTTCGAACAAGCGGGGAGCTGTTTGTATTTCTCTTGCATGTCTCTGCCCTTTGGGCAGACAGAGCTTTCCTGAGGCAGGAGCTGGCCCAGAGGACGCTGTCCATTGTGACTGGACAAACTCTGGCCCAGCTTACTGCCTTTTTTTTTTGCAAATAAGGTTTGACCGGCACACCCACACCCACTTTTCATGGATTGCCGATGCTGCTTTTGTGTTTGCGGCGGCAAACCCGAGTAGCTGGGTCCGAGCCCCGATGGCCCGTAAAACCGTATTTGCTGATATGCTCGACACAAAACGTTGACTGAGCCCGGCTCTGGGCTTACAAGCAACCGAGTAGGTTGGGAGGGTGGGGGTGGTTCGAAGAAGAAGAGAGGCGTCCTGGAGCTTCTGCTCTGCACCGAGACCCCCGCTGTCCGGCCAGCACCCCAGCACGCATTGTCGTGTGTGTGGGGTCCGAGTGCTCAAAGGACACCTTGGACAAAACACTTCTTACCCTGATTTCGTGCCCACACCATTCCCTTTCACCTAAAAAGCACCGCTGCGGCCTTCTGAGGTGACCTCACGGAAGCGTCGTGGGGCACAAAAGGCAGCCTGGACAGCCCCGCCCGGCCGTGGGCGACTGGACCCCCGGCCTCCTTCGTCTTCTTCTGCGCTGACATCTTCCTTTCCAGTGATTTTCACGATCCTGGCCAATTTCTGGTGGTTTTTTTTCTGTGGATTTCTGCTGGGGCGCCTGGTCGTGTCCCCATGGGGCCCCCTGTCAGCAGCGGCAGGAGCTGGCTGTGGCCGTGTTGGGGCCACGGGCACGACCACGTGGGACACGGTGGGACTGGGTGGAGTGACTGAGCCCTGGTCATTTCTGTCAAAGGGGAGGCAGGGCCAGAGGGACGTGTGTACACGCATGCACGTGCGCCATGCGCTCATCCAGCGCGCGAGCCTGTTGTGAAGCAACCAGAGGGCGGTGGTGACCTGGCAGAGTCGACACTGGGGGCACGGTGGAGGCAGGAGGCTTGGCCTGGATGGAGATGCGCTTTTCATCGTGCGACGTCCACGCCGTTAGAAGTGGCGGGCACTGCAGAGGCCGTGGCCCTGACACCCACATCCCCACCAGGGTCTGGACTTCACAGAGACGCAGCTGGCCCTGGAACAGCAGACCACGTGTCCACCCGGGAGCCGGAGTCCGGGTGATCAGGTCTGGGCACGAGGAGCCCCGACGGGCAGCGGCGCCCGCCCTCCTCCAGCCTCCCTCTGCGCTGGCCGGCTCGCCGGAGCCCGCCCTGTCCTGGGCCCTGCCGTGTGACCGGCGGGGCCCTGGGCTGGGGAATCCTGGGTCCCGGATGAGCTGGTGGCACCGAGCCCCGAGCTCGCCCGGGTCCGCGGCGGCTCCAAGGGCTGGGAGCTGCGGGCTGACGGCAGCATTTTCTGTAGAGTATAAGAATCACAGTATTCGGACAACAGCGTAGCGTCCATTTTACATAGCCTTGTGCTTCGCCCTTGTATCTTAAGTCCCAGCATGTACTCGCTCTAGACCCGCTCTGCGTTCCGCCCGGCCGAAGCCTCGGGCCGCGTCTGAGTGGACGGCCAGCCCTTGGCGGCCGTGCCCGGAATAAAGCAGACCCGAGGGTCGCCTTCAGCGGGAGCCGCCTGCTCTGTGGTTACTGCAGCGCCGCCCCCAGGGCCCCGCGGGAGCCCGGAGCCCCTGGCAGAGCCCCTCCTCCAGCAGGTCCCGTGTGGGGAGTCACACCCTGTCAGGCGTGGAGACAGCGGCGCTGGGGAAGGGCCCTGAGACCGGGTGCAGCCCCAGCAGAGGCTTGGGGGCCTCGGGGTCTGGGGAGCCTGGGGGTGTGGACCTGGGTCCTGAGCCCCTGTAAAAACTGCTCCTTCTGAGCTGGGTGGGGGCCCCTGAGCAAGTACGGGGCCCCATCCTGTCCCTGAGGGGCCCTGGGTGCCCCCAGCATCCGCGGGGACCCTGTGCCCCAGCGGGGAGGTGCACCCCTGCCGGCTCCGGAGGGGCTCACGCCGGAGCTGTGGCCAGTGCAGTGCACTCCGTGTGGGGGGGGCCGGGGGAGCCCCCAGCCGGTGGAGGGTGTGCGCGGAGCCCGACTCAGCAGAGGCTCCTGTGTGGGGGCAGCCCCGATGTTCCCGCTCTGGCCGCCTCCCGCCACCTGGTGGGGAGAGCCGGGGGAGGCCCCGCCGCGGGCAGGGGGGTCTCCAGGCCGGCGGGGACTGGCCGGCGTGGGCCCGGGAGGGGCGGCCAGGTCAGGGTCGGGGCGTTACTAGCTGGGTTGCGTCTAGGAAAGTAAATTGTTCGAGACGCCCTAAGGGCACTGGCGGGGGGCTGAGGGGGGGGCAGAGGGTCCAGGGGTCCCTTAGGCGTCCTGGGGTTCCCAGGGGGCTGCGGGGCTGCATTCCCGGCGTGCGAGCCCTGGCGGGGCTGGGGGGCTGCCGCCCGGGGCCGCGCGCGTTCCCGGACCTGTCTCCGCCGGAAAAGCAGACGCGAGGGTCGGGTTTTGAGCGTGTTTCGCGCGCCGGGGAGCGCGGAAGGTCCGCGTGCGGTGCGGAGCCCACGGGCCGGCCGCCAGGCACCGGGGGACGGGCCGCGGCGCCGTGGACGAGGCTGGAGGCCGCGTCCCGTTCAGGCCGAGCGCGGCTCAGGCGGACGCGCGGGCTCCAGGCCCCGCCCGCTCGGGGTCGCCCCGGCCAGGCCGAGGCTGCCCCCCCCCCGCCCCCCTCCCCCCCATCCCCGCGCGGATGCGCCCCGACTCGGGGAGTTCAAGGGCGGCGGACACTGGCGTGGACACGCAGCCGCACACGCCCCCGCTGAGGCAGGCGCGCACACGCGCACAGGGGCACACGCGCGCACGGGCTCACGCGCACAGGAGCACACGCGCGCACAGGGGCACGCGCGCACAGGGGCACACGCGCACGGGCGCACACGCGCACAGGGGCACACGCGCACAGGGGCACGCGCGCACAGGGGCACACGCGCACGGGCGCACACGCGCACAGGGGCACGCGCGCACAGGGGCACACACGCACGGGCGCACACGCGCACAGGGGCACACACGCGCACAGGGGCACACGCGCACGGGCGCACACGCGCACAGGGGCACACGCGCGCACAGGGGCACACGCGCACAGGGGCACACGCGCGCACAGGGGCACGCACGCGCACAGGGGCACGCGCGCACAGGGGCACACACGCGCACAGGGGCACACGCGCGCACAGGGGCACACGCGCACAGGGGCACGCGCGCACAGGGGCACACGCGCGCACAGGGGCACACGCACACAGGGGCACACACACGCACAGGGGCACACGCGCGAACAGGGGCAGGCGCGCACAGGGGCACACGCGCGCACAGGGGCACGCGCGCACAGGGGCACACGCGCGCACAGGGGCACACGCGCGAACAGGGGCAGGCGCGCACAGGGGCACACGCGCGCACAGGGGCACGCGCGCACAGGGGCACACGCGCACAGGGGCACACACGCGCACAGGGGCACACGCGCGCACAGGGGCACACGCGCACAGGGGCACACGCGCACAGGGGCACACACACGCACAGGGGCACACGCGCGCACAGGGGCAGGCGCGCACAGGGGCACACACGCGCACAGGGGCACACGCGCGCACAGGGGCACACGCGCACAGGGGCACACGCGCACAGGGGCACACGCGCACAGGGGCACACACACGCACAGGGGCACGCGCGAACAGGGGCAGGCGCGCACAGGGGCACACGCGCATGGGCGCACACGCGCATCCGCCTCTGCAGCCGCAGTCTGAGGCTCCACTCACCCTCCCAACACACAAACCCTCCTGCTGAACCCGGCGGCCCCTCCAGGGGCACCCCGGCCCCCCAGACACGCGCTGCCTGGCGACTCCCTGGCGCCCCAAAGCCGCTCCCCAAGCGCCTGCTCAGGGAAAACCTCACGTCCTCCGCAGTGGACCCCCGAGGGCCTCCTGCGGGACACAGACCCCCAAAGTGCTTAGGGCTTCTCGAAATATTCTCCTGCACCCCAGCAGCCGAGTCCTCCCTGGTGCCTCGGGGACGAGCGGCCCGTCCCCCGCCCCCACGTCTGCTCGCCGTGTGACTCCGGCCCCCGCGCCCCGACAGGACCCCACAGCGCCTCTGCGCGGCCGCCGGACAGTGGGGGGGGTGGCAGCCTGCCCTCCAGGAGCACCCCGCGCCGGCACCCCTCGAGCCGGTCCCCGCCTGCCGCGGGCTGCACCCCCGGCCCCGGGGTCACTCCCGCCCCAGCGGCCTCTCCGCCGCCTCCTGGGTGAGCCTGTCCCCGCGGGCCCGGGGGTCCCCGCGGGCCTGGGGGTGCCTGCGGGCCTGGGGGTGCCGCGGGCCCGACGACCCTGCAGGCCCCCAGCCGCTGCGGCGCGGAGCCGCCCACTGGAGCAGGAGGCCCCGGGCCACGTCGCCCGTCCCGCATCCCTTTCCTTTCCCTGGGGTCCCAGGCGCTGGCCTCAGGGCCCCGCCTCAAGGGGTGACCCCACCTGGGAAGACCGAGGCGCCCCTCACGCGCCCCCTGCGGACCCACCACGCGCCAGCCCGACTGCGCATGCGCAGGGCTGAGGCGCGGCGTCAAGGCGGGACGGTCGATGGGTCAGTCAGTCAGTCAGTCAGTCAGTGAGCCGGTCAGCCGGCCGGCGGGTCAGACTGTCGGACGGTCAGCGGCGCCTGGCGCGAGGTGAGCGCGGGTGGGGCCGGAGGGGCCGGAGGGCCAGGAGGGGCGGCCTTTCCTGAGGAGACGCTCGGGGAGCTCGACCCGACGCTCCAGGGCGCGAGCCTCAGCTGTGCCCCACCGACCCGCGCCCCAGAACCCCCGCAGTGCCCCCTGCCCGGCCCCTCAGAGCTCCCAGTCCGCCCTCTCCTCAGGCTCCCTGCCCGTCCCCCTCAGAGCTCCCTGCCCGTCCCCCTCAGTGCTCCCTGCCCATCCCCCCTCAGTGCCCCCTGCCCGTCCCCCCTCAGTGCCCCCTGCCTGTCCCCCCTCAGTGCTCCCTGCCCGTCCCCCCTCAGTGCCCCCTGCCTGTCCCCCCTCAGTGCCCCCTGCCCGTCCCCCCTCAATGCTCCCTGCCCATCCCCCCTCAGTGCCCCCTGCCCGTCCCCCCTCAGTGCCCCCTGCCTGTCCCCCCTCAGTGCTCCCTGCCCGTCCCCCCTCAGAGCTCCCTGCCCGTCCCCCATCAGTGCTCCCTGCCCATCCCCCCTCAGTGCCCCCTGCCCGTCCCCCCTCAGTGCCCCCTGCCTGTCCCCCCTCAGTGCCCCCTGCCCGTCCCCCATCAGTGCTCCCTGCCCATCCCCCCTCAGTGCCCCCTGCCCGTCCCCCTCAGAGCTCCCTGCCCATCCCCCTCAGTGCCCCCTGCCTGTCCCCCCTCAGTGCCCCCTGCCCTGCCCCCTCAGAGCCCCCTGCCTGTCCCTCCTCAGTGCTCCCTGCCCGTCCCCCCTCAGAGCTCCCTGCCCGTCCCCCCTCAGTGCCCCCTGCCCGTCCCCCCTCAGTGCCCCCTGCCCGTCCCCCCTCAGAGCTCCCTGCCCGTCCCCCCTCAGTGCCCCCTGCCGTCCCCCCTCAGTGCCCCCTGCCCGTCCCCCTCAGAGCTCCCTGCCCCCCTCAGTGCTCCCTGCCCTGCCCCTCAGTCCCTGCCCGTCCCCCTGCCCCCTGCCCGTCCCCCCTCAGTGCCCCCTGCCCGCCCCCCCTCAGTGCTCCCTGCCCTGCCCCCTCAGTACCCCCTGCCGGTCCCCCCTCAGTACTCCCTGCCTGTCCCCCCTCAGTGCTCCCTGCCTGTCCCCCCTCAGTGCTCCCTGCCCTGCCCCCTCAAAGCTCCCTTCCGCCCTCTCCTCAGGCTCCCTGCCCGTCTCCCCTCAGAGCTCCCTGCCCGGCCCCCTCAGTGCCCTCTGCCGGCCCCCTCAGTGCCCTCTGCCGGTCCCTCCCTAGTGCTCCCTGTCCGTCCTCTCCTCAGTGCTCCCTGCCGGTCCCCTCCCCGCCCCGGCCTCACCCCTACCCCGACCTCCTGTGCGTCCTCCCACCTGCGCCCCCCACTCCTCTCACCCTCCCTGCGTCGCTGTCCCCGCCTGCCTGCAGCCCCGCCTGCCCCGTCCCGTCCCTGCCCTGCCCCCCGGCTCTCCCCATGCCCCTCTGCTCGCCCCCCCCCCGCCCCGCCCCCCCCTGCTGCTCCCTCCGCGCCTCCTCCCGCGCCCTCAGCCCTGGGCCCGCCCCCGCCCCCACCCTCACCCCACTCCGCTTGTCCCCCCACTCGGCTCTGACCTCCCGGCCTTGCCACGGCCACGGCTTCCCGCCCAGCGCATCTTCCCGCCCGCCCCTGGGCCCCCGCGGCGCCCGGTCCCGTCCGGTCCCGCTGCTGCCCGCCGCCCGCCGCCGCCCGGGGCCCTTGGGCTCGGCGCGTGCACGGGACTCCCGGTGGGGTTGCCGGGTTTCACCGGGGGGGCTGGGGGCGCGGGGGCGGCTCCCGGGGGCTCAACCTCCCTGTAACTGATCTCCCCGCCGAGGGGCCGCGCGGTGGCCCCGGCGCCGCCTCCCGCTCCCGCCGCCGGGGCTGGCCTGCTGGGGGCTGGTGTGCGAACGCCGTGTCTGTCCCCCGCGCCCTGTGGCCGTCTTGGCAGACGCGCTCCTTGTCTTTCAAGGGGGATTGATTTAGGCATCCAAGAGCTGGGGCGCAGGGGCGGGGGTGAGAGGACCCACCAGAGACAGAGCGGGGAGCAGCACAGGCAGATCCAGGGAATCCACTGCTGAGGGGAGCCCCGGGGAGGCAGGAGGGGTCTGCTGCGCCCTGTGGGTCAGTTCCCTGGCGGCCATGGAGCTCCTGCTGCAGAGGCTGCGGACAGCCTCACAGTGCAGGGCTGAACCCCCGCGCCCCCAGGGAGGCCCCGGATTCCCTCCATCTCGGGGACAGTGGCTGCGAGTCGGTGTGATACCCCACGTGGTGCGGCGTTTGCATCTGTGGCAGCAGTGCCTGTCCACAGAGAAGGGAGCTCAGGGCCCCTGCCCTGCCTGGGGCAAAACCTGGGCAGGGAGGGCGGCTGGAGAAGGCAGGGAAGCGAGGAGCCATCAAGGAGGCGGCCTGGAGGAGGCGCGCAGAGCAGAGAGTGTGGAGAAGCCGCGCTGGCGACTAAGCCCTGGATGTGCGCCCGGGACTTGGGGGACGCGGGAGGAGCCCCCTGAAGAGACAGGCGCGGGACAGACCCGTGGGGAGGCTGCCGTGGCGGCCTCCACCCTGACTCGTACTTGAGGGTGTTCCTTCCTTCCGTCCCAGGCCTGCCTGGCCCCCGCCCCTTTCCTCCGTGTCCCGGCTGGAGGTGCCTGAAAGGGGGGACGCCTGTGGGCCTCGGTGGCCTGCTCTGGCCAGCCCTGCTCGGCTGGGCTCTTACCCGCGCGGGGACGGGTGTCTTTGGGGTTTCAGTGGAAGCTGTTTTAATCAGATCCTTTTCCTCGCCGCACACTGGTGCTGTTGACGCTCTTCGCTGCGGAAGGTCTTAGGCGCTGGGGTGTGTTTTGTCTTGATAGGGCGGATGGCAGAACCGACTTAGAGCCGGCAGGTTTGGGGGTCCCGGGTTACCCTCTTCTGCCCGCTGACAGATTTGTTTGTCTGTTGAAGGCGATTTAAAGTGCTTTTATGCCCTGGCTATTGCCAGTCATGCTGCTGCGGACGGTGGGCCATGCGGGGTGTTGTGTTGATGACGTCACATTTGTGGCTAGACGCCCAAGAGTGTAATCTCTTGCCACTTGGTGACACCTGCACCCTCCTCTCACTCACCCCCGGGGGCAGGCCTGCGCCCCGAAGACGACCCAGGCGGTTGGGCGGGGTCACTAGGTCCTACGCTAGTTCCACTTTCAGGGTTTTTTTAAAGATTTATTTTATTTGGGGCCTCCCTCGTGGCGCAGGCGGTTGCAAGCGCAGGGCTGTGAAGCTGTCCGCAGCCTCTGCAGTGCCAGTTTGATCCCCGCTGGCCGTGGAGCAACCCACAGGGCACAGCAGACCCCTCCTGCCTCCCCGCTGCTCCCCTCAGCAGTGGATTTCAGTAGATCCGCCTGTTCTGTTCCCCACTCTGTCTCTGGTGAATCCTCTCACCCCCTGCACCTCTGGCCTGTACCTCAGTTCTTGCATAAATAAGTAAATCTTCAAAAATAAAAGATCTATTTATTTGTGCATACAAGAGCTGCGGGGTAGGGCATAGGTGCCAGGGAGCGAGGTGAGAGGATTCACCGGAGACAGACTGGTGAGCGGAACAGGCGGATCCACTGAAACCCACTGCTGAGGGGAGCAGCGGGGAGACAGGAAGGGTCTGCTGTGCCATGTGGGTCACTTTCCTGCCCCGGGATCGAAGCTGCAGAGGCTGCCGACAGCTTCACAGTGCTGCGACTTAACCCCTGCGCCAGCAGGGAGGCCCCAATTTTTATTTTTTTAAGGTAAATCCAGATTGCTTTCCATAATGGTCTCACCAGTTCGCATTCCCATCAGCAGTGTAACATTCTGGGCTCCTTGTTCTCTGTATTCCCTCAGCACTCGTTGGGGGTCACCTTGGTATGTGCCTTTCTCACGGGTGTGAGGGGGTGCCCCGCTGCAGTTTTCATTGCATCTCTCTTATTAGGGGTGATGATGAATGGTTTTCACAAGCCTTTCAGCCTTCTGGAGATCGTCTTCAGAGAGTTATCTGTCTGCACTGCCCATTGTTAATTGGATTTTTTGTTTTTCTGTTGTTGCGTTGGATGAATTCATATATATATATATGTCTTGAATAGTAATCTCTTCTCAGTTATGTATATATATTTAACATTTATTTATTTTTGCATACAAGAACTGGGGTACAGGCTCGGGGTGGGGGAGGCTGAAAGGGTTCACCAGAGACAGAGTGGGGAATAGAACAGGTAGACAGACCGAAAGCACTGCAGAGGGGAGCAGCGGGGAGACAGGAGAGGTCTGCCGCGCCATGTGGGAATCTCCCTGGCTAGCCGGGATCGAACCCATGCTGCAAAGGCTGCGGACAGCTTCACAGCGCTGCACTCAACTGCCTGCGCCACGAGGGAGGCCCAATATTTTTTTTCCCATTCCATAGGGTGCTCATTTAATTGCCTTGTGTTCCCTTTGCTGTGTAGAAGCTTTTTACCTTGAGGAATTCCCAACTGTTTAATTATCTTAAATTCCCTTGCCAGAGGGACCGAATCACCAGAGTCACCAAAAATATCTTTGTTGTTGATGTCCTGGAAAGTGTCTCTGGTGTTTTCTTCTTTGTATTTTGTCGTCACGGCTCTTCTGTCTAAATCTTTTTTTTTTTTTAAGATTTATTTATTTATTTATACAAGCACTGGGTACAGTCAGAAGCGCGGGAGGGTGAGAGAATTCACCAGAGCCAGAGCGGGGAGCAGAGCAGGCAGAAGGACCGAAGCACACTGCTGAGGGGAGCAGCGGGCGGCAGGAGAGGTCTGCGCGCCATGCGGGACCCTCCTTCGGGGGCCGGGGAGCAGCCGGGGATTGAACCGGCGCTGCGCCACCGGCGGGGGGGGGGCCCTCTTCTGTCTAAATCTTTAATCCATTGGGGAGCTCTTCTGCCTGAGCTTCCGGAGTCACCTCTGCTGTCAGGAAGGTGCTTTGGCCTGAACACGCTACAGCCGTTCTGTGCTATAAACTTCAGGTGCCAGCCAGCGGCCCGGCTCTGCTCCGCAGCCCTGCAGCTGTCCTGCAATGCACCCTCCGACCTGGGTGCACCCCTCGCCCTGCACAGGCCTGGCCTTGAGAGGCCTGATGCTGGGGTGCCCCAACCCAGCAGCTGCAGTGGCTGGTCCTGCAGCCAGGCCTCCCTCGGGGGTTGTCCTGCCCCACTATTACTTTATTTATTTTTTATTTATTATTATTTTGTTTAAAGCTTACTTTAAACGAAGTTCTCTCAGTGTTTTCCCACCCCTTCCAGTCAGGTCGACAGGCTGAGAACCAGGTTTTCCTTCAGGCCTGTGTGTTTTGCCTCAGTTGCTGGTGCGTGTCCGAGGAGGCGAGCCTGGCCGCGTCGTCCTGCCGCCATTTTGCTGACTCCCCGGATCTTCCAGGTATTTCCGTGGCAGCCTTCTGGATATCCTCTTTGTTTCAAATCACACAGTCATGGCAAACGCGCTGACAGAATCGCAGCAAACACTCTTAAATCCCTTTAAAAAAACAAACAGACAGACATGGCGGTGGCGTTGGCTTCCAAAGTTGCTTCCCGGCGTGACATCCTGTAACTCTGTCCGCACAGTCCGTGCTGGCTGGCGCCGCAGTCTCGTTCCCGTCCTTCGTCGCACAGTTATTAACACACTGAGGGAAAACTACATATAAAAGAAACAACCCAGGAGTTTGTCTGAGGTGTTAGAACTGCCATCCAGGAGACTGTGCCATTGGCCTGCCACTGGACGGGGCGGCCGGGGCCTCCGGGGCTGGCCGTGGGGTGAGCAGCCGCCTCGCGAATCTGTCCTCTCATTTGACGGCGACTCAAGTAGGAAAGAACTGTCGCTGCGGGCTCGGCCCGTTGCTCAGTGTCTCTCAACTCTCCCTGACGTTTGCAGGCGCCAGGTTTCGGGGGGTGTGTAGTGACGTTCGCGTGGGTGCAGCTGGGCCGCGGGGGTCTGTGAGCCACACTTCTGTGGTGGCCACTCTGCTTCCACTTCCGATGAGCTTGTACCTCCGCTTTGTCTCCCCTCACGCCCAGCGGGCTGCTTTTACCTCACGTAGCTCCCGCCTGTCCCCTGTCCTCTCTGGTGACTGCCGCTTGGTTCTTGGAGCGCAAGCGTTGGTTTTTGCTTTACTGATCTTCCACAGGAGTGACATCGCGCCTCATTTGTCTTTCTCCACCTGGCTCATTTATTTAGCTTCCTATCCTCGAGGCCCGTCCACGTTGTCACAAATGGCAGGATTTCCTCTTTTTTTTACAGCGCAGTGGTCTCCCATTGTGTCTGCGGTCACGGTTCACGGCAGGGACACATTCCGAGAAGCTCATAGGCAGTTTCGTCACTGTGCAGACATCCCAGGGTATAATGACACAAACCTCGATGCTGTCACCCGCTGCACCTCTGGGCTACGTGGTGGATCCCGTTGGCCCCGCCCTCTGTGTATTGCTCTGTCATTGACCAAAACGCCCTTAGTGAACGCCTGGTTGTGCGCACCACATCTTTACACACTCATCCGTCAACGAGCATTTAGGTTGTGTGCAGTGCCTGGCTCATGTGCTTTTGGTGGGGATGAGAACTGATTTAGGTGCTGTGAAAACAGCATGGAGACTTCCGTGGAAATACCATATGATCTGGCTGTTTCACTTGCGGGTGTTCATGTGAAGGCTATGAAAACAGTTCAGCTTGAAATGATATAGGCACCTTTATGTTCCTTGCAGCACAATTTTTTAAAAGCTAAGAATTGTACTTTTTTTTTTTAGATTTATTTTATGTGTTTATGCACACAAGAGCTGGGGTGCGGGCCAGAGGTGTGGGGGGTGAGAGGATTCACCAGGGACAGAGTGGGGAGCAGAACAGGCAGACTGACTGAAATCCACTGCTGAGGGGAGCAGCGGGGAGACAGGAGAGGTCTGCTGCGCCATGTGGGTAGCTCCCTGGTCGGGGATGGAACTCGTGCTGCAGTGACTGTGGACAGCTTCATAGTGCTGAGACTTAACCCCTTGTGCCACCGGGGAGGCTCTTATCACTTCTTTTTGTCATGATTTCTTCATACTCTGCTTTCCTTTCAGATCGCACAAATCTTACCCCTTTTAACATACTTCCTCCAGGCTTTCCAGGAAGACCCCTGCAGGAAGGTAGAAAGGCTGGGCCACAGGTGTAAATACCTTTCTCCTTCTAAGAAACCTACTTGCTGCCCCATTTTGTTTTGGGGTTCTAAAGATTTTCATGTTAAACTGCATAACAGAGCTACTCTTGTCTTACTTTTATAATCGTTTATAGGAAGTTGCTTCTTCTGGATGATATGCCTGGTGGTTTGCAGCTTCTATTTAAACCTCACAACATCATGGGAAAGGCTTTCCACTTGCCCCCTTCTTACAGATGAGAAAGGCTAAGTCCAGAGATGCTAATTGTCCAGGTTTCCAACACTTTAGTGGCAATGGCCAGTATTCCAGAATAAAGGAAATGCTTGCTTCCTGGATGTCAAGGAAATGCTTAATAATGAATTCTAGCAAAGTGGAGGTGAAATTATGTTCTTCTAAGGAACTTTCTGGTCACGGAGAAATCAGAAAACCATTTATGAATGTTAAATATAAAGTAATGGAAATAGGAGTGATGACCTCCCTCAATTTCGATACGTGGCCAAGATGAACAACTTTCAATGGTCAAAAAAGAGTGAAAATTAATTGGGCATTCATTTCAGGAGATTCCCAAAGAACTCCCCACAAACAAAGGAACAAACAAAAAAATTGATGACTCTGAAGAAACCAGAAGTAAGAAGATAATAAAGATAAATGAAATGAATATACAAAGAAACAAAAGTAATAGCAGCTGGTACTTTGGGGGAGCGGGGAGAAAGTGGCAAGAAAGGAAGAAACATCAGAAATTAACAAAAAAGACAGACTAGAAATAAAGCAACGTCATTGATTAGAAAGGATAAAGTCACATCCTTAGGAGAGTTAGTGCTCCAAGAAATCTGTGCGCAATTTTATGTTACTAAATTGCCATTTCAAGCAAATGGGTAATTTTCCTGGGAAAAAAATTTTACTGAGAAAATTTTTTTTTAATTTTTTTAAAAATTGGACTCAAGATGTAGAAAAAGAAATGTACCGATGGCCACTGAAAACTGAACGGAACCATTAAACATTGGTGGGCGTTACAGAGCCCCTGGCCAGATGATTGTCGTGGTTGAGATTTAAAAAATAAAGATTGGGTTTAAAAAAGTGCTGGGGGGAAGAAAAGGATGCTCACGACTACAGAGGTAAGTGGGTGAGACTTGGATGATAAGGGATTTAGGATTCAGAAAGGCTGAGACCCAAAAAATCTCTGAGAATGTGTTTTATTTAGTTTGTCTTTTCAAAGATTTATTTATTTACACATACAAGAACTGGGGTACAGGCCAGAGGTAAAGGGTGGGGGGTGGTGAGAGGGTTCACCAGAGACAGAGTGGGGAGCAGAACAGGCAGATCCCCTGGAATCCACTGCTGAGGGAGCAGCGGGGAGACAGGAGAGGTCTGCTGCGCCATGTGGGTAGCTCCCTGGTCGGCCCCAGATCGAACTCGTGCTGCAGAGGTTGTAGACGGCT
This sequence comes from Talpa occidentalis, assembly GCF_014898055.3. NCBI lineage: Eukaryota > Metazoa > Chordata > Mammalia > Eulipotyphla > Talpidae > Talpa > Talpa occidentalis. Next base: position 50,494,295 of record NW_023601754.1, on the reverse strand, counting down.
TCACAGTGCTGAGCTTAACCCCTTGCGCCACCAGGGAGACCCTGAGAATGTGTTTTAGACAGGTGCGTCAGGAGCTAACTCCCTCTCCTTCAACATGCCTCAACCCACAGCCCAGTTCCACCTGTGCAAGTGACTGTAAGTCTCTCTGTGTAATTTCCGCAGGTCCTGATCTTCTGTGGCCTTCGTCTGTTACAGCGTGTTCCCCACCTTCGTCAGCGCCGTGTCCTGGAGCAGCCCGCCTTGTTGCGTGTCTCTGTTCCATGACGGTCCAACCTCCAAGGATGCTGCGCGTGACGCAGGTTTTGGATAGCTTGAATCCCCAGCTCTTATGTCTGCACGATCGAGAAGAGGACCCAGAGGCCAGTGCCAGAAGTAACCCGGAGGCGCTGAAGGCCTCTCGGCAGAAGCTTGCTATGCATTTTAAGTACCTGTCCGTGACGGGGCCTCACCAAGCTGTGCGCGAAATCCAGGCGCTCTGCTGGGACTGGCTGCGGCCGGAGACCCACACCAAGGAGCAGATGATGGAGCAGCTGGTGCTGGAGCAGTTCCTGAGCACCCTGCCGGAGGAGGTTCAGATATGGGTGCGGTCCAAACACCCCAAGAATGGTGAGGCGGCAGGAGCCCTGGTGACAGACTTGATCCAGAAATGTGGGATAAAAGGTGAGGAGGGAAGGAAGCGAACACCTGCTATGCGCCTGGCGTGTAGTAGGGGCTGAATAAACAGCTACTGAATGAAGGAGTGAATGAGTGAATGAATTTTATAATTCAGTGTAGTCTGCCTGTGTCACATGAGGTGGGAGACACATATATCGGGGATTTGGCTTTTGCTTTTAATATTATTTCTCTGAAGGCAGCTTCCCCTCTCCAGTTCTGTTCCACAACCCCACATTCCTTATCCAGTCTGAACTGTAGTATCAGCACAAAAGACACAGCCCCCAAAAGAGGGCATCCAAGGTGGGGGCTCCAAGGCCGCGAGCTTAATCTCTGCCAAAATTTAACTGGTCTTGGAAAGTCAAGTTGCTAGATTGGAACTAAGGTTGTTTCCATAGTGAGGGAAGAAAGGCCTTCACTCCCCAGAGTCCTTTGAGTAAAGATGATGTTAAGCGCAAGGCCAAGTGCAGCTCGGGGGGTACAGGGAGGCCGAGAGAAAGGGAGGAACTGGTGAGTGTGAACCAGCCCCCGCCCAGTGGGGAGCGCTGGGGTGGAGACGGGGGGGGGGGGGGGGGGGGGGGGGGGGGGGAGCTCGTGGCGTAGCCCAAGTCACTACAGATGTGCCCGTTTGGGGGTTGGGTAGCGAGTTCGCGGGCCTTAGCGATCCTTGAAATTATGGACGAGTAAATTTAAAATAAGCGGAGGGTGGGCGCGGGCACAAAATCAGCGTGAGGGTCACGTGCGGCTGAGCGCCACTCCCAGGAGTTACGGATTATGAGGAAGCCAGTTCTGCGCCCTGGTTTTCCTCAAGGGAATGTCGAGGCTCTGGCGGAGGACCCGGGGAGCACCCCGTGCACTGTGTCCTGCGGGGTTCGGACACGCTTGTTGCTGTGCCTCCCGCAGGAGCCCTTGAAAGAGCTGCTGCCCGGAGGCTGAGCTCTGCCGCGTCCTCCGTCAGGCATGGGGTCGGGATTCGGGCCTGGGGTGGGCGGCAGGGAGGGTCCAGGAGGCCAAGGTCTCCGCCGGGAGGGCGGCCAGTGGCTAGGAAAGGCCGTGAGGGAGGCTTAGCAAGAGCCGCCGGGTGCCTGGCGGCCGGACACGGGGTGCTGAATCCTTGCCAGCGCCCGAGGAGGTGCACTTAATATTTCCACGTTGCATTCGGGAAGCCGAGTCCCTGGGGAGCGGGGCTGGGGGCGTCTGACTGGAGGGAGCTCGAGGGTACTGAGCGAGCAGGCGGGGCACTGAGGGGGCCAGAGCGCGCCTGGACACAGGCCGCGGTCTTGTGGGGGCCCAGATCCGCTGCCCCTGAGGGCGGAACGGTGGCCGGGCTCGCTGCCCTGGGGCTGCTCGGAGGGACTCGGGTCACAGGCGTTCTTTCTCCCTTCCAGTTGTGCCCGCGCGGGACGCTGTCCTTGCAGGAGGAAAGGACGCCAAGAGGCGCCCAAGGAGGGGCAGGGAGACTGCCAGCCAGCCACCCGCTGCGCCCCAGGGGGCCCGACGCCCCAGGTTCCCGCCCCATTCCCGGACCCGCCCACCTAGCTAGACCCCTTCCTCCTGAGTCCTTTAGGCCTTCCCTGGATTTCCCCACCCGCCTTCCCCACCCCCCCTCTGAGAGTCCCTTCTCACGCTTGCTTTGGTTTTTATTTTTATTTTTATTTATTTGTTTTTTAAAAGATTTATTTGTTGATTTATACAAGCGCTGGGTACAGTCAGAAGCGCGGGAGGGCGAGAGAATTCACCAGAGCCAGAGCGGGGAGCAGAGCAGGCAGAAGGACCGAAGGACACTGCTGAGGGGAGCAGCGGGCGGCAGGAGAGGTCTGCGCGCCATGTGGGACCCTCGCCGGCAGGCAGGGATCGAACCGGCGCTGCAGAGGCTGCGGGCAGCTTCCCAGCCCAGCGCTCAACTGCTGCGCCACCAGGGGAGGCCATGTTTTTTATTTTTAAAGATAGATTTATTTGTGTATCCAAGAGCTGGGTGCAGGCCAGAGGTGCCGGGAGGAGAGGACTCCCCAGAGACAGAGCGGGGAGCAGAACAGGCGGATCTACTGAAACACACTGCTGAGGGGAGCAGCGGGGAGACAGGAGAGGTCTGCTGTGCTTTGTGGGTCACTCCCTGGCCGGAGATCGAACTCTTCCCGCAGTGGCTGGCGATAGTGATGAGACTTCAACCTCTGCACCCCAAGGAGGCCCCCACTTCTAACGCTTTGTATCCCCTTCCCTGCTGTCTTCCCTGCCGCCCTTCCCTCCGCCCATACACCCCAGCTTTCTCATCGCCGGCGTCTTGAGGTCTTGGAACTGTTGTGTTGGCTGTTGCGTTTTTGCTTCTGCTTCCGGCCTTATGGAAACCACCTCGTGCTTCCCTTGCCTACGGGGAGCGAGCGGCAGCTCTTAGGGGACGCGATGCTCTGCTGAGCCTTCTTTCCTGAAAGACGTGCCCCCGTCGCGAGGCGCCCGTGCTGCGCGTCTCCCCACCGGCGCGCACTCCCGGAGGGCAGGGTGGCGGGGAGGGCGGCCCGAGGTGTGTCCCCGAGGAAGAGACGAGGGAAGCGAGGCGGGAAGCTGTTCCAGACGGTGTCCTGAGAGCAGCCTTCCTGTGTCCCTGCAGCGCCGGCCTGGAGGGTCCCCCGCAGGGACGCCCGCAGGGGCCGCCCAGGTAACGGAGTGAGGAGGGGCCGAAGGGAGGCGTGGCCGGCGGGAGCCCCTGTCCTCCCCGCGGGGCGGCTGTGAGGGCCTCAGCGGGCGGCCGGGTCGAGGCCCGCCGCACCTGCCCGGGAAGCCCGCACTTCGGGCGACGGGGATCTGACACGTCTGCTAGAGCGCGCGGCCGGCGCGGCCGGAGGGGTTGCAAAGACAAAACCTAAGCGGGAGCCCGGGCCACGGCTGCGCGGGGCTCGCGGCCCGGTCCCCCGCTCCAGCCACGTTCGGGGGTGCCCGCGCAGAGGGGCGTGTGACCGGGCTGGCGCCCCCCGCGCTCTTCCCACCCGGCCCTCGGGGGCACGCGCGGGGGCGCCGGGCCGTCCCGCTGGGGAGGCCGGTGCGGCTGTGCGCGAAGCTGTCTCCGGGGCGCACGGGCAGGGACGTGGGGGGGGGTTGGGCGGCACCGGCTGGGCCCCCACATTCCGGCAGCACCTCACGGGCGGCCCGGGGCGCCTTCTCCACGCCGCTCGGCTCCGTCAGGGTCTTCGTCTTTGCCGGGTGATGGGCACGAGAGGGCCTGGGTCGTTCTGCTCCGCGCCGGCCTCGACTGACGAGGCTGAGCGTTCAGGCGACGCGGAGCTCCCGAGCCAGGACTTCCCGGCACCCCCTTCCGGTTCCGAGGCCGCGGCTCCGCCCGCTGCACCGCCCGCTGCGCCCGCTTCTCGGCGGGGCCAGGAGGTCGCCTCGCCAGGCTGCCACCTCCCGAGAGGGCGCTCGGGGCCTGCTGCTGAGGCGGTGACGGCTCGTCCCCCTCCCTGGGGCGTCTCCGGGCCCCCCCACTCAGGCGTGTCTCGTGTTGTAGGAGCTGGTGACTTTTGAGGACGTGGCTGTGGACTTGAGCCCGGAGGAACTGAGCTGCCTCAGCGCCCCTCAGAGGACCCTGTACCGGGAGGTGATGCTGGAGAACTACAGGAACCTGGTCTCGCTGGGTGAGCGCCCCGGGGAGCCAGGCTGCCCCCTGTTCTCCACCCCCTCCCTCCTCAGAAGGCGGCTCGCAGGCCAGCGGGCTCAGGGCGGGGACGGGTGTTCGCACCAAACCGGGTGGGTGAGAGAGCAAATCCTCCCCCCACAGGCCCTTCCGCCCCCCCGGGGTCAGCTCCGTGCTCGCTCGCGCGTGCCCAGGGTCCCGTCCCCGCAGAGCCGCCGGGCCGAGGCGGGCAGCCGCGCCGCTTGGCGCTCAGTGTCTGCTTTGCCGTCTGTTGCCCGGTCTGGACAGACGTGCTCTTGGCACACGACCGCGGAGGCGGAGGGTTGACGCAAAGCTTCCGCTGCCATGAAGCGGGTTTGAGCTAACGGGAGGCCGGCGGGGAAATGCTGAATTCCACTGGGAGAGCCACGTCGGGCCCAGACGCAGGCCTCGTCCGCTCCCTCGTCAGGAGCGCGCGGCGCGGCCGGCAGGGGCAGGACACGACGGGCGTCTCTGCTCACGTGGCGCTGACTTCCCTGGGGCAGAATCACCGAGTAAACATGAAGCTGGCGCCTGGGTTGCTGCTGCACGTCGGGGCCCTGCGGCCTCTAGACAGCAGGGTTTCTCTCTGCCCGCGCTGCGGCTCCGAGCCCCAGACCAGGGTGCGGGGGCACACAGGAGCCGTCCCTCTCCCACCTCGCGGTGTCCACCCTGACGTGACAGGGCCTGGGGCCTCTGGGCCCTCTTTTATAAGGGCATGGGTCCCACTCACGGGGGTCCCCCTCATGATCTGAGCACCTCGTGATGAGCAGCGTCACCTCAGCGTGAGGATTTCAGCCGTCTTGGGAGAACAAAACTTGGACGGCGGGTGTGCAGCGATGGCAGCCCGGGGACGCTGGGGTGGAGACCAGCGGGGTGAAGGCTGTCCGGGGTGCAGGGGCCTGCACTTCCTGAGCGGCCACGGCCTGAGGTCCTGGGCTGAGCTCGGCTCCTTTCCGGCTGGAGCACGGTCTTGGGCCTGTGGTGCCGGCGCTTCCAGCGTCCGTGCCGGACCCTGCTTGCGGGTGGTGGTCATGGCACCCGGGAAACTGGGACTCCAGGGCTGGCAGGAAGCAGGTTTGCTGCCCCGCGCTGGTGCCGCACACTCGCACCCCAAGGCTGAGCCCGGCAGGAGGTCAGGGGCTTATAGGCACCCTCAGTTTCTACACGGTTCTGGAAGGTTTGCACTGGCAGCTGGACGCGGTCGGATGTGCAGTGGCTGCACACCGAGGGGTCAGCCAAGGGTCAGCAGTCACGGGCCCCCAGGTCCATCCTGCCTCATGGTTAACATCTGGCAAGATGCCGGCCAGGGACTGAGCAGAAGTCATCACTCAGGAGCCCAGGCTGCCTGTCTCGGTCGCCGCGCTTCAGTGGACGCGCCGGGCCGCGGCGGTCAGCAGGCCCCTCCCCCGCCAGCCGACAGCAGTGCTGCCTCCTGCCCCGCAGCCCGGCAGCCGCGTCCCCACTGATGTCCCCACCGATGTCCCCTGGGGGGTCCCGGACTCGGCCTCATTTTCCCCACCGATGTCCCCTGGGGGGTCCCGGACTCAGCCTCATTTTCCCGGCGTGTGGATTTCGCTGGCCCGGAGCCCTCAGCTCCCGGGCCGGGCGTTGCCGCGGGTGGGGGCAGAGCCCCGTTCTGAGTCTCCTTCCTCAACAGGACGCCCGTTCCCCAAACCCGACGTGATCTCGCGGCTGGAGGCGGCGGCGGAGGGGCGGCGGCTGGAGGAGGAGGACGGTGCCACGGCCCAGGGCCCTGGTGCGGGGGGAGCCAGGGGCCGTCAGCGGGAGGGGTCGGGAGCGTGGCCGGTGGTGGGGGCAGCAGGGACGAGGCGAGCCGCGGCTCCCAGACTCGCGGGCTCCACCCCTCCTGGGCTCCGAGCTCCCCCCGCAGCGGGAGCCCCTCAGCCCACCGGGGCCCGGCTCCTCCCCGGCCTCCCGTGTTCCGCGCCCGCCGGGGCTGCTCTTCCTGCGCGCCGGGCGAGGCGAGGCCGAGGCGCTTCTGCCCCCGCGCCCCCGTGTCCCCTCTGCCGGCTGCTCGGCCGCCGACCCCCAGGCTCCCTGCCCGCGCCCTTCACCCCCTGCGCTGGGCTCTCCCGTCTCTCGCTGTCTCTCTCCTGTGGCTCCCGCACGAGAACCTTCTGGAGTCTCCAAAGTCGCGGCTGTAACACGACGACGCGACCCTCTCGCCGGCCGGGCCAGAGGGCGTCAGGGTGGCCCGGCGGGAGGCCTCGCTGGGGGAGCCTGGACGGCCGAGAGGGGCGTGGGGCGGAAGTCCCAGGGGGAGGGGGACGGGGGGGTGTGGGGGGGGCAGTGGACGCGCCCCGGGGTCCGTGAGCTCCTTCAGGAGCCGGAAGAGGAGCGGCTCGGGCCGCCTGCGGGGCCCCGTGTGAGGCGACGGGCCCTGCCCGGGGTGGCCACGGACCTCCGCGGTGGGGCCGGCAGCGCCCCGCCCGGCCACGGCCGGCCGTCCTCGGCACCAGTGCGCCAGGTGGGCCCCGTGCCTTCGCCCAGCCCTCCCGCCCCCTTCCCGGGCCCCCCGTTGGGCTGCAGAGCCCGAGCCTCCCCGCGCCCCCCACTGTCGGCGCCCTCCCGTGTTTCTGCGGCGGGTCCTGGGGACGACAGGAGTTCTCCGCTTCTTCCAGGCGAGGTGGGCGCCGGGGAGCAGACGCCGTCCTGGGAGGAGTCGGGCGCGGGCGGCGCGGAGGGCAGCGAGGTGGGCCGGGCCGGCGGGGAGCCGGCCCCGGAGGGGGCCCCGGAGTTGCGCCCGGCCAGTCTGCGCAGTCCTGCGGCGGTGAGTGACCCGCGGACCCTGCCCCGGGGAAGGAACTGCGATGGCGGGGACTCAGCGGGGCCCCTCGGGAAGGGCCGGACCGCCGGTGTCCCCCCCGGTCCCCGGGCCCTGGACGGCGCGGCCGTGCTCCCCGACAGCAGGCCTGGCAGGCGTGGGCTGTGCCCGCGAACCTTCATCGCCCCCGCGGCCCAGGCGGGGCACGAGCAGGTGCGCACGGGGCCGCGGCCCTTGGCACCTGGGGGGTGCGGGCAGGCCTTCCTCCTCAAGCCGCAGCTCGCCGCGCACCAGCAGGCCGGCTGCCGCAGGGGCACCCCGGGGCGCGCGCCTCCCGCCCCGCAGGCCGGCCGCCTTGTCAGGGTCCCCGGCCCGAGGGACGGCAGCGTGTGCGCCCAGGGCCGCTCGGCGCTCCTCCCCGAGGGGCCCCTCGCCCGGCACCTGCGGGCCCATGAGGCCGGCGCCGGCCCCCCCGGGCTGCCCCGCGGCAGGACCTTCGCCATCCGCTACCGGCGGCCGCAGGACAGCGCGGGCGAGCGGGCCCACGAGTGCTGTGACTGCGGCCGCACCTTCGCCCGGCGCGCACACCTGGCGCAGCACCACCGCGTGCACACGCGCGACAGGCCCTGCCAGTGCCAGCTGTGCGGGCGCTGCTTCAGCCGCCCCTCCAACCTCACCCAGCACTACCAGCTGCACTCCCAGGGCGGGCCCGGGCGCGGCGGCTGCTGAGCGGGCGCTGCCCGGACGTGGGGAGACTAAGGGGGAGGCCTCGGGCCCTTGCAAAGGTCGTAGCGACCCGGCAGGGCGCGCTGAAAACACCAGCTGCGCGGCCGCGGGGGCGAGAGCGGGCCTCTGGCCAAAGGGACCCCGCGCTCCGGCGGTCACGGGGCGAGACACCCGGAGACTTTGTTGTAGGCAAGACCCGGACAGGCCTGGCCCCGGGCGGGGGCGCGCGGCAGCCGCTTGGCTTTGCCCTTCCCAGCGGAATCCGTGGCGGGGCGCGCCCAGCAGGCAACCTGGCCGCCGAGCTTTTGCGGGAGAGCCCGCGTGACTGGGGGCGTCTGCGGCGCGGGGCGCGTTGGGGGGCGCTGAGGCTGGCTGCACCGTCCCCGCGGGCTGGCGAGCTGGCGGCGCTTCCGGGGCGCCTGGGGCTCCCGCGCCTGACGCGGCGTCTCGGGGAAGGCCTGACCCGGGCAGGGTGTTGGTTCCGTCCCGCAGGTGAAGCGCGTGAGACTCCGGGCCGCCCGCGGGCCCGCCTGGGTCGAGCCGCGGAGGAGGCCGTGGACACCGAGGGCTGTCGCCGCCGCCTCTGGAGACCGCTCGGGCCGCGGAGAGCCGGCCACGCGCGGTGTCGGCCTCAGAAGTGCCCCGCGGGGCAGCCGCTCCTCCGCGGGCTGAGCGCGAGCCGAGGCCCTCGGGGACGCGAACTCGGGCGCGTGTGCGCTGAGCCCGGCGTGCCGGGCCCCGAGGGCGGAGCGCGGTACCCGCCAGGGGAGTCCGGTCGTTCTCCGTCACCGTCGGCGGGGCTCGTCCTTCTTCCTTTCCAAAGCCTGTTTCCAAGCAGCCCGGGGTCTTCTCGGGCGGCGCGAGCTCGGCCGCTTCGCCTCCGCCCCGCGCGGCAGCTCCCTTCTCCCGCAGAGGGGCGCGTCCCGGGTGGCGCCGGGGCCCCTGCCCGCTGCGTCCCGCGTCGTCGCCAGGCTGGCCGTCCCGGGCTTGGACGGGGCCCAGCGGCCGCCCGGGCCTCCCACAGCCGGACCCCTCGCGGGGGGCTGGGGCGCCGCTGTTTCCTCACCGCCCCGCTTCTCACGGCGCCTGCCCGAGGTGACCCCGGGGTGGGTCCCAGCCGGGAAACGAGAAGGACGCGGCTCCCTGGACGCTGCCGCCCCGCGGGGCTCTCGTCCGTGGCTCACGCGGTCCCCGAGGGACTCCCCGCTGCCCGCTCCCGCCGCGGCCCGGCCCTGCCGCTGCGAACTGGGGTCCGGTCCTGCGGCCGCCGGCCCCTCGCTGTCCCGCGGCCCCTGGGGACCCGCCTCGCGCCGCCGCTGCGGTTCTCTGCGGGGCGCCGCGGCCGACTGCCCCGGGCTCACGGAGAACCTGCGGCCTCGGAGGCCACGCCGGTGTCCCGGTCTCCCGCGCCTGCCGCGCTCCCGGCGCCGGCCTGGCCTCCGGGGCTGCTCCTCGCCGTGCTGTCCTGACCGTCTTTCCGGCCGCGTCCCGGCCACAGCGGGTGACCCGGAGTCTCCGGGAGGAAGATCTGTGCTCCCCGCTGTTTAGTCAGCCGGTTATTCACCGCGGCCACAACTCAGCACCGTCCTCTCTCGCGCTGCGCAAGTCGCCCCGGCTCTGGCCCCGAGGGCCCTTCCGAGTGGGCGCCCGTGTCCGCGCAGCTCCTCCGGGTCGCGCTCCCCTGGCCCGGCCCGCGGTGACCCCTCCCCCTGCCCTGGGACTCTCGTGTCTTCCCCCGCCCGTTCCTCACAGCTTGACCCAGGCCCTGGCCCAGCTCGGTCCCTTCACTCTTTGCTTTGCAGGTCGTGCTCAATCCACGCTCCACCCGCGTGGTGGTTTCCTCAGTACCTTTTCTTCCCGTCGCCTCATCTCTGGTTTTCAAAACTCCGACGCGTACGTGAAAGGCAGAACTTTCAGTCACCTCCGAGCGCTTTGTACCCGGCCTCCCTCAGCCCCTCCGGGCGCTCGCCGGGCCGTCCTGCGTTCAGCTTCTCTGTTTCTTTCATGTGTTGTAAGCTTGGTGCGCGCGGTTATGCCATGAACACACTTTCCTTGAGGGTTAGAAAACAACATGGGGCCTCCCTGGGGGCGCAGGGGCGACAGCACCACGAGGCTGTCCGCAGCCGCTGCAGCACATGCCCACAGGGCGCAGCAGGCCTCCCCCGTCTCCCCGCTGCTCCCCCCAGCTGTGGGTTTCAGTGGAGCCCCCTGTTCTGCTCCCCGCTCTGTCTCTGGTGGATCCTCTCACCCCCACACCTCTGGCCTGTACCCCAGCTCTTGTGTGCATGATTAAATAGATCTTTTTTTAAAAAAAGAAAATAACGTGTATTTTTTCTTCATCGACTATTTCATATTTTCCTCTTCCGGATATTCCTGCTGCTAAAACGGGTCACCTCTAGGCAGCTCCCTGGGCGTGGACCCACAGGGATTTTTAAAATGCGATGTTTTAGATGGAATCGCACCGTTAACATCGCCCCAAAGGCGGCCATGTTTTATTCTGATACATCCATGCCCACAACAGACCCCAAGTGTCTTCCCTCAGCCCCGCCTTCCGCCTGTTTGTGTAGATGAGCCCCAATTCATTTCACTAACCCTCGAGGGTCGGAGACGAGTGGCTTGTAATGTGTCCCCCGGGTGCCTCTTCCCCGTCACCTCTTGGGCCCAAGCGTCTCCCTCGCGCGGTGCTCCTGTCCCTGCACACGGCCTGGGGAGAGGCCCCGGGCCCAGCGTGTGTGCATCCGAAGGCTCTGAGAACCATCGGCCTGTGCCTGACGGTCCCGAGCGGTCCCCCGGGCGCGGCCGGCAGGGTCTGAGGTGAGCCCTGGAGGGAGGCCCTGCCCGGGCGGAGCAGCCAGCGCACCGGCTTCCCCCGCCTCTCCCTGACGCCCCAGCCCAGCGGGGGCCACGGGTCCCACGTCCCCCACACGTGCGCACCCCGCTCGCCTGCTGCCTTCCCCGATCTTATTTTCTGTGTGGAAACAAGAGCCCTCCGGGCCCCTCAGTGCTCCGCACGGGGCCCCTGAGCCGTCTTCCCCGTCGCGCCGCTCGGCCCACCAGCCCCGAAAGTCCCCCCTGCGGAGCTGTGGGGGGCACTCACCCTCACAGGGGCCGCCCTCCTCTGCGAGGCTCACGCCCGCCCGTGTTGGCGCGGCGCCTGGGGAGCAGGCTGGTTTCGGGGTGCCGGCGCCTGTTCGCCCTCCCGCCTGTGTTGCCTGTTGTCACGGTTCATCGTCCTGACGCTGGTGCTCCCGCCGCCCGGGGCTGGACAGGGTCTTCCCACTGTGGCTGCGCCGCCACCCGGGGCTGCCGGGTCCCCTCCGCGGGCTGCGGGGGGCCCAGACCTGCCGCGCGGCTCTGCCGTCCGCCCGCCCCCTCGCTGTCGCGGCCACTGCATCGTGACGGATGTGCGCCCCTCAAACCGCTTCTCAGAGTTCAGGTTTCCACAGGGACGGGCTCGGATTGATTCCACTGAAGGGAACAGACGGCCGGGTCGGGCGGGGGTCGCTGGCCTTACGCTTCCTGACGCTCGCGCCCCTGAGCCCCTGCACCCCTGCGCTCCTGCACCCCTACACCCCTGCGCCCCTGCACCCCTGCGCCCCTGCGCCCCTGCACCCCTGCGCCCCTGGGCCCCCGCACCCCTACGCCCCTGCACCCCTGCACCCTTGCACCCCTGCACCCCTGCACCGAGCGGCCTGCGCCGCGCTGGTGAGCCCGGCCTGCTCCGCCACCCTCTCGGCTTCGGGCTCTGCGCCGCGTCCCCTCCGCCGAGCCGGTGGTGCGCGTCCCGCCTTGACTGTGTCCTCGGGCCCGTAAGGGCAGTGACTGCGCCTTTCCTGGCGGCTCTTGGGCAATTCTCTTTCCTCTCTGCGTGGTCTGTGGTTTGGTGGACACTCTCTTTAGACCACACAGAAAATTCATTTCACCAAACGTTTCTGCAGTTTGGCGTTTTCTTTGAGATTATTTTTGACAAGGTTTTAATTTGAACACGGCTGGATCCCGGTTTTTCTTACCAAGTCGGCCGCAGAATCGAACCTGTGAGACATGAGTGTTTCACTCTGCAGTTTTTATTATTGTATCTAAATGTGCTTGGCCGCTGGAATCCACTTTGATGCATCTTGGAAAGAGGTGGCATCGGTTATTAAACAACGCATACGGTCCTATTATTATTTTGTAGTGTCAGCCCTATAGCTGGGCCAGCTCATTGACTTGTCACCTTCCCGTATGCTGGATGTGTTATTTTTAATTTTTACATCTTGTATTTAATGAGTCTTAAAGTGCCTTCGAAGTGTGTGTATATATTTTTTAAAGTATAAGCCTTTTTTTTTAAAGATTTATTTATGCATACAAGAACTGGGGCGCAGGCCACAGGTGTGGGGGGGTGAGAGGACTCCCCAGAGACACAGTGGGGAACAGAACAGGCAGACTGACTGAAATCCGCTGCTGAGGGGAGCAGCGGGGAGACAGGAGAGGTCTGCTGCGCCCTGTGGGTAGCCCCCTGGCCGGGGATGGAACCCGTGCTGCAGAGGCTGCGGACAGACTCACAGCGCTGCACTCCACCTGCTGCGCCACCAGGAAGGCCCCAAAGTGTGTGTTTTTATGGAAAGACAGAACTTTGTTATTCTTTCAATTGAAAATTTGTGCATACATTAAAAAAACCTCTCGCTGACCACCAAAGTGAACTCCTGCCTGGCTTCGGGGAATAAACACTGTTGGTTTAACCCCAGGAGCGGGACACCGTCGCCCCCTGTCCGCGGTAGCCCCGCGCGCCTCCAGGTCCCGTCCTCACACCGTGGCGGCTGTCCCTCCTGGCGGTTGCCTGTGCGGGGCTCTGCGACATTTCTCATCCGAAGCCAGCATCCCAGGAAGGGGTCCCCTCAACATCGCCCCACCAGAGGCTCTTGGGAGGCTGCAGAGGCTCCCGAAATGTTGCCGAAAACCGTGGGGGACAGTCGGAGGTGCGCGCAAGCTTGGGGCGGGCTGGGGAGCTGCACGCCCCGCCCTGGACCCCAGCGGGAGCCCCCAGCACCGACAGCGGCGGCCTGGCGGGTCCAGGCTGGGCCCGGCCACCGCATCCCAGTTCGCTCCCGGTGGGACGCTGAGGGGGACGTGCAGGACCCGCCGCCCGGGCGCCTGACCCCCTCGGCCTTTCAGTACACGACAGGCTTGGGCGGGGCCGCGCTGCAGCGCCCGCGGTGGGCGCAGGCCCAGGTCCCGGCCCGTGGGGGGGACGGAGGACGGGCGACGGGGCGGGGCGTCCAGCCAAAGGACCTGCTGCCGCCAGACTGGATCTGTCGAGAGGAGCGGGGGGCGCCGCACCTGTCTGGGGGCGCCGCGCCCCAGGCCAGCAGCCGAGCAAGGCCGCGCTGTCGGCCCAGGGGCCCAGACCTCGGGCCTCCGGCCGGGAGCCACCAGCTCCGCCACTCGTCACGGCAGCCCGGGACCCGCGGGCTGCCAAGCGCAGGGCAGGCCCCGCCCCAGCAACCCCGGGCCCGCGCCCCGTGACTGCAGGAGCCCTGGGGGGCCGTGGAAAACGAGGCTCGGGGACCCCGGTGTAAGGCCAGGGCGGCCCGGACTCCTGGGGCGAGGCGCGCCTGGGCCCGTGCGGAGAGGCCCCCCCTGCTGCTCGCGCGCCCCGAAGGCGCCCCGGACCTGGAGGGTGACGCCCGGCCGAGGTCACACAGGCACCTGCGGGCGCGCACACGCCGGACAGAGCGCGCCTGGCGCACCCCTGCGCACGCGCCCGGAGCAGGTGCACGCACCTGGCTGCACGCGCAGGGCGGGGCGGACGCAAGCCGGCGCCCCGCCCCCGCCCGGCGCCCCGCCCCCACGCCGCCGCCCCGCCCACAGCCCGGACGCCCCGCCCACAGCCCGCCGCCCCGCCCACAGCCCTGCGCCCCGCCCCCACGCCGCCGCCCCGCCCACAGCCCGGACGCCCCGCCCCACGCCGCCGCCCCGCCCTCAGCCTGGACGCCCCGCCCCCACGCGGAAGCGGAAGTGCCCGCGGGCGCGGGGGTCCGTGAGAGGCGCTGTCCTCGAGCGTCGCCGTCGAAGGTTCTGGAACGCGGCTGCCGCGTGGGCTGGCGGGCGCGGCCGAGCGGGGCGGCCCGGAGCCCAGCAGGTGAGCAAGGGTGCGCGGGCGGGGCGCCGTGGCCGCGCTGGGGACCCCCGCGAGGGCTGGGAGGGCGGGCTTGGGGGGCGGCCGGGCCCGAGGGTGCTGCCCCGAGGCGGCAGCGTCTCCCCCAGCGCCCCGTCCTGCCGCGTGTGCTCTGACCCGGGAGGGGCGTCCGACGGGGGGTTTCCGGGGGACGGGCCGCCCCCACGCCCGCCGCTCCGGGCTCGCTGCCGTTTGTGTCCGGGGTCCGGCCCGACGCCACAAGCCGGGGTGCGCGGCGGGCCCGCCCTGCCCGCGGAGACGGGGGTGGGGTGGGGTGGGGTGGGGTGGGGTGGGGGGTGGGGTGGGGTGGGGGGCGACCTGGACGGGCCCGCCCCTGCGAGGAGGTGGCGCTGCGGCTGAGACCCCAAGTGTGAGGCCGGAGCCGGGGCGCCCCCCGTGCCCGCCTGTTCTCGCGGCGGTGAGCAGGCCTGGGCGCGCGGGACCCGCGCCACCTCAGACACGGCCTCTTGGCCGAAGGCAGAGGCCGCCGCCGGGGACGGGTCACCTCAGGGTGGCTCCACCCCGGCCAGCCCCCAGGGAACGGCCTGCGCCCACGGCTGGGCCCGCGCCGTCGCCCTCTCAGGCCACTTCATGGCCCTCCCGTCCCGTCTGACCGCGGGGTGGTGGTCTCCAGCAGGGGCGAGGCCTGTGCCCTGCAGGGCTCCGTTGGTGGCTCCGCCACCCGCTGCTGAAGCTCCCCCCACCCCAGAAAAGTCCCAACAAGCAAGAGTTTAAGGTCCAGGAGACATGGCTGGGGCTTTCCCACAACAGTCAGCGCGCGGGACCCAGGCGTTTCTGGAGCGCAGCGCCCAAGTCCCCACCTGTCTCCACTCCGGGGGTCCCCGAGCTGTCCGAGTCTTACTTTTCTAGGTGCACGGTGAGGTGGGTGACAAAGGCGTCACTGAGGTGTCTGAGTGCTGGGGTGATGCGTGTGGAAGTGTCCAGGACGGGGCCTGGGGGCGGGGGAAGACCTCTGCATGATGAGGGGGTGGACAGCCGGGTAGACGGCGGCAGGGTGGGAGTCAGGCCTGGAGGGGTGAGTAACAGTATGTGGGGGTCTCTCTCCTTTCCTGGCCTTCATCTGGGCATCTGGAAAGCCAGCTGAGGCATTTCCCTGCCGCCTGCGCAGGTCGGCATGGCCAGGGGCTCATCGCTCGCCAGCGGGCTGCTGGCAGGGGTGATGTGTAACGGCCTCTGGGCCCCGTGAAATCACGTTGCTCGCCCTTTGCCGCCTCCCCCTTTCTGTAGCTGAATTTTGAACGGGCACTAGTCTGCCCCGGGCATCAGGTGACCTTGGGATTGCAAGAAGGTAGGAGGGTCAGGCCTCGGGAGGACTTAGGCACAGCCACCCCCGGGTCACCTCAAGCACAGGCATTTACACACAGAGAAGTCAGCCGGCGGCATGGCGTAAAGCGTGTTATTTGCTCTCTGTGCATCTGAACCCCAAACCCAGCACTCTAGAGCTGCGGGAAGGGCCACTGGTCACTGTTAGCCCAGTCTCGCCAGGGGCAGCCCCACCTGTTCATCTTCGGGGATAGTCACTTCTCCGGAGGAAGCCACTGACTTGCGTTTCGCATGGATGCTGGTGAAGAACGGCTACTGCTGAGCGCCGCTGCCCACTAGTGGGGACCCGTGGCATCTGAGGAGCCGTGGAGGCCCCTGTCGGACACACGCTCCAGGACACGGGTCTTTGGTCTCGCGGGCGGGATGACTCCCACTGTTTAAATGCCTGCCTCCCCCCCCCCCCAATACATACACCACCACCTGCCTACATTTGGCGCACGCTGGCCTGTCTCCATCTTACCTGACATCTACTGGGGCATCCCCCGGGACTCGCTGCCCGGCTTTGTGGCCTTTGGCCGGAGGCGTCACGCCCCCCCACGCCCACCAGGCGCACCCTTGGCGGGCGGGCTTCCAGGTCCCTCCCGGGGCCTAGGACGGCACCTGGAGGTAGAGCTTCCGCAGGGCGCCCTTCATGTCCTTGTTCCTCAGGCTGTAGATGAGCGGGTTCAGGGTGGGCGTGAGGACGGAGTAGAAGACCGCAGCCATGCGCCCTTGGAGCGGGGAGTAGTGGGCTGTGGGCTGCATGTAGGCGGAGCTGCCGGTGCCGTAGAACAGCAGCACGGTGGCCAGGTGGGAGGAGCACGTGGAGAAAGCCTTCCAGCGACCGGCCGCCGAGCGGATCCGCAGCACCGTGGCCAGGATGCGGACGTAGGACAGGACAGTGAGGACGAAGCAGCTCATGATGATGCAGCCACTGGCGGCGAAGCCCGCGGCCTCGTGCACTTCCGCGTCGGCGCAGGCGAGGCGCAGGAGCGGGGGGATGTCGCAGAAGAAGTGGTCGACCACGTTGGGGCCGCAGAAGGGCAGGGAGAAGGTGTTGGCCGTGTGGAAGGCGGAGAAGAGCAGCCCGCTGCCCCAGGCTGCCGCCACCAGGGCCACGCAGGCCTGGGGGCTCATGGCCACCCTGTACACCAGGGGCCGGTAGATGGCCAGGCAGCGGTCGTAGGCCATGGAGGTGATGAGAAAACACTCCGTCGACCCCAGGCAGACAAAGGCGAAGAGTTGAGACGCGCACGCCGGCAGGGAGATCTCCCCGGAGCCCAGCACGGTGGCCAGCAGGGCCCGGGGCAGCGTGGTGGACGTGGAGCAGATGTCCACCAGCGACAGGTGTTTGAGGAAGAAGTACATGGGCGTGTGCAGCCGGGCGTCGAACGTCACGGCGGCCACGATGGACACGTTGCCCAGGAGAGCGGCCAGGTAGATGAGAAGGAAGATGGCCGTGCTGAGCAGCTGCAGCTCAGGGACAGCCGAGAAGCCCCGCAGGAGGAAGACGGACACCGACGTGAGGTTGGCCATGTTCTGCCTCTGGAGACCGGGCCGCGCAGGCGCCGCACACGGAGGCCGTGGCAGTCGCAGGCCTGGGGGAGAGGGCGGAGAAGTTGGGTGAGCTGAGCTTGGAGGGGCGCTGTGGAACCCCCCACGCAGGCGTCTCCTGTGGGGTCCGGGGCGCGGATGCGTGAGTCGGTGCGTCTGGCCCAGCAAGGCATAAGGGGGCGGGGGCGGGGGCGGGGGAATGGGGGCTCTGTGCCAAGGCGCGGCTGTGCTGAGCTCGCGCAGCGCCTGCGATGGCCCGGGCGTAGCTGGAGACTGCTGTTTCGCGGGGCGGGGGAAGCGCCCTCGCCTCTCCCTGGAGTTGTGCGAAGCAGCAGCTCCCAGCACCCAGTGCGGACGCCATCGCTGTGCTGGGCCACGGCGGGCTGGCTGCGGCTTGCGGGAGAGCACCTCTGCGTAGAGCAGAAAGCAAGGAATCACGCCTGCTAAGCCTCTGCTGCTTTTCAAGAGAGGCCAGAATCAGGGGGTTGCTTGGTTTCCCCCAAATGTGAAACCTCTAAGCTGTTCTATGGCGGCAGCTGATTCACGTTTGCTTTGTGCTCTTAACAAAGGAGCTTCCACGTAACCAGCAGTTCCGCTCCTGGGTGCCTGTCGGAAGGACGCGAGCACTGACTCAAGGGGACCGTGGTCTGCCGTGGCCGTCGCGGCACCAGCCACACCAGCCTGGCCGTGGGACAGTGAGTGCCCAGGTGCAGGCCAGTGGGGCAGGCGGGGGTGTGCACGGGGGAGTACTACGCGGCCATCGAAAAGAGAAGCTTGTGCCGTTCGCAGCGGCGTGGATGGAGCTGGAGGGGCCGACGTGCAGTGAAGTAGTCAGAAGGAGAGAGCATTCCTGGCTGGCGTCACGCGCTTGTGGAGGAGAGAGAAGCCGGACGCAGGGAGGCCTGGGCCAGAGGAAGACAAACCCAGAACAGACCCCAGAAAGCTGATTGCGGAACGGAGCAGCTGGGGGGGAGGAGGGTGGCGGCGGGAGGGGGCTGCCGTCCTGGGGGTGGGCTGCGAGTGCTGCGGGGGTGGGCGTGGCAGGGGAGTAACACCCCAAGGGGGGACCCTATACCTGTAAAACACAAATATCAGTGTTACCTCAGAAACCCCTGTCATCCAACCGCTTCAGACTTTGGTTTGAGGGCTCGGTGACCGCTTAACCGTGGCAGGTAACAGCGCAGGGGGGTTTCTCTGCCCCTGCACCTGGCACAGGGCGGGCACCCAGGAGACGCCTCTGGGAGTGACTTTGCAGCTAGACTGGGTGGGGGCGGCGAAGACCAAGGCCTCGGCCTCCTGTGTGGACGGTCGGTGCCGCGCGAGGCGCTGAGAGCAGAGCTGGGGCCAGGGCCGGCCCACGTCGGGGCTGTTCCTGTGTCCCTGCGGGGCCCCTTGGGCCGCCAGGCTGCGGGAGGACACCGGCATCGGGGCGCACTTGCAGCCTCGTGGGAAATGCTGCCACCTGTCTCCTCATACCCCGTGGACCCTGGCCGCTGTCACGTCCACTGCTGTGGGCTGCCCGCCCTGGCCCGTCCGCGGGACACGAGCCTCCTCACTTGGACAGAAATGCCACCGCCCCAGGGTGTCTCCAGCCGAGCCCCTGAAGCCTGAGAGTTTGGGGCCTCGCGTGGCAGAGGGGCTTGGTGTGCCCCCCCAAGACAGGTAGCCGTCACCTGCTTGGGAACTAGGGTCCCCGCAGCCGCGACCAGCTAGGCGCGGGGCGCCTCACTCTCGGGGCTGTCGTCCCTACGAGGAGAAGGCCCCACCGGAGGGAGTTGCCTGTGGGATGCCGGGACGGCCCAAGGCTCGTCCCTCCTCTGGGTCTCAGACCCACCCCTGCTCGCCTCCCCCACGACCCCGGAGCTCGGCGCCGCCTCAAAGGGGTCCAGAGCCTGCACTGGTGTCACCTGCGCCTGCGCTGGGTGGCGCGTGGGGGGCTGTGGCTGCGGGCGGTCGCTGCGTCACTGATCCTCAGAGAGGCCGCGGTCCTGGGTCATGGCGACGGCCGGGCCGGGCAGTGTCGCCCCCAGGTCCTTAAACGTGGGCGCGGGAGGCAGCAGGGGTGGGGCAGCATGAGGACGTGGCCCCCTTCGCAGGTGGGGGGCAGCCCAGGGTCGCGGCGCCCCCAGACTCCAGGGAGGGCGGCCCTGCCGAGACCTGGATTTCAGCCCCTGGGATCCAGCGGGCCTGGGGGTTCCTGCTCTCGCAGGAAAAGGCGTTTCCAGAGGTGCCGGGGCTCAGGGCCGGCTCTGGGCGCTTCCTCCGGGGCCTGCGCCCCCTCGCGCCTCTGCCGTCTCCGCTGCGGCCAGTGCTCCCCGGCCTGGACTCGGAGCTGCCCCGCCCCAGAGGGAAGGGAAAGCGCCGTGTCCTCCCTCCCGCGGCCTGGGAGAGGCCCCTGCGTGGCTGGGGTGACCCCACGGGGCTCGGGCGCGCGGGGCAGGTGCTGGGCGCGCCCGGCCGCGCTTGCTGTCCAGCGGGGCTGCGCTGTGACGCGGCGGGCAGGGAGGGCGCGCGCGGGCCGCGAGGGGAGCGGGGGCGGCCGCGGGGTGGACGCCGCCCGCTTGGTCAGGCGCGGCCGGCGGGGGTGCGCCGGGGAGGCTGTTGCCTGGGGCCCGCGGGAGGGCGGCGCGGGGGGGCTGTTCTCGGCTCGGGGAACACGGGTGCCTGGAGGGCCGGGGAGGCCTCCCGCCCGTGCCGCCCGCACTGCCCCCGGCCTTGTCCGGGCCCTGCGGCCGCGAGCGCCGCTGCACATCAGTGACGCCTGAGGAAGGAAAGGCCGGGCCCGCGCGCCGCCGAGGCTGACCGAGTGGGCGGCGCCGGCCCTGAGCCCCGGGCCGGGCTGTCCGGCAACCGCACCCCCACCGCCGCAGGGCGGCGCCCCCCGTGGACGCGGGGTCACTCTGGGGGGACGCGGTAGGGGGGCCTGTCTGGGCGTCGCCCCGGGTGCGGGCCGGGGCCCTGGGCTCTGACGGGACCTCGGGAGCCGCGTCTGCTGAGTGTCCCACCCCGGAGCCCCTGCCCAGCCCGTGGATTCCGCGCAGGGCAGCAGGGCGACCCCGGGCCCCGCCACAGCCGGAGTCCTGTCCCCACCGGGAGCTTGCCCGGGAGCCCAGGGCGGTCTGGGGTCTGCCCCGCCGGTGGCTCCGGCCCAGCCTGACCCGCCTGTGCTCCGGGGGCAGGAGGGACGCCAGGTCGCGGGCACCCCGGCCTTGCCCAGCACCTGCCGTCGCCCTGGGGCAGGGGCCGAGGACGGAGGAGGACCCCGCCCCCTCCCGTCCACCCAGCCCCGCCGGCAGCCTCCGAGCCGACCCACCTGGCTGGCGTCCGCCGGCGGGCGGAGAGGGCCGGTTCCCGACCCAGGCCCAGCCGTGCTGCTCGCTGCGGGAGGTGCCTCTTATAAGGCGGGGGGGGGGGGGGGGGGTCCTGGCTCCGAGCCACCACCCGCTCCTCTGCCCGCCGCGCTCCCTGCCTGGCAATGGGCCAGGTCCCTCTGGGCCCTCCCGTCCCGTGGCGGCGGCTCCCGAGGAGGAGACTCGGCAGGCTGGGCCCCCGCGGGCCCGGCTGCGCTTGCTCTGGAGAGGTCCGGCGCGTCCGGCCGGCCTGCAGCCCTTGTCCCGGCGGCGGGTCCCGCCCTGGCCTGGCCTCTGCCTCCTGGCGCCGCGCTTCTGCGGACGCTGCCGTGTCCTTGTCCCCGCGAGGCCCCGGCGGGGCCGGGGTGGTGGCTGGGCCGCGGCCAGCAGCTGTGCGTCCCCTTGACCTGTTGTGCCCGCTCAGGCCCCAAGCCCCGAGTGCCCGCGTGGCCAGCGCCTTGGGGATGAGGGCCGCGCGGGCCGGCGTTTGTGTGGGGTCTGCCTTGGGGGGTGCCCTCCCCTCACCCTGGCCGCTTGGCTTCTCCTGGGGATCCCCGACTGCCCTCCTGGGGGGCGCCGGCCAGACCCTCTGCTGGCTCTGCCCACCCTGGCCCAGTCGCAGGGCATTCTTCGTGGGCAGGGGGTGTCCACCTTGCTCAGGCATGTCCTGGTGGCCCTGAGGGTCACTCCCACCGCCGCCCGCGGCGTCCCCCAGGCCGGCAGTTCCCCCCGCGGCGCCTTCCTAGCGCTCCTCAGCTCTGCGCCACTTCGTCCCTTGGTCCAGCCGAAGTGTCCTCTCCATGTGGGGTGCAGGGTGCGGACCCCCTAGGCAGCCCCCCGTCCTGCGCATCCCCTGTGCCGCAGTCTCCGGGCATCAAGCGCTGGGGCCAGATGCCCTGGCTGTGGCTCTGGGTCAGAAACGTTGCACAGCTGGGTTGTCCCAGCCCCTGGGCCCTCCTAAGGCTGAAGCCAAGCTCCAGGGGGAGGGGTGTGCCCAGAGCGGGCCACAGGGCTGGCAGGGTGTTGCCTCTGGGGCGGGTGCTGGAGCCCCTCGACCCGCTGGTCGTGTCCTCGGATCTTCTGGGGCATCTGTGCTATGCGGGCGGCCTCTCGTGTGGCCTGTGCCGTGTCCAGCAAAAGGGGGGCTCTTCGCGGCTGTGCTGGGGGTTGTCTGGGTCCATCTTGGTGAGGGGCAGACACTGCCCTTGAGGACGAGGTGGGACCCCGGGGTTGGTATCTGGGGGAGCTTGCCACGGGCAGAGTGTGGGGCTTGCTCAGTTGGGGTCTCCCAGAGGGCCCTGTCTCGGCGTCTCGCCTGAGCTGCTGAGCTTGCCCCGCTTTGCGCAGTCAGCTCTGGGCGCATAGGCCGAGGCCTCGCTCCCCCCAGCCGCGTGCTCAGGGTTTGCTCTGCCGGCGGGGAAGCGGGTGGCTGGGGGGGCTCTCGTGAAGCTGCTGCCTAGTGATGCCAGGCCCACCGGCCCCATCTCAGCCCAGCCGTCAGCCTGGGGTGTGTGACACAAGTGCGGGGGTTTCTCCCAGACTTGGGGTGACTCGGGGGACAGTGGGGGTGGGCGGTGAGAGCCCCCGCTGGCTGAGCCCCTTGATGGCACTGGGGGGGACCGGACTTCAAGCTGACAGGCGAGATCAGGGAGTTGGGGCTGCCAGGGCGGGGCCCCAGGGTGACCGCAGAGGGGGTACGGGGCATCAGTGAGCCGCAGACGGGAGCCCCCTTCTCTGCGTGCGCACACGCAGCTCCCCCGTGGTCCCCAGGATGCGGCCCAGGCTCCTGCCGGCTGCGCCCTGGGGGTCCGGGGCTCCCTGTCCTCGCTGCCCCATCCCAGGGCCTGCAGCCGGGTCCTGGGTAGGACCCGCCCTGGCGGGTTTCCAGGCCCCCCCCAGGCCAGCGTTGCCATGGCGACACGCGCCCGGTGCCGGGACTGTCGGGCACAGGAGCAGCCGCGTCTCCTCTCGTCTCGGGAGGGGGGGCCGCGCGGGCGGGCGGGCGGGGCTGCTCCCGCCCCCCAGCAGGACACCTTGGGGGTTCCTGGGAAATGGCGGTTCTGGCCGAGAGGGGCCCGGCGCCCGCCCTGGGGACGACGAGAGGAGGCGCGGGCGCCGCGGGCGGGGCCGGCCAGGGCAGGGCGGGTGCGGGTCAGCGGGAGGCCGCCGGTCCGGCGGGACGGGGCGCCCTGTCTGCGCGCTGCCGGGCGGGCGGGCGGCGGGCGGGGCGCGGGCGGGACACCCAGCGGCGGCTCCTGGGGCCGAGCGGCCCCGCGGGCGGGGGGGGGCGGGGCGGGGGCGCCTCCGGAGAGGAGGCGCCGCTGCAGCCGCGGGGAGCCGGGAGCGGCGCGGGCGGGGAGCGGCGCGTTGGGCGGAGGCGCCTGTGGCCGAGGCGGGCCGCGGGCGCTAATTGGCCTCCGGGCGCCGCGGCCCCGAGCTCGTTAGCGCGCCCCGGGCTCGTTAGCGGCCGCGGGCGGCGGCTCGTTAGCGGCTCGTTAGCGGCTCGTTAGGCGTCGGCAGGACCCGGCCCCGGCGGCCGCCCGCGGGGGAGCCTTGCGCGGAGCCGGCGGCGCCCCGGGAGCCGCCCCGCGCCCCGACCCTGACCGGGAGAGGCGCCCGCGGCCCCCGGTCCTCGCCCGCGCCGCCCGCCGCGTCTCTGGGCGCCAGACCACGTGCGGCCCCGGCCCCGCGGCGTCCGGGCCCTGGCGGCGGACCTGGCCCGGCCCGCGGCGGGGCTGAGGCGCGGGGACACCCCTGACCCCTGCGGCCACCGCGGCGCAGCAGCTGCCGGGCGCGGCCTCGGGAAGCCCGGACAGCCGGGCTGCGCCCCCACGGCCTGGCCCCCCTGGCCCTGGCCCCCCACGGCCGGCCCCGAGGCTGCTCCCCCGAGGCTGCTCCCCCAGGGCCCTGGCCCCCCACGGCCGGCCCCGAGGCCGCTCCCCCAGGGCCGCCCCCCCAGGGCGCACGGCTGGCCGCCACCCCGCTGTCCCCCACGGGCCTGGCGCCGGGACAAGCGCCTCAGACGCGGTGGCAGAAAACAAGTCGGTGCATCCCGCGCGTCCTGGGGTCAGAGCCGGGAGGCGTCTCCCTGGGGCGCCGTGGGGTGGCCCCGACCGCGGCCCGAGGGGGCCTCCCAGCCCCCGCGCCGTCCAGCCGCCCCGCCCCGGCCCCGCCCCTTCCTGAAGCCCCGACCACCCGAGCGCCAGCTCCGCCCACAGCCGAGGCCCCGCCCCTTAATCTAAACCCCGCCCACCAGGGCCCAGCTCCGCCCACAGCCGAGGCCCCACCCGCACCCCGCCGGCCCCCAGCCTCTGCCCGCGACCCCGCCCCTTACCAGAAGCCACGCCCACCCGGGCCAGCTCCGCCCACAGCCGAGGCCCCACCTCCACCCGCGACCCCGCCCGCCCGCCCCAGAGCCAGGGAGGCGGCGCCGGCCCGGCCCGACGGAGCGGGGCGCCCTGACCTGCGGGGGCCGGCGGCACAGCCCTGGGCGGGCGGGTGACCGCGGACGTGCTCCCGGCCTGCCGTGGACCCGGCGGCCCCGCTCCTGGGCCTCCGCCCGGAGGACGCAGACGCGGCCCGCGTGCGACAGCCGCGCCCCGACGGGCGGCGAGAGGGGGCGGCTGCGCGGGGTCCTCCTCGGCCCGCCCGCCCGCCGGGGCGGTGGTCTGCGCTGGCCGTCGCCCCAGCCCGGCCGCGGGGCCGCCTGAGCAACGGTGCGGCGGGTGGGCGGGCGGGGTCGGACGCGGCCGGCAGGAGGAGACGCGCGTGCCCTTCCCGGGAGGGGCCGGGGACGACGCCCGGTGACACGGGGGAGCAGGGGCGCCAGGGGAGCAGGGGCGCCGGGCGGCCGGCCCGCAGGAGGGGCGCGGAGAGGCGGAGCCTGCTGCTGGCCGCGCCCTGGCCCGCGGCGGGCGGGGGCCGGCACGGGAGGGAGCGCAGGGCTGGGGCTGTCCTGGCCGTGGGGGGGCTCGGGGCCCCGGAGAAAACCGCTCCGCGGAAAGCGGGTGAGTAAAGACGCCGGTGGCCGGCAGCCCAGAGGCGGGAGACGCCCGCCGGGGCCGAGGACGCTGGCCCCGCCCCGCCGCCGCCCTCCTGGAGGACCCACCCGCGCGTCCGGTCTCGGGGTGTTCGTGGGCCAGGCACGACCGGCCGCAGCCCCAGGTGGCTGCTCTGCTGGTGCTGGTCACCCCTCACCGCCCACACGTCTGCGTCCTGCCAGGCGTGGGGAGCCCGCCCGGAACGGGCGCGGGTGGGTCCGTGGGCAAAGGCGGCGCAGGCGGGCTGGGGCGCGGCTGGATCTGGCAGCCGGGCAGATGCCGACGGCTGCGGGAGGGCTGTGAAGGCGGGACGGGGGACCGGAGCCCCAACTGCCTGCCCCGTGGCTGGAGACCCCAGCATGGGAGGGCTCTGGGGGGAACGTGCCCACCTTGGGGCCCACGGGGCGGGGGAGGGCAGGGCCTTCCTGACGGGCAGCGCCTGCTGCTGGCTGACCGCCCGGGCCAAGCCATGTGCCCGTGAGGACCCAGCGGGGGTCTGCCCGCTGTCGGGGCTCCCTCGGGGAGCCACAGATCCTCCGCCCCTGCTCCCTCCAGCGTCTCTGCAAAAAATCTCACAGTGGCCTGAGCCCCGACAGAACCTCAGCTGCTTCCAGGCGTCCGGGATGGCCCCGGCCTGGGCTCAGAGGGGATGCCCTCGGCCTCCGGCTCCCTCTTGCATGCCTGGGGGGCGGCAGGGGGCCTGAGCACACTGTGTGATCCAGTGGGAGGGGCATCCCTCCCCGTCCCCCCTCCCGCGTCCCCTGCGGCTCTGGGGGCAGCCACGCTGCCCGGCAGATACGGCTGCCCTGGAGGCTGTGTCCCGTGGGCCAGGCCGGCGACTCCCCACCTGCGCTGGGCGTAACCAGTGAACCTGAGGCTTCCGGGGACAGCGGCCCCAGAACACCAGGAGCCTATATCTTGGCACCTCCTCCAGGCCCCTGGGTGGCTGGGCCGGCGTCCACGTCTGTCCTCGCTGGGCCAGGCCCCAGGCAGAGTTGGCTCTTCTGGGGTGGGCGGTGGGAGCTGTGCTTGCGCCAGGGAAGTGGCCAGGCGTGTATCCAGCGTTGCCGGCAGGTGACTGCCCGCACATGGACTGGTAGGAGCAGGGGCTGCGGGCAGCGGGTGGCTCCGGGTCTCCCCTAGCCCTGTAGGTGAGGAGAGCTGGCCAGGTGGGGAGACCTTGGGTTGCACAGACCTGGGCCTCCCTCCCGGCCTGTCCTGTGCTGGTTTCCGGCACGGCTGCACACGCAGGGCCTGGCCAGCTGCAGCGTGTCTTCCGGTGTGAGAGCTCAGGATGGCCACTCCAGCCTGAGCCCTGCCCCAGCCCCGTCCCGCCCCCCTGGAGGGCCAGCGCTGCATGGCCAGTGGTGTGGGCAGCCCCATGCTCCTCCCCTGCAGCGGCTGACCCGCGGGTGCCCGTGGACGGCTAGCCCTGGGTGCGCTGACCAGAGAGCTGGGCGGCCTGTGTGGGACCCGCCTTGGCCCGCTGTAGGGACACGGACACTGGCCGTGGTAAGTTGTGTCACAGGGGAGACTAACGATGGACTTGACAGATCTGACGCCACCACAGTCACTCAGCAGCACACGTGTCGTCGCCGTCACTGCTCGGGCAAGAAAAATGATGGATGCGCGGGTCTCTTGTGTAGGTGTCCCGGCCGGGAGGGGCCTCCTGTGTGGGGGTCAGGGCAGGGGAACACGCTGTCCATGGTGCTCGGGCGTCACCCCCCAGAGCGTTGTCTGGGGACTTCTCTAGTCCTCCCCACGGCTGTCCAGGGCCCTTGTGCCGTTGCAGAGCTCTGTCAGGGCGATGGGACGACCTCCCGGGCGCTATCCAGGGTGCTGGGGCGTCCTCACCCCCCCCCCCCATTCAGGGCGCTGAGCCTTCCCTTCAAGGCGCTGTCCTAGGTGCTGAAGCGAATGCCTGGCGCTGTCTGGGGTGCTAGGGCTTCCTCTCGGGACCCTGTCGGGTGCGCTGTCTGGGGGATTTTCCCTCTCCCCCGCTGTTGTCCAGTGCACTTGGGCGTCTTCTGCGGGGCACTGTCTTGGGAGCTGGGGTGGCCTCCACTCATCGTTGTCCCTTCTGCGGGGTGCTCGCTGCGTCCCTGGGTCCTCACCGCCTGTGGGCTGGGCCTGCTATTGAACCCCCTCCTCCGTTTCTCCACCAGGAATTGGAAATCCACAGGGGCCCGGCCCGTGACGCTGGTCATGACAGGTGGACCCCAGAGTTGAGCCCTGCTGCGTCTGAGCTCCTCTCGCCACCCGGACCTGTCTCACTAGGTAGGCACGGGGCGGCCATCCGGAGTGGGCGGGGTGCAGGCCACGTGCACGCTGTGTCCTGGGAGCGGGTGGAGCTTCCCCACCTCTGTGATCTCATGTTCCGCCTGCAGACAAGGGCGATGGTAGCTCTGGGGAGGGTGCCCGGTCGGCCAGCAGTGAGTGCCGCCCAGAAGCTCGCTTCTCTACGCGCTTCTTGTCCGGGGCTGCCCCACTCTTCCTCTCCAGAGCCGTTCCTTGCGCGGCACTGGGGCGTGCGGGGCCTTGGTGGAGGCATGAGGCCAGTGGGTCCTGCCCAGGTGGTACCCTAGGGGTCTGGGGGGGTCACAGTCTAGTGCCGTGAGCAGCGGCGCGTCCTTCAGCAGAGGGGCCTGTGCAGCCTGGACCAGGAGGCTGCCGAGGTGCCAGATAATGGAGGGTCCTGGTGGCTGTTTCTGGGGTCCCCAGGATGGGGGGGTGTGGGGGCCTTGGCAGGAGGCTGCACAGGGTCTCTGCCTCCGTGGCAGGTGTGGCCTTCACGGTCGTCGTGTCGCTGTGGGCGCTGAGGAATGTGGTGGCCCTCGGCCCGTCCCGAGCTGCCTGCACGCGGGTTCCTGAGGCTCATTTGCCCCAGCGGGGAAGAAGCCGCTCCTCGCGGGCACTGCTGGGGTGAGGCTGTGTGCGAGCAGCCGTCAGCCCCGGGTCGCGGTAGGGCACTGCCCACCTGAGTCCTGGTGTCCCGAGTGGAGGCGCCGAGGGCGGGAAAGGTCCCCCGAGACCAGCGGCCACGGGCGGGGCGGGGTGCAGGCCACGGCCCTGGGCAGCCAGGGCAAGGCGGGTCAGCGGGGCCGAGTCCGGGCCTGGGCCCTGCAGCCTTACTCCCGGCCCCTCCCCGCAGGCCCCTCCGCGCGTCCGCTCACGTGCCGGCCCGCCGCGCCCATGCGCGCGCCAGAGGCCAACCAGAGCCGGGCGCGCGGGGACTTCGTGCTGGTGGTCTTCGCGCACGTGCCCGCGCTGCGCCCCCTGCTGGCCGCGCTCTTCCTGCTCGCCTTCGCGCTCACGCTGCTGGGCAACGCGCTCATCGCGCTGCTGACCGCCCGGGACGCCGGCCTGCGCGCGCCCATGTACTTCTTCCTGCGCCAGCTCGCCCTGGTGGAGATCTGCTACTCGCTGGACGTGATGCCGCGGCTGCTGGCCGCGCTGCTGCGCCCCGGGCTGGGCGTGTCCCCCGCGGGCTGTGCGCTGCAGCTGCTGCTGGTGCTGTCCTCCGTGTCCACCGAGTGCTTCTTGCTGGCCGTCATGGCCTGGGACCGCTATGTGGCCATCTGCCGGCCCCTGCGCTACGGCGCCGTCGTCAGCCCGCGCCTCTGCCGCCTGCTGGCCGCCGCGTGCTGGCTGGCGGGGCTGCCTGTGGCGCTGGTCTTTACACTCTGGCTGTTCGGGTTCCCCTTCTGCCGGCCACGCATCCTGCGCCACCTCTTCTGCGACATCAGCCCCCTGCTGAGCCTGGCGTGCGCAGACACTCGCCTCTTTGAGGCCAACATGTTCGCCGCCACCGTGCTGGTCATCATGGTCCCCTTCGGCCTGATCGTGGCCTCCTACGTGGGGGTCCTGGCCGCCGTGCTCCGGATGCCCTCGGCCACCGGCCGCCGCAAAGCCCTGTCCACCTGCGCCTCCCACCTGTTGGTGGTGGTCCTGTTCTTCGGCACCACCGGGGTCATCCACCTGCGCCCCAAGGCCAGCTACTCCCCGGAGAGCAAGCAGACCGTGTCGCTGTCCTACACGGTGGTCACCCCCATGCTCAACCCCCTCATCTACAGCCTGCGCAACAAGGAGGTGAAGGCCGCCTTAGGCCGGCTGTGCTGCCCCGGCCGGCGGGCACCCCCATGAGCCTCGCGGTGGAGTCTGTCCGCCGGCACCTGCGTGTGTCCGGGGGGCGGGGTGGAGGATCCCGAGCTCGCAGGCCACCTGAAGCTCGGGGCTCTTCTGGACGACCGGCCTGGACCTGAATCTCCTTCCTTCTTCCCCGCGGAAGTAGCGCTGGTGTGTGACACGGTGCGGGTTTTGGCTTCAACATGAAAGATGTAGTTTCCGCCCGCCCCATGCAGGGCACCCCTCGTGCGACACAGCCTGCCCCAGGCGCGTGAGGACTCGGCCGGGAGGTGACGATGGGTCGCTGGCCCAGCAGGGCCTCCATGGGGGGAGGACAGAGCCCGCCCCGCGGTCCAGAGGCCTGGCCTGCAGGAGCGCGGCCAGCAGCCCGCAGTGCCCGCTCGCCTAAGGGCCGCCGTCGTCCTGGGGCCTGCGATGACCCAGGCCGGTCAGTCCTGCTGCCCATGGGCTAGAGATGGGGCCGTGTGGCTCTCAGCTAGGACCACACATCTGGGTTGGGTGGGGGGGGGTCCCAGGAGTGCCGCGGACCAGCCTCCGGCAAAATGTCGTGTCAGGGGTTCCTGAAAGGATGAGACGGCCTCGGCGACCTGTGAGGGGCTGAAACTTAAGGGCTGAGGGGAAGGGGATGAGGTAGCGAGGAGACGCTGACACCGGATGGGGTGCAGGTATCTTCTGCTGAAAGACTCAGCAGGGTCTTTCTTTATACACTTGTAGCAGGCCGTGAGCGGACGTGATCACGTGCAGGGACACAAAGCAGAAACGATCAGTGCGTCCCTTTTCACGTAGACTTTTGGCCACTACGTGCTCTCAGTAAGGCAGGAGGACCACCCCCCGCGACCCCCTTCCCTCGGTTGGAAGCTGGACCGCGGCCTCCCTTTGGCGCCCACACCCCACCCAGGCCAGCGTTCTCCAGAGTCTGGATACTGAGGAGCCGGGCCGTGGCCAGCTCTCCCTGGGGAGACCCGGCTCCCTGGCACTGGGCTGCCGGCCCGACCCAGGCACAGGGGGTGTCGCCCCAGCTTCCTGCCCGGCTCCCCATCCGGCACCAGCTTCTCTCTCCAGCACCTCAGCCTTGAAAACAAGAGCACCCGGCCTCAGTTTCCCTGCCGACACGGCAGTCCTGCTCATTCGGGACCCAGCGGTCACTGGGCTGCTGTCCGGGAAATGTTGTTTAAATAAAGCTGCTTTGTCAGCACCATCACCGCTGCGGCCTGAGCTCGACCTCCAGCCAGGGAGCTGACCCACAGGGTGCAGCAGACCCCTCCTGTCTCCCCAGCAGTGGATTTCAGTTGATCTGCCTGTTCTGCTCCCCGCTGTCTCTGGTGAATCCTCTCACCCCTGCACCTTTGGCCTGCACCCCAGCTCTTGTATGCATAAATAAATAATTTTTTTTAAAAAAGTTGCCCTTTTGCCCACTGCCCCAGGTCCTCCCTGCAGGAGTCGGGACCCCAGGGCCCCCCGACCGGCAGAGGCACGTCCCAGCCTGTGGAGAGCGGGAGACCGCCCCTCCCCCCAAGGCTCTTCTGTCCATCTGGCCCGCGCCCAGTTGGGTCAGGAGGAGCGTCTAGGTCCCGGCCCCTCGCCAGGAGGCTGAGCCGGCTGAGCCCATGGGCCCTGGTCCAGGCGCGGGCACGCTCTGGGCTCCACGGGACAGCTGAGAGACTCACGCGTGGGCGTTTGGAGCAGCCGTGGGCTCAGGACATGGAACCTCGTAAAGACCCGCCGGGCTGTGAGGTCCCAAGCTCGAGACGCGCTAGTGCGCTCTGAGGGTCTCCCCGTGTCGGCCCCAGGCCGGACCCCCACACTGGACCCCACGCTGGACCCCCAGGCTGGGCCAGCGACCCCGTCTGCCGCAGCGCCCCCATGAGCGGTGCGGGGCTGAGAACACTCCGTGGGGGCGTCTGGCTGGCGGCGCGGGGCCTCCCGCCGTGGCTGCCATGGGTGCCTGTGTCCTGTGGGGCAGCGCGCCCTGTCCTGTTGCAGGCCTGGGCGCTGCCCACCTCCTGGTGGACCAGGCAGGGGCGGAGCAGGAAGCCCTGAGGGCTCACCTCCTGCGGCTGTGGGGGCGTCCTGGGGGCCAAAGGGGGGCGGGCGGGCGTGGACTTCACAGCCGCTGCTCACGCCTCTCTGCCGCCCGGGCCCTCCCTCCATGGACGCCCCCACGGTCGCCGCGGGGCCGGCTCACGGGGTGGTTTCCCGAGGCCTGTGCACTTGCATTGTTCAGCCGCGGCGTTGAAGTACAGACGTGTGGCTCGAGGCCTCGTGCAGCGTCTTGTTTTCTCCCGTCGTGGTCGTGGTCACGCCTGCGCGGTGTCTGATGGCCCCTTGGGTGTGCCCAGGAATGCTCCCCCACCCCGACCGCGACCGCCCCATTCCCGCAGGACGCCCCATCTGGGGTCAGCTCAGGCGTCTCCGTCCTGACCCTGCACTGGGTTCCCTGCACCCCGCCAGGAGGGGCAGCGTCCGGGCTTGTTTCTCTGCTCTGACTTGGGGTGTGCCCCCGCGGCTCCGCCCCCGTGGCTGCAAATGGCGGGGGTCTGACTTTTTGAGGGCTGTGTAGTACTCCGCCGCCCAGGGTGGTTTGTACTCATGTTCCTGGAGACCCGCTGGGGCTGGTGCATTTGTGGGACCCTGGCGACCTTTCACCCAGGGGGCGAGTTCTTCGTCTCCTCCCTGTCCTGTCCGGCACGCGTCTGTGGACCTTCCCTGCCGGTCCGCCTCTGGGCAGTGCCGCGTGGGGACAGACCTGGGGGGTCTCGGGGCTCTGGGCAAGTTTCTGGCAGTTGGTTTTGCACCCTCGGGAGGTGTCTGGGCCCTGGCCATGAGTGCATCTGCCCCCACGGCTGTCAGTCGGCTTCCTTGTGTGCACGGTGTGTGCGTGTGTGCGCGTGTGTGCATGTGCAGGGGCGTGCAGGGGTGTGTACTCGTGTATGTGTATGCGTGTGTGTGTGCGTGCGAGTGTGAAGCTGCGTACAGAAGCTTCTGCGTGCGGTGATGGCGGCTTCTACACCACTCCTCTCTGTCTGCCTGGAGTGACAGTCGAATTGACTGAACTTGCTGGCACCTGAGTGGGGGGATTCGGGAATACACTGAGTGTTCTTACGTTGTTGCTCTCAGAAGTGGGGGGTAGAGTCCTGCTGGGGGGTGCTGGGGGCTGTGGGGTCCCCAGGGGTCTGGTCCACGGCTCACACACATGCTGGCCGGTGCCCTGCGGCCGTCTGCTCCTGGACATCTGTGCTGACGTGGTCTCGTGGGGAGGAGGACGGACTTGGCTGAGGTGCCCCCGCCCGCGGGGTGCCAGATGGGGCTGTTCCGGGAATGCCTGTGGAGCAGGGCCGGGAAGGGGTGTCTTCATCCCCACGTGGCGGGGGGTCTGTGTCGGCCTCGTCCCCAGCAGCGGGGCCCTCGGGGGCCAGGCCCAGGCGCCCCCGCCCACCCCGGAGCTCATAGGGCCGGGAGCGGGGACAGGCAGGGGAGTCTGTCCCTGGGGGCAGCAGTGGCTAGATGGGCTGCAGCGGCCCCAGCGCTTGGCCCAGAGGATGCAGCGCTGCCCGGTCCAGTGCCAGTGCCCGACCCCGCCTCTAGGCCCAGGGGACAGCAGCCCGCCTGGTGCCGGCTTAAAGGGATGGCTGGTGCCGTTGCTGGGCAGCGTGGACCGGGGCGGAGCACGGCAGAGTCCTGCGGGGGCAGCCGGGAGAGGACCTGGGTGGGGAGGAAGGTGAAGGAGCCCCCGCCTCACTCGGCCCCAGGCCGCCAGCCGGCCAGCACGGAGGCGCCCCACCCCGCCAGACACGGAGGACGGGTCTGGACCCTGTGCGGCCAGAACCGGAGGCGACTCGGCCAGGGCGCCAGAGGTCAGTGTCGGCTTGACAGCCGTCCGTGTGTAGGGGGCGAGTGGGGGGTGAGTGTGTGTGGGGTGAATGTAGGGTGAGTGTGTGGGATGTGTGTGTGGGTGAGTGTGTGTGGGTGTGTGTGGGGGAGTGTGGGGGAGTGTGTGAGGTGAGTGTGTGGGGGTAGTGTGAGGTGTGTGTGGGTGAGTGCATAAGGGTGAGCGTGTGGGGTGAGCGTGTGGGGTGAGCGTGTGGGTGAGTGTGTGGGGGTGTGAGGTGAATGTGTGGGGTTGAGTGCATAAGGGTGAGCGTGTGGGGTGAGCATGTGGGGTGAGTGCATGGGGTGAGCATGTGGGGGTGAGTGTGTGAGGTGAGTGTGTGGGTGAACGTGTGGGGTGAGCGTGTGTGGGTGAGTGTGTATGGGTGAGTGTGTGGGTGGTGAGTGTGTGGGGTGAGCGTGTGGGGAGTGTGTGGGGGGGGGGTGGGTGAGCAGGCGATGCTCAGGGGCCTCACTGCTGAGCGGGACTTCGGGCTGCAGCTGGGTGCCCGGACACATGCTGGGGAGCCCCCAGGACTCGGGCAGCGCGGGCCTCTCCTCCCTGACTGGCTGCGGGGCTGCGGCTCCCGGCCCCGCGGGGTCTGTCTCCGCCTGAGCCGGCGCCTGGCGGGGAGCCCTGTCCTGAGCTGGGGTCAGGCGAACCGGGCAGGTTCCCGCTGGACGGGGGAGGAGGCGCAGGCCGGGGCCCGGTGCTGCTGCAGAGGCCGAGGCTGCCGCCGCCTTCCCCTCTCGCCGGGCGGGCGGCCCCTGGGTGGGGCGTTGTGTGGCCCTGACTGGGCACGAGACCCGGGGGGAAGATGCCTGGGGGAGCCCTTGGACACCGGTGGCTGAGAACAGATTCCGTGTTCATCCCCCTCAAACTGACGGGTCCCCCAGATGAGGCCCTAAGCAGACCTTGTGTTTTCTGGGCACAGTCTGGCCGGCGCCCAGTGGGCTGCAGATGTTGGGGTTCCCTGGCCAGGACGCCCTGAGAGCGCAGGCCCTGGGACAGGCCCTGTGGGGCCAGGGGCTCCCCGCCCCCCTGGTTCCAGCATGTGGCTTTGAAGCGGGGCTGCAGAGCTGCCCTGGGGGCGGCGTCTTCATGGCAGAAACTTTTAAATTCCCTCCCTCTGCCCTGTTTTCGGTCACACCTTTCCTGTGGCGTTCTCTGTGGTTTCAGAAGCGTCTCCCTCACCTTCGTGCGTTCCCGAGGCCTGGGACGGACTCTCTTGGGGGGGTGCTGGCGGGGGCCCCCACAGTGCGTGGGGGCTTCCAGGGCCTCACCCGGCCTCTTGGCCCGTTTCTGTCCAAGGTTCACTCGGGGCCTTAACACAGAGGAGGCCCCCACGCCTAGGGGCTGCGGGGCGGGGAGGAAGCAGCCTCTGCTCCCCGTCCCTCCTGCCGCCTTCGCCATGGCCTTATGCCCCCCACGGCTGTGCTTGTGAGCCCCCCGCACCCCCAACGGCTGCTGCTCAGCCCCTGCGTGGGGCTGGGCACGGCCTTGTGTGGGCTGCGCTCTGGGTCTGACAAGTAGTGGACACAGGGAGACGAGGGCGCAGCTCGGGCACAGCCCTGCTTGAGCCTCTGTCAAGGGCCTCCCTGGTGGCGCGGGTGGTTGAGCTCAGCACTGTGAAGCTGCCCGCGGCCTCGGCAGCGCCGGTTCCACCCGGCCGGCCGGCGAGGGTCCCACATGGCGCGCAGACCCCTCCTGTCTCCCCGCTGCTCCCCTCAGCAGTGGATTTCAGTGGATCTGCCTGTTCTGCTCCCCGCTGTCTCTGGTGAATCCTCTCACCCCTGCACCTCTGGCCTGCACCCCGGCTTTTGTAGTATAAATAAGTAAAGTAAGTCTTTTAAAAAAATAAAAACCACCCACGAGAGTGGCACCTCCCCCCCGGAGGGGTCTGTAGCAGCCTCGGAGAGGGGCTCAGTGGCTTTGCAGCAGCTGATTCCCCCCAGACAGGCCGACCTCGCCCTGGGCATCATCTTAGAGAGAAAGAGCTGACCCAGGCTTGGGTCTGGGGGCACAGGGCTCCCCCGTGGCTCCCACCTCCGCCGGCAGGAGGGCCTGAGCCGTGTCTCCCTCACTCAGATGCTCGGGGCGCTGGAGCCGGCCAACGTGTCCGGAGTCCAGGACTTCCTCCTGCTGGGCCTGTCCGCCGGGCAGGGCCCGCGGCGGGCGCTGCTGGTCCTGTTCCTGGCCCTCTACCTGCTGGCCCTGCTGGAGAACACGCTGGTTGTGCACCTGGTCCGCAGCCGCCGCGCCCTGCGCCGGCCCATGTACTTCTTCCTGGGCCACCTCAGCTGCCTGGAGCTGTGCTACGTGTCGGTGACCATGCCCAGCCTGCTCGCGGGGCTAGGGGCCGGGCCGCTGCCCGTGCCCTTCCCGGCCTGCATGGCCCAGCTCTTCTGCTTTGTCTCCCTCATCGGGACCAAGTGCACGCTCCTGGCCTCCATGGCCTACGACCGCTACGTGGCCATCTGCCGGCCCCTGCACTACCCGCTGCTCATGCGGCCCCGGGTCTGCCTGGCCCTGGCGCTGGCCTCCTGGCTGGGCGGGCTGCTGGTGTCGGTGGTCAAGACGGCCTGCATCGCCAGCCTGTCCTACTGCGGCCCCAACGTCCTCAACCACTTCTTCTGTGACGTCTCCCCCCTGCTCGGCCTGTCCTGCTCGCACACGGCGCTGGCGGAGCTGGTGGACTTCCTCTCGGCAGTGCTCATCTTCTGCGGCTCCGTCCTGGTGGCCCTGGCCTCCTACGCGGCCATAGGCCGGGCTGTGCTGCGCATGCCTTCGGCCGCCGCCCGCCGCAAGGCCCTGTCCACCTGCGCCTCCCACCTGGCGGTCATGGGCCTCTTCTATAGCCTGGTCCTCTTCACGTACTCGCGCCCCGGCCGCCTGGAGCCCAGCGACCTGCACAAGGCGCTGTCCGTGCTCTACACGGTGGCCACGCCCGTGTGCAGCCCGGTCATCTACTGCCTCCGCAACCGGGAGGTGCAGGCCGCCCTGCGCGGGGCACCCCGGCCATGCTGACCCCGCCGCCCGCAGGCCACCCTGCCGTGCTGACCCTGCCGCCTGCATCTCGGGAAGGGGAAGAGGAGGCCGGTCGGGAGGCCAGGGTGCAATCACCCGCCGACGTCCAGCAGATCCGCTCGGGCCTGCCTTGGCCTGTGCTGCCAAGAAGCAGCCGCGTCCCCAGACACGCCGGCAAGAACGTGGTCTCAGAGCCGTGGCCCATGTAAGAGACATTTGCTGCGCGCGCTGCTGGAAGTGACAGGCGCCCTCCCAGGGGACCGCTGAGTGGACCCTGCTGCATCCAGGCGTCTGGGCGCGTCTGGTGAAGGGGCCGCCAGGTACGGACCTGACCTGTGGGGCGCCAGCAACTGGGGCGGCGGTGAGGCCCCCGTCGCGCTGACCACAGCCAGGCGTCCAGCCTGAGCCCACACGGGCTCTGGACTCGCTCCGGACCTGAAGATGCTGTCCCCGGGGAAGCGGGCGCGGCGTGAGGGGCGGGGAGTGGCCGCCCCGCTGGCGCCTTCTCGGTGTCTTCCGGCGGTGACGGTCCAGGCTGACAAGGCTGCGGGCCCGGCCGTTGCCGCGAGCACAACCAGAGCCTTTGAGAACGGCGAGGCGGCAGCTCAGCAGCCTCGGGCGCCTGGACCCCCTCGTCCCACTCTGGGGGGCCATCGGCGGTTTGGGCAAAAATAGAGCTCAGGAGTGGCCAGACAGAGCCCCTTGCGAAGCTGCCGCCAGAGCAGCCGGTCACCGCGGTGGTTCTGCCGGCCGGAGTGGGCAGTGGCCTTCGGCCCCCCAGCCTGGGGCTGTTCCCCGCGGGTTTGGGTTCACGCCCGCGACACGGCCAGTCACTCTGCCCTCAGGCCTCGGGCACAGCCCGAATCCCGGCTCCGGCGTGGGCAGGTGGGGTCTGGCCCATGGGACTGAGAGCCAGCGTGTCCCCCCCGCCCCCCGCGCCCCGGTGGCCGTGGGGCGGGTCCCAGGACGCTGTGGCCCGGGGGGTGCCTCTGGCACCAACCACCCTCCCACAAGACACGGGCGTGTCCGGCCCGTCACTCTGGGCGGGGGCCGCGGGGCTCAGGGCTGCTGCTGGGGTGCTGGGCTCTCAGCTGCCTCCCAGCCGGCCGGCGTCCCCGTGCCAGGGGTGGGCGTGGAGCCCAGGCGGGCAGCGGGGCAGCCTGGCAGGGCGGGGGGACACGAGGCCTCTGTCCAGGCGAGCACGCCCGACTAGTGTTCCCCCCATGCCGTTCCCACGGCCGCCAGCTGTGGTCCTGGGTCGGGACAGCTGGATTCTGCTCAGTGGAGCAGAACGGAGGCGTCTGCCCGCTGGCTGCGTCCAGCTCCTGCTCTGTGGCCACGTGGGGACGCTCCCGGCCGAGGCCTGGGGTTCTGCTTGCGGCAGGAGGAAGAGGCGGCCTGTGGCAGGGCCTCCTGGTGCTTGTAGGGCATCGCCTGGGGGGTGCCCTGGGGGGGTGGGCTCAGGCGGGGCTCGGGCTGAGCTGGGGAGCAGTGGGCCCGTCACAGCCGCGGTCGGCAGAAGCAGGAGCTCATACAGCGTCCCCTTGCCTCAGCGACCTCATCCAGCCAGACTCCCCGAGTGCCCGGATGTGCCACGTGTTGTTCTGAACATCGACCCTGGGTCAGACCCGGGGCCGGCTCTGTGCCGTCTGGCTGCCTGCGGTCGCGCTCCGCGTGCGCGGGAGGCCGCGGGAGGCTGGGAGGAGAGTCAGCCGAGCAGCGTGTGATCATGTGAGCTCATCCTGGAAAGCTGACCAGGACTGAGGGATACGGGGTGGGGTGGGCTGCGGGCATCTGGTGGTCAGCCGTGTGGTGCCCACACCTGGGAACTCGGGGCTCCAGCACCCCAGCAAGGACATGAGCCAACGTCACCTCAGTTGAAAGGTAAAAGAACAGTCTTCCTAGGGCTTATTTAACGACCAGCTTCTTGACGCTCAGAGGGGGAGCCGGCTCTGGGGACGCCGCGTCCACCTGGCCGGAAGGACTCGGACTCGTGATGCACTAACCCTGAAACCCGCATCTTAGCCCCAGACAAGACGACTGGTCACAGGAAAGCTGAAAAGCTGACGGGTGCACGGGAGCCAGGGGGCCGCGCTGCAAGACCCACCAGCCGGGCCAGGAGCCCCACGTGCCTGGACAGCAGGCGTTTCGGCGGTCACAGTGCGAGGCCCTGGCTGCTCCTTCACCCCGCAGGAGCTGACAGAAGCGGCGTCTCCATGGGCCTGACGGTCCTGCTGAGTGGCCATGTGGCCGTTTGTGCCCATATGAGCCTCCCTGATGCAGACCAGGCCTCGGATGTGACCCCAGTGGGGGCCGCCCCAGGCGTCCAGGGCTGGGCCACTCACGGTGGGGTGGAGTCCCCACAAAGGTGCCATCGCCCAGCGGCAGGGGCTCAGGTGTCCCCTCGCCGGGGGCAGGGTTGGGTCCCCATGGAGAGCACACGCGTCTCGCAGGGTTCTGGCACGTCCCCGCTGCTTCCTCGGCCGGAGTGCCTGACGTGGCGTGTGGCCGCTGTGGGTGCTGAGGCGCTGGCACGTTGCTCTCCGCACACCACGCATGGCAGGGACTGACTGTGCTGGTTACTGAAACTGGCACCAAAAAAAGTTGTCCCTGTCCTGGATTTGGGGTGGGGAGGTGTCCTCAAAACAGTGACAGGCCAAGCCACCTGAACATACGTTCACACCCAGTGTTTTGTTTTTAAGTCATTTTAATTAAAATATGTAAGATTTTACTCTAACGTGTTACATTGTCATTTACAAATGCTTCAGGCCTCCCTGGGGTGATTCTCCTGGGAACGAAATGTCTGCAGACTTCGAGATAATGGGGCCTCCCCGGTGGCGCAGGGGTTAAGCGTCAAAACTATGAAGCTATCGGTAGCCACTGCGGCCTGAGTTCGATCTCCAGCCAGGGAGCTGACCCACGGGGCGCAGCAGACCCCTCCTGTGTCCCCGCTGCTCCCCTCAGCAGTGAGCTGCAGTGGATCTGCCTGTTCTGCTCCCCACTCTGTCTCTGGGGAGTCCTCTCACCCCCGCGCCTCTGGCCTGCACCCGGCTCTTGTACGCGCACATAAATAAACCTTTTTAAAAACAATAACAAAGCACCGGTAACTCGCGGTCCGGTGCCCAGGCCGCCGGCCAGCCTCAGGGCCAGCGCAGGGTCTTGCGGAAAGCCGCCTGGACCTCCTTGTTGCGCAGGCAGTAGATGATGGGGTTGAACATGGGCGTGACCACGGTGTAGGTGACGGCGAGCATCTTGTTGAGGTCCATGGCTTTCATGCGGCTGGGGCGGGCGTAGATGAAGATGGTGGCCGAGTAGAAGATGCCCACGACCGCCAGGTGGGAGGCGCAGGTGGAGAAGGCCTTGTGGCGGGCAGCGGCCGAGGGCATGCGCAGCACGGCTCTGCCGATGGCCACGTAGGAGGCCAGGGCCACGAGGAGGGAGCCCCAGAGGATGACGATGGCCGAGACGAAGTCCACCAGCTCCGTCAGCTCCACATGCGAGCAGGACAGGCCCAGCAGGGGAGACACATCACAGAAGAAGTGGTTGAGGACGTTGGGGCCGCAGTAGGACAGGCTGGCGATGCAGGCCGTCTTGATGATGGACACCAGCAGCCCGCCCAGCCAGGAGGCCAGCGCCAGGGCCAGGCAGACCCGGGGCCGCATGAGCAGCGGGTAGTGCAGGGGCCGGCAGATGGCCACGTAGCGGTCGTAGGCCATGGAGTTCAGGAGGATGCACTCCGTGCCAACCAGGGTGATGAAGAAGAAGAGCTGGGTCATGCAGGCCGGGAAAGGCACGTGGTAGGGCCCGGCCCACAGCCCCGCGAGCAGGGTGGGCATGGTCACCGACACGTAGCACATCTCCAGGCAGCTGAGGTTGCCCAGGAAGAAGTACATGGGCTTCCGGAGCTCGCTGTGGCTGCGGATGAGGTGCACGATGAGCGTGTTCTCCAGCAGGGTCAGCAGGTAGAGCGAGAGGAAGAGCAGGAACAGCGCCTGCCTCACGCCCAGTCTGGTGGACAAGCCCAGCAGGATGAACTCCTGGACCCTGGTCACGTTGGCCGCCCCCGGCACCCGCGCCATCTGCGGACAGACACGGAGGACTTTGCAGGTCTCTCCACCTGGCCCCAGCTTCATCCCAGCCACGGCCTCCCCTGAGCCGTGAAAGAACCTCTCTCTGCTCCCCGCTTCGTTCATGCGCAGGGACACCCCCATGTACAGTTCGTGGGGCTCTCAGAACCGTACATGCACACTCTGCTGGTCCCTCTCCTGCCCGATCACCAGGCTGTTCCCTCCTGCCTGGACCACCTCTGCTGTTCCCTCTCCTGCCTGGACCACCTCTGCTGTTCCCTCTCCTGCCTGGACCACCCTCTGCTGTTCCCTCTCCTGCCTGGACCACCCTCTGCTGTTCCCTCCTGCCTGGACCACCCTCTGCTGTTCCCTCTCCTGCCTGGACCACCCTCTGCTGTTCCCTCTCCTGCCTGGACCACCTCTGCTGTTCCCTCTCCAGCCTGGACCACGCTCTGCTGTTCCCTCCTGCCTGGAACACCCTCTGCTGTTCCCCCTCCTGCCTGGACCACCCTCTGCTGTTCCCTCTCCTGCCTGGACCACCTCTGCTGTTCCCTCTCCTGCCTGGACCACCTCTGCTGTTCCCTCTCCTGCCAGGACCACCCTCTGCTGTTCCCTGCTGCCTGGACCACCCTCTGCTGTTCCCTCTCCTACCTGGACCACCCTCTGCTGTTCCCTCTCCTGCCTGGACCACCTCTGCTGTTCCCTCTCCTGCCTGGACCACCTCTGCTGTTCCCTCTCCTGCCTGGACCACCCTCTGCTGTTCCCTCTCCTGCCTGGACCACCTCTGCTGTTCCCTCTCCTGCCTGGACCACCCTCTGCTGTTCCCTCTCCTACCTGGACCACCCTCTGCTGTTCCCTCTCCTGCCTGGACCACCTCTGCTGTTCCCTCTCCTGCCTCGACCACCCTCTGCTGTTCCCTCTCCTGCCTGGACCACCCTGTGCTGTTCCCTCTCCTGCCTGGACCACCTCTGCTGTTCCCCCTCCTGCCTGGACCACCCTCTGCTGTTCCCCCTCCTGCCTGGACCACCCTCTGCTGT
This sequence comes from Talpa occidentalis, assembly GCF_014898055.3. Lineage (NCBI taxonomy): Eukaryota > Metazoa > Chordata > Mammalia > Eulipotyphla > Talpidae > Talpa > Talpa occidentalis. Next base: position 50,453,921 of record NW_023601754.1, on the reverse strand, counting down.
TCCCTCTCCTGCCTGGACCACCCTCTGCTGTTCCCTCTCCTGCCTGGACCACCTCTGCTGTTCCCTCTCCTGCCTGGACCACCCTCTGCTGTTCCCTCTCCTGCCTGGACCACCTCTGCTGTTCCCTCTCCTGCCTGGACCACCCTCTGCTGTTCCCTCTCCTGCCTGGACCACCTCTGCTGTTCCCTCTCCTGCCTGGACCACCCTCTGCTGTTCCCTCTCCTGCCTGGACCACCCTCTGCTGTTCCCTCTCCTGCCTGGACCACCTCTGCTGTTCCCTCTCATGCCTGGACCACCTCTGCTGTTCCCCCTCCTGCCTGGACCACCCTCTGCTGTTCCCTCTCCTGCCTGGACCACCCTCTGCTGTTCTCTCTCCTGCCTGGACCACCCTCTGCTGTTCCCTCTCCTGCCTCGACCACCTCTGCTGTTCCCTCTCCTGCTGGACCACCCTCTGCTGTTCCCTCTCCTGCTGGACCACCCTCTGCTGTTCCCTCTCCTGCCTGGACCACCCTCTGCTGTTCCCTCTCCTGCTGGACCACCCTCTGCTGTTCCCTCTCCTGCCTGGACCACCCTCTGCCGTTCCCTCTCCTGCCTGGACCACCTCTGCCGTTCCCTCTCCTGCCTGGACCACCCTCTGCCTTTCCCTCTCCTGCCTGGACCACCCTCTGCTGTTCCCTCTCCTGCCTGGACCACCTCTGCTGTACCCTCTCCTGCCTGGACCACCTCTGCTGTTCCCTCTCCTGCCTGGACCACCCTCTGCTGTTCCCTCTCCTGCCTGGACCACCTCTGCTGTTCCCTCTCCTGCCTGGACCACCCTCTGCTGTTCCCTCTCCTGCCTGGACCACCCTCTGCTGTTCCCTCTCATGCCTGGACCACCTCTGCTGTTCCCCCTCCTGCCTGGACCACCCTCTGCTGTTCCCTCTCCTGCCTGGACCACCCTCTGCTGTTCTCTCTCCTGCCTGGACCACCCTCTGCTGTTCCCTCTCATGCCTGGACCACCTCTGCTGTTCCCCCTCCTGCCTGGACCACCCTCTGCTGTTCCCTCTCCTGCTGGACCACCCTCTGCTGTTCCCTCTCCTGCCTGGACCACCCTCTGCTGTTCTCTCTCCTGCCTGGACCACCCTCTGCTGCCCTCTCCTGCCTCGACCACCTCTGCTGTTCCCTCTCCTGCTGGACCACCCTCTGCTGTTCCCTCTCCTGCCTGGACCACCCTCTGCTGTTCCCTCTCCTGCCTCGACCACCCTCTGCTGTTCCCTCTCCTGCCTCGACCACCCTCTGCTGTTCCCTCTCCTGCTGGACCACCCTCTGCTGTTCCCTCTCCTGCCTGGACCACCCTCTGCCGTTCCCTCTCCTGCCTGGACCACCTCTGCCGTCCCTCTCCTGCCTGGACCACCCTCTGCCTTTCCCTCTCCTGCCTGGACCACCCTCTGCTGTTCCCTCTCCTGCCTGGACCACCCTCTGCTCTTTGCTCTCGTGCTTGGGCCATCCTGACCAGAACCGGGGTGCCGGCTGAAAGGTCACGTCCCCAGACTGGACCCGGCGAGGGCGGGCCGGGGCTCGTTCCATGACCGCGCGGGGTCCTTCGGGTTTCTGAAGTCTGCACCTTCCAATTGGCACCTTGTCCTCGCCCCCCAACCCCCGCAGCTGCGCGGTGACCTCCTCCCTGGGCGGGTGTCCCCTCCGGCCCCCTCCCCCGTGCAGCCGCAAAGATAAAACCACCCCCACCTCTTGCCGGTTGCCCCGTCATGGAAAGCGTCTAATGAAATAGGAAAACCGGCGCAGTTGCGGCCAGGCCGGCAGGCAGGGCCCCCCACCGTCACAGGTGCACCTCTGGGGCGGCTCCGGCCCCCCGGGCCTTGGACAGAGGAGTCTCAGGTGTGCTCGGGCGGGCGCGCCCCTGTGGCTGCGGGGAAGCCAGGGCCCAGGTGCCCCTTGTCCTCAGGCTGTTCCCTGGGCGTCCTGTTGAGTCTCCCTCACCCCAGGCTGCGGGACCGGCCCTCCCACACAGCCCGCCCGCAGCGCGCCTCCTCGCGGCACCCCCATCCTGTGGGTTGAAGCAGCTCCAGGGCGGCTGTGGGGGGAGCTGGGCCGGCGCTGGACACAGGCAAAGGGCGCGGGTGCGGGGGACGGGGGACCCGAGCAGCTGCTCCCCGGGACACTGGAGGGAGCACCCGAGCTGGCATGGCCGGAGCCCGCGTCCCCCAAGCGCAGCTGGGGCTGCTGCTGCCTTCCGGGCCGGCACGTCTCTGAGCCAGACTCGCCCCCCACGGCCTCCGCCCTCTGCTCCCTGACCCCCTGCGGGACCCGGCGCTGCGGCCCTGGCGGGCGGGCGGTCAGGGCGCTGCCCTTTGTCAGCCTCGCCAGCCGGGCGCGCCCCGTCCGCCCCTTCGCTGCACGGAGATGCCAGCGCGGGCCCCTGGACACTGGGGGAGGGTCCTGCCATGTCCACCCCCGCCCGCGGGCTGCCTGGACGGGAAGCGTCTCCCCCTTGTTGGTGTAAACTCGTGGACGCAGAGTCCGGCAAGTCTCCTTCCCCCCGAGGGGCGCGTCAGAGTCAGCGGCCAGGGACACCGCAGGGGAGGCTCAGCCGTGGCCGCAGCCCCTGGACACCGGCCTGGGCTGTGGCATCAGGTCCTGGCGCCCCAAATAGTAGCCTCGAGCCGGGACCTGCGGGCTGCGGGCGGGCAGCGATCTCCCCAGCCTGGACGCCGGCGCTGGCAGCCAGTGGACCCTGCTGATGTGGGGCGGTGCTGGGGACCTGGTGCTGGGCCAGAACGGGGCGCGGATCAGGGCAGGACGTGAGCCGGACAGTGGACACCGGAAGGACCCGTGGGGCCTGGGGGGGCGCTGAGCCCTGACACCTAACCTCTGCGTGCGGCTAGGCCGCCCCTCGCTGGCGGACCCCCACTACCCGCCTCCCCGCCCAGACCCGCGTGTCCATGCGGGCGCCTCCTGCTCTCACTGCCCTCCCTGCCGGAACGCCGGCGCCTACCTGGGTGGGGCTCGCTCGGCCACGCGGCTCCCTCCTCCCGTAGCCGGTCTGCGAGTGGGGGCCTGGCGTGCAGGGCCTGGTGTGCAGGGCGGAGGGCAGCCCCCAGGCTCAGGGCCACGCTGGCCGTGGCGGGAGCTGCCCGCGTCTCTTCTCCCTCCGCGTCTGGCCCCGCGGCCCGCAGGAGCCACTTAACCTGGTCCCACACCCCCCCCAGCCCCCGCCCCGGTCCTGTGGGGCCCGCGGAGGAGCCGTCCCCAGTGTCCTGCTGCAGGCAGAGCCGGACGGTCCCTGGGGCCGCCGGGGCTTCCAGGGCCACAGGGGGGCCAGAGGCCTCGCCCAGCAGCAGCCCGGGCCGGGCCCGCGGACAGCAGGGACACCCCAGGCCGCCGCGCCCGTTCCCGTCTCTGCCTCTGGGCGCACGTGGACGTTCGTAGTGTGTCTCGGGCCCAGCGCTGCCCGCTCTGCTGCCTGCCCGCCCGCGCCTGGACGGCGCCTGGAGGGCCCACCCCGCAGGGGCAGCCCAGCCCCAGGGCAGCTCCTTTTCATTTAGAATCAGACAGAAAATACAAAGACCAAAGAAGCAAACGGGGTGCGCGCGTGTGGGGGACGCACCGCCCGCTCTGGCCACACCCCGGTGTCCGCCTGGGCTCGCGCCGTGGCAGCACGCGGAGCCCTCACGCCAGCACTGCGCCCGGGTCTCCCTGTGCCCGCGGGAGAGGCCCAGAGCAGGCGCAGTGGAGGAGCCGCAGGCAGAGCGGGGGGAGCCGAGGCGGCCCCCAGGCCCCCGCGCCCTGGCCTGGAGTTTGGGGGTGTGTCCGCAGAACAATGACGGCCGAGCCCCTGGGGACGTTCCTAGGTTCGTCTTTAAATCATTTAATTGAACTGAGTAAGATTTCCTCTCAAGCGTTACATCGTCGCTTGCACACGTCTCAGGCTCCCTGGGGTGCTTCTCCTGGGAACACAGTTTCTCCAGACTTCGGGGTCCGGGCCTCCAGGGCGCAGGGGTCAGTCTCAGCGCTAAGGAGCTGTCACAGCCACCGCGGCCCGAGTCTGCCCCGGCCAGCGGGGACCCACCCGGCGCAGCAGGCCTCTCCTGGCTCCCGCCGTACCCCGCAGCGGGTTTCGGTCCGTGTGCTGGGCCCGGCTCCGTCGGGGCCGAGCGCGAGCAGGGCAGGCCGAGCCGGGGGGAGACTCGCGGAAGAAGCGGTTGAGGACGTCGGGGCCGCGGTAGGACAGGCTGGCGATGCGGGCGTCCTCATGAGCGACTCCAGCAGGGCACCCAGCCAGGAGGCCCCTCTGCTGTTCCTTCTTCTGTGCCTGGGGAGTCCTCTCACCCCCGCGCCTCTGGCCTGCACCCGGCTCTTGTACGCGCACATAAATAAGCCTTTTTAAAAACAATAACAAAGCACCGGTAACTCGCGGTCCGGTGCCCAGGCCGCCGGCCAGCCTCAGGGCCAGCGCAGGGTCTTGCGGAAAGCCGCCTGGATCTCCTTGTTGCGCAGGCAGTAGATGATGGGGTTGAACATGGCGTGACCACGGTGTAGGTGACGGACAGTATCTTGTTGAGGTCCATGGCTTCGATGCGGCTGGGGCGGGCGTAGATGAAGATGGTGGCCGAGTAGAAGATGCCCACGACCGCCAGGTGGGAGGCGCAGGTGGACAGGCCTTACGGCGGGCGGCGGCCGAGGGCATGCGCAGCACGGCTCTGCGATGGCCACGTAGGAGGCCAGGGCCACGAGGAGGGAGCCCCAGAGGATGACGATGGCCGAGATGAAGTCCACCAGCTCTGTCAAGGCCACGTGGGTGCAGGACAGGTTGAGCAGGGGGGAGACGTCACAGAAGAAGTGGTTGAGGACGTTGGGGCCGCAGTAGGACAGGCTGGCGATGCAGGCCGTCTTGATGATGGACACCAGCAGTGCACCCAGCCAGGAGGCCAGCGCCAGGGCCAGGCAGACCCGGGGCCGCATGAGCAGCGGGTAGTGCAGGGGCCGGCAGATGGCCACGTAGCGGTCGTAGCCATGGAGGCCAGGAGCGTGCACTCCGTGCAGATGAGGGAGATGAAGAAGAAGAGCTGGGTCATGCAGGCCGTGAAGGCACGTGGTAGGGCCCGGCCCACAGCCCCGCGAGCAGGGTGGGCATGGTCACCGACACGTAGCACATCTCCAGGCAGCTGAGGTTGCCCAGGAAGAAGTACATGGGCTTCCGGAGCTCGCTGTGGCTGCGGATGAGGTGCACGATGAGCGTGTTCTCCAGCAGGGTCAGCAGGTAGAGCGAGAGGAAGAGCAGGAACAGCGCCTGCCTCACGCCCAGTCTGGTGGACAAGCCCAGCAGGATGAACTCCTGGACCCTGGTCACGTTGGCCGCCCCGGCGCCCGCGCCATCTGCGGACAGACACGGAGGACTTTGCAGGTCTCTCCACCTGGCCCCAGCTTCATCCCAGCCACGGCCTCCCCTGAGCCGTGAAAGAACCTCTCTCTGCTCCCCGCTTCGTTCATGCGCAGGGACACCCCCATGTACAGTTCGTGGGGCTCTCAGAACCGTACATGCACACTCTGCTGGTCCCTCTCCTGCCCGACCACCAGGCTGTTCCCTCCTGCCTGGACCACCTCTGCTGTTCCCTCTCCTGCCTGGACCACCTCTGCTGTTCCCTCTCCTGCCTGGACCACCTCTGCTGTTCCCTCTCCTGCCTGGACCACCCTCTGCTGTTCCCTCTCCTGCCTGGACCACTCTCTGCTGTTCCCTCCTGCCTGGACCACCTCTGCTGTTCCCCCTCCTGCCTCAACCACCCTCTGCTGTTCCCTCCTGCCTGGACCACCTCTGCTGTTCCCCTCCTGCCTGGACCACCTCTGCTGTTCCCTCTCCTGCCTGGACCACCTCTGCTGTTCCCTCTCCTGCCTCGACCACCCTCTGCTGTTCCCTCCTGCCTGGACCACCTCTGCTGTTCCCTCTCCTGCCTGGACCACCCTCTGCTGTTCCCTCTCCTGCCTGGACCACCCTCTGCTGTTCCCTCCTGCCTGGACCACCCTCTGCTGTTCCCTCTCCTGCCTGGACCACCTCTGCTGTTCCCTCTCCTGCCTGGACCACCCTCTGCTGTTCCCTCTCCTGCCTCGACCACCCTCTGCTGTTCCCTCCTGCCTGGACCACCTCTGCTGTTCCCCCTCCTGCCTGGACCACCCTCTGCTGTTCTCTCTCCTGCCTGGACCACCCTCTGCTGTTCCCTCCTGCCTGGACCACCTCTGCTGTTCCCTCTCCTGCCTGGACCACCCTCTGCTGTTCCTCTCCTGCCTGGACCACCCTCTGCTGTTCCCTCCTGCCTGGACCACCCTGTGCTGTTCCCTCTCCTGCCTGGACCACCCTCTGCTGTTCCCTCCTGCCTGGACCACCCTCTGCTGTTCCCTCTCCTGCCTGGACCACCCTCTGCTGTTCCCTCTCCTGCCTGGACCACCCTCTGCTGTTCCCTCTCCTGCCTGGACCACCTCTGCTGTTCCCTCTCCTGCCTGGACCACCCTCTGCTGTTCCCTCTCCTGCCTGGACCACCTCTGCTGTTCCCTCTCCTGCCTGGACCACCCTCTGCTGTTCCCTCTCCTGCCTGGACACCCTCTGCTGTTCCCTCTCCTGCCTGGACCACCCTCTGCTGTTCCCTCTCATGCCTGGACCACCTCTGCTGTTCCCCCTCCTGCCTGGACCACCCTCTGCTGTTCCCTCTCCTGCCTGGACCACCCTCTGCTGTTCTCTCTCCTGCCTGGACCACCCTCTGCTGTTCCCTCTCCTGCCTCGACCACCTCTGCTGTTCCCTCTCCTGCTGGACCACCCTCTGCTGTTCCCTCTCCTGCTGGACCACCCTCTGCTGTTCCCTCTCCTGCCTGGACCACCCTCTGCCGTTCCCTCTCCTGCCTGGACCACCTCTGCCGTTCCCTCTCCTGCCTGGACCACCCTCTGCCTTTCCCTCTCCTGCCTGGACCACCCTCTGCTGTTCCCTCTCCTGCCTGGACCACCTCTGCTGTACCCTCTCCTGCCTGGACCACCTCTGCTGTTCCCTCTCCTGCCTGGACCACCCTCTGCTGTTCCCTCTCCTGCCTGGACCACCTCTGCTGTTCCCTCTCCTGCCTGGACCACCCTCTGCTGTTCCCTCTCCTGCCTGGACCACCCTCTGCTGTTCCCTCTCATGCCTGGACCACCTCTGCTGTTCCCCCTCCTGCCTGGACCACCCTCTGCTGTTCCCTCTCCTGCCTGGACCACCCTCTGCTGTTCTCTCTCCTGCCTGGACCACCCTCTGCTGTTCCCTCTCATGCCTGGACCACCTCTGCTGTTCCCCCTCCTGCCTGGACCACCTCTGCTGTTCCCTCTCCTGCCTCGACCACCCTCTGCTGTTCTCTCTCCTGCCTGGACCACCCTCTGCTGTTCCCTCTCCTGCCTCGACCACCTCTGCTGTTCCCTCTCCTGCTGGACCACCCTCTGCTGTTCCCTCTCATGCCTGGACCACCTCTGCTGTTCCCCCTCCTGCCTGGACCACCCTCTGCTGTTCCCTCTCCTGCCTGGACCACCCTCTGCTGTTCTCTCTCCTGCCTGGACCACCCTCTGCTGTTCCCTCTCATGCCTGGACCACCTCTGCTGTTCCCCCTCCTGCCTGGACCACCCTCTGCTGTTCCCTCTCCTGCTGGACCACCCTCTGCTGTTCCCTCTCCTGCCTGGACCACCCTCTGCTGTTCTCTCTCCTGCCTGGACCACCCTCTGCTGTTCCCTCTCCTGCCTCGACCACCTCTGCTGTTCCCTCTCCTGCTGGACCACCCTCTGCTGTTCCCTCTCCTGCCTGGACCACCCTCTGCTGTTCCCTCTCCTGCCTCGACCACCCTCTGCTGTTCCCTCTCCTGCCTCGACCACCCTCTGCTGTTCCCTCTCCTGCTGGACCACCCTCTGCTGTTCCCTCTCCTGCCTGGACCACCCTCTGCCGTTCCCTCTCCTGCCTGGACCACCTCTGCCGTTCCCTCTCCTGCCTGGACCACCCTCTGCCTTTCCCTCTCCTGCCTGGACCACCCTCTGCTGTTCCCTCTCCTGCCTGGACCACCCTCTGCTCTTTGCTCTCGTGCTTGGGCCATCCTGACCAGAACCGGGGGTGCCGGCTGAAAGGTCACCTCGTCCCCAGACTGGACCCGGCGAGGGCGGGCCGGGGCTCGTTCCATGACCGCGCGGGGTCCTTCGGGGTTTCTGAAGTCTGCACCTTCCAATTGGCACCTTGTCCTCGCCCCCCAACCCCCGCAGCTGCGCGGTGACCTCCTCCCTGGGCGGGTGTCCCCTCCGGCCCCTCCCCCGTGCAGCCGCAAAGATAAAACCACCCCCACCTCTTGCCGGTTGCCCCGTCATGGAAAGCGTCTAATGAAATAGGAAAACCGGCGCAGTTGCGGCCAGGCCGGCAGGCAGGGCCCCCCACCGTCACAGGTGCACCTCTGGGGCGGCTCCGGCCCCCCGGGCCTTGGACAGAGGAGTCTCAGGTGTGCTCGGGCGGGCGCGCCCCTGTGGCTGCGGGGAAGCCAGGGCCCAGGTGCCCCTTGTCCTCAGGCTGTTCCCTGGGCGTCCTGTTGAGTCTCCCTCACCCCAGGCTGCGGGACCGGCCCTCCCACACAGCCCGCCCGCAGCGCCGCCTCCTCGCGGCACCCCCATCCTGTGGGTTGAAGCAGCTCCAGGGCGGCTGTGGGGGGAGCTGGGCCGGCGCTGGACACAGGCAAAGGGCGCGGGTGCGGGGGACGGGGGACCCGAGCAGCTGCTCCCCGGGACACTGGAGGGAGCACCCGAGCTGGCATGGCCGGAGCCCGCGTCCCCCAAGCGCAGCTGGGGCTGCTGCTGCCTTCCCGGGCCGGCACGTCTCTGAGCCAGACTCGCCCCCCACGGCCTCCGCCCTCTGCTCCCTGAACCCCTGCGGGACCCGGCGCTGCGGCCCTGGCGGGGCGGGCGGTCAGGGCGCTGCCCTTTGTCAGCCTCGCCAGCCGGGCGCGCCCCGTCCGCCCCTTCGCTGCACGGAGATGCCAGCGCGGGCCCCTGGACACTGGGGGAGGGTCCTGCCATGTCCACCCCCGCCCGCGGGCTGCCTGGACGGGAAGCGTCTCCCCCTTGTTGGTGTAAACTCGTGGACGCAGAGTCCGGCAAGTCTCCTTCCCCCCGAGGGGCGCGTCAGAGTCAGCGGCCAGGGACACCGCAAGGGAGGCTCAGCCGTGGCCGCAGCCCCTGGACACCGGCCTGGGCTGTGGCATCAGGTCCTGGCGCCCCAAATAGTAGCCTCGAGCCGGGACCTGCGGGCTGCGGGCGGGCAGCGATCTCCCCAGCCTGGACGCCGGCGCTGGCAGCCAGTGGACCCTGCTGATGTGGGGCGGTGCTGGGGACCTGGTGCTGGGCCAGAACGGGGCGCGGATCAGGGCAGGACGTGAGCCGGACAGTGGACACCGGAAGGACCCGTGGGGCCTGGGGGGGGCGCTGAGCCCTGACACCTAACCTCTGCGTGCGGCTAGGCCGCCCCTCGCTGGCGGACCCCCACTACCCGCCTCCCCGCCCAGACCCGCGTGTCCATGCGGGCGCCTCCTGCTCTCACTGCCCTCCCTGCCGGAACGCCGGCGCCTACCTGGGTGGGGCTCGCTCGGCCACGCGGCTCCCTCCTCCCGTAGCCGGTCTGCGAGTGGGGGGCCTGGCGTGCAGGGCCTGGCGTGCAGGGCGGAGGGCAGCCCCCAGGCTCAGGGCCACGCTGGCCGTGGCGGGAGCTGCCCGCGTCTCCTTCTCCCTCCGCGTCTGGCCCCGCGGCCCGCAGGAGCCACTTAACCTGGTCCCACACCCCCCCCAGCCCCCGCCCCGGTCCTGTGGGGCCCGCGGAGGAGCCGTCCCCAGTGTCCTGCTGCAGGCAGAGCCGGACGGTCCCTGGGGCCGCCGGGGCTTCCAGGGCCACAGGGGGGCCAGAGGCCTCGCCCAGCAGCAGCCCGGGCCGGGCCCGCGGACAGCAGGGACACCCCAGGCCGCCGCGCCCGTTCCCGTCTCTGCCTCTGGGCGCACGTGGACGTTCGTAGTGTGTCTCGGGCCCAGCGCTGCCCGCTCTGCTGCCTGCCCGCCCGCGCCTGGACGGCGCCTGGAGGGCCCACCCCGCAGGGGCAGCCCAGCCCCAGGGCAGCTCCTTTTCATTTAGAATCAGACAGAAAATACAAAGACCAAAGAAGCAAACGGGGTGCGCGCGTGTGGGGGACGCACCGCCCGCTCTGGCCACACCCCGGTGTCCGCCTGGGCTCGCGCCGTGGCAGCACGCGGAGCCCTCACGCCAGCACTGCGCCCGGGTCTCCCTGTGCCCGCGGGAGAGGCCCAGAGCAGGCGCAGTGGAGGAGCCGCAGGCAGAGCGGGGGGAGCCGAGGCGGCCCCCAGGCCCCCGCGCCCTGGCCTGGAGTTTGGGGTGTGTGTCCGCAGAACAATGACGGCCGAGCCCCTGGGGACGTTCCTAGGTTCGTCTTTAAATCATTTAATTGAACTGAGTAAGATTTCCTCTCAAGCGTTACATCGTCGCTTGCACACGTCTCAGGGCTCCCTGGGGTGCTTCTCCTGGGAACACAGTTTCTCCAGACTTCGGGGTCCGGGGCCTCCAGGGCGCAGGGGTCAGTCTCAGCGCTAAGGAGCTGTCACAGCCACCGCGGCCCGAGTCTGCCCCGGCCAGCGGGGACCCACCCGGCGCAGCAGGCCTCTCCTGGCTCCCGCCGTACCCCGCAGCGGGTTTCGGTCCGTGTGCTGGGCCCGGCTCCGTCGGGGCCGAGCGCGAGCAGGGCAGGCCGAGCCGGGGGGAGACTCGCGGAAGAAGCGGTTGAGGACGTCGGGGCCGCGGTAGGACAGGCTGGCGATGCGGGCGTCCTCATGAGCGACTCCAGCAGGGCACCCAGCCAGGAGGCCCCTCTGCTGTTCCTTCTTCTGTGCCTGGGGAGTCCTCTCACCCCCGCGCCTCTGGCCTGCACCCGGCTCTTGTACGCGCACATAAATAAACCTTTTTAAAAACAATAACAAAGCACCGGTAACTCGCGGTCCGGTGCCCAGGCCGCCGGCCAGCCTCAGGGCCAGCGCAGGGTCTTGCGGAAAGCCGCCTGGACCTCCTTGTTGCGCAGGCAGTAGATGATGGGGTTGAACATGGGCGTGACCACGGTGTAGGTGACGGACAGTATCTTGTTGAGGTCCATGGCTTCGATGCGGCTGGGGCGGGCGTAGATGAAGATGGTGGCCGAGTAGAAGATGCCCACGACCGCCAGGTGGGAGGCGCAGGTGGACAGGGCCTTACGGCGGGCGGCGGCCGAGGGCATGCGCAGCACGGCTCTGCCGATGGCCACGTAGGAGGCCAGGGCCACGAGGAGGGAGCCCCAGAGGATGACGATGGCCGAGATGAAGTCCACCAGCTCTGTCAAGGCCACGTGGGTGCAGGACAGGTTGAGCAGGGGGGAGACGTCACAGAAGAAGTGGTTGAGGACGTTGGGGCCGCAGTAGGACAGGCTGGCGATGCAGGCCGTCTTGATGATGGACACCAGCAGTGCACCCAGCCAGGAGGCCAGCGCCAGGGCCAGGCAGACCCGGGGCCGCATGAGCAGCGGGTAGTGCAGGGGCCGGCAGATGGCCACGTAGCGGTCGTAGGCCATGGAGGCCAGGAGCGTGCACTCCGTGCAGATGAGGGAGATGAAGAAGAAGAGCTGGGTCATGCAGGCCGTGAAGGGCACGTGGTAGGGCCCGGCCCACAGCCCCGCGAGCAGGGTGGGCATGGTCACCGACACGTAGCACATCTCCAGGCAGCTGAGGTTGCCCAGGAAGAAGTACATGGGCTTCCGGAGCTCGCTGTGGCTGCGGATGAGGTGCACGATGAGCGTGTTCTCCAGCAGGGTCAGCAGGTAGAGCGAGAGGAAGAGCAGGAACAGCGCCTGCCTCACGCCCAGTCTGGTGGACAAGCCCAGCAGGATGAACTCCTGGACCCTGGTCACGTTGGCCGCCCCCGGCGCCCGCGCCATCTGCGGACAGACACGGAGGACTTTGCAGGTCTCTCCACCTGGCCCCAGCTTCATCCCAGCCACGGCCTCCCCTGAGCCGTGAAAGAACCTCTCTCTGCTCCCCGCTTCGTTCTTGCGCAGGGACACCCCCATGTACAGTTCGTGGGGCTCTCAGAACCGTACATGCACACTCTGCTGGTCCCTCTCCTGCCCGACCACCAGGCTGTTCCCTCCTGCCTGGACCACCTCTGCTGTTCCCTCTCCTGCCTGGACCACCTTCCCTCTCCTGCCTGGACCACCTCTGCTGTTCCCTCTCCTGCCTGGACCACCCTCTGCTGTTCCCTCTCCTGCCTGGACCACCCTCTGCTGTTCCCTCTCCTGCCTGGACCACCTCTGCTGTTCCCTCTCCTGCCTCAACCACCCTCTGCTGTTCCCTCCTGCCTGGACCACCTCTGCTGTTCCCCCTCCTGCCTCAACCACCCTCTGCTGTTCCCTCCTGCCTGGACCACCTCTGCTGTTCCCCCTCCTGCCTGGACCACCTCTGCTGTTCCCTCTCCTGCCTGGACCACCTCTGCTGTTCCCTCTCCTGCCTCGACCACCCTCTGCTGTTCCCTCCTGCCTGGACCACCTCTGCTGTTCCCTCTCCTGCCTGGACCACCCTCTGCTGTTCCCTCTCCTGCCTGGACCACCCTCTGCTGTTCCCTCCTGCCTGGACCACCCTCTGCTGTTCCCTCTCCTGCCTGGACCACCTCTGCTGTTCCCTCTCCTGCCTGGACCACCCTCTGCTGTTCCCTCTCCTGCCTCGACCACCCTCTGCTGTTCCCTCCTGCCTGGACCACCTCTGCTGTTCCCCCTCCTGCCTGGACCACCCTCTGCTGTTCTCTCTCCTGCCTGGACCACCCTCTGCTGTTCCCTCCTGCCTGGACCACCTCTGCTGTTCCCTCTCCTGCCTGGACCACCCTCTGCTGTTCCCTCTCCTGCCTGGACCACCCTCTGCTGTTCCCTCCTGCCTGGACCACCCTGTGCTGTTCCCTCTCCTGCCTGGACCACCCTCTGCTGTTCCCTCCTGCCTGGACCACCCTCTGCTGTTCCCTCTCCTGCCTGGACCACCCTCTGCTGTTCCCTCTCCTGCCTGGACCACCCTCTGGTGTTCCCTCTCCTGCCTCGACCACCCTCTGCTGTTCCCTCTCCTGCCTGGACCACCCTCTGCTGTTCCCTCTTCTGCCTGGACCACCTCTGCTGTTCCCTCTCCTGCCTGGACCACCCTCTGTTCCCAGTTCTGCCTGGACCACCCTCTGTTCCCAGTTCTGCCTGGACCACCTCTGCTGTTCCGTCTTTGTGGGTTCGCCAGATCTAAACGGTCACTCGAGCATCACCTCAACTATGCGCATCTGCCGTTCTGCGCGAGGTCGGAACAGCGCAGCGGGCGTCACAGGACCTTCGGGGTGCAGCCCCGCAGGCCCTACACGGCTCCTTTCCAGTTACACGGGAGCCAGACACTTTGGGCCGGGACAGCGGCTACCTCATGGGCCTGACCGAAACCGGGGGCACCGGCTGAGTGTGGCCGCGCCAGAGACTGGGCAGTGGGTGTCTTGTGCCCAGACTGGACCCGGTGGGGCTGGGGCTGCTTATGACCGCGTGGGGTCCAGCAGCAGAAATGCCCGGGGGGCGGACTCAGGACCCGAAGCCTCCCCGACGTCTGCACCTTCCTGTTCGCGCCTTGTCCTCGCCCCCCACCCCCGCAGCTGTGCGGTGACCTCCCCCCTGGGCGGGTGTCCCCTCCGGCCCCCCGTGCAGCCCCGAACGATACAGCCGCCCCCAGCTCTGCCCGGTTACCTTGTCGCGGAAAGTGTTTAATTAAATAGGAAAACTGGCAGAAGTTCCGCCCAGGCCGGCCGGCGGGGCCCCCCGCCGTCCCAGGGGCGCCTCTGGGGTGGCTCTGGCCTCTGTGCACTCGGAGGAGTCTTAGGTGTGCGGGCCGTGCTGGGCGCGGGCGGGTCCCCCTGTGTCTCGGGTGCGAAGCGTGGGGTGAGGCCGGAGCCGACAGCACAGACGCGTGTGTCTCTGGGGTCCCGGGGTCCGGCTGATGCCCGACGGGCCCTCGCGGGCTCCCTGTGCGTGTGCCCGTGCAGTGAGTGCCGCGGAGCCCGCTCGTCTCCCGCCCGCCCGCGCTCCTGCCCGCTCCGGCAGTTCGGGCCTGGCCAGCCGGGCCGTGCAGCTCCCGCGGCGCTCCGGGCCCAGCGTCCACCCGCACGGCGCTGGCGTCGGGGCTCGAGGTCACGGGCGGGCCCGGGGCTCGCAGCTCTCGTGCCCCGGGGGTGAGCCTCCCTGCTCGGGGTCCGCAGCCAGGACTGGGGCTGGGGCCGGCGAATCCTGCCGGGGCCGCCCGTCCCGCCCGCCCCAGAGCTCCGGAGAGGAGCAGCCGCCCGCAGCCCCAGCCCCAGGCGGGCGCTCAGCGCCGCGTCACCCCGGGAGCTCCTCAAAGGCGCCGCAGCTGGACGGTCCTGCTGGGCAGCTCTGGGCAGGGAGGGCAGGGCTGGAGGGCACGTCGGGGTTTGAGTCTCCCTCACCCCCGGCCGCCGGGCCATGCCTCCCCCGCAGCCCGCCCCGCAGCGCCTCCTCCTCGCGGTGCCCCCGGGTCCTGTGGGTTGAAGCAGCCCCGGGCAGCTGCGGGGGGAGCTAGGCCGGCGCCGGGCGCAGGAGGAGGATGTGGGTGCAGTGGGGGGACCCGGGCAGCTGCTCCCCAGGACAGTGGAGGGAGCCCCTGAGCCGGCATGGCCGGAGCCCACGTCCCCCCAAGTGCAGCTGGGGCCGCAGCGGGGCTGCCTTTGCGGGGCCGGCGCATGTCTGAGCCGGACGTGCCCCCACGGCCTCCACCCCTGACCCCCAGCGGGACCTGGCACGGCGGCCTCGGCGGCTCAGGCGGGCAGGGCGCTGCCCTTGGTCAGCCTCGCCAGCCGGTGGCTCCCCGTCCGCCCCGTCGGTGCGCAGAGAAGCCAGCACATGCCCGTGGACACTCAGGGACGCGGGTCCTGCCATGTCCGCCCCCGCCCACGGGCTGCCTGGACTGGGGCGAGTCCGAGCCGAGACAGTGGAGGCCACCGCTGCCCTCCTGCAGGGGACGCCCCCCCGCCCGCTGTCCTTCACCCCTGCAGAGCTCGCTCCTTCCCCGCCTGGCTCCTGCACCAGCCCTCGCCCCGACAGCAACAGGATGGCAGCCCCAAGGTGGGGTCCTGGTCCCAAAGCTGGCTCCCGCCCTGGGGAGGACCCATGTCCCGCTCAGCTGCCAGCCTAAGGGAGCCCCACACCCTGTACCCCGCGGCCTGTCCCCCCACATCCTTGCGGCCCGGGCTCCTGCGCGGTCAACCTCAGGCCAGGGGGCTGAGGACGCCTCCCCGCAGCAGCTCCCTCCCAGCAGCGGCCGCTGCTTTGATTCCAGGGTGGCCTGGAGCCCCCGGGGGTGACTCTGACATGTGGGGTGCTCAGCCCGGAGCCGGGGTGTCCCTGCCCCTTCTCAGGCGACTTGGGCGAGCCTGACGCGCTGGCCCTTGGCAACCTCTGGATACGCAGCATCCCCAGGTCTGGCCTCAGCAGGGGCTCCGCCGCCCTGGGGTGCAAGGAGATGGCGTCTTAGGGTGTCCCCCTGGCAGGAGCTTCTGCCTGTGCTGAGGCAAGATCGTGGCTGTGGCCCCCAGACACCGGCCTGGGCTGCCAGCAGCAGCTCCTGCCTCCACATCCTGTGCCCCAGAGGAGGAGTCGCCAGGTGGGCATCCAGAGGGTCTCCCCAGCCTGGACACCAGCGCTGGCCGCCCCCCGCTTCCCGCCTGGGCTGTACAGACCCGCGTGTCCAGTCTGAGGACGCCGGTGCTGCCTCCTGCTCTCACCGCCCCCCCGGCTGGCCGGCGGCGCCTCCCTGGGTGGCGCTCGCTCGGCCACACGGTCTCCTACCTCCCGTGGCTGGTCAGCAAGCGGCGGGCTGGGCGTCCAGGGTGGAGGGCGGCCCCCAGGCTCGGGAACCCGCTGGCCGTGGCGGGAGCTGCCCGAGTCTCCCTCGCTCTCCGCGTCTGGCCCCGCCGCCGGCAGGAGCCACTTAAGCCGAGCCCGGCACCCCCCATGGGACTGCGCAGAGGCGCCGTCCCCAGTGTCCTGCTGCAGGCAGAGCCGGACCGTCCCTGGGGCCGCTGGGGCTTCCACGGCCACAAGGGGGCCAGAGGCCTCGCCCGGCAGCAGCCCAGGCCAGGCCCATGGACAGCAGGGACACCCCAGCCTCCGCGCCCGTTCCCGGCCTCTGCCCTCTGGGCGCACGTGGCCATTCTTAGTGTGTCTCGGGCCCAGCGCCGCCCGCTCTGCTGCCCGCCCGCCCGCGCCTGGACGCCGGGCCTGGACGTTGGGTCCCGCCTGTGTTGCTGTCGGCTGGCCCTGGCCAGCCCTTCCTGTAGATGTGACGTCCTCGCCGTGCAGCAGCCGAAACACAGAGTCAAGCCGCCACCTTGGCCCCCCGCGCCCCCTGGCACACCCTCGAGGCTGTGCGGGCACCACCTCCTGCCCGAGCTCCTGGCCCTGTCCCGGCTGGGCTCGGCCCCCACAGCCCCTCCAGCCCGCAGGGCCTCGGCCAGCGTAATGAGCCTGGGGGCCGCCTCAGCTCTCCCGCCTCTGCCTGAGGCTCCTCCGCTGCGACTGCTCTGGGCCTCTGGGTTGGACCCAGGGAGACCCCGGGCGCAGGCCTGGGGTGGGGCTCCGCGTGCTGCCACGGCGTGAGAACCAGCCACTGGTGTGTGGCCAGAGCGGGTGACACGTCCCCACACGCGTGCACCTGTTTGCTGCTTTGGTCTTTTTTTATTTTCTGTCTGATCCTAAATAAAAACGACATGCCCTGGGGCTGGGCTGCCCCTGCGTGCTGGGCCCCCCGGGCTCCTCCGTGCTCTGGACGTGGCCTCTGCGTCTTCCTGTCCACCCCGCGCCACACGCGGGACGAGGCCCAGCAGGGGCTCCGGGACGCCCTCGCGCAAGGCCGACCCCCTCGGGGCCGCAGCTGTCGCCCAGGGAGGCCGCTGAACACGGAGCTGAGCAGGCGTCTCTCCCACGCACAGGCGAGTGGCCACAGGCGCGGGACGAGGGCGGCCGCCTCCTCAGGGTGCGGCTCAGGGCGCTGGGGACGCCACCCGCACCCCCGAGGCTGTTACCGCAAGGGCTGGACAGCAGGACTGGGGAGGGGTCCGGGCCCGCGGGGCCTGGAAGGTGGCACTGGCCGGGGGAGACTGTCAGGGGCTCCTCAAAAGAGCGGCAGCAGACCTGGCTGTGACCAGGGACCCCACCCCGTGTTCACCCCGAGACGGGGAGCCCAGGAAACAGCCGCCCCCCGTGCCCGTGGCGGGATTGCGGCCAAGACACAGGCACCGCCCGGGGCGAGTGGACACGCGATGGGGGCTGGTGGAGTGTTGCACGGCCCCAGAAGGGAGGAAGCCCCTGCCCGCCCCCGCTTGGCGGGTCCCCAGGGCCGCGGTGCCGGCCGAGGCGCGGCGGGGAGGGACGGACACCGCTACGTCCTCCCGCTCCGCGGCGCGTGACAGAACTGAGCTCGCGACGCAGAGCAGGGCGGGGGCGCCAGGGCCGGGGCAGGGGCCTCCGGGGCGCCGGGGTGCGTGCTGAGCCCCATCTCCTTCCAGGACAGCCGTCGCTGAGGCTGGACGATGGGGGGGCCGGGCCTTCCCCGGGCTGCGGGCTGGCGGGGCGGGGTGAGCGCGGGGCTGGGCGCAGAGCTGCAAACCCGGCAGCCCAGGCCAGGCCTGGTGACGAGGCCCCTCGCGACGAGCACGAGAGGTTTAAGGTGGAGTCGTTTTTGCTATAATTTTTAAAAACTTGCATCTTTGAATTTAATTTTTTGGAGCTGGAAGCGCAGCAGCTGGCGCCCGCGGGCTAGCAAGGAAAGGCTCTCGGGGTCTCCGCAGGGGAGGGGCCCCTGCCGTGCAGCCCCAGACCCCGCCGAGGCCTCGCGGAGGCCCACAGCCATGTGGGGGCCAGACCCAGCTGCTGCCCGGCTGCCCCCCAGGCGCCCTTCGGCTCCAGCGCCCACCCCGGCGCGTTCCGCTGCCGGCCCTGCCTGGCGACGCCTCTTGGGCGGGGTCCGCTGCGCGGGGTGAGGCCGGCCTGCAGGGGCTGACCCCGGACGGCCTGCGGGGGCGCCCCTTCCCTGCGCCGGGCAGCCCTCCCAGGGGGAGGCGGGACGTCGGGGACGCGGGGGTCTCCTGGGCACGCCCGCCCGGGTGCCCAGCGCTGCGCTAACGCTCTGAATCAGTCGGCGCTGCCCCCAGGGCCGTCCAGCTTCTGTGGTGACTGCGCCGCGACTGGGTCACTCCCGGCCCCGGCCCCGGGCCGGCAGGGGGAGCCAGTGAATGGCCGGCCGCTCGCGGACCGGGGCGGCGCAGGACGTGGTGAAGGACCCCGGCCCTGCCCGGTGTCAGAGAGGGCCGGACCCTTGACAGGCTCCCAGGGCCTGTGGCTGCGGGTGGCGGGAGCCCAGCGCCCTCCGGGGTAGCCCCGCGCCTGAGCCCGCCCGCCGCCCCCTGTTGAGACGCCCCAGTAGACACGCCCAGGAGACCCCCGGGCAGGCCAAGTGCAGGGGGAGCGGCTGGGAGTCGCTGCAGAGCCCCGGGGAACATTCCCGGGCCGTTGTGAAGGGCCGGAACACCCCTGGCGGCCTTCGCTAGGGGACCTTGGCCGTTGCTGACCGGGGCCACTGACGCTGCTCCCTCCTGGCGCCCGCGCCCCGGCGTCCGCACCCACCTCCCCACCCCACGGAGGGGCCTGCAGGAGGGGACCGTCCAGGCACTGCTTGGCCAGCGGGCGCTGACAGAGCTGGGCGGCCCACTGTGGGCGCTGCTGCTGGGGCTGGCCCTCGTGGGGACCCCGGGAGCCGCCCTGGGGCACAGGACAGGCTTCTGGGGCCTGTGGCCGCGGGTGGTGGGAGCCCAGCGCCCTTCGGGGTAGCGCCTGCTGCAGCGAGCCGGGCCCCTGGCGGCCTCTGGGCCGTTCTCCTGGGTGTCCCTCCTGCTCTCGCTGCCCAGACAGGTGTGAGAGACGCCAGGACACAAACCGCCCGTGGTCAGGAGGGAAGGCGGGAAGGCCCCGGCGAGCGCTACGGCGGGCGAGAACGCAGTTCAGGGCGCTGGGGACACGGCCAGCCCGCCGGCCCTGGTCCTGCCTGGACGGCTGCCTGTCCCTCCCCTGCCGGGCTGGGCTCTTGGCTCCTGTGACCCAACTGGCCTGTTCCCGTGGCCCTCCCTTCCCCCGCGACCCCACCCCCACCCCCGCCCAGGCTCCCAGCCGAGGCTCCTGCCCCTGGGGAGTCCCTGCGGGCCTCTGCGGTGGGGCTGGCCCTGGGGGAGGACTGGGCAGCCGCCTGGGCTTCCTGCGCCTGCTTCTCCCGGGAGGAGCCCCCGCGTTGGCCCAGCTCCGGGTAGGGTGGCCAGGCGTGTGGCCCCGAGGGGCAGGGATGGTCGGCTGACCAGCTGGCCGGCTGCGACCCACGTGGCCAGGGCCGTCCGCGCCCGCCGGCCGCTCTCCTCCTGGCCCTCGGGGTTGCGGCTGGGGCTTTGGGGCTCCGGGGTGGGGGTGCCTGGAGGCTGCGCTGCGGGTGAGAGCCAGGTCAGCTGGTCCCCTGGCCCAGCGCTGGTGGCCAGGAGGGGGCCGTGGGGGTGGGCCAGGGCGAGCAGGCTGACCCCCTGCGCCTCTGCGCCCCCTTCACGTGTCACATCCGCCAGGCTTGCTGAGCTACGTGGAGAAGCCAGAAGTAAGGGGGGCAGACTGTGGAGGGGCGGGAGCAGCAGGGGAGGGAGGAGCTGGGCTGAGGAGCCCGCGGGACAGGACACAGCTCAGCAGCGCGAGCCGTCTGCGTGTCTGGCGTCCCTGGCACAGCCAGTGGGGGGGGGGGCTGGCCACCCCCCGCCCCCCGTGCGCCCCCTCTGTCCCGCACGGGCGGCTCCTCCGGTGCACGCGCAGGACGAGGGGCTGGGCCGGCTTGGGGGTTCGCAGCCTGAGCCGCACCGGCCCTTCACCTGTTCCTAACAGGCCTCCCCGCGCCCTGGTGGGGACGGGGGTTCGGGGAGCAAAACACCCCCGCCACGCAGGCTCCTCGGGCTGTAGCTGGTTTATTTCACCCGCGGGGCCCGCACGGCCCCCTCCGGCCCCGCCCCGGCCCCGCCCCGCGCGGGCGGCCCCTCGCGCCCCGTCTCCGCCGGGGGACGGGCCATCGCGTCCTCGACGGGGCGGAACGTCCAGCGGAGGAGGGCGGGGGCGGCGCGGCGGGCCGGGGCGGGGGGGGGACGCCCCTCGCCGGCTTCGTCTCCCTCCGCGCGCGACTCCCGGTCCTGGGCGCAGCGGGGGCGCGGCCGGCTGGAGAGGCGGGGCTGGGGCAGGGCCGGACCGGGCGGGGCGGGCCCCCTCCCGCGCGAGCGCCTCAGCCCCGGGCGCCCCGAGCCGGAGCGGGAGCCGGAGCGGGGCCAGCGCCGGGCGTCGCG
Organism: Talpa occidentalis; assembly: GCF_014898055.3. Classification (NCBI taxonomy): domain Eukaryota; kingdom Metazoa; phylum Chordata; class Mammalia; order Eulipotyphla; family Talpidae; genus Talpa; species Talpa occidentalis. Next base: position 50,433,432 of record NW_023601754.1, on the reverse strand, counting down.
GTTGCGGAGGCCGTGGCGAGGGGTGAGGCCGGCCGTGCCCACCAGGCCCAGCAGGGCCGCCAGCTGGGGTGCCGGGCGGGGGCGCGCGCAGGGCCGGGGCCTCCCCGCCTCGAAGAGCCCCACGGCCGCCGGCGGGGGCGCCCGATGCCGCGCAGGACGCCAGGACGCGGGCGGGCGCGGGCGGGCGGGCGCTCACCTCAACCTCACGGGGCGGCTGCAGGCGTGGTCAGCGCGGCCGCGGGGCGCGGGCGGGCGCAGCGAGGGGCCCGACGGCGGGAAGCAGCAGCGCCTCGCAGCCGCCGGGCAGCCCCGCGGGGAGCGGCGCGGGCGCCAGCGCCCGGGGCAGGTGGAGCTCGCGGGGCCGCGTCCAGCAGCGCCAGGGGCCCGGCCGCCCGTCCCCGGGCCGGTGCAGCCGCCGGTCCAGCGCGATCAGCGCCAGCAGCGCCCGCTGCCCAGGACGGTGGTCAGGCGGGCGGCCAGCAGGGCCCGCGGCGGCAGCGCGAAGTCCGTCGTCCGCGTCTCATTCCGCCCGCCCGCGGGGCCCATCCTGGGGGGACGCGCCGTCAGCCGCCGCCTCTGGGGGCGCCGACCGGCCGCCCTGCCCCCGCCCTGCGCCGGCCTGCGGGCTCTGCAGCTCCAGCCCCCGCCCGCCTCTTCCCCAGGTGCCCGCGCTCCCTCCCGCCTGCCACCCTGCGCCCGCCGGGCCTCTCCCGCCCAGGCCCCAGCTGAGCCCCTGCAGCCTCGCCCCTTCTCTCCCTGCAGCTGCCCCGCCCCTCTCAGCCCTCGCCCTGCCCGCCCCCAGCCCTCGCCCCCGCGCCTCCTTCCCTCTCCTGCTGCCCCTCCCTGCAGACCCTCCATCCCCTGCGCCTCCCGCATCCCTGCCCCTCGGCCGCCTCCCCAGCTTCGCCCCTGCCCACCCTCCCCTGCCCAGTACCTGCGCTGCGGTCAGTCCATCACGGGCGCGGCTCCGCCCGGTGCTCCTGCCTCGGACGGGCCGCAGTGAGGAGGACAGAGGGGCGGTGAGCGAGCTGCTCAGGCCTGGGGGGGCTCTCTGGAGTCCGAGGGAGCCTCCCAGGGCCCAGGCGCTCTTGCTGGCCTCGCTCTCACCTCAGAGCACACCCGACCTGGTAGGAAGAGGCGCCTCTGTGTTTGTGGGGGACGTGGTGTACAGGGGGGGGCTTCCGTGGACAGCTTTGACTCGAGCTTCCACAGGACAGTGTCGCGGTGTCCGGTGCCTCGTCCCTCGCTTGTAGGACAGTCACTGGCTCTAACTCAGACCCTCTGAGGACATTTGAGTCAGGTAACAGCGATTGTCGACATTTTGGCCCAGACGTGGTCATTCCCTCGGTGGACAGGACCCCGTGGGTGCTGGGCGCCGTCTCCAGCAGCCGCCTCAGCGAGGAGGCACGTCAGGGATGCAGAAGCACGGCGGGCGCTGAGGGAGCTGGGGGAACCTGCACTCCTGGGCAGAGGCCGCGGACACATGTGCTGGACACTCAGGCGGCCGGCACCGACGACGACAGCTCTCCTCTCGCAGAGCGTGGGTCACAGCTCCCGGGACGGGCGACGGCCAGTCGGTCCTGAGCACTTAGAGTGATTGTCGGTCATGAAGGAAGCCCCGGGCTGTGGCGTGGCAGAATGTGGCGAGCAGGAGTTACCACACGGGAGTCAGAGGCCGTGACCCTCGAGCCACGTCCGCAGGCGGAGGAGCAGCCCGGGGTGTGCCAGTCTGGAGGAGGCGCCGTGGAGCGAGGAGCAGCAGCCGGTGCAAAGGTCCTGAGGAAGCGAGAGGCTCATGGACAGGATGAGCAGTCGGGCGCCCGGCTGGCGTGGAGCGAGGAGGAGGAGGCTCGGGAGGAGCGCGCGTGGAGAGGCCAGCAGAAGCCCTGCAGGAGCCAGAGGTCCGCGGAGGACGGCCAACCGGGGGTGACGAGGTCCCATTTGCAGACGCTTCGGCGACTGGGGAGCTGATGGGACGGAGTCTCAAAGCCATCGCAGTTCCGCGCACGGTGGACCGTCGCCACCCGTGGGTGAGCGTCATGAACTGAAGTTCAGATGCTCGCGCTCAGCAACACGCCACGTCTGGAAAGGGCTCGACTTTGTGAACGTTCTGTTTTTTAGGACTTGGGAGGGCAAGAGAATGACTTCTCTAAGAGACCGTTAGCTGCAGCGGCCTGGGGTTCAGGCGGAGGCTGTGGCAGGAGGCTGGGGTTTGAGGCCAGCCCTCTTGGCATTCGGAGGCTGGTGGAGTCACAGGCGCAGGCTGCACTGAGAGCTCGTGCGGAAGCCGTGTGTGCCTTTGGGGTCGGAAAGTCCTTGCAGGGTATGTGCACCCTAGGAAATGTCTCACATTGGGGCCTGTGGCACGTAAAACATCTTGCTGCCCCCCCAAAATCTGTGACCTGCCACAGACTCCCCTTCACTCAGAGATGTCCTGCCCCCTCCTTGACCCTGAGGCAGCCCCGGAGCTCTGGGTCCACAGCTGAGCAGTGACGTGGCTCCGAGGCTGAGGTGTTTGCAACATGGCCAGACGGGCGTCATCGCAGGAAGAGGTAAAGGCTCCTAGCCGGTTCCTGGGGAACCTTGTCACAAGGGGCTGGGGAGCAGCTGTCAGACTCCCTGCTCTGACTGAGCCTCGGGTCAGGGTTCTGGCAGCCCACTTGGCTCCCACAAGAAGCCTTAATTGGCTACCACTAACGAGACTTCAGTAGGGAGACCTTGGCACGCGCGCACACAGCTCTTGAGCCCACAGGGAGCCCTGCCTGCCCCTCTGGACATGAGTCTCAAAGGCAGCCTGGGAGGAAAGCTGTGCTTCCTTTTGTCTTTTTTTTTTTTTAAAGATTTATTTATTCGCACAAGAACTGGGGTACAGGCCAGAGATGTGGGGGTGAGAGGATTCACCAGAGACAGAGCGGGGAGCGGAACAGGCAGACCTCCTGAAATCCACTGCTGAGGGGAGCAGCGGGGAGACAGGAGGGGTCTGCTGCGCCTGGGCGGGGATGGAACTCGTGCTGCAGAGGCTGCGGACAGCTTCATAGCTTGCGTCTTAACCCCTTGCGCCACCAGGGAGGCCCCTGTCTTTTTTTTTTTTTAATGATTTATTTATTCATGCATGCAAGAGCCAGGGTAGGGCCAGATGTGCGGGAGGGTGAGAGGATTCACCAGAGACACAGTGGGGAACAGAACAGGCAGACTGACTGAAATCCACTGCTGAGGGGAGCGGTGGGCGAGACAGGAGAGGTCTGCCGCGCCATGTGGGTATCTCGCCAGCCGGTCAGGATTGAACCCGTGCTGCAGAGGCTGCGGACAGCTCCACAGCGCAGCGCTCAACTGCCTGCGCCACCGGGGAGGCCCTTTTGTCTTGCGAAAAGCCCACCCTCCCTCCTGGCCTTCCTGTCTTCTCCTTTTTCTCAGATTTCTCTGAACATCTCTCCATGTCTCTGAAGATCTCCTCTGTCCTGACCCCTCAGCTACGTAAGGCTACAAATGGAATAAACACCTAAGCAGATCCTACGCGTGACTGGAGGCCATCCTGGCCCCAACTCGGGGCCTTTTCTCCTCTTTTAGGAAACAGTGAAGTTTGGCCGCACTTTATTCGTTGAGGTCTCCTTGGCTCGGGGTGGTTAGCGTCTCCTGAGAGGTCATCGAGTCAATAATCCCGCCTGGGGTCAGCACCATGGACAGGTCTGAGTCACGGGGAGGCTTCGTGGGCGTGCTGTGACTGCAGCACCGTGGACAGGTCTAGCCTGGGCTGGTCCATCAGGAAAACACCAACGTGACGGGGGCGAAGCATTAACCTTTTCCATGGCGATGACCCCTAAGGTGTGGACGTGGAAGTGATGCATTGAAGGGTTTTTACATGTGACTGAGGCTTTTCACAATCTCTGAAGATGGGGAATGGCACCTCCCTGGTGGGGGATAACACAGAATCAGCCGGGCCAGACATCAGGGACCACCTGAACCGAGGACTGGCATCAGCACCGACGCAGAGGGGCGCCGCAGAGCTGAGCCGACCTCCACCTTGCGGGGCCGGTCTCTGCTTTCGTCTTTTCCCGACCCCTTGCTCTCTCCGTGTTCTGCCCGTCAGCAAGAGCATCTCGTGTTCGTCTTTTCTCCCTCGTTTTGCTTAGATCAGCCCTTCCGGCTCCATCCATGTTGCTGCCAAGGGCATGACGGCAAGTGGGATTCCACTGGTGGACACCGCGTCTCCTTGGCCCACTCGTCTGCTTGGGGGCACTCGGGAGCTTTCCATCGCTTCGCCACGCGCGTTCTTGCTGGAAGCCTGAGGAAGGCGCCCCGCGGCCAGCCGTGCAGGGCTGGTGCAGCGTGCGCCTCACAGCAGGAACCTCCTCTCACAGGGAGCACCTTGTTTCCACGCGCCCCGTGAGTGGGGGCCCTCCAGGCTCAGCACCCCGCTCCTGCACGCAGCCCCCGTGCGCCATCTTCACGTGACCCAGAAGCCGCGCGTCTCCGCGGGGTAGTTTAGGTCGTACGTAGGAAAAACCAAGTGTTTCACAGTCCTGGACAGAGACACTGCCGGGCAGACCACAGATGTCGCGAGGCGGCCACACCAGCGCCTGCCACACACCGCCCGCAAGGGAGCCGTGGAGGGGCAGGCGGCTCCAGGCCTCTGGGGCCTGGGCAGCGGGCCCGAGCACAGCATGCGTGGAGTCGAGTGTGTGCGTGTGTGCACGTGTGTGTGCACGAGTGTGTGCTGCCCTCCACAGACGCAGAGGATGGACTCACAGCTCACAGCCCGGACTCGGCCCTCGGGGGGACTTACCGTCTCTCCCCACGGAACCTCCCCCTGGGGCTTCTCCCCGCTGCCGCCCGAGGCCCCTCCGTGTCCGCGCTCCTCAGGCTGCGGGCGGGCCCGCGTGAGGCGAGGACACTGGGGGACGGAGACGCTCTCGGCGTGCAGGGCTCACCCTGAGGCACCGTGTGCGTGGGCAGGGCCGCTGCCGCCAGAGACACCTGCGTGGCCGCCCCCCGCCCTCCGCCGCCGCGTGGCAGCTCAGCCCCCGGGTCCCGGCACAAGAGACCACGACGGGCCCCGGGGGCTGAGTGCCAGGCCGGCGTCGCCCCCCAGAGTGCCACGCAGCGAGGGGAATCCTGGTCGCCGGAGCTCCCCGCTGGCCAGTCTGGACACCCGCGCGCTCTGTGGAGCCACGGAGAAGGCACCTGCTGTCCTCCCCGGCTGGCCGTGCAGGCGGCGTCCCGGGGCCGTGCCCTCCTCGCGGCCTGAGCTCGCTCGGGTCTGGCTCTTGCTCCACAGCCTGCGGGTGTGGCCCTCTGGTGGAGGGCGGGGCGGGTGCGGCGGGAATCAAAGCCTCCCTCTGAGCGCAGCCCACCCCACACTCGCAGGGCGCTCCCGGGTGCCGCGCCGGAGCAGGCGCTCAGAGAGACGGTCGGGGAGCGCTACCTGCCGCGGGGCGAGAGGAAGGCGGAGGCCCGCGTCTTCGGGGAGCCCCACGCGGGGGCGAGGCGGGGGCGCGGCGCAGGCTGCGCCGGCCGGCCTCCTTACTGAGGGAACAATGGTCCGGCGGCCCTGGCGGGCGGAGGGCACAGGGACGGGGGAGGGGACCCGGGGGACGCGCTCTGCCATCCGCAGGGTCGGGCCGCCCCCGGCACCTCCCAGCCGCGCGCGACTCGGTGGCCCGGCTGCTGCTGTCCCCGAGGCCGCGCTCCGGGCCCCCCGTGCTTCGGTCTTAGCCACAGGCGCCCCCGGCTCAGCTTCTTGGGTCCCTGCTCGTCGGGGGGCCTCGGCCCCCGCGTGTTCCCGGCCCCACCTCGTGACACGTGGTTTTTGCGGCGCGACGCAGCTTCCCGCTCCCGGGGGATGTGAGCGGCGCCTGGAAGCTCCGGCTCCGCCCCGGCGACGCAAGGTCCCCACCTGGCGCGGGCGCGCAGACCCGCGGGCGGCACCGCTCGGGATGGGCAGGCCCACGGGGAAGGGGCCGCGGCCCAGGGCAGCCGCCAGCCGGTCCCGCGCCCTCGCCCACCGCCTCCGAAGTCCGTTGCCGGTGCCCGCCGGCCGTTCCCGGTGGGGGCCGGAGAGGGGCCGCCTCGGGGGGCTGGTGGGTCCAGGTCCTCGCTCCCCCGTCCTGGGCTTCCTTCCCCGGGGCGTCCGGGCAGCGTGTTCCCCGGCCCCCGCGGCGGCTGCACCTGGGGGTCAGCACAAGAGCGTGAGGCTCCCTGTGCATTCGCCGCCCCGTTTCTCCCTCCCCGGAGCGCCCCCTCCACGCCCCCTCCGCCCGGCGTCCGGCCTCCCTTCACACGAGCCCGGAGCCCTGCGCTGGACTCGGTCAGGAGCGAGAAGACGCCGGCAGAGGGGGACACGGCCTGCGCCGGGCCCTGCTCTCACCCCCTGGAGGTCGGAGACTTGGTGACAGACACAGGCGGGGAGGCCTGAGGGCCGGGCGGGTTGGGGGGAAGCCGGACTCTGGGTCCAGCTCGGGGTTCCTGGACAGTGGCTCACTGGGGTCATTTCTGCGATGGTGGCTGGGGTGGAAGCCCTGAGGGGCAACGTGGAGGGGAGTGAGGGTCAGAGGAGCTCAGACAAACCCTGGGGGCCTGACACTGTGTGAAGGGGGAGCCCCAAATGCGTCTGTGGGGGACCCGGCCCTGGCCGCTGGCCCGAGTGGCCGTGATGAAGACTCAGGTGCTTCTGTCTTTTCTTAAAGATTCATTTTATTTATGCGTCCAAGAGCTGGGGTGCCGGCCAGATGCGCAGGGGCGTGAGAGGATCCACCAGGGACAGAGCGGGGAGCAGAACAGGCAGACTGAGGAAACCCACCGCTGAGGGGAGCAGCGGGGAGACAGGAGAGGTCTGCAGCGCCCTGTGGGCATCGCCCTGGCCGGGGATGGAACTCGTGCTGCACGGCTGCGGACAGCTTCACAGCGCTGACACCCCCTGCGCCCCAGGGAGGCCCCTAATTCCTCATCTTTAGGCCAAATCCTTAAGGGACTTCCAGACCCTGGGCCAGCCCACCGCACCCGAGTCTCCAGCACCTCCTGCCCCCCCCCTTCCCCCCTGCGGCGCTGCCACTTCCTCTCTGCCAGGCGGGGGTGTCTCTGCCCCTCTCTGCTCACCCCCCTCCAGCCGAGCACCACCGCGGCCTCCCAGGGCACAGCCTCAGCCTCCATCCCCCCCGCCTCACATGGCGCCAGGGTGGGCTCTCCCTGAGATGTCACCTCGATCCCCGCACTGCCACAACACGCCCAGCCGCCCCACGCAGCTCCCCGCCCCCGCACGGGTCCCCAGTGACAGGTCCTCTCCTGTGGGGGCGCCCCAGCCGCTCCCCCACTGCAGCCTCCAGGCGGGAACTCGCTGCCCCAAGCCCTGGCCGCCCCAAGCCCTCGCCCTTCAGACGCTTCCGTTCTGGCATCACCCCCACTGGCCCTGGCACACAGTAGGTCCTCAGAAAACATCTGGGGAAATGAGGAAGTGGCCTGGCCCTGGTGCCCAGCAGGTCAGGAATCCTGGGGTTTGACTCTCCCCTGCACTCTGGATGTCACCCGGGCTTCAGCACACAGTGGGTCCTCAGGAAGAACAAGTCCTGGGGTGAAAGGATGCACGGTGAGCATCCACAGCACTAACCCTGGGGGGGCCTCCAAGTCAGAAACCAAGCCACCTGGTTCTTTCCTGTGCCATTGGCACACAGTAGGACCTCACGAAGCCCCCCCCACACACACACACAGCTGAATGCAAGTTCACGCAGCATCCACACCCTAGAGTCGTCGAAGGTGAGCAACAACGCACAGTTGTCTCCTCCCAGGGCCGCGGACACCATCTAGGTCTCAGCACACCTTCAGAAATGCTGGACGATGGAGCTGAACGCACCCAGGCCCCGAGCGCAGGGTCACAGCCGCAGTCCAGAGCCTCCTCTGGCCCACATTTCCCGCCCCTGCCTCCGCACACAGTGGGTGCTCAGGAAATGCCAGCTGGGTGGTGAATGGGTGAAATGAGACCCCCGTTTCCAGGGGCAGATTGCACTCCGGCGAGAGCCAGCGCCCTCTCCCGACGTGGGAAGGAGCTTTTCTCTCTCGGGCCGCCCCTCACTGCGGCGTCCGCCTGAAGCTCCTTCCCGGGGTGTTTTTCTCACATCGGCACCCGCGGGTCTGCGCCCGTCCCCCCGAGGGACCAGCGCAAACACCGACGGGCACGCGGCGGCCCACGGTCGCCCTCTCTCCCCCTTCCAGCCGTCACCGCCCTCGGTGCCGCGGAACCCCCGGGCCCTCCCGAGGCCGGCGCCGCGGGCTCCTGCGCGCTCCGACTGGGTGTGCTGGGCCGGACCGGGCCGCGCCGTCCCCGCCGCTCCTGAGCCCGCGGGGAGCGCCCGGAGGAGCCGCCCCGCCGTGGAGCCGCCCCGGGACCGTGCGCGCGGCTGCGAGGCTCGCGTCAGAGGGGGGTCCCGGCACCCCCAGCCGAGCGGACGCCGGCGGGCGCGGAGGGCGGCCCTGTCCCCAAAGGCGCGCGCAGGGGGGCGACCCCAGGGGAGGGCCCGAGGCCACCGCCCCGTGGTGCTCGGCAGGAGGCCTGACTTCGGGGCCCCACCTGCGCCCCCAGCCCCCAGGCGGGCGCCGGACACCCGCTCCCCAATTCCTGCCGTCGGGGAAGGGACGTACCGGCCGCCTCCGCCCCCGCCTCCCAGGCCCGGGGCCATTGGGTCGTGTCCCGCGTCCCCGCGTGGCTCGTGCTGGGGCGCGCCGACCCCCCTCGCCCCGGCCGCCGGGTCTCGGCGTCTCCCGCGAGCGCGGCCGCCCGGACCCGCCAGAGCCGCGCGCGAGGCGGAGCCGGGCGGGCGGGGGGCCCGTGGGCGCCCCCTGGCGGCCGCGCAGACGGCGCCTGCCGCCCCCGCGCCCACCCGCGAAGGGGGCGGATCTGGCGGCGGCGCCCGGCGCGCGGTTCCGGGAGGCCGGGGCGCGCGGGCGGGCCGGGCCGGTCGGGCGGGCTGTGCGCGGGGCGTCCGGCGCCGGGGGTTGTGGGCGCAGGTCAGTAGGGGCGCGGGCAGCGCTCGCGAGGGGGCTGGGGCTGCGCGCAGCGCGGGTCGACCAGCTCCCCGCGGGGGCCGCGCCTCCTCCCGCAGCCGCCGGGACCCCCCGCCCGGGACCCCCGCAGCCCACCCGAAGCCGGGGCGCCCAGCCCGCCCGGAGCCCCCGCGGCCCGCGGGCCCTGCCCGGAGCCGGCACCCTGCCCGGGCTGCATCTCCGCGGGCCCGACCGCCGCGCCCCGCCCCGGGGGAGGGAGCCCCGGGGTGCGCGGGACGAGGGTCCAGCCCGCTCCTGCCGCCGCCGCGCCCGGAGGCCGGAGGTGCCGCCGCTGCTCGCCCCAAGTCTCCGGCAGGAGCCGCGGGGTCGGGGGCCGCGAGCCCCGGGTGTCTGGAGCCGGAACCGGGCCGGGGGCCGAGTCGCGAACCCGGAGGCGCCGGCCGGGCCAGGGCGGCTGAGCCGGGCCGAGAACCTGGGGCGGGGGCGGCCGCGGGGGGCCGGGCGAGCCCCGCGAGGAGCGAGCTACGCGCCGAAGCCCGCGGAGGGGCCGAGGCCGCGAACCGGGGTGGGCGCCAGGGCTGAAGCCGGGCGCGCGGGGCCGGATCCCGGGATCCCGCAGCCGCAGGTCGCGCGTCTCCGGCGGGGTCGGGCCGGAGCCGCCCTCGGGAGGGTCGCGGGGGAGCCGGGCGGGCAACGCCCCCGGCGCGGAGAAGCCCCCCATGGCCGAAGCTGGACGGCCCCGCCGCGGGGTCCCGGCCCCCGCGCCGCCCCCCCCGCGGTCGACCAGCAGCCCCGGGGCGGGGAAAGGGGTCGCGCGGGGCGCCGGGGTCCGGGCGGCCGCTCCAGGGGCCCGCGGGGACCCGCGGCTCGGCCCCGCCCCTGGCGCTGAGGTTTTTCTGGCCCCAAATCTGCGCTCTCCGCCGCCAGCGTAGCGGTGGCGCCTCTTCCCGGGTGGAGCCCCGCGCGTTTCTGGCTGGCGCGTGCGTGTCCGGGGGCTCCGTGCTCTGCGCGCCAACGACAGCGCCCCAAGCCCCGCGCTGCGGGAACCAAGTCGTCTTCCTCCTGGGCAGCTGGGCCGAGCGCGCGCTGATGGAAGCGAGCCCGCGTCTGGGGAGACGGCCCTTGGCACGGCTGGGGCGGCCCGGCAAGGCCGTGGGGGCACTTGTGTCTGGGCGCAGTAGGGGTGCTGCTCGGAGGGCGCTGCTGGGGCAAGGCTCCGAGGCTTTTCTGGGGGTTCCCCCAAGGACCTGGAGCAGTTTGTTGTCCTGGTTGCAATCACCAGGTTCTCAAGGTGGCCCTGCGGGGGGCCTGGTGAGGGGGTGCGGGCCGCGAGTGGGGGTGGCGCCCTTGCTAAGGCTGGAATTAACCGGCAGGTTTTCTTGGAGCCTGGGCAGGAAATTGTCAGGAGCCCGAAGCTCGGTGGCCTCCACCAAATCTTTTCTAGAGAAGTGCCCTGGGGTGGGGCCTGCACCCGGGTCCTGCTCTAACAAAAGGCTGCATGGAGCCGGCTCCCCAGAGCCAGGGGCTGCCGCTGGGAAACCCCCACAGCTCATTCCCTGGAGGCTGCTCCCCGGGCTGTGAGGGGGAGCAGCAGGGCTGGGAGGAGGCAGGTGGGCCCGGGGCACCGTGGTGTGCTCTGTGGTGCTGCCTCGGGTGCCCAGGGCCCTTAACTCCCGCTGGTGGCCTTTGCCGTGAGCCCCCGTGGCACAGCCGCTCCCTCTCGTTTGCTGTATGGATGCCCCTGGCAGCAGCACCACGCCAGAGAAAGTTGCCGCGTGCCCTGTGACCCTCTGCAGGGGTCTGGCCTCAGGCCAAGCTGGGGTTGATCCAGTGCCCAGCACTTACGCACCTCGGTGCTGTGGCCCCCGGGCGGGCAGCCAGGGCGCACGAATGCCACGTGCTCTGACCCTGTGGTGCGGAGACAGCCTCGCGGAGTTGGGCCATCAAGGCCTCTGTGGTCGCCGCTGCCTGCTTGGGCACCTCCGGCCATGCTGTGAGCCCCCGGCCCCACCAAGCGCCTGTCCCCGGGCTTAAGCTGTGCTGGTGCTTTTGGGCTCCCCCTGGGATGCAGAGAAAGGGCCCCTTGTGTTCCTACAGCTCATGCCAGGTAGCCTGGGGTTGGTCTTCCTGGCTTTCAGGGCTTGGGGGGCACCCCTGGCTGTGGGTGGGGCTGGTGGATGCCCCCTTGTTCCCGTGGGAGTGTCCTGCAGCCATAGAGCTTTTTGTTGGAAAGAGCCAGTGCTTTGGACCACCCAGGCCCATGGGGCTGTTTGGGGGTCAGAGATGCTGTGGGTGTGTTATGGGAGACACCAGAGAAAAGAAGGGAGCCCCTTGTGTGCCAGCCCCAGCATGGAGGAGCCTGATGTGGGTCTGTAGGGGGTGCTGGTGGGGGCTCCAGGAGTGCCTAACCCTGGGCAGTGCCCAGGCTGCCTCTGCCTCATGGGGGCTACAACAGTGCATTTGGTTCCCCAGAGGCGCCAAGTGGGGGCCTGGGCTTGGTCCCTGCGCTGTGCCTGCAGGTGTCAGGCCTAGACCTGCTCTGAGTGGTGCCAGCAGTGCCCATCTCCCATGAGGGGTGCTTGCCCCTGGAGTTTTGGGTCCTGTGGGGCTGATTTTGGAGTGATGCCCCCAAGCTGGGACCCTATGGGGTGAGTGTGCCTGACTCGGGTGGGTGGTGCCCCATCATTGAGGTGCAGCCCCACAAGTGTGGGAGGCAGGGAGGGCGCCAGAACTGCTGAAGGGGTGGGTCTGAGATGATGGGCTTTGAATCTTCCCTCTACCTGTGGGGTCACCATGGCTGGTGGAAGAGTGGGGGCTGTTTAGTGAAGGGGATGAGAAAGCCCTGAACCCCCAGATAACTGTTCCCCTCTTTGATGCACCCAGGGTGGTCCTGTGTACAAGGGCTTAAGGGTGGCTTCTCCACTGGGGCTGCGGGGCTGCAGCTTAGAGAAGGGGAGTCTTGTCCTGGTCTCCAAGGGAGTTGGGGGGCCTGTGTTGTCCCAGAGCTCCTGGGGCTGGTTTCAGGCTTCCAGCCAGCTTTTGGCTGGGGGGGCCTTGCCGTGCTGGTGCTGCTGCAGCCTGCAGGAGACCAGTCTGGGCACTGAGGGATGAGGGCCCAGCTGGCCCACCTGCCCAGTGCTCAATGGTTCTGCCCCACGGTGCTGTGTGCCCCAGGGCTGTGCCACCTGTGGGGTCACCCTCTGAAAGGGTCTTGAGCTGCAGCCCCATCATGGTGAGGTGGGTGCTGGCCCAGGAGGAGAGCGGGCCCTTGAGTTGTGGTATGTCACGCCCTGGTCTTATTGCCAGGGCTGGGCTGTGAGGGGTGGTGGCTTTCCCCGCAGTGGGCCCCTGTGGGTGCTGCTGCCCCATTTGGGCCCTCAGAGCCGGTGCAGGCCCTCGGGTCTGCCATGGTGCTTTATCAAGTGCCTGTTTACTTGCTTTGGCGCCCGAAACACCACCCGTGGGGGCGGCAGGGCTGTGCCTCCGATGCCCCGGCTGTCCCCAAAGGGGCTGCCTTTGTGCCACAGTGCGGTGACTGCTGGTGGAGATGTGCCCACTGCAAGTGGGGAACAAGTGCCTGGGCAAGTGTGGTGGCGGTTCTGAGGGGCCCCCGGGGCTGCAGTGAGCATTTTGGGGGGAGCAGCATTTGGGGTGCGTGCTGGGGGGCTCTGGTGCCTGCAGACCCCCTCCCCCAGACCTGGTGCAGGCAGGGTGTTGTGCCCACCCCTGGAGGCCGGGAGGGGTGGCCATGTCAAGACAGTTTGAGCCATCTCTTTTCGGGAAGGGGCTGATCCGAGCACCAACTTGGGCGGGCCAAAGCTGGGGGGTCTGTACCATGGCCCGCCGGGAGGGTGCCCTGTCTTGGGTGGCCTGGCTGCGTGGGAGGCCCATTGTCCCCTGCTACAAGTCCGGGGTGGTGCAGCCTCCCGGCCAGGTGTGTACTGGAATGTCCTTGCGCCCCTTTCCTGGAGTGCGAGGTCCCCTCCGGGGTTCAGGCGCCCTGGTGGGTTCATGGTGGAACCGACGTGGGGTCCTGAGCTCCTCAGCTCCTCCTCCTCACTGGGTTGCCGGTGGGGAGGAGGGGCCGCAGCTGCTGGGCCCTGCTGAGGTCGACCAGTTGGCCGGCCCGGGGTGTTCAGCCAGGTCGACCAGATGGCCCGTTCCTGCCGCCACCAGGTGGCGCTGCAGGGTGGATGGGACGGATGGGTGGGATGGGCTGGACGGGACGGGACGGACAGGATGGGCTGGACGGGACAGGATGGGTGGGACGGGCTGGACGGGACAGGACGGACAGGATTGACCGGACAGACAGGATGGGCTGGACAGGACGGACGGGACAGGCTGGACGGGCTGGACGGGACGGACGGGATGGACAGGACGGGCAGGATGGGTGGGGTGGGATGTGCAAGGCAGGACAGACGGGAGACGGGACGGGCGGGCGGGATGGGACGGACGGGACAGGCGGGATGGGTGGGGTGGGATGTGTAAGCCAGGACAGACGGGACGGATGGGATGTGCAGGTCGGGACAGGCTGGACAGGACGGGCAGGGAAGTTCGGGTCAGGACTGGACGGGCTGGGCTGGATGGGGCGGGGGAGGATCGGGTCGGGATGGGGCAAGTTTGGGGGGACGGGGATACGACGCCCCCAGATTTGCATCCTTTCCCTTTAGATGCCTCTTGGGGTGCATTCCTCAGGGGCGCGAGGGGGAGAACCCCCCCATATCAAACCTGCATGTCCTCATTGCTCTTGCATATCAGGAAAAGTCCTTCGAATCCATTCAAGTGACACGAAGGGGACTCCTTTCACCATGTGCTTGGGGTTTCTGGCATGAACCCCATGTTCTCGGCAGAGCAACGCTCTATGTCACCTCCAGTCACAGCTGCTGCGCCCGGAGAGCAAGAATTAGGAAAATAGACTCGTCCTGGCAGGTTTCCCCGTAACCTTCACAGGCCTGGCACGGGCGGGCCAACATAAGACGCACGCAGGGTCAGAGCCGAGTTTGGGATTCGACACATGGAAAATCAGCCTCAAATGTCCACGAGACACACACACACACACACACACACACACACACACACCCGGTCGTGATCCAGGCAGGCCGCAGCCCAGGGCCGGAAAGCTCAGGAAAGCGGCGGAGACGCCACGTTCCCAACAGAGCCGGACATCAAGAAAATGACTTTTTGAGTCAGTCCAGCCCCTAAACACGGGGCGTCCAACTCCAGGACGCTGCCGAGGCTGGTTCCACCACGGGATCATGTGCCGTCAGAGAACACAAAGGCGTCACCTCCACAGTGACACGAGGAGTAGAAACACATTTTCTTCAAACCCAAGACCTAATGAAGGGAAACATCTCAAAGCTGGAGGGAAATGGATGGACCCATCCTGGTGCTTTCTTTGGAGAAGCGAGAGGAAACGGGTCCGACGCTCACAAATGGACCAGAAAGGGAAGGGGACATGCGGACACGAAGGGGAGGATGTTCTAGCCCCAAAACCCATCCTCGGGAGGAATAAAAAACTACCACAGATGCCTGAGCCAAGAGTCGGCCGCCCTCGCCCCAGGACGTGGTCCCTCCACGGCGGCCTCTTCCCAAACGTCAAGGAACCGACCCCTTACAAGCAGGTGAAAGGGAGCGAGTCCTCAGCCGGGACCCCGAACTCCACACACACGAGACTCCTCCGGAAACAAGATGGGGTCCTACGCCCCAAGGACACAGGTCAGGAAGTGACTTTCACTGTGCACCCCCCGAGCTCCCTCCGTCCACCTTCTGCGAGGTCGGGCTGCACCTCCGGCTGGGGGGCACCGGTGACTCCCCGCCCCCCTCCCGGTGGACAGAAAACAGTTGCATCGAGGATGACTGCGTGCAGGGACACAGGGGCAAGGCCTCCCCAAAAGGTTAAACTCAACAAATGTCCCGACGGGTGCTGGGAGGGCACTTGGCCTCAGTGGCCTGTCCTGCTGCTGGCCCGGCCCCTTCCTTGCGGACGTGCAGAACCCTCGACGGCGGCGGCGCCGTGGTCAGAGGACAAGCGCCAGGGGCCTCCCGGTCACCACCAGGAACAGGGGGAGCACACACACCACCAGGACGACGGCCGTCTGCCGGGGCGCTCTGGGGCACTCCAGGAAGCCCCGAGACAGAAGAGGGGGTGACAACGGCGGTTCCCCCCCTTGCAGGACGAGGGTTAGGCCCAGGGATGGCTCGGCCAGGCACGTGCCAAGCTGTTGCGATGCCAGCAGGACCCGACCTGGTGACAGATAAATACACGAGCCGCGTCCAGGGGGCCCGGCAGAGGGCGCGGCCACACGGTCCTGCCACACCCACGCTGCCTGGGGGGCCGAGGGCCACCCCATCGCCCGCGGAGGGAAGGGGAGCTCTCCCTGAGAGGCGGCTCCGCGTGTTCCCCACAGCAAGGCTCGCGGGGCGAGAGGCCGGTCTGACCCAGGTTTCTCCACCCAACCCTCCTCTCCTGAGCCCCGACTGGCGCCCGTCCCCCCGGGGAGGGCGTGGGCCTCTTGCGTTGACTTAGCCCTGGTAGCCCAAAATCCCTGCACCCCACCCCAAAAGCTCCCCGCAACGTCCCCTCGTCTCTGCTTCGGGCCCTTCCGGGCTGCGCGCCACCTGTCGCCGCCCCCCACACACCCCCCGAGGCGGCCCAGCGCCCCCACTCTCAACGCCGTGTTCTGCTCCCGCCCGAGGCCTCTCCCCGTCACCGTCACAGGAAACTCGCCTGAGCTCCGCGGCCTGACAGCGCCTGTCCCGGGGACTCAGCGGGGAGCCGCGAGCGGAGGGGCTCGGCTCCCCGTGGGGAGAGAGGGGTCCGCTTTCCCGCCACTGGCCTCGCGGCCACCCCTCGCATGTGTGGGCGCGGGCGCGGCTGGTGGTGTCGCCCCGGGTGTGGGGGGCGGCCGGGTGGGCGCCTGGGCCCGTGGGCGGGGACACTGGGCGGCCACGAGTGGCCACGAGAGGGCGGGGTGCAGACCGCGGGGAGCCCCTGCCGGCCTCTGTCCCTGCCTGAACCCACGAAGAACCCACCCGCCTGGGACGGCCGCAGATCCCCCATTTCTTGGAAGGAGGCCGCGGGGGGGTGGCTGCGCCTTGGGAGGGGCCGGGGGCCGGAGCGGGGACCCACTTCAAGGCCGGCACAGGCCCTGGCGCGCCCCGCTGTGCGGGGTGGGGTGCCCCGGGGCCGCTCGCCCGCAGTCCCTCTCCCTCCACCTCGTCCAGCCCTCGCGCCTCCCCGCCAGCCGCCCCGGCCCCCTCCGTGCCCCCCACACGCACAGGAGGCAGCGAGGGGCCGTGGACGCGGCGGCCAGGACAACCCTCGTCGACGGCCCCCGGGGCCCCGGCAGCAAAGGCCGCGGCTGCAGCGCCAGAGACACCCGCCCCCGGCAGCCCCCGCCCCCGCCCCCTCCAGCCCGCGGCGCCCGCACTTCTGCCTGCGCCCCCCACCCCGCGCCTGCCCTGGTCGCTCCGGGGGGCCCCAGAACAAGCCCACGGCCCGGAGCTGCCCCTGGAGTCATCTCTGCCCGCACCCCGGGCCGGCCTCTCCCCGCCCCCAAGTCCCTTTCTGACTTGACCCCCCAGAGCCGGGTCCAGCAAAGGCCCGGGACGCCTGCGCGGGGCGAGCGCCCCGGCCTCCGGGGCAGGGGGGACCCGCGCCTGCGGGCAGCCCGTCCCGCCTCACGCCCAGGGCTCGTGCCCCCAAGACAGTCTTGAGGACGTGCTCGGCGGCGCCTCCCCACAGTCAGCAGGGGTGCACGGAGAGTGGGGGGCGGGCGGGGGCGGGTGAGAGCCCGTGACCAGGGGGCAGCTGACGAAGGAAAACTGGATCCACACGGGGGGGGGCGCGGGGAGCACAAGGTTGGGGTGCGGGGGCGGGGAGGGCGGTGGCGATGGGCGAGGGAAGGCGGGTGCAGAGAGGAGGGGCTGGGGGTGGGGGCTGCTGTGCGGGGCCCTCGGGCGTGGGGGCTGCGGGAGCGCAGAGGCCGCTGCGTCCGCCACGGGCGACCGGAGCCGGCGCCTGACCCGCGGGGCCTCCTGGGCCAGCCCTGGGCAGACGGGGCGGGGTTCCCAGGGCGGGGCGTCCGCGGAGGGGAGGGCGCCCCCTTACCTGGGGGTCGTGGGGCCGGGCCTGGCGTCTTCCTCCGCGGAGCTCCGGGCCTGGGGAACGCGGCGTCCAGAGCAGGCAGGTCTGGGGGCGCAGAGAGTGGCCGTGAGGGACCAGGCGGCTGGCGGCGCTCGGCCTCGCCCTCCCCTGCTGCCCCCCGAAAGTTTCAGGCTGGGAGGAGTGGGGGGCCTGGGTGTCCTCGTGCCTGCCCCTCACCTCCGGGGACGGCCCCTCCAGGCCGCGCCGCGCCGCGCCCCCAGCCCACCCGACCAGCAGAAGGAGGCCTCGGGGGCCTCCCGGCTCCCGGAGACGCCCCCAGCCCGAGCCTGTGACCCCGCAGGCCTGCGCGGGACGGGGTCGGGCCGCGGGGACACCCCACGCTCACCCCGCCTGAGATGGACGCCGCCGCCCCCGCGGCTGACGGGCCCGCGCGGCGCAAACGGCGCTGCCCTCGGGGAGGGGGCGCCCCGCGAGCGGCCTCGGCCCGCAGGTCCGTCCGCGGATGGGGGGCCCCCCGCTTCTCGGGTCCACTTACCCGCCTCCCCCCCCCACCCCGGAGCCCGCGCTCCGCCACCCCCGACCGCCAGGGGGCAGCAGCGTCCCGCAGAGACGCGGACACAACCCCCGTCCGCAGAACCCCCAAAACTCCCCAGACGTCGCCCCGGTTCCGGGGAGGCTGTAATGGCGCCGCGGGGCGGCCCGGCCAGAGTCTGAAACAGGGGAGCCCGTTCCTCCCTCAGACGCCCCGGGGTTCCCGGCGCAAACCAGACCTCGGGCGGCCGCAGACCCCGCCCCTCCGCGCCCCCCCCGCCCCCGCGCCCCGCCCCGGGCCGCCGGCCCCGCCCGCGAGGCAGCAGCGTGCGCAGCCCCGTGGGCCCGGCAGGCCCGGCCGCGTCGCGGGCGCGGGGGGCCCGGGGGGGCGGGGTCCGGGGGGCGCTGCTGGCTGGAGCCGTGGGTGAGCGCGGCCCGGAACTGCCAGGGGTGCCGGGAACCCCGCCGTGCGCCCCGCGGCACGAGGGCCGGGGGCTGGCCCCCCATGGCCGGCAGACACGGGAGCGGGGCGCTGCTCGAAGCCACCGGCTGTGGGGTGACTCCCTCCACAGCGGGGCTGCCCGACTCGGCCCGCACCACGTTCGCGCCCTGGGCCGTGGGGGACCCGCCCTCCTCGCGCCCCGCGGCCTCCTCACCTGTCTCCTCGCCTGCGTCGCCCGGGCCGCCGCCTCCACGGCCCCTGGTCCCGGCCGGGGCGCCCAGCTGCTCCCGGGCCCTGCCGTCGCGGGGCGGCGGCGTCCGGGCGCGCTCGGGCTCCAGCAGCGCCGCGGGGCGGGCCGCGGCTCTGCACGGCGGGCGGGCGCCCGAGCCGGCACCCCGGCCCCGGGGCGGGCCCCGAACCTGAGGACCGAGCGACATTTAGTCTTTCGGCAAACGCTCGCCGGGCCCCCGCGGCCGCACCTCCAGGGGCCAGAGACGCGGCCCTGCTCTCCTGGGGTCCCCTCCGGGGGCGCCCACAGACGCCAGGGGTGTCAGGCGCTCGGGGCTCCTCAGGCAGGGAGGGGGCCCTGGGGGGCGGGGGGCGGGGCGCGCGCAGGGCCACGCGGGCAGGTGCCAGGAACCCGCCGTGGGAAGCGTCTCCAGGCGGCGCCCGTCGAGGGACGCGGGTCCCGCGGGCGGAGGCGGACACGGCCTCGCGGACCCGAGAAACAGCCGCTTTTGCTGGCAACGGCTGTTGGGGCCCGTCGGTTCCGTGGACGAAACGGCCGAGAGCGGCGTGGAACAGTCTGGGGGCCCCCCAGCAGACAGCCCGGGGCGCCCCAGATTCCGCGGCGTTTCCTGTCGCCGGCCCGTCCGCCCCTGACGCGGCTCCTCCCCGGGCTGACTCGGGCGGGGGCCGCGGGGGGCCGCGGTAGCAGCGCCCCCGTCCCGCTGCCGGACGGTGCCGCGAGGGGGAGCCCGACCCCAGACCCGCCCGGGGTCTCAGCCGCGCCCGCCCGGGCTGTTGGCGCAGCCGGACGCCCCTCCCCCCGACGCAGGGGCCCCCCGCAGCTCGAGGCTAAGCGCGGGCGCCGCGGGGCGTCGCCGTCTGGGTGAAAGGGAAAAGCCTGAGCCGGGGCGACGGGACGGGCGCGGGCAGGGGGCGCTCAGCGGCTGGAGGGGCGGTGCCCATGCGAAGGGGGGGCTCGGCCTCCCCCGGCCTGGGGGCGTCTCAGGGGGGCCCCTGCGGGGCCACGACTCGGCCTCCGCTGACCGGACCCGCGCCCGCCAGGAGAAATGGCCGCACGTCGGGGGCCGGCCCCGCAGCTCCGCCCCCGTGTGGCCGCGGCTTGTTCCGCCGCGTGGGCCGAGCGTGGGGCTCGGGGAGTCCCCAAAGGGGCTCGTGGCACATCCCCAGAGGGCGGGGAAGGGCGGGCCTGGAGGGGGGTCGGCGCCGGGGCGGGGCGGGGCGGGGCGGGGCGGGTGGGGCCCCGCCCACAGACGGCTTCGCGCTCCGCACCCCGACCCCACGGTCAGGGAAGGCCCCGCCCCGGCGCCGGCTCTGCAACCCCGTCTGGGACCCCGAGCTCCAGGCGCGCGCTCGGCGCACACGCCGCGGGCAGGGACAGCAAAGACCCGACGCGGGCCGGGGGCGCCCGCAGCCCGCATGCACGCCCCCGGGGCGCTGCCACCACAGCCCGCGCCCCCGCCCCCGTCCGCGGAGCGGGCGCCCTCGGGGCGGAGCGGGCGCGGGGACGGCGGGGCCTTCCGGTCCGCGGCTCCGTTTGGGGGTGCGGTCCCCCAAACCGGCGCGCGGGTGCTGGGGCCACACTGGGGCGCGGCGCCCACCCGAGGGGCGCGCCGGCGAGCGCCAGGATCGCGCGTGGTCGCGCAGGGGCCGGACGTCGTCGACACCCGCCCGCCCGGGGCGGCTCTGGGGGGGCCGCAGCTGGGGGGCAGGAGCAGGGGTGCGGCAGGCGGCCCGCAAGGGGGCGCCGACCGCCGGGTCAGGGGCCGGCTTCGCCCATTGTTACTACCGCGCCCTCCCCGGGCCTCAGTTTCCCGTCCTGATGGGGGAGCCACGGCGCCCACCGCGCCCGCGCCGGGAGAGCGAGAGCCGCGGAGCCGGGTCCTGCGCGCGCCGTCACCGCCCTTCGCTTCTCCCGGCGCCGCCAGAGTCCCACAAGCCACCCACGGCGGGGAGCCCCCCTTTCCTTGTGGCTGGTGAAGTGGAGCGGCTCCTCCCGCGTCCCCGCCCCTACCGCCTCCCCGCGCCCAGGGGCTCCGCGGGGCCTCCGGGCTGCCGGCCCCGCCAGGGCTCGGGTCTGGGGCCTTGGCCGAGGCCAAGCGCTGATCTCTTGGGCTCCCCCCGCAGCCCCAGGTGCCCCCGTTCCCGTGCCGCCGCCTACGTCCCAGCCTTGTGTTTAGGGGCTCGGCCCTTCCGGACTTATTTCAGTGGTTTGAGGCGAGGATGGAACTTTTTTCTGCAAATGGATAAACACTTGAGCCGTCCCAGTGACCCAGACAAGCAGCACAACTGGCCCACCGGCAGGGTCCAGCGCACGCCCCCGCGGGCATCTCGGGGAGCCCCAACAGCCCAAGGGCAGATGCCGCGGAAGGAGAAGGGATCGAGGCCTAAAGGGCTTCCCTGTCCTGCTGGGGGGACACGGGCCAGGAAAGTGGGAGCCCGAGACCAGAGCTTAGGGGTGCGCCCATCGTACTGTCGGACCCAAACCCCTTTGTTGAGAGGCGTCTCCATACCTGGACCTGCCGGTTTGGGGCGGTGTGCAGCCAGGAGGAGCCTCCAGGAATGTTGCGTCCGGAATGTTCTAGAAGGAGAAGACCCGTTAGGAGGCTGCTGCAACAAGCCAGGTGGGAGAGGACACGTCTGCAGCGAGGAGGTGGCGAGGATGGAGCTCAGGGGACACATTCGGACTCGCCTCGGAGACGGAGCTGAGGATGCCCTCCCGGAGGAGATGGCAGTGGGGAGGGGAGGGCAGGGGCTGTGGGACGCGTTTGCACTTCTGAGTCCCAGCATCTGTGTGTCCTGCAGGGCCCTGTGTGGGGTGCAGATACATTTTTTAAAGATTTATTTATGCATCCAAGAGCTGGGGTGCAGGCCAGAGGTGTGGGGGTGAGAGGATTCACCAGAGACAAAGCAACAGAACAGGCAGATCTACCGAAATCCACCGCTGAGGGGAGCAGCGGGGAGACAGGAGGGGTCTGCTGCGCCCTGCGGGGAGCTCCCTGGCAGGGGATGGAACTCGTGCTGCAGCGGCTGCGGCCGCTTCATGGTGCTGAGACTTAGCCACTTGCACCACCAGGGAGGCCCTGGAGATATTTTGCGCTGGGAGAAAATCCAGACTCCCTTTGGGGCGTGTTAAACATTTGATGCCCCCCTCTCTCGAAGCTACCAGGCGAGCCTGGTCTACGCAGAGGTAAGTGTTCGGGGTCTTTGGGGGTGGGGGGGGCGGGTGAGCTTAGAAATCTGCCCAGAGGAGCACATGCCTTGAGGCAAGGGCTGCGCTCTGGGAACTGTCCGCGGTGCTGACCCCACGAGGCGCTGTCCGCGCCTCTGTGGTGCTGAATCCCGGGAGCGGCCTTTGCCCAGAACAGGAACTATTCGTGATCCTGAACCCCGGGAAACTGCGCGTGGTCCTGCGCCGTAGGGCGCTGTCCACGCGCCCTGGTGCTGGACATCGGGAACTGGACTTCTCGCGGAGCCGGAACTGTCCGAGGTGCTGAACCATGTGCGGACCCGCGTCCCGGTGCGGCATAGCGGGCGCTGTCCGTGGTCCCGAACAGGCACTATCCTGTTCCGTGGTCCTGAGCCCATGATGCCCCCGCAAAACGGGGTCTGTCCGCGGTGACGAACATCAGGCCGAGTTGCTGGCCGGCATGAACTGCTTATGCTGTCTTTGTACTTTCTCAAAGAACACCTCCCTCAGAAAAACCCGCTGTTGCCTGGAAACAAAGCTCACTAGGATGCGCAGAGCGTGAGATGAAAGCAAATGAGACCAAAACTGCATGTTTTGGCTTTGAGGCCAGGAAGGCCTGGCTACTGCCTGACTGAGACGTAACACAGCCTCCAGGACACCTTTGAGGGGGGCGAGGGACAGAAGGAAGGAGGGAGCTGTGTGCAGGCTTCAGGCTGCTGGTTCTCGGGCTGGGGGAAGCAGGGGTGATGCGGGGTGACATAGAGGTATAGGTGGGATGGCAGGGGATGTAATTGTCAGGCCCTGGCTTTTATGTTGTGAGGTGGGGTAACAAGAAGGATATTACAGAAATGCCCACAAATAGAGAATGGCTGTGTTATGCACTCATTGGAATTATAAACACTTGAAAAAGTGATCCTGTTTTTAAATAAAAGAACAAAGTAAGAATGAACATCAGAGCAAACGCTTGGAGTCTGGGGTGCTCGGTTCGGCTGGGGCCACAGGGACTCCCACATGGGGGACTCAGTGCCCGGGTGCCCACCCCACGGCCTGGAAGCAAGTCCTGCTCCGAGGGGAGACAAATGTTCCCCTGAACCACCAGCCCCGGGCCCCTGGGCCGCCCGGTGCGCATACAAACCCCAGGCCGCCTGCGAGGCATCGCTGGGAGGAGCGGGAGGAGCGGGAGGAACCGGAGGAGCAGGAGCAGCGCCGCCTCCACCGCGCCCTGAAGTCCCGGGAAAAGAAACCGGCGCGGGTGCGTGTGTGTGCACGTGTGTGCGTGAGTGTGTGCACACGCGTGACCCAGCGCGCACACCCCTGCGCCTCAGGAGCGGGCGGGCACCCCGGGGGCCCTGCGGGGGCGGCCGCTCTCTCGGTCGCATGTCCCCGGGCAGGGGCTGCCCCGCGACAGTGTGTGCGTCGTCCCCAGCTGGGGCCTCTGCCGGGGGCCCCGCGCCCCCGCATCTGCTGCCCCACCAACACGGGCGGCGCCCTGGCCGCGCGGGCCAGGGCCGCTCGGCCTCCCCGGCAGGAGCACAGACCCGCGCCGCCGCAGCCGGGGTGACCTGACGTCATCCCAAGAGGGTCAGGCTGTGACGTCACTTTAACAGGAGGAGGGCCGAGGAGGCAGAGACTTGACCGGTGACCCCTGACTGCTCTCGGTGGTTACTTCGTTCCATGGTTCCTGAGATCCTTTGCGGATCTCAGGCCCCCCAAACTGCCTCCCCCGGACTTCCCGTCTGCCTCGCGCTAAGCTGGGGGTTCTGGGGCCCAGACGCCTGGGCGGAGCGTCCGCGGATTCACGTCCAGAGTCTCAGCCTGTTTCCCCGCCTGAAACATGGGGCTGGTCAGGTCACTGTCCTTCCTAGCAGTGGCCGCGAGCCCCTAAACGAGGCGGCCCCACAAAGTGCCCGGAACCGCAATTTGCACAAGGGGCTCTGACGCCCTCCGAGCAGGCCCACGGGAGGGGACAGACGGCCGTCTCCCCCAGCCTGCCCCCACGCCGACCCGTCCCCCCCGGCCACTCCCGCCAGGGCCTACACAGCTTGGGGGAGGGCACCCCGAGCCCCCGCGCCACACTCCGGGAGCACCCAAGCGGGACTCGGTGCACCGAGGCAGAGGCGCAGGGGACACCGTGGGCGGAAAAGGCCGCGGACACGGTCAGGGCGCCAGAGACGCCGCGGCGGGCACCGGAGCCAGTCCACGGGCGCACACGCGCACCCACGCCCTCGTGCGCACACGCGCGCACTCACATGCGCACCCACCCGCGCGCGAAGCAAGGACACGCGGCCACTCAGTCACAACGCGACGGCCAAGCTTCCGCCCGCGCGGGGTGACCGCACCCCCCC
The DNA here is from genome assembly GCF_014898055.3 of Talpa occidentalis. Lineage (NCBI taxonomy): Eukaryota > Metazoa > Chordata > Mammalia > Eulipotyphla > Talpidae > Talpa > Talpa occidentalis. The sequence continues at coordinate 50,409,580 of NW_023601754.1, read as the reverse complement.
AGCCGTCAGTGGCCCCTCTGCACCCCCCAGCCCGGCCCCCCGCCGGAGCTCAGCAGACGCCCCTTAGGTGCGGCGCGCCGGCCCCCCGTCGGGCTTGCACGCCCTGTGCCCGCACACGCTCCGGCCCGCGCGCCCCCGCCCACCCCACGCCTCCCCGGCCGCACGGGGGCGTCGGCCCGCCCTGCCCCTCCTCCCCGCCCGCGACTCACCGCGCGGCTCCGCCGGGACAGTGACCGGTCGCCAGCCCGCCGCTGCAGTGCGCCTGCGCGCCGCCGCCGCCGGACTACACTTCCCAGAAGCCCGCGCGCCCGCCTCGCCCGAGCCCCGCGGCTTCGAGCCGACCACGCCCCCAGCTCCCAGAGGCCTCCGCGGCTCCGCGCCCCAGAGGGCGGCCTGGGGAGGGGCCGGGTCGGCGGGGGCGGGGGCGGGGGCGGGGGCGGGCGGCCGGGAGGAGGGGCGCAGGGAGGGGAGGCGGCAGACGCGCCCGCGGGCGTCCAGGGCGTGTCCCCCGGGCCGGCGTCCCGCGCGCGGACACCCTGCGCGGCCGGGGCGGGAAACCCCGCGTGTGCGGCCTCCCCGGCCCGGCCCGGCCCGCGGGGGTGACCCGCAGGCGCCCCCCCAGGGCACGGGCGACACCGGGGGCGCGAGGGGGCGCCGTCCCCCCAGCTGTCTGGGCCGCCAGGGGCGTCTTGAAGAGACGGCCCCGTGTGCGCGCGCCGGGCCCCAGCCCGAGTCTCTCTGCAGCCCCCCAAGGCCCGGGCCGCCGCCCCGCGGGCCGCCAGCTGGGGCCGGGGCGCGCGGGCGCGGGCGGGGCGCGGACGGGCGTCCGGGCGACGAGGCGGCCCCCGGTGTCTGGAGAGGAGAATCGCGCTTCCCGCCTCAGAAGCGCAAACCGAGGGCCTGGCGGGGCCCGCTGGGAACGCGGACGGCGGCGGACACAGCGGACTCCTCGCTCGAGTCTGAAGCTTCACCCCATTCTGCGACAGCCAGGGGGGCAGCCCGAGGGCGAGGCTCGCTGCCTGAGAACGCGCCCACCCCGCTCCCCTCGCACGCCGCACAGCAGCGCGCCGGTCCCCAAGATCTGACACGACTTACCACAGGGGGTTGGAGCTTTGGGGTGCGAGTGCACAACTTTGAACGCTCTCAGACATCCCCTTTCCAGTAGTTACGATGCTGGCGGGGGGTTTCTTACTCCATTTCTACTCCTCCAGAAGTCTCACCACACCCCACTTCACCTCGGAGAGCCCCTCAACACTGATGCCCAGGGCCTGCTCAGTCCCTCTTTCGCGGTCAAAGACGTCCAGTTCAGACAATAAATTACATGGCCTGTGTTAGCTCAGGCTGCCATGACTGAGGCCCCTGCTGGGCAGCTCCGGCAACAGTTTAGGTCCTCGGGTTCTGGGGTGACAGGTCCGCGGTGCCCACAGAGCGGGGGTCTGGGGCGCCCTCGCCGTACTGTGTCCTCACACCGCCTTCCCCCGCGAGCCTTAACCAGTGGCTTCAGTGTAAAATTCTTTCAACAGCCGCACATATTTTTCCGTGAACAATTCTGGCCCCAATGCTCGAATTTCCAGCTCTGAGTTCTAACTCCCAGAGCGGTGAGAGCCTCACACACACCCTGGACCTGGCGTTCCCTCCCTCCGCCCGCGGTCATCCGGGCCCTGGAGCGCTGGTCACCTCCCAGCAATGCCCCTGGGCGTTTGCCCAGTCACGTCGTCGTACATTCAGAAAATGAAGAGGCGTCTCACTTGCCCTTTCTCGCCTAAACTCAATCTCTTATACCTCAAAAATGTCAAAGATTCTATTTCCTACCAAATTCGGCATTGGCTACATTTCCTTAATTGCAAGTAAAATGAGCAACAGAAGCCAAAAATGCAGCCTTGGAAGGGTAGTGGCAGTTTGAAGAATTACCTTAGGACATTAAAAAACTGGGTGACTCCAAATACGGCAACCAAAAGCCCATCACGCCTTCTGGGAGCTGCTGAGGACAGCCCCGAGGGCCTTTCAAACCCCAAGAGCATTAGGCTGTATAGTGCCGACAGAACCCCATGGGCTAGAGTAAGTACGGCCAGTTGTCAAAGCAGAAATGATGTAGCCAAAACCCGGAAAAGCAGGCAGAGGAAAATAATAGGCTATTTTAGGCTTTATTTTCGGTATTACAATGACTGACTTTATCCTAGAATACAGGTCTGACAACATTCTCCTTTAGCTACACAGAGTTCTTTGTCCCACAGCTGCACAGAACTTTCCTGAATGAACACACCATCCTTAACTTCCCCACAGACCCATTACCCTAATAGTTTCTGTTTAAAAAAAATTTTTTTTTTTGTGGCCATATACACTCACCCACCTTTGCACACTCTGGGCTCTCAGGGATACTAATTTCAGTGGTGGACGCACACAGCAGTTTCTATGACGGGCAATGGAACGGTCATTTTCTACACACTGGATAGCACCAAAATTGGATCGGATCACTCCTCTATGATCTAAAAATTAATCTACTGGTAAAAGTAGACACATCATTTCCAAATCTAGCTTTTCCTGGATTACTAGTGCTACTGGGTAGTTCTAACTGCTTTGTTTCCTCTTCTTCGAGTTGGTCATCAGCTTTGCCCATTCGCAGTGCGCTGCAGGTGTCACCGACTGGTAATAGTGCTAGAATTATGAGGGGTTGTGGCTCTTTGTTACATTCGTTGCAAATTTTCTTTCAGTGTCTCACTTGCCTATAAATGTCAATGAGTCTAAAGTCTACTCCTGGGTGATGCGTACCTTACACCAACAGGACGGAAATAGGTTTTCTTTCATCTTTTAATATTTTAGATATAGACCTCCATTGTTTCACAGTGTGCAAGGTGTAGGTCTCGGTCTTTCCGGAGAGTTGTGTCCCAATGGCATTTGAGCAACCCACGCTGCAATGTAAAATGCTTTCTATCACACATAAGAGGAGCCCCAAAGGCTCCACATGCTCTGCAAAGATCTCCTATTCCCTAGTTTCTAGGCCTCTGTCATCAGACGAGTCCCCAAAGCTCCATTTTCCAGCAGCCAGTGACCTTTAGGAAAGAGCTCCCTTCCCTGAGCAGCAGTTGGGCCTTGGGTACCCCGGGTAACGGGTCTCTTCCAGGGGTGGCGTACCTGCTCAAGGCCAGGGATTTCTCTCACGGTGATGAAAATGTTCTAAAATGAACTGTGGTGATGGCTGCGCGCCTCTGAAAAAACTAAAACACACTCAGCTGCAGTCTTCAAATGGGTGAATTGGGCGGTACATGAATTCTCTCAGTGAGACTGTTACCAATCTCCAAACAGCAGAACTAACAAAATCCCCACTACCCTTTAAATCACTATTGCTAGAACCCCCGTGGCCCTTGCTGAACCAGCAGCTTGACCGTCCTGCCACATCCACAGCATCTTGACTAGCTACCTCAGCAGGATCAAGACTGTCTCCTACCTTCTGTGCCTGATGACTGGCCCTACCTCCGGTCTCACTCCCTGCCTCTAGCGCCACATGCCCTGAGGGTAGGGAGCCCTTCCCGGGGCTCCCGGGCTGCCTCTTTAGAGCATTTCTCAGCCCAGCGCAGGTTACACCTCATCCCGCCCCAGTCTGTCCTTCCACAAGACCCGCGGGAGCAACAGCTTTTGTTCACTTGACATCCTGCTCCATCCCCAGCATCTAAAACAGTCCCTGGCACATTAGTAAATGCTCAGGAAATGTTAACTGGGTGAGCTTCGCACGCCCACTGTGGCACCGCATTCCTTGTTACACCACTGCTCTATGGAGGGTCAGAATCAGCTTCTCTACTAAGAAATTGTGGCATTTTTATGGGAATGCTCAGGAATTTACATCTGGGGGGAGATTTATCTTCACCAGATTGTTCTTTCTATGCAAAGACACACCTAACTTCCCACTTACTCCATTTTCAGTATTGAAGTCTACATTCGTGAGCTGACTGCAGTTTTCCTGTTTCAGAGGTGATCTTATCAGCTTCATGAAACAAGATGGTGCAGTTTGACTCTATTTTATGCTCGAGAACAATGTTCCACAGGGATTGTCTGTGGTGCTTTTTCACAAGCAGAAGTGTCCATTAACTACCCTTTGCCTTTTTTTTCATGTTTATAAATCTGCCAGTTATCTAGCCTAATTTTTGTCTGTTGTTCATCTTCTCCCTTGGCCAACCCTCCAGTCTACCAAATGCTTTTGTTCGAACCGACCTCTTTTCACCTGTAAGCACCAGGCAAGAAGTTCCTCATCAGTAACGCTACATGTCCTCAGAGTCTAAGAGTGTCGAGTCACCGGATACCTTGCTACATCACAGAATCTTTGTGGGAAGGCCCACACTTTCCGTTCGAAGTCTGTTCTTCTTTCCCACCTCACAGGAGAGTCAGAAAGCCTCTGTCGGCTACACCACCGGAGGTTTCTTCGTCTTGACTCACTGCTTCATTTTATCTGCAGCCATAGCTTTACCTTATTGGCACCAATCATATGCCGAGGATTGTGTGCTAAGCCCTTTAACAGCATTACCTAATACGTTCTTCAAGCGTTTGAAATGGGAAAGTAACATGAATATTTATTTTTATTTTTAAAAAATTGAAATGGCTAGTGTTAAAAATACACCTGAAAAGAGTAGGAGGGAAAATGATTACAACATCCCAATGAAATGGTGATGACCTGGACTATGATGATGGGAAATGGACTGGATGGCTTCTAGAAGCTACTTAAGAGTCCTGAATCTACAGGACCTGGTGGCGTGGAGGTGAGGAGGAAGCAATAATCACAGACGACTCTGCAGTATGAACTCGCTGGTGATGAGCAAGGTGTACACTCTGCCTGAAGGCTTTTCCACACTGTCTACACTCGTAGGGCCTTTCTCCAGTATGAATTCTCTTGTGTAGCGTCAGATGGGCGATTTGGCTGAAGGCTTTGCTACACTCCTTGCACTCGTAAGGTTTCTCCCCGGTATGAATTCTTTGATGTAGCGTGAGGGATTTACGATGGCTAAAGGCTTTCCCACAAACATTACATTCGTAAGGTTTCTCGCCTGTGTGACACCTTTGGTGACAAATCAGGGAGGCCCTCTGTCTAAATGCCTTCCCACACTCCAGACATTCATAAGGCCTTTTCCCAGTGTGCAGTCTCTGGTGGTGAACAAGGTAGGAGCCGTCGCTGAAGGCCTTCCCACAGTCGATACACTCGTAAGGCTTCTCACCTGTATGGACTCTCTGGTGTTGAACAAGGTGTGCAATTTGACTGAAGGCTTTCCCGCACTCGTTACATTCGTAAGGTTTCTCTCCAGTATGTATTTTCTGATGCTGCGCCAGGTGTGCGTTCTGGCTGAAGGCTTTGCTGCACTCCTTACACTCGTAGGGCTTCTCCCCGGTATGAACTCTTTGATGGTGAGCAAGGTGTGTGCTCTGCCGAAAAGCTTTCCCACACTCCCTACATTCGTAGGGTTTCTCTCCCGTGTGAACTCTCTGATGAAGAGTAAGTGAGCCACGGTGGCTAAAGGCCTTCCTGCAGATCGTACATTCGTAAGGCTTCTCTCCTGTGTGAGTTCTCTGGTGGACGGTCAGGGATGAGCCGTGACTAAAAGCCTTCCCGCACACGTCACACTGGTACGGTCTCTCTCCAGTGTGAATTCGCTTATGTTGAATAAGTCCTATGTGGTCAGTGAAGGCCTTCCCGCAGTCGATGCAGTCAAAGGGCTTCTCTCCGGTGTGATAGTACCTCCGATGACGTATGAGAGAAGCATTCTGCCTGAAGGCCTTCCCGCAGTCGATACATTCATAGGGTCTTTTCCCGGTGTGAATCCTTCGATGGTGAGCTAGGGATGAACAGTCGCTGAAGGCCTTCCCACATTCAGTACATTCGTAGGGCTTCTCTCCAGTGTGAACGCGCTGGTGCTGGGCGAGGTGTGCAAGCTGGCTGAAGGCTTTGCGACACTGCTTACACTGGTAAGGCTTCTCCCCAGTATGAACTCGCTGGTGTTGAATAAGATGAGCATTCTGGCTGAAGGCCTTCCCGCACTCAGTACATTCGAAGGGCTTTTCTCCTGTGTGCGTTCTCTGGTGTTGGGCGAGGTGGGCACTCTGGCTAAAGGCTTTCCCGCACTCGGTGCACTCGTAGGGTTTCTCTCCAGTGTGAATTCTCTGGTGAAGAGTAAGCGTCGAGATCTTGCTGAACGTTTTCTCACAGTCGTTACATTTCAAAAGTCTCTTCTCTCCACACATGTACTTGTGTTTCTCTACAAAGGAATGTGCTCTCAAGCTTTCCTTGTCTGTGTCCACGTCATATACTCGCACTGCCATGGGAAATGCCTGTTTTGTAGAAGACAACGTATTCAGATGGAAAGCTCTCCCAGATTCGTTAGAGTTGTCTAATTTGTCAATCAGGGTATCTAGATGAGTGATTGTTTCTTGCCTAAAGTGTGCCCTCTGGCTTACCAACTCCCTCTCAAACAGGGCTTCACAATTCCAATTTTCCGCTAATGCAGAACATTCCAGGTCACAGCTTCCAAGTCTTCTCCTTATCACAGCCTGGGATAATTTTTCTTCAGAATCGTCCTGCTTTGGAGTGAATTCTTTGGGTATCTGTACATGCTCCAAGTCTGAAAGATAATAGCAAGACGAGTACTTCCATTATCAGTGTTAGAAAAAATGGAAATTTACAAAATGAAACCATGTGACTCAAACAGATCCAAAGCAGAAAAAGAAAGATATTTTTGACAGTTCTTAAACCTAGGCAGTCAACCGTGCATTTCTGAAACAAACCCTCCTTGGCTGTAATAATACTACCACGTGGCTTTCTATGAAGGTTTTTGTTTTGCGATGTGTCTGTAACTTCCTTTTCGGGTGCTATTTTGGTAGCAAATGTTAGGCTCCTTCATAAACACATTCTTTAAAAGTTCTTTTTGTTCAATATTGGAACAATATTGGAGATATTTTTCCTTAAAGGTTCTATCAAATTTATTTGTGGAACTATTTGGGGATGGTGCTTCTTTTCTTGGGGGAGGCAGTTTTTAGGTAATTTTCTGTATTTCTTCTATGGTAACTGGTCTGCTTAAATTTTCTCTCTCTTCTGCTGTCAAGTGTAATTTATATTCTCCTCAGACAGCCATTTCATGCAGGTTTTCAAATTATTTACATAAAGTTGAGGAAAAGTCATGATTCTTTTATATACAGTGTGGTAAGTCACCTTTATTTGCTTTTTAGTGTTTTCTCTGCCGTGTCCTGGCAGCTCATATATTTTGCTTGCTTTCTAAAGAAGTACTTACTTTTATTAGAACTATTTCCTAAAATTCATTTACTCCTACTTTTATCTCTAAAAGTATAAATCACTATACATAACTCATATAGTTTTTCCTTAGATTAATTTTGTTCTAATTCTAATACTTTGAAGTGGATGCTTAATTTTTTTTATTTCATATTTACTACTGTGTATCATTAGGACTGTAAATGACCTCTAACAAGTCTCTCATTGAAACTGAGAAACGAAAGCAGGAAAAGGCCACACAACATGTCTCCAAATAACCTGTAAGCATCTCACTAGAGGTTCATTTCCCTGCAACATGTATCTAGACTTTTTTTTTTAAAGAATTGTCACTCACTTTTTTTTTATAAGATTTATTTTATTTATTTGTGCATACAAAAGCTGGGGTGCAGGCCAGAGGTGCAGGGGGTGTGTGTGTGAGAGAGAGAGGATTCACCAGAGACAGAGTGGGGAACAGAACAGGCAGACTAAAAAAATACACTGCTGAGGAGAGTAGCGGGGAGACAGGAGAGGTCTACTGCACCATGTGGGTCAGCTCCATGGCCAGCCAGGGGATCGGACTCGTGCTGCAGTGGATAGCTTCACGGAGCTGAGACTTAACTCCTGCGCCCCCAGGGAGGCCCTGCATCTATAGGCACTTACCTAGTTTTCTAAACTAGATAAAGAGCTCTCTAGAAAGGAAGGAAAAAACTACAAATAAATAAATTTGAAGAACATAAACTTCCCAAATCCCAATGGGTACAATAGAGACGAGACGATGGAAGACAGAGGTGGTAAGTGCGGGAACCTGGATTAACGTGAGCCTCAACTATTCTGTCTTTGCCTTGATTATTCTTTGCTTTGACTATTCTGTGCCCCTCAGTGCAGAATCAGGGAAAATTGACAAGGAGCCTCTGAGGATAAAAGTCCTGGGGTGAGGATCTCTACATGGTGAAAACAGCGTGTGCAGAAAGGAGCAAAAACACTGAGACTTTCCTTGACTTTCTGGCATTTCCCAACCGTGGCTGGGGCCGCTGGTGACGTGTCCTCCACACACAGGCATTCCCCATTTCCAGCTTGCTTCTTTCATCTTTTTATTTTCTGATTCTAAATAAAAATGAGATGGCCCCTGGGCTGGGCTGCACCTTCGTGCTATAGTCCTGCTAGGCTTCTCATTGTTCTGCACATGGACTCCGACTAACCCTCTTTCATCCCACCGCCACACATCATACGGACACAGGAAACATTAGTACACTAATTGTTTTCACCTTTCCTATGGGAATCTAAAAAGCATATCTTGGGCCTCCCAGGTGGCGCAGCAGTTGAGCGCTGGGTTGCGAAGCTGCCCGCGGCCTCTGCAGCATCGGTTCAATCCCCGGCTGCTCCCCGGCCACCGGAGGAGGGTCCCACATGGCGTGCAGACCTCTCCTGCCGCCCGCTGCTCCCCTTAGCAGTGGACTTCGGTCCTTCTGCCTGCTCTGCTCCCCGCTCTGGCTCTGGTGAATTCTCTCACCCTCCCGCGCTTCTGACTGTACCCAGTGCTTGTATAAATAAATAAATAAATCTTAAAAAAAATAAATAAATAGGGCCTCCCCAGTGGCGCAGCGGTTGAGCGCTGGGTTGCGAAGCTGCCCTCAGCCTCTGCAGCAATGGTTCGATTCCCGGCTGCTCCCCGGCCACCGGAGGAGGGTCCCACATGGCGCGCGGACCTCTCCTGCCGCCCGCTGCTCCCCTCAGCAGTGTACTTCGGTCCTTCTGCCTGCTCTGCTCCCCACTCTGGCTCTGGTGAATTCTCTCGCCCTCCCGCGCTTCTGACTGTACCCAGTGCTTATATGTATGTATCAATCAATCAATAAATAAACGTTTAAAAAATAAATAAATAAATAAATAAATAAATAAATAAATAAAAAGCATATCTTAAATTCCAAGAGGAGGAATTCTGGTTTTGTCTTTTTTCAGTTTTGGGGTTTTATTTGTACTTCATATAAGTAGATGAATTTTGAAATGCAAATTTAAAGCTATATAGCAAGATAAATGTGTCAACTTACAGAACTAAAAACCTTTTCAACTCAAGGTGTGGGAGGACTTGAAGGGGAAAGACAAAAAAGACATAAATTACAAAACAAGAAAAAAGGAAAAATAATTAAAAGCAGAGGGAGGACTGTAGCTGCAACAGTTGTCGATCTGATAAAATTGCTGTGTAAGGAAAAAAAATATTTTAACTAGTTCAAAAAACTAAATACAAATTTGTCTAGAGAAGTGAAAAATACTGAAAGCCAGGGATGCTTAAAACAGTAAGATACTTGAGCAGACCTAGGCAGACATCAGTGGGACAGAGTTCAGAAAAAGACCACGGACTTGGAGGCCACCAACCAAGATAAAAGTGGTACCTCATACCAGCGAGGAAGAGAAGAACTATTCAAGAAATGGTGCCAGAACAAGTTTCAAATAGGGAGGGATTATGAGAGGCGTCTTTCCAAAAAGCATCACAAGGAAGAAATATCTGCAGTCGAGTCCCCCCAGCTCTAGTTAGCCTGCACTGACCTGGGCACATCTTTCCTTTCGTGGTCCAGGGCTCTTGACCTCGCTCCAAGAAGGAGATCACATCTGGTTTAGAAATGCAAAGACCTGAAAGGAAAGAAAAGAAAATGGGCTGTGCTGGGGGCATTCCAGACCATGACCCTGTTAAGCAGCAGTGAGAGAAGAGGGACGCGGCAGGTAAAAGCCTGAAAAGCTGCCTCGGGAGAGAACCTAGGGAAGGCAGACTGAAAAGGAAACTCTTACCCATGGAAACCAGGTTCCTGTAGTTGTCCAGCATCACCGTCTTATACAGCGTTCTCTGCGCGAGAGTCAGCCCTTGCCACTCATCCCGGGAGAAGTCTATGGCCACATCTGCAAACGTCACTGCATCCTGAATGACACAAATACACAGAGCCACACAGAATTTGTACCAGGCGGCCTGGCTCTAGAGTCCATGTTATTGACCGTTCTGTCACTCTCGGCCACGCACGGAATGTTTCTCTGACAGACAATAATGCGTCTACTTAGAATGTTTAAAAGTTCTAAAAATCAAGTTCCAATGACAGCGCAGGCCTGATGGCGTTCTATCCGACAGCAAAGGTGTTTTGCTTTGACAACTGCTCATTGTGTCTTTGCTATAAAATAAAAAATTTAGCTATTCTAAGTTGTTTTTTACTTGTTCAGTTATTTATGTGTATGAATCAAATTTGGTAATTTCTTACAATAACTAGTTTGCTGGTCACTAGTTTTCTCTAATCAGAACATGAATTATAGCTCTTAAGCTTCCACTGTTAGTCATATAAATAGTAAAAGTATGAATGTCCTAGAGCAGAGTTAGGATTGAGTAACAATCCACAGGGAATGAAAAAACTAGGAACGTAGTCAAAGAAAATAATGAGACAGGAAGGCAAAAACTCAACCACAATGATGATCATTGCAGCCTTATTAACTAAAAACATTGGGGGCCTCCCTGGTGGCCCAAGGGGTTAGGACGCAACCTATGAAGCTGTCCGCAGCCTCTGCAGCGCAAGTTTGATCCCCAGCCATGGAGCTGCCCACATGGCGCAGCAGACCTCTCCTGTCTCCCTCAGCAGTGGATTTCAGTAGATCCGCCTGTTCTGTTCCCCACTCTGTCTCTGGTCAATCCTCTCACTCCCCCTACACACCTCTGGACTGTACTTGTATGCAGAAATAAATTGTATACATAAATACTTGTACTTGTATGCATAAATAAATAAACCTTTGAAGAAAAAAAAAAGACATTGGCAACAACTTCTCTTTGGAAAACAAGGGGTTGAGTACAGCAATTATGTTATCACCCTAAACAGACAAAAGAATGTAGAACGTTCCCTGGCATCTTAAGATGCTCACGGCTCTGCAGTCATGTAAGGAGAGGAAACTTTCGTATTCTGACCAAAATGCTACCCAGGCCTGAAATCTCCTCCACTTCTTTCAAGAAGTAACTCAGCAATTGTTTCACTTCCTCAATGAAACCCTCCTGACCCCTCCTCCATCCGGCAATAAGTATGATCGTGCAGGTTTTATCATGCACAAAAGGATCTCTCACCAAGGAGGCAAAGAGCTAAAATAAAGAGCAATCCTCTTGTCAGATCGCGCAGTCCATCAGAGACCTTTACAGGAAGGGGCAGTTTTATCATCCACTCAACCTACATGGGGAACTAATGGCCCTTCCCCGCTGCTCACCACCTGCACCATCTGTCACTTTATATAAGCACACAGTCGCTGCCTTTCTACTCTCCAACGTAGTATAAGTTTTTTGCAAGCCAGGACTGGAACTTCGTGACTAGCAAGAGCGGCTCTCAAGTTTTCTCTAAGGACTACATTTCCATGTTGTCAGGTGTGTATGAAAAACACCAAGCACATGGAAAAGTTCAGCCTACATCATGTCTTTCTTTCTTTCTTTTTAAAGATTTATTTATACAAGACCTGGGGTAGAGATCAGAGGTGCGGGTGGATGAGAGGATTCACCAGAGAGAGTGGGAGAGACCAAAGAGACAGCTCAGGAGAGCAGTGGGCGAGGCAGGAGAGGTCTGCTGCGCCATGTGGGTTTCTCCCTGGCCGGCCGGGATCAAACCTGCACTGCAGAGTCTGTGGACAGCTTCACAGTGCTGTGCTCAACCCGCTGTGCCACTGGGGAGGCCCCCTAGATCATTTCTTTTTTTTTTTTTTTGGTGCTGCAGAGGCTGCGGGCAGCCTCGCAGCCCAGCGCTCAACCGCTATGCCACCAGGGGAGGCCCTCTTTTTTTCTTTTAAGATTTATTTTATTTATTTATGCATTCAAGAACAGGGGTGCAGGCCAGAGGTGCGGGGGTGAGATGATTTACCAGAGACAGAGTGAGGAGCAGAACAGGGGGAGCCACTGAAATCCACTGCTGAGGGGAGCAGCGGGGAGGCAGGAGAGGTCTGCTGCGCCATGTGGGTAGCTCCCTGGTCGGGGATGGAACTCGTGCTGCAGTGGCTGCTGACAGCTTCACAGTGCTGAGACTTAACCCCTTGTGCCACCAGGGGAGGCCCCCTAGATCATTTCTTAATGAAGAATAAACACTGAGTAGCAAGAAGCTGAAGCTTCAAGAGGGCACTCAGCTTTTTCAATCTATCCTCACCCATCATTCAAAAGGGAGGAAACAGATCCACGTCACAGGGTGGAGCTTTAAAGTAGTGAATTTTCAGCAACAAACTACTAAATCTTGAAAATAAAGACTATTTCAGGGAGAAGAAAAAGAATACTAACTCACCGGGGGCATGGCTTTTAGAGGTTCAATTCCTGTCACCACCTCTTTGCGGCTCCTCATTTGGAGAAGGGTTTTATCCAGAGAAGGCAGTGCTGGGAGAGGAGAAAGTGTTGAGTTACTGAGTAGTTTTAATCATCATAACCTAGGGGCTCCCTGGTGGCGCAGGGGTTAAGTCTCAGCACTATCAAACTATGGCCAGCCACTGCAGCATGAGTTCGATCCCAGCCAGGGAGGTGACCCACACGGCACAGCAGACCTCTCCTGTCTCCCGGCTGCTCCCCTCAGCAGTGTATTTCAGTGGATCCACCTGTTCTGCTCCCCATTCTGTCTCTGGTGAATCCTGTCACCCCCCACAACTCTGGCCTATACCCCAGCTCTTGTACGCATAATTTTTTTTTTTTTTGTGGGACCCTCGCCGGCAGCCGGGGAACAAACCGGCGCTGCAGGGGCTGTGGGCAGCCTCGCAGCCCAGCGCTCAACCGCTGCACCTCCAGGGGAGGCCCAATAAATAAATCTTTTTAAAAAAAAAATCAGATCCTAGAAATTTAATCCTCCCCTTCAGTTCCCTGTTTAATTCCCCCAGATCCACTGTACCCTCCCCTCATAGTCCAGGCACTGGGTGGGAGATGTGTAATTTGTAGCTGGGGTTTTCAAAGAAGCACAAAACCTCTCTCTCAAAGTCACCCATTCATTAACAACAGAGATGCACTAGGCGTGCTGCATGTATTAATAGCCTTGACTTAACTTTCACAATTTTCAATGAAAATAGAGAACACTGTGCCCATTCTTGAGAAGTGAAGTCTTTTGCTCTATTCACACAGCTGATTAATGGAACCCAGTCACCAACATCTACCTGACTCAACCACCCAAGTTATTTACTCAAGCAGACACAAGAATACAATAGAAAATATGCCCTCTGTGCAACTAACCAGTCAGAATGAGGCAACTTCCTGGGAAAAAGCCATCTATCCCAGAGAGAGGCATTATTTTTGTTACAACTGAGGCCATGTGACTTGCAAATTAATGACCTGCATCCAAAGACCCAGGTGGCTATTTTATTTTGTGACAAACTATATTTTGAGGTCCTTTCTGCTCTGACCCAGGTTTTCTGGATCTGGAAAGGATACAAATATTCAATTTCAATCCAGTTTCTTTCCTCTAAGCTCCACTGTTTTCTCAAAATATTATTATTATAGTATAATAAGTACAAACGCTGAGCACTTGCTATGTGGCAGGGTCCACATGAGTGCTTCACAGGTGTGATCTCACCTCATCCTGTCAGTTTTGTAAACATGTAATACTGTCATTCCTTTTCCATGAGAAAGTGAACTGTGTTCGGTGGAGGTTTCGGGATCTGAACTACTGAAATTACTGAAGTCATGCAGAGTGGGTTTCTTCAACCCTGAGAAGAGGCGAAGGTCACGTACCTTACCCAGTTGCTGAGGGGATGACATGAGAACAGCACAGAGGAGGACTCTAGAGTCGGCCTGGCTCCTCGCCCAGAAGGATTCCTTGTCCTCCCCTGTAAAAGGGAGATAAGTTCCTGCTTCTCAGTGTTGGTAGGTTGGTTGGTGACATCTTGAATGGCCTCAGGACCATGGCTGGCACACAGGAAGACTGTGAGCACCGGTCATTGTTACCCCACACAGAGGAAAACCTATAGCGATGCAAGAGCTTCTCCCTAGCCCCTTCCTTGTTACTGGTGTGGGGAGAAGTGGGGTGGAGGAGTGAGGTATGGAAACGTTTTCCTTCTTGTTTTTCCTTTTAAAGACTATGGGTGTCCCCAGTGGCGCAGCAGGTTGAGCCACTGCAGTGGTTCAGCCACTGCAGCCTCTGCAGTGCGGATTCGATCCTGGCAGGCCAGGGAGATACTGACATGGCAGAGCAGACCTCTCCTATCTCCCCGCTGCTCCCCTCAGCAGTGCATTTCAGTCAGTCTGCCTGTTCTGTTCCCCGCTGTCTCTGTGGAGTCTCTTTTTTTTTTTTAATTTATTTATGCAAGAACAGGGGTACAGGCCAGAGGCGTGGGAGGGTGAGACGACTCCCCAGAGACAGAGTGGGGAACAGAACAGGCAGACTGACTGAAATGCACTGCTGAGGGGAGCAGCGGGTGAGACAGGAGAGGTCTGCTGCGCTCTGTGGGTCACTCCCTGGCCGGGGATCGAACTCAGGCAGTGGTGGTGACAGCCCGAGACTAGCCCCAGGCCAGCAGGGAGTCTCATTCAGAGACTCGGGTAAGAGGCCACAGCGAGTCTGGGATCCCTCAGCACATTCGGATGAGATTGAGTCTCCCTCTCCCCCGGGGCCACCCCAGTGACACATGGGCCAGGGAAACGCTCCATCTTGGGGTCCTCCCTGGGGAGCAGCGGGGCACCCCGAGGTCGCGTCCTAGCGGGAGTGTCGTCCCGGACTGGGGACCCCAGAGGACCGGGGAAGGGGAGGGGGCGGGATCGGCGACGCCGGCAAGGCAAGGGCCCTCCCGGGGCCGCACGCTCGGCCGCCGACCGCGCCCCCAGACCTCCCTCAGCACTCGGGCGCGCGGGGGCACCCCCAGGTCCTCCGCGCCGGCCGCCGCGAGCTCACCCGCGTCTCCGATCCCGCCGGCCCCGCCGCGCGCCCGCGGCCCCGCCGGAAGTGTGCAGCCCGCCCCGAGTCGCCGCCGGAAGTGCGCAGCCCGCCCGCCGCAGGGGCCGCTGGGAAATGTAGTCCCCACCGGCGGGGAGCCGGCGGAGTCGGGCGACGAGGCTGCCGGGCTCAGCGTGGCTCCCGCCGCCCTCGGCCCGCCCGGAGGGAACGGAGCCGCCGAGAGAGCGCAACCCGCGCGGAAGCACAGGCCGCCTGCGGGAAGCGAGCCGCGCCCCGAGGGCTCTGAGAGCCGTCGCGGGCACAAAGTACGCAGGCGCAGATGGGCGGGCAGACTACTGGGCGGAGCGCGCAGGCGCGCTGGACCAGGGGCGGGGCCTCTAGGGGGCGTGGCTTCCTGGGCGTGGTCAGAGGGCCAGGGCGGGGCCTCCTGGGCGGGGCCTGCGTGGCGGGGCCTCCTGGGCGGGGCGGGGCCGGCGGTGAAGCTCGGGGTTCGCCCGATGTGCGCCCCGGCGCCCGCCTGCCGGGTCCCGGCGCCACTGCCCACTCGCCCTGGCCCCTGGCCCCCCTGCTCGAGCAAGGCCCGCGGGGACGCCCCTTCCCGGCGGCCGCCGCCCCGCGGCCAGTCCAGGGCGCAGACACGGGGGCCCGCGGGGCCCGGGCCACCACGGAGCCCGCGGGGCCGCTGCGCCCTTGGCCCGCCCGAGCCGCCCGGGCCGCGTCCCGCAAGGCGGCTGTGGGGCGCCCGGCGTCGCGGCCACTCGGGGCCGCCCAGCCTCCCTTGCAGCGACCAGGCCCCGCGGCTGGAGCCCGGCCGGCCATGGCGCGCTTACCTAAGACACCCCAGGCGGCTCCCAGGCCAGGCAGTGACTGAACCGCGACCCCTCGGGGGCCGGGACAGCCGCGCCTGCGGGCGCTTTTGGGACCATTTTGCTGCAGCCGAGCTCCCGGCCGTACTGGGCCCCGCAGCACCACGCTCACCTGGACCTGCGGGAGCGCGGGGAGCATCCCAGGGCGCCCGCACATCCGGCAGGGGCCTTGCAGAGGCCAGTGAGGGCATAAAAGACATGACGCGGCCCAGCACTTTAAAACGCCGGAATTCCGGCCTCCGCGCTATGAAACTAGAGACCTCTCCTGTCTCCCCGCTGCTCCCCTCAGCAGTGCGTCTCAGTGGATCTGTTCCCCACTCTCTCTGGTGAATCCTCTCACCCTCCCGCACATCTGGCCTGTACCCCGGTTCTTGTATAAAAATAAATAAAATCTTAAAAAATAATTTAAAAAATGACCCTTCATACTCTGTTCCAAGGTCTCATCATTCTCTAGTGGCAGCTTCTACACTGATTAGGTTTCTCTGGCGGACAACAAAAGATGACCTGAAATTAGAGCTGAGATTTACCTGAAAGAAGTGCACCAGACAAGGGCGTGGGAAAGCAGGAACTGGTTTAATGGCTCGGAGCGCAGGCAGAGACGCAGCACTGCAGGGAGGCGGCCAGCCCCGGAGCCACAACCCGAAGACTGAACGGCCGGTGCAACCAGGGCCCGCGCGGTGGACACGGACACGATGGAAAGACACCTGGCGCGGCCACACACAGCCGGACGCTGGTCCCCGGGTCCAGCGCCTGTGTCCCCGTCAAAGCACAAAGAGCAAGAGTGGGGACAGCGGCTCCCCAGGCCAGGCGGAAGGCAGGCCAGCGCAGCCCACCAGGAGCCGGGGCGCACACAAGACAAGAGCACACCCGCTGTGCCACGCGCGCCCCGTGGACATCGCCCCAGACACCAACCTACAGCGAGGGTCGTTCCCACCGTATGAGGCACGCTCATGGCACACGCGCGCGGCTGCGCGGCTCATATTCAGTGCGCGTTGGCAACCCCAGCAGCGCCCGGCCTGCCCTCCAGTGACCGGACACCGCGGTACTGAGCGGCCACGGTTTAATGGGCCCGCCCGCAGGACGCGGCCATCCCGCTTGTCGTAACTGAAACCACGATGCGGTTAACGTGACTGACATCTGCTTCCCCCAACAGGATAAAACCTCCGGGTCAAGAGCTGGTTCTGGAAGGCGCGCACACTGGGCTGGCTGGGGGAGGCAGGAGACAGCAGGCTTGCTGGCGGAGGCGCCGGTCCTCCCCCGTCCCCGGCGCCGCCCCACTCTGCTGAGCCACTGAGGCAAAGTCTAACTCGCCCTTTTGAGATGAAGGAGGCTCCAAAACGTCACCGTCTTCTTGACTCACCTGAAGCCTTCGACCCTGGCGCCTGTCGGGCATGGCCGCGGTCTCTGGCTGTTCCGCGGGTGTCAGGGCACTTTGTTCCCAGACACCCCAGACGGCCGCCCGTGTGGGGGGACGAGCCTGCCAACAAGGGGCGGTGCGCCGACACCACTGGCTCTCCCAACGCGTCTCCCGGGACCCCACGTCCAGCTAGCAAGGGTCCCCCTCCCGCGGCCCCTCCACAGCACAGCGCATGCCCCGGCACCGCACTTCTCTGCGGGCAAGCGCGCCTCCCGTGTTTTCTGGCTCGTCTTCGGAGCATGGGTGACCGTCCACCCCGTGCTCCCTCCCAGAAGGAAACCCGCTGCCCTTGGAAGGCGCCTGGCCTCACACGCGAGGGACTAAGGCTGCACCGGTCTGCCTGCCAAAAGGGCTTCCCATCGTGTCAAACCAACCGTGGCAGCAAGTCCTGCCGGGGAGTGCCCGTGGCCGACGCTCCCCCCGCCCCTTGCTGAGTTTTATCCGGGGGAAACGCCTCCCTCGACACCGTGCAGTGACCCCCTTCCACCGCTCATCGTTCACCTGCGGCTTGTCCTGGACGGGAGTTGCAGCCCCCGCGCGGGCAAGGGAGCGCACCTTTCGTGTGTTCTGCGCGAGCGCACGGGCTGCAGACGTCTGCCCCAAGGGCTCGGGCGGAAACACCCGCGGCCTCGCCGGCCACACGCTCTGTGCGGTCGGGGCCACGCAGCTCTGCCCAGGATGAGAGAGCCGCCGCAGGCAACGTGGAACACACGAGTGCGCCCGGGAGCCCACCAGGCTTTCCCACCGACACCGACGCGTCCTTCTCCACCATTTTGTGCGGCCACGGGACGTCATTCTTTTCCCCTGTTCGTGAGGTCACAGGCCACCAAGGCCCGCGAGCGGGACTCTGGCCGTGCATTGGATTTCTGAGCCCGACCTTCAGTCAGTCACCTCAGGGACCATGGCTCCCTAGACGTTACTAGAATTCACGCGTAACCAGGGGACTTTGAATCAACCACCTCCTGGCCAACTGTCCAGTCCTGCTATGAAACGCCAGCAGCGCCAGCTCTGCGCGCACACCCTGCAGCTTCTGATGGTTGCGGCTCCCTTGTTCCAGGAGGACTCATCCATCCACGTGCCCCCCACCCTTCCTAGGCTGCTGTCAGGCGTGCAGCTGAGCCCTCGCACCGACTGGGCCTCGCCGCAGGCAGATGCCTCAACACCACGTGACATCAGGAGGCACGTTATACCAAGACAGGCAGCGGCTCGGGGACCACCTTCAGCTCCTGCTGCCGACCCGAACTCTCGTCTCGTCAAGCCTTGTCCTGGGCGCCATTTTTACTCAGCGTTGACTAGCGTGCCTTGTCCGTGTCCCAGGTTTTTTAAAAAATTAGGATTAACCCGTTTAAAGGATCTCAGCCCACATTTTACATGAGGAGCGAATTACATTTACACTGAAAGTCACTCCGCCTCACGGGGGACAAAATCGAGGGCAGAAGGCAGTTTTCACGGCTGGGGCAGTCTGGGGGAGCGACGGGCGTGGCTGAGACTAGGGCGACGCGAGTGAAGATGGACTCCAGAGGAACCTGGGGAGTGGAGCGGCGGGGCCGGACGCGGAGGCCTCCGCGCTGTGGGTCCTCGGGTGCGCAAAGAGCACGGGCTGCCTGAAGCCCTTCCTGCTTCGCCTGCAGCCGTAGGCGCGCTCTCCCGTGTGCACGCGCTTGTGCTGGTTGAGGTGCCCGATCTGGACGAAGGTCTTCCTGCACTCCTTGCACTCGTACGGCTTCTTTCCAGAGTGAATTCTCTGGTGGACGCTCAGCGACTGGCGGTGGCTGAAGGCTTTGCCACACGCGCCGCACTCGTAAGGCTTCTCCCCGGTGTGGCTTCGCCGGTGACAGATGAGGGACGACTTGGTCTTGAAGGCCTTCCCGCACTCGAGGCACTCGTAGGGTCTCTGGCCGGTGTGCAGCCTCTGGTGCTGGCTGCAGGAGGAGTTATCACCAAAGGCCTTCCCGCACTCGGCGCACTTGTAGGGCTTCTCCCCGGTGTGCACCCGCTGGTGCTGGGCGAGGTGTGTGGTCTGGCTGAAGGCCTTCCCGCACTCCTTACACTCGTACGGCTTCTCGCCCGTGTGCGTCTTCTGGTGCTGCGCGAGGTGAGCCTTCTGGGTGAAGGCTTTGCCGCACACCTTGCACGCGTAGGGCTTCTCGCCCGTGTGGATGCGCTGGTGCGTGGCCAGCTGGGAGCTGATGCTGAAGGACTTCCCACACTGCGCACACGCAAAGGGCTTCTCTCCAGTGTGGATCCTCAGGTGACTGGCAAGATGTATGTTCTGCCGGAAGGCCTTCCCGCACTCCTGACACTGGAACGGCTTCTCCCCCGAGTGCACTCTCTGATGCTGCGTGAGGGAGGCGTGGTGGCTGAAGGCTTTCCTGCAGACCTCGCATTCGTAAGGTTTTTCTCCAGTGTGAATCCTCTGGTGCACAGTGAGGGACGAGCCATACCTGAAGGATTTGTCGCACACGTCACATTTGTAGGGTTTCTCCCCAGTGTGAATTCTCCTGTGTTGGTTCAGCCCGATGTGGTCGCTGAAGGCTTTCCCGCAGTCGATGCAATCAAAGGGCTTCTCCCCGGTGTGGTAGTAGCGCCAGTGGCGGATGAGGGACGTGTTCTGGATGAAGGCCTTGCCACACTCCACGCACTCATACGGCTTCTTTCCCGTGTGGCATCGCTGATGGCGCGCAAACGACGAGCCATCGCTGAAGGCCTTCCCGCACTCGCCACACTTGTAGGGCTTCTCCCCGGTGTGGATTCTTTGATGAACAGTCAGGGAGGAGCTCTGAGTAAAAGTCTTCTTACATTCGTTACATTTGAAAAGTTTTTTTCCAGCATAGAGACCCGTGTGTTTTATTGCCACCGAATTCGGGGGGAAGTTTTTCTTCAGGGACTCCCGACTGTGAGCTCTCTCTTCTGAGCTGCCCAGGCGCAGCCACCTGGCGGGCTTGCTGTGCATGCGCCCTCCGTCCTTGGAGAGGGGTGTGCTGTGAGTGACCGTCTCTGGCCTGAACTGGGTGCCCTGACCTACCAGCTTCTGGTCAAACACGCCCACAGATTCCCAATTTTCTCTGAAAGTGGAACACGTCAGCTCAGTGTTTGCAGTTCTGCCCATTACCACGTCAGCAAACGAATCCTGCTTTGGGCAGAGTTCTTGGGTCTCATGCACCGATTGTGGGTCTGAAAGATACCAAGAAAAGAAATATTTCACTTACTGTGCACTAGAGAAAAAGGAGCCTGCTAAATGGAAAACTGAAACAGAATTCACTATCTGGTGAGTTTAACCGTATAATGAAATCACATAAATCATGTGCCTCTAAGAGCCATGACATTTAAACACACAATACATATAAGAAGAACCCACAGACTGGGCCTCCCTGATGATGCAAGGGGTTAAGATGCAGCACTATGAGGCTGTCAGCAGCCACTGTAGCAACAGTTAGATGGCCGGCCGGGGAGCTACCCACATGGCGCAGCAGACCTCTCCTGTCTCCCCACTGCTCCCCTCAGCAGTGGATTTCAGTAGATCTGCCTGTTCTGTTCCCCACTCTGTCTCTGGTGAATCCTCTCACCACCCCTACACCTCTGGCCTGTACCCCAGATCTTGTATGCATAAAAAATAAATATAAAAAAAAGAAGACACCCCACAGACAATTCATTTTCTTTCAGGGACCTAGGAGAGACAAATAGAAAAAAGTGAAATACGTGTGACATCAGTACATATCAGAGAGTGTGAGCAGGGAGCATTCCTCGGTCACACCACCTAGAATCATAGCCTTGCCCACTCGTCGCCTTAACTCTCTGTCTTCACGTGCCACAGCACTCATCACACCAACCAAAGTTGCTCTGAGAAACTTGCCAAAGCACCAAAAAGACAAAGTTTTAATAACATTCATTAAAATTACCTGACAGTTTATACATATGCACATATAGCCCTACAACCAGAAAGTGGCGTTTCTATTAATCTTACCTGAAAATTTCGATAAATGCTACATTGCCAGCTGATGACTGAAGCTGAGCAGGTCACAGAAAATCAATTTTATATTTACCTGCCTGCTTCCACCTAGGGACAAAATTCACTCTTCAGCTCTGGACCCTTCTTAAGATCAGACACTGCAGTGCATTTCTCATCTCGAAGAGACTTTTCATAATACTTTGAGCACAAATGGTTTTCTCTCAGTGTAGACTAGATAAGATAGACACGCACAGATGAAACTGCTACCGGGGAGACGACTCGGAGACTCACAGGGCTGGGAAAAGAGTGAAAACCTTGTTTTTTTAAAAGACATCTGAAGGGCTTCCCCGGTGGCGCAGCGGTTGAGCGCTGGGTTGCGAAGCTGCCCGCGGCCTCTGCAGCGCCGGTTTGATCCCCGGCTGCTCCCCGGCCACCGGAGGAGGGTCCCACATGGCGCGCAGACCTCTCCTGCCGCTCGCTGCTCTCCTCAGCAGTTTATTTCGGTCCACCTGCCTGCTCTGCTCCCTGCTCTGGCTCTGGTGAATTCTCTCACCCTCCCGTGCTTCTGACTGTACCCAGTGCTTGTATAAATAAATAACTAAATCTTTAAAAAAAATTTTTTAAATAAATAAAAAGAAAATTAAGAAAACAACCCCAGGGCCTCCCTGGTGGCGCAGCGGTTGAGCGCTGGGTTGCGAAGCTGCCTGCAGCCTCTGCAGCCGGTTCGATCCCCGGCTGCTCCCCGGCCACCGGAGGAGGGTCCCCCATGGTGAGCAGACCTCTCCTGCCGCCCGCTGCTCCCCTCAGCAGTGTCCTTCGGTCCTTCTGCCTGCTCTGCTCCCCGCTCTGGCTCTGGTGAATTCTCTCACCCTCCCGCGCTTCTGACTGTATCCAGTGCTTATATGTATAAATAAATAAATAAATCTTTAAAAAAAAAAAAAAAAAGACATCTGAAACACTGCAAGCTTTCCCTCTGCCAGGGACGAGGAGGGTGCCTGCTTTCATGTCCATTCACCACCACACTGGAAGTTCCAGCAAGCACAATGAGAAAGAGAAAGAAAGGCATTCAAATATAAAAGTAAAACTCTACTTGAGAAGACATGATTCCATACAAAGAAAATCCTACAAGAATCCACCAGAAAATATCAGAGCCAATAAATTAATTTAGCAAAACTATAGGATATAAACAACACACAAATATCAGATTATTTCTATACACTAAATATGAACATTCAGAAAAGGAAATTATGAAAACAATTCCAGGAAAAACAGCAATAAATGAAAAATTACTTAGAAATAAAGTCACCCAAGGATTATACACTGAAAACTACAACTAGTGCTGAATGGGATTATGAAGACCTAAGTATTCATGGACAGTGAGACTTAACATTAATTACAATGCTAAGAGCCCCCAGTGATTGCTAGATTCAATCCAGCATCGCATTACTGTCAGGGGACTTTTCTCCAGAAATAGGAAAGTTGAACCAAAAATTGACATGACATCACAAGGATCCCCTACTAGCCAAAGCAATCTGGAAGAGGAACGTTGAAGGACTACACTTCCCGATGACGAAACCTACCACAATGCCACAGCGATCGAAATGGTGAGAGAGCAGCATGAAGGGAATAAACAAACACAAACACACACACACGTACATGTATCAAAGGACTGAGAGTCCAGAAACAAACCCACACCTCTGTGGCCTACTGATTTTCAACAATGGCGCCAAGACCATTCAGTGGGGTAAGAAGAGTCTCTTCAATTCATGATGCCAGGACAACTGGCTATCACATGCAAAAGGAGGAACTGCAGGGGCCTCCCTGATGGCGCAGGGGTTAAGTCTTAGTGCTGTCAAGCTATCTCCAGCCACTGAGGCCTGAGTTCAATCCCAGGCCAGGGAGCTACCTCATGGCACAGCAGACCTCTCCTGTCTCCCCGCTGCTCCCCTCAGCAGTGGATCTCAGCTAATTCACCTGTTCTGCTCCCCACTCTGTCTCTGGTGAATCTTCTCACCCCCCACACCTCTGGCCTGCACCCCAGCTCTTGTATGCGTAAATGAAAAAAAAACTTTAAAAAAAAAAAAAAAGAGGAACTGAGGAACTGTACTCACCTCATACCACACAACAGAAGTTGACTCAAAGTGGGTCAAAGACCCAAGTGTAAAAGCTAAAACTCTTATAAGAAAAGACATGACCTTTGACCTGGCAATGGATTCTCAGATATGACAAAAGTATGAGCAACAAAAGAAAGAATAAACTGGACTTTATCAAATTAGAAACTATTCTATATCAAGGAACGCTATTATCAACGAAAACGACAAGACACAGAAAGGGAAAGACAGTTGTGGATCATATTTGCAATAAAGTTCCAATTTCAAGAAAACAGAAAGCGCTCTGTTCACTCAACAACAAAAAGACTCGGATTCAAAGAACAGACAACAGGACCGGACGGACACTCCACAGAGAAATGCAGGAACGGCCACCACGCTCGGGAGAGACACGCCCCTGCTGTTCCTGGAGAGCTGCAGGCCACACGCGTGTGCTGCCCCTGCCCACCCACAAAGGCTGTAGCTGCACCAAGTCAACGGAGTACCAGGAGGATGGGCCGCCACCAGCCTGCAGCCCGTTGCCCGCGAGAACGCAGGAGGCCAGACGCCCGTGCCGTGCCAGCGGGGGTCACCAGATGACCCAGCAGCCGCAACCCCCAAGACTTGGCCACTGTTCACTGCACCACCAGGCGCGGCGGCCAAGAGGAGGATCCAGCGTCCACCAGCGCAGAGAGGATGCACCACAAGGGGCACAGCGGACAGTAGGGCCACCCAGCCATCAGCAGGGATGGTCACACATGCACGCTCTGTACGGTGACCCTTGCCAACGTGTGCCCAGTGGAGGCCACCATACGGGGAGCGGGTGGGGTCAGGAGAAAAAGAAAGGGGCTGATTAAGGAATACAAGGTGATTCCTTCGATCTGATGAAGAAGGTTTGGAAGTGGAGGCGGGTGCCGGCTGCACGTGATGGGAATGTACTTCCTACGCCTACATTATGCACTGTGTTTATTTATTTATGCATACCAGAGGGGTGCAGGCCAGAGGTGGGGGGTGAGAGGACTCCCCAGAGACAGAGCGGGGAGCAGAGCAGGCAGAGCCACTGAAACACACTGCTGAGGGGAGCAGCGGGGAGACAGGAAAGGTCTGCCGCGCCCTGCGGGCAGCTCCCTGGTGGGGGACTGAACTCAGTAGTGACAGTGCTGAGACTCCACCCCAGGCCTCCAGGGAGGCCCTAAGTTGTGCACTTTGAAACAGCCGGATTTTACGCGCATGTTCCGTGACAGACATTCAGGAGGAAAGCAGGCTCTTAAAAGCGTCACAACAAGACAGGCTACGTGGGAAGGAGGAGAGAGGAGAAAGGAGAACGAGTGAAAGAGAACGAAGTGACGGGAACGACCTCGCATCTGTTACGCCGCACAAACGGGAATGAACCTGTTCAGGGAAAAACCCGCGAGAGGATCAACAGCCAACAGAACACAGGCCTCCGCGAGGGACGCTCAGCTCCAGCTCCAGCTCCTGCACAGCAGCGCGTCCTGTGCCGGCGGGAATGGGGAAAGCGAGTCCCAGAGCCCTCCGCGAGAACCCAGCCCTCCCGCCACCCCGCGCTCACCTGGGGGCAGGCCTCCCGCCTGCTCTCTCCTCAGCAGCCAGGCTTCCCGCCCTCGCGCCAGCAAAGGGGCCGTGGCTGGCTTGGAGACACAGCGTCCTGTGGGGGGGAAAGCAGAGGGTTCCGTCACGCTCTGGGCATCCTTAAAGTGGCAAGTGGCTCCTTAATTTCGAATTTTGATTTTTTTCTTTTAAAAAGCGTTTTCAGGGCCTCCCCGGTGGCGCAGCGGTGGAGCGCTGGGTTGTGAAGCTGCCCGCAGCCTCTGCGGCGCCGGTTCGACCCCTGGCTGCTCCCCGGCCACAGGAGGAGGGTCCCGCATGGCGCGCAGACCTCTCCTGCCACCTGCTGCTCCCCTCAGCAGTGTCCTTCGGTCCTTCTGCCTGCTCTGCTCCCCGCTCTGGCTCTGGTGAATTCTCTCACCCTCCCGCGCTTCTGACTGTGCCCAGTGCTTGTATGAATAAATAAATTTTTTAAAAAAAACAAACAAACTGTTTTCACAGGAAGACTCAGCAAAGAAACCGAGACGTGCAGAGAAGACATCAGAGATGATGTTCGGGCATCTGTCAGCTGTCGAGAACCTGAGCTCGTGCTTAGGAGTCGGGGGCGAGGCTCTACCCTCCAGAAGGCTGGGCCCCTCCCACCACCCAAAGCCAAGAACGGAAACCAGGCACCCCTGCAGGCTGGTTCAGACTTGGGAGAGACATGTCCTTACCGACTGCCCCCAGGTCACTGCGTGCATCCCACACCACACTCTGACGACACGGACTCCGCGGGGCTGGGTCCAGCCGCTGGGAGAAGTCCACGGCCAGACTCGTGATGGTCACCAAGCCCTGAAATGGTGCAGACATGGTTTCTGGACGGAACCACACTGTGCCCACCCAGCGCGCAACTGCACTGAGTCCTCCCTTAGGTTCTGCAGGCCCCATCGTGACCAGGCCTGGATGGATGTGTGTGTCTGAGGAGGAAACACAAGCGAGAGAAGAGGAACTGTCTCCGCCTGGAGAAGCTGTAATTCGTAGAAGGGATGAACTTACAGGCAGCTGGAATGATCTAATATTCAACACACGTTCAAGGAGGCTACAGGGTTTTCTCTCACGTCACCCTCGGAGGAGAAGGGCTGGGGGCCTGCTCAGGGGGACTCACACTCACCACACGGCAACGGACCCAGTGCAGACCAGTGCAGGGCTGCCTGTGGTGTGTCAGGTGAGATTTCCCCTTGCTTAACGCTCTGTCTCTTAGACGTGCTGCAGTCAAGTGGAAGCCCCCACGGTCACGGCGGTGCCTTTCCTCAGGGTTTTATCTCGTCCAGAGAGCGCCTGCTGACTTACCGGCCACCTCTCAAACAGGGCGTCATAACCCCAGCCGCCCCCCAGCAGGGAGCACTCCAGGCCGCAGTGTGGGAGTCTCTCCATTATCTCTGCGGGGGGTGACGTCTCCTCACGGAAGCCCTTCTGCGGTGGTGGCTCCTTGGTCTCCCGCACGGTCTTCAAGTCTGAAAGACAGCAAGAAATTTCCTCTTTTATTGTATGTCAGTACAGAGAAAACCTCCAAAAGGTAACCAGGTGAATTAGAATCCTCCACAAAGCAAACTGTCCTGCCAGCCTTTCCGTGTGACCAGCCAACCTGACATCCCAAATCGGCCGAGCTAGCACCCCAACACCACAACGGGAGCTTTCGTATCTGGAAAGTGAATAAGCAGTGGACGCAGACTGGAAAGAGATGGACGGAAGATCAGGAGATAAAGGGCCCCCACCAACTTAAATCTCAGATAAAATGTCACCAGAACAGCCCCCGGAGGAGGAGGGAGCCTTATGCCAGCTGGAGGGAAACTCACTCTGACTCTCCCTCCATCCTGTTTGATTATTTTAGCAAAATACATTCCCCCCGCTTTCCAGGTCGTGTTACTCGTGGCACTGCTGACTAACAAAAGCTCAGGTCTGACCTCAGAGCGCCGGTGCGGAGATGGAGCGGCAGAGGCAAAGCAGCTGACTCAGACCAGCCAGGCGCCCGCACCTCCCCAGGTGGCGGCTGCAGAGCTCAGACACCATCCTCCCCTCACACGGTGACACGTCGCTGGCCTGTCACTCGAGCGCCCAGGCTGGGCCTGTCGACACACATTCCCCGTGAGGCGTGAGTGGAACAAAGAGGCCTCGCAGGATTCTCAGCCCTCCACGAAGGGCAGCCTTTTCCTTTCCCAAGGAGACCTGTCCTGACGCCCGTGTCACTAGCTCCATGTGCCGGCCCAGAAACAGCGCTGTGGTAGAAAGCTCTGTGTTCCCAAGCGGCATAACCTCACGCACATCTGCAGAACATTCTAGCAAGCCGGAGTCCATGTTCTTCCCTCCTGAGAGTCAGTGACCCAGCCACTGCCTGCCGGGCCGGCCCACCCACCCCGCCCTCTTCTCCGCCTCTGCGGTTCTGCTGACGGCTCTAGTCCTGCCTCCCAGCTCAGGGGAATGAGTTTTCTTCCCCTCAGGTCTCCACTCCCAGCGCTCACGCATGGACAGAGCATCTGCTCCATCCAACTCACACGCAGAGGCCTCGTCTCTAGGGCTGGCAAGCGCTTCGCCGCCTTGTGCTCTCCTTGCCAGCCCACCCCTGGGGCCTACTCAAAGCTGATGCCTGTGGGCGTCAGCATCAGGGGACGCGGATGGACAGGGCATCCGATCAGGGAGGAGCAAGGCGGTGAGCACTACCTCAGACACAGCCACGGCCTTTAAAGGACAGAGATGGCTGCACGGGTGTGAACAACAAAGGGACAACAGCAGGAATGTGAGGAGCGGCGCCCAGAGTCACCGCCAGGAGGTAACCTGTAGAGGATGGGGAGCAGACAAGGGGGACGCGAGACCGTGGGAAGCCCACGTTCTGGAGGCCTCTGCTGTCCGCCTGGCCCAGGCCACAGGAAGAGCCTGAGGAACCATGTGTTTGAGGTGACAGAGGAGCGACGGGCAGTGACACCCCCACCCCTGACCCCACTCACCTGGGCACCAGCCTCGCGTCATCTTTCTCTCCACCGTCCAGGGCTCTTTCCTCTGTTCCAAGGAGGAGATCACATCGGGCTTAGAAACGCAGAGCCCTGAGTTTGCAAGAAGAGACAGGACGTGGTCACACCAGGGGCTGCCTGGACAGCAATTGCAGCCGCCTTGGCTGAAGGAAGCGGGCACGGGAGGCGCTGATGGAGGGGTGGGCTCCTGGGTCAGCTCAGCGGGCATGGGCAAGGAGCCGGGGGCACTCACCCAGCGCCGCCAGGTTCCGGTAGTTCTCCAGCATCACCCTCCGGTACAGGCCCCTCTGCGCGGGGCTCAGCCACTCCCACTCCTCCCGGGAGAAGTCCACAGCCACGTCCCCGAAGGTCACCAAGCTCTGAAAAGACACAGCGCACCCTGCTCGGCCAGCGCTCCGACTCGCCCGTGGGGCAGCACCGGGCACAGGCACTGGCGACGCGGTGCCTCATTGCTTGGTATCCAGCGAGGGACACCAAAGAGGCCAGCGCAGCAAGGCCCCTCCCGGGAAGACACTGTCCGGCTTCACGGGGGAATGAGAGACCAGCGTTCCCAGGACGAGGCCGAGGAGCGGCCGGCCCCGGACAGGCCCGAGCTCGCTCAGCGGTCACGGGACAGACACTCCGACGGGCCGCGCTGGACTACGCCGCCCTCCCTCCTCTGCCCGCGGCCCGTCTCCGCCCAGAAGCTGCTACAAACGCCCAGACTGTGGGCCCAGGGGCGGCCCGTCCACCCGGGCGTCGCCCGCCACCAGCGGCAGGGCGCCCAGAGCCCCCTCCCGGGAGGTCGCGGGGAGAGGCGCCCGCGCCGGGCCGGGCGTCTGGGGGCGGGAGGCCACTCACCGGGGGCTTGGCCGTGGGCTCCGCGCCCGCCGCGTCCCGCTCGCGCCTCCTCCCCGCGGCCCGGGCGGCGCCCCCCGACGGCGGAGCTGCGGGACAGGAAAGGGGGCGGCGCTGAGGGGCCGGGCGGGCCCCCGCCGAGACCTCCCCGGGACTGGGCGCCGGGGCCGGCGCGGGGCGGCGCCGGGGAGACGGGGGCGCCCGGGGGGCGCGCCGTCGGGGGGGACCCCCCGCCCGGGCCCCCGCGCCCGGCCCCTCACCTCCGCGCTCCGGCGCCGCGGCCCGCGGGCCCTGGGGCGCGGGGACGCTCCGCGCGCGTGGCCGTCCCCGGGCCGGGCGGCCGAGAGGGGCCGCGGGCTTCGTGCGGGGGACGCCCCGCCGCGGCGGGGACCCCGGCCCGTGGGCCCGAGCGCCCCCGCGCCCCGGCATGTCACCGGCGCGCCCGCCCCGCCCGCCGGAAGTGGGTGTGAGCAATACCGGAAGTAGAGGCCCGCCGCGGCGCCTCCTGGGAAGTGTAGTCCGCGGGTCCGGCGGCGCGGGGAGGCCGGCGGGAGAGGCCGCTCCTGTCGGCTGCGGCCGTCCGGGGAGCCGTGGTCACGGGGCCTGGGGCCGCTCCTAGGGAGGGCGGCGCGCCCGACGGGTTTCGGGAGGCGCCGCCGCCTTTGGAGCGCGCAGGCGCAGGTGCCAGTGGGCGGGCGAGGGTGAGGGGCGGGGCCGCCGGACGTCTGAGGAGGCTGCGCCGGCGGGGCGGGGCGGGGCGGGGCGGGGCGAAGGATGAAGAGTAGAGGGGGCGTGGTGGAGGGGCGTGGCTCGCGGGCGGGGAGGGCGGGGCCACGCTAGGCTAAGAGGGCGGGGCTACGGGGCTAGTGGGCGGGGCGGCGCACAAATGGACCGCGGGGCGGGGGGAAGGGCGGAGCCGCGTGGGGGCGGGGCGGCGGCTTCCAAGCGGGGGGCGGGGCGCCGGGGGGCGCGGGGCGGGGCGCGGGGGGCGCCGCGCGGGGCACCGGGGAGGCTGCGACTGTCCGGCCGCCCCGGACAACCGCCGCCGCCCGCGCGCCCCGCGCTCTTCCGATGGGGGCCCCGCGCTCGGGGCGCTCCGGGGAGACCCGCGCAGGCCCGGGCGGGGCGGGGCCTCCGGCGGGCGGCGGCCGGGCTCGGGCTCGGAGGCGAACGAGGCCAAGCCCGGGGCCCCCGTCGCCGTCGGGAGCGCGCGGCGGCGGGCGGCGGGCGGCGGCCGCCCGGGGCTGGGGCTTCTCGCGCGCCGGGGCCGCCGCCGGGCGCGGGCGGGAGCGGGCGCCGGAGGCCCCGCGGCACCGGGCGACGGCCCCCGAGGACCCGGAAACTGTCCCGCCGCTTTCTGGGCAACGCACAGCGGGAGGACACGCGTCCCTGGTCCACGTCCCGTCCCTGCCACGTGCTCCAGCCGACAGGCCCCGACCCGCAGGCTCCGCCGCTGCAGCCTCAGCCCGGCCGGGCGGCGGGTGGGCAGGAAGGACGCGCGGAACCAGCCCCCACGTGGCACTCCCGGAAAGGCCAGGCATGAAACGCAGCGAATGAATGTTCGAGTTCACTGTTTCCAAACTGTTGTCGTCTTTAATATGGCTTATTTGCCGGTTATAGTGTGTGTGTGTGCACTGCATGTGTGCCACACGCTACATGTGCACGGTAGAGGTCATGTATGATGGAGACACGTACAGGTATCTGCTCCCCGACTTGTGATGGTTGCACTTCGCAAGTTTACCTCGCCACGGTGTTGGCAGAGGCACCGTTCGGCCGGAACTACCCACCATGCTCTATTTTTAACTGGAAATGTTTGCGGTAGAATGGCTTTCTGGGATGTAACGCAGCCAGGGTCTGTGTGCACTTGCACACACACACACACACAGACACGTGTAACACGGCTCGTAACATTTCCGAAGATGAGCCTGCCCGAGCACTACTGAGTGAACTGCTTGGCTTCTGGGGAGCCTGCCTGGGGTCGTCGAGGGCTGGAGATCAGAAACCCCTCTCAAGAACTGCCGCTGGGCGAGCCCGGCCTCGGGACGCGCGTAGGCACCAGGCCGCGCCACGCTCCCACACCATGCCCAGGTTTAAGAGAAGGCAGGTTGCCCTGTCTCGGGAGCCTCACAAGAGCACCGAGAGAAACTCCGACATGACAAAGTACGTCCTGCACCCCAGTTCCCCCAACTCCTTGTGTATCAGGCAAGACCATTTTGGGGACCGCAGCGGCACTGGGTGCCAGTCAGGCCGAGAGACCCGCACTCCCTCCACCAGAACCGGGGGGGGGGGTGGGGGGTGGGGGGGACGCGCGCAGGGGTGGGGCGGGGCGGTGGGTGAGAAGCCACACGCGTGAGCACGTGGAGCACCTGATGTGCGCATTTGCCGATTCTGGTTACAGTTCTGTCCCAGCTTCTGAGGTCACACAGGTTTAAAACCCCATCCTGCTGCCATTTTCAAGATGCTGATATAAATTTGATAAACACTTCGGGGCTTGTCGTCCCTCCCTGATGGCTTTCTTACATCAGCCTCTGGCCACTTTAGAACCAGATTTGTTTCCAATCAGCAAAGCTGCAACACTGGTCAGCCGGAAGGACACTGTGAGGCCTCCTGTGTGGGGATCTCAAGTGAAGGGAAGCACGTGGGTGTGGTCACAGGGCTCCTAGGGGCTCAGGAGTTTCAAATTCCCCAAATGCACCATGAACACTCATTCCAATAACCAGGATATCAACTGTTCCCAATGTCAAACATTTCACTTAAGAAACACGCAAGAATCATGAATTTGGCTGGCACCGTCGCTCAGCAAGCCACAGGCTCATTCTGGCACTTGGCAGCCTCAGCCCTGTAGCTACCAGGGAGAAGTCTTTCCATTACGCTACACTAATGGCTGGTTGCAGACCGCGCCTTCACGCAACCATTTCAAGAAGTGCTTTTTCTTGCTCTGTTACCCAACTCCATCGCCCACAGCATCACACATACCCACATACCTCTCAAGCTGGCATTTCTCCCTCTTTCAATTGGTCAACGGCAACAGAGGTGGCGACCACGGCCGACCGGCTGCCTTCCCCCCAGGCAGCACGGTGGTCCACGTTCACGGCACAGAATAGGACTTTGCTCCGTACCACCCAGTAAGCGAATTTAAAAAATAATCCACCTTTGTGGAGGCTCTTTGGCCTGAAACCCACTCAAGGCTACCGATTTCTGTGCTGGCTGATTTCTTTGGTTGACAGCAAAATAATCTAATTTTAAAATGAACACCGGGATACACAAGGACGCGACCTGGAAAGGGAGGGGGGCAGTCGCGACTTAGCACCACGTGGACGCCCTGCCAGAGGCCCGTCCTATTCCAGTCCCTCCAGTGTCCAAGGAGGGACCATCTCACGGGATTGAAGGGAACCGCGCACAAACGGCAGCACAAAGCATCCCTCGCGAAATAGCGTCAGAGCCCAGAGAAGGTCAGCGCAGGAGAGTGCGTGTGGAAAGAAAACATTTGTGCGTATTTGTACTGTAGGCCCCCAAATGAAAGCCATCCGCTAAGCCTGCCTTTTTATATTGCTAAAGTTGTAACGTTCATGTCTTTGTAACTGCGAGCATATTACATAATTGAGAAAATTAGTTTCCATCGGTGAACTACAAGAGAACAGAGTCACCTCGTTCTGTTTTCAGCATTGCACAGCTATCTACTAAACTGATTTGTGTAATTTAAGTCATCCATTCACTAGTCATGGACATTTAAGCTATTCCAATTTCTTTTTAACAATCGTATAATAAATGTTCTTATGGACCTATAATTCTGCATTTGTATTTCCAGGAAAAAAGATGGGCAACTATAGCAAAGAGTGACCCATGCATTTAAAATTTGGACAGCATTTAAAATTTTGGACATGGCTTTTAAGGCTTGCAACCAATTTAACCCTCCCCAGCCTATAAAACTGTTTTCTTTTTCACACTTGCCACAGTCCTGGGTAATTGAAAAAGCAGCCAACCTTTACATTTCAAACTATTTGTTGCAGTTTGTGTTGGTGGTAAGGACTTTTAAAATTCGCACTTATCTTTTTGCTAGTGAGCTTAAGGACTACACTTGTCTTACTTCATCTAAGAGTTGCGTGTTGATATGCTTTGTCAGAGTGTATATTTTATCTCATCCTTGTTGTTTTCCACTGGAACTTCTTATAATGGCTATATCCTTTGTAATGTTTAAAGTCTCTCTCAGCCTGTTGCATGCCTTTAACTTGCATACAGCATCTTCTACCATGGGAACGGTTTAAACTTTTTACGTGGTCTGCCACTTCTCATGGCTCCAGACTCTGTGGCCTGTATACAAAGTCCTCCTGGGTCCCATTCTGCTTTAGAACCGCAGTACTGTGTTCTCTACTCCATCTTTAATCTATACCGGATGAACCTCTCCGTAAGAGGTGAAATGTGGACCTCACTTTATTTCCAGTGGGGTAACTAATCATAAAGCACCATTTAAATAATCCATCTCTCCCACTGGCAGATCCAAAATACTACTTTTTGCAAGAAACTAAATTCGTGCATATGTCATCTTTTGAAAAACTGTCTATGTGATGCTTGCCTATTTACTGTTCGACATGATCTTCAGAACTAAACTGTCGATGTAAAATTATCCTGTAGAGACCATAACTGGATGTGAGTACACAAACCTCCATCTAGAAACGTGTGTGTATCATCACTTTTTCAGAACCTCTTTTCTCCTTCAGTAAAGGTGAGTAATTTCCTTTCTATATAAAACCATGGGTAAATTCACCTATGATTTAATTGTTTTTCTTGGCTTGATATCTAGGTTGAATTAGCCTCATGAAAATACTACCCCATACACTTGAAAGTCCTCCATTTTATTTATTTTCCCTATACTCTAGAATAGCTTAATTAGTGGCTCACTGAAAGAATTTTTAGAATCTGTGAACCATCCCAGTGTCTTACAATAGGGCTGGAATATTCAAGTTCTCTATTTCTTGAGTTTTAAATATTAGTAATTTTTTTCTCTCACTGAAGTCTTACATTCTTCCCAGTAAATTCTAATTCTTTTGTTCCTAGGGCGTGCCCTGAGCTCTAAACATCTTCCTGAAATATACTCTACGTATCAGGTCACAGTGAATTTCTTATCAACAAAGGAACACAGCCGTGGAGTCATGAAAAAGCCCCTACATTCTTTCGTTATGACATCAAGCTTTAAACATACCACACACGCTAACCCTCATCACCCACCTTAAGAGTTTCAGTTCCAAAACTGCCAAGATTTCCTATCAATTACCTGAGCACATGGTTTACAAATGCTTTTCAACCAAGAATAATATTGACCTAACAATGACTGAGCGCCAGCCTGGGCAGAGACAACGCCAAGAACATTATATGCATCAAGTAGCTGAAAATTTCATAACCATGGTTTTAAGAGTAACAGAATCATATTCACGTTTAAAAGAGCACAGCGGTGTTAATGTGAAATACGAACCAGAAGGGAACAACGGAGGACGCGAGGAAACCAGTTCTTAGACGAAGGGAAGGGTCCAGGTAAAAAGATTCTGTTTTGAACCCGGGCAATGAGAACTGAAAGCAGCAGGCGAATTCCAAGCGCACTTCTCAGCTGCAGTCACAGGATGTGGTGACACCGGGGATGAGGCAGAGCCGGACACACGAGATGACTCTGCGACATGAACTTTCTGGTGATGAGCAAGATGTGCGCTCTGCCTGAAGACCCTTCCACACTCCGTACATTCGTAAGACCTCTCTCCAGTATGAATTCGCCTGTGTAGGTTAAGGTGTCCAATCTGGCTAAAGGCTTTCCTGCACTCCTTACATTCGTATGGTTTCTCTCCAGAATGAATTCTCTGGTGAACAGTAAGGGACTGCCGATGGCTGAAGGCTTTACCACACGCACCGCACTCGTAAGGCTTCTCCCCAGTATGGCATCTCTGATGACAAATGAGGGAAGATTTTGTCCTAAAGGCCTTCTCACATTCAACACATTCATAGGGTCTCTGGCCAGTGTGAAGTCTCCGATGCTGAGCACGGGATGAGCTGTCACTAAAGGCCTTTCCACACTCCGTGCATTTATAGGGCTTCTCTCCAGTGTGAACTCTCTGATGTTGAATAAGGCGGGTAGTCTGGCTGAAGGCCTTGCCACATTCGTTACACTCGTAAGGTTTTTCTCCAGTATGAATCTTATTATGTTGGGCCAGGTGTGCCCTCTGGCTGAAAGCTTTCCCACACTCCCGACATTCGTAAGGCTTCTCTCCAGTATGGATTCTCTGATGCGTGGCCAGCTGCGAACTAATGCTAAAAGCTTTTCCACATTCCTTACACTCATAGGGCTTCTCGCCAGTATGGATTCGCTGATGACTAGCAAGGTGTATACTCTGCCTAAAGGCTTTCCCACACTCATTACACTCATAAGGTTTCTCCCCAGAATGTACTCTCTGATGTTGGGTGAGCGAAGCATGATGACTAAAGGCTTTGCCACACATATCACATTCGTAAGGTTTCTCCCCTGTGTGAATTCTCTGATGCACAGTAAGAGATGAGCCATAGCTAAAGGTTTTCCCACACACATTACATTTGTAGGGTTTCTCCCCAGTATGAATTCTCCTGTGCTGGATAAGCCCGATGTGGTCGCTGAAGGCTTTCCCACAGTCGATGCAATCAAAGGGCTTCTCCCCTGTGTGGTAGTAGCGCCAGTGACGAATAAGGGACGTGTTCTGTCTAAAGGCCTTCCCACACTCAATGCACTCGTAGGGTCTTTTGCCGGTGTGACATCTCTGATGCCGAGCAAAAGAGGAGCCATCACTGAACGCTTTCTCGCATTCCTTACATTTATAGGGCTTCTCCCCGGTGTGAATTCTGTGATGCTGAGCAAGGTGCGCAGGTTGGCTGAAGGCTTTTCTGCATTCCTTACATTTATATGGTTTTTCTCCAGTATGAATTCTTTGATGCTGAATAAGGTGGACGTTTTGGCTGAAGGCCTTCCTGCATTCTTTACATTCGAAGAGCTTCTCTCCGGTGTGTGTTCTGTAGTGCTGGGCGAGGTGCTGGCTCTGGTTGAAGGCTTTCCCGCATTCCTTACACTCATAGGGTTTCTCACCAGTGTGTATTCTCTGATGAACAGTAAGGGATGAGCTCTGGGTGAAGGTCTTCTCACATTCATTGCATTTGAAAATTTTCTTTCCTGCATAAACTTTCTTGGGTTTTATCACCACAGCATTTTTGGATAAGCTTTTTTTATCTGATTTGTAATAACAAACATTCTCTTCCACATTGTCCACAGGGACACATTTTCCAGATCTGTTGTATTTGTGATCTATTTCCTCAGTAAATGTTTCTTTATGAATGGATGTCTTTTGCCTCAAAAATGTCTCTTGACTTACCAGCTGTCTTTCAAAAAGATCTTCACATTTCAAATTTTCTCTGAAAGTAGAACACTCAAGTCCATAGCTTGTAATTCTCTCTATTAACATGTCATCATACATGTACTGCTTCAGAGATAATTCCTGTGTCTCATAAATAGACTCCCAATCTGAAACACATTAAAAAAGTTCCTTTATCATGGATTATAAAAAGGGAAACATTTATTATGGAAAAAGCGATTCAGAAATGACAAACCCCACAAAATCTATTACATACAGGCATGTCAACTGAAATACTATGCAAGAAGACCACAGAGTATGAAAGCTCACAGAAGAACATGAAAAGGCAATTAAGAAATGTCAATGTAGGATCATGAGATGCTGGAGTAGTCTGCCATGGCGCTAATGTTTTACATCTTCACTAGCATAACAGACCATAATCATGCTCCCCCTACTCTCTCCCACGTCTAGTTCATTTGCATATATACTAGGATAGCTGAAACACCATTATCATAATATTACTAATGCTGCTCAAAAATATCTTCAGATTCCCAGCAACCACAATATCTAATGCGTTGTGACTCCCCTTGAAATTATCTTTTTCATAACCAGAAACAAGGGTCCCATGCACGACCTCCATAGGTTTTAGTACCATGAACTCTCTGTTTCTCATACATCACTGAACTTCTGTCTCGTAATAAGGGGTTTTTCCATTCTTTCTTTCATCAGCCTAGAAAAAGGACCTCGTCTTGGGCCCCATCTTAATGGGATTTTGCTATGTGGGATTTTGGAGAAACTAGTTTAATAATGATATGTATGGGGGGGGCCTCCCTGGTGGTGCAAGGGGTTAAGACACAACCTATGAAGCCATCCGCAGCCACTGCAGCACAAGTTTGATCCCCCCGGCCAGGGAGCAACCCACATGGCGCAGTAGACCTCTCCTGGTTCCCCCACTGCTCCTCTCAGCAGTGTGTTTCAATCAATCTGCCTGTTTTGTTCCCCACTCTGTCTCTGGTGAATTCTCTCACCCACCATACCTCTGGCCTGTACCCCATTTCTTTTTTTTTTTTTTAAATTTTTTTTTTTTTAATAGAGGCATGTTTTATTTATTTATTTATTTGTTTGTTTGTTTGTTTTGTTTATACATGCACTGGGTACAGTCAGAAGCGCGGGAGGGTGAGAGAATTCACCAGAGCCAGAGCAGAGAACAGAGCAGGCAGAAGGACCGAAGTACACTGCTGAGGGGAGCAGCGGGCGGCAGGAGAGGTCTGCGCGCCATGTGGGACCCTCCTCCGGTGGCCGGGGAGCAGCCGGGGATCGAACCGGCGCTGCAGAGGCCGCGGGCAGCTTCGCAACCCAGCGCTCAACCGCTGCGCCACCGGGGAGGCCCTGTACCCCATTTCTTGTATGCATAAATACATAAATCTTTAATGTATGGGGCCTCCCTGGTGGTACAAGGGGTTAAGCACAACACTGTGAAGCTATCTGCAGCCTCTGCAGCACAAGTTCCATCCCCGGCCAGGGAGCTACCCACATGTCACAGCAGGCCTCTCCTGTCTCCCCGCTGCTCTCCTCAGCAGTGTATTTCAGTGGATCTGCCTGTTCTGTTCCCCACTCTGTCTCTGGTGAGTCCTCTCACCCTCTGCACCTCTGGTCTACGCCCCAGTTCTTGTATGCGTAAATAAATAAATCTTTAACAACAACAAAAAAAACGGTATGTATGCTGGTATCACTATTATTAATCATGTTCTTATTTAATATTGCAGAAGTACCCTTCTTGCCTTGTCAGCTAGAATATAATCTTTGTTGAAGAAATAAATGTGCCTTAAACACTGATCCCATTTGGTTTCCCAAGGCTAAGAGTCTTGTGTCTTGGCATACCTGTAATGTACAGTAAGTATACCTGCATTTCTTCCCAAATTTAGAAAATTCTGGAATTAAGTACAGTGAAAAAGCTAAAAAGTGATGGAGAATAAGGTTGAAGAAGTAGGAAGGAGCTAATTACATGGCGGCTGGAAGGGTTTAATTTTTTTCCTATTTACAAAAGGAAACCAAAAAAAAAAAAAAAAAAAAAAGACTTAAAGCGACAGAATATTCTATGATTTGCAAGCAGCACCTAACTTTGGAGTTGAGAAAAGACATAAGAAACAGAGAAGCTTGGGCCTCCCTGGTGGCGCAAGGGGTTAAGCACTGCACTATGAAGCAATTCGCAGCCTCTGCAGCACGAGTTCAATTCCCAGCCAGCCAGGAAGCAACCCACATGGCAAGGCAGACCTCTCCTGTCTCCCCGCTGCTCCCCTCAGCAGTGCACTTCGGTCAATCTGCCTGTTCTGTTCCCCGCTCTGTCTCTGGTGAGTCCTTTCACCCCCTGCATCTCTGGCCTGTACCCGATCTCTTGTATGCATAAATAAATAAATAAAACTTTAAAAAAGAAAAGAAACAGAGACGCTTATACAATTCTATATGGCAAAAGGAAGGAAGGGATGAGGGCAGTTCTGGGTTAAAGTTTTTGTAAAGTGAGTGAGCAGAAAAAAGATGCCAATATAAGAGACGACGGCAGGTAGGGGGCAGAGAGCCCATGCTACATGGCAAAGTTATAGTTTCCTCCGCAGGCTTTGAAGGCTTAGAAGAATTTCTAAGATGCACAAATGAAGATGTATCACCTCTGAAAATGGCTGAGCCATTACCTAAAGATGACTGTCTTCAGTAGTTGTCCACTCACCTGGGAATGGGCTTCTTGGTATCTCACTCTTTAGCTCCCAAGGCTCCTTCCCTTGCTCCAGTAAAGAGATCACATATGGCTTAGAGATGCAAAGTCCTGCATACAAAAAAGACATGTGAATTGGCCATGTGTTGGCTACTTCAGAGCTGTAAGTCGGTTCCTTCATTCTGATGAACTGACGTTAGAGGAATGAGATCAAGGGGTAGCGCACATGTTAAGGGTGGGACTGCCAGCAGTCAACGCTGGGAAGTTCAACAATTTTCTAAAGAATTAGGGGCAGAAGTTCAGCCCAGCATTTTCAGATGATCTGATAACAGCAAGTGAGGTGTGGTGAAGGGTTCCTAGAGAGAGTCTGGAATCTGAGTCAGGTTAACCCTCTGGTTAAAACAAAAAAAGAAAAAGCAGCAGCAGCAAATACTTTTTATGGGAATAAAACAGAATTCAGAGTCTCTACTTGAATTATTTACAATCTCCAGGATAAAATGCAAAATACTAAGCATAAGAAGGCAAAGGAAACAGTTAAGCATATTCAAAAAAGAATGTAATGAATGACATCACCTGCAATAACACAGATGCTGCACTGAGTAAACCTGGATTTTACAACCCCTACTATGTCTACACTTAAGAAGGTAAATATGCTTAATTTTCAGCAGATACGCAATATTATAAAAAAAGAAAAATACAGTATCTAAAACCTTACATCCACTCGATGGGCTTAACAAGACATATAAGAGAACAAGGAAAGACGGAGTGAACTTGAAGATCAATCAAGAGACATTATCTAATCTGAAAAACAGCCAAAAAAAGATTTAAAAGCGTGAACAGATCTTCAGTTCCTAGGGCACACTATCAAAAGTTCTAACATATTTATAGCCGAAGTCCCAGGAGAAGAAGAGAGAGAGCACAAAATAAGAGTTGAAGAAATAATGACGAAACATTTCTCCATTTGGTAAAAGACATAGTTTCAAAAAACTCAGTTACCCAAAGCAGGATAAAAGAGGTCTCTAGAGGGCAGAAAGGTCGTTGACCCGATGACAAGTCCCCAGAGCTGAAAAGAAGGGTCCATGTTAGTTTCCCTAGTAACATTCTAATAAAGCCATTTCCATTGCTGTGTACCTTAACTGTTTCACGTAATCCAAGTTAATTAAAAAAAAAAAACCCCACAGAGGTTGAAAGCAATATTCTGAATTTACAATAACGCAGCTATCTTATTAGTAAAGCTTATGAGCACCCAGAACCATCATGACAATACTACAGGACAGAGGGAACAAGACAGCACAGGAGACCTGTGAGAGCCACATCAGTCTAAAGGGCAGACCCAAGGAGAAGCTGATCCTCGTCAAACTCACCGACTCTGCATCTGAAATGGCCATCACCCCCTGGAGATCATGTTTCCCAGATTCCACTGCGTGTGTCTCTCACACTCACACACACACACGCACACACACACACACACACACTTTAGCGAATACACATGTAAAGAGTCCTTAAGGAAGGACTGTAAATTGCCCACAGGGCGCGCCTCACCCAGAGACACGAGGCTGCGGTAGTTCTCCAGCATCATGCTCCTGTACAAGCGCCTCTGCGCGGGGTCCAGCCACTCCCATTCCTCCTGGGAAAAGTCCACCGCCACATCCTTGAACGTGACCAAGTCCTGAAATGATACCGAAACATTTCTGATGAACAAGTGCTCCTGTCTACGCATGATCACAAGCTCGAGCTGAGGCTCCCTGACATGAGAACAGTGCTTGGAGGAGACAAGCACATTATACAAGGAAGCGCCAACTGAACAGAATATTTACTGAAGTACTAAGTTGCAGTGTATGCAACGGTGCAAAGCCATTTCTCTGCAGGGAAAAATACAAGAGGCAGAGACAGGGCAGTAACAAGGGTTTTAAGGAAGGACCTGCACTTGTGGTTGAATCTTCAAAATCAACACGGGAGACCCCTGGGTCAAAAACTGTTTAAAGTCCATTCTGACATGAAGCAAATGAAACCTAATATAAAATTTCTAATACAATGATTTTTGAAAAGCACATGCGATAAAAAGATTTCTTACTGATCTGTTTATAAAAGAACTCACATAAACATATAAAGTAAACAAATCCATGAAAATGGACTAAGTCTAATAAACTATTCAGAATCAGACACAGGAGACAAAACCCAAGAAAGACATAACAGAACTGAGGAAGATTAGCAATTGTCATTTAATTTATATTAAACTTTATGCCACTCTCTTTGGTGCACGTGTGGAACATAAGCTGAAAGTGAAGACACTGGGTAGCTACCTCTTTTCTGCAAAGACAGAAGCATAGACCTAAAATAGGGCCACTGAGTCACACGATCCCAGAATGCATCCGCATCAAAGTCTACGTGAACGTCGAAGGCTGACAGAGTCAGGCAAGCGTCCTTGCCCTGAGGAGCGAGTTAAAAACAAAATATAAAAACCATGCAATACAACTAAAATTAAAAAAAAAAAAAAAAAAAAAAAAAAACTGTGAAGAACTTAGGAAAGGTACTTGGGCATAATATAATACACATATTCAATAAAATTTTCCCCTTTCCTTCGCAACATGCCAGTGGAGATGAAAGTGGGAGAATCCTGCATTCACGACCGTGATGTAGCTCGTAGCTCGTTAAAACAGAGAGAAGTAGCAAATGCATGAGTCGGAAGAAGTACAGCCTTTCCCCAAAGGCAAGAAAACAAACAGGAACACAGAAAGCCTATTACCGTGCAACACAAACAACAAACGTAGGTATTTTCCACTGTAGGTTCAGCACACTCCAGTTTTCCAGGCTCGGTAACTGATGCACGGAACAGGCCCCTCATCGCAGGCCTGCCATGCTCTCTCACACCTTGCTGCTTCTGTCCTTGCACCCCTACTCTATTTTCAGCTCAGC
Organism: Talpa occidentalis; assembly: GCF_014898055.3. Lineage (NCBI taxonomy): Eukaryota > Metazoa > Chordata > Mammalia > Eulipotyphla > Talpidae > Talpa > Talpa occidentalis. Next base: position 50,367,773 of record NW_023601754.1, on the reverse strand, counting down.
AGCTAGAGGACTCCTGGTGTCTCATCTCTGCTGAAAATCTCCCCCAGTCTTCCCGTCCCACGCAGAGAAGAAAGCCTACATCCTTCGCCCGGCTCTGAGACTCAACTGGACTGGCGCCTGGGATGTCTCGGAGCCATCTGTATTCCTCTCTCGTGTGCCCCGTCAGCCTTGCTCCTCCTGGGCACACTGAAGGTGTTTCTGACTCTGGCCCTTGTATTTCTGCTGTCTCCTCTGCGGCAGTGAGTCTTCCACAGGTGTTCATGTACTGCCGTCTTGTTTTCCTTAGGTCTCTATTCAAACATCAGGAGGCCCTTCATGATCACGCTATCATAAACAACGAACTCCAGACTTCCCTTTACCCCGCATTCCCTCCCCATACCCTGCTTTGCCCTTTTCCATTGTACTTGTTAACATCAGATGTATGCAAACTTACTTCTTTATACCTATCTTCCCTCTCTAGAAAGTGTTCACAAGGGAAGATACACTGTTTTTTATTCATTGCCGGGCCTCCAGAATCTAAAGACCCACCATGTAGAAGGACCGCAAAAGATATTTGTTGAATACATGAACCTCTGTTTAAAATAAGTAGCGGGCCTCCCTGGTGGTGCAGTGGTTGAGCGCTGGGTTGCGAGGCTGCCCGCAGCCTCTGCAGCACTGGTTCGATCCCCGGCAGCCCGGCGAGGGTCCCACATGGCGTGCAGACCTCTCCTGCCGCCCGCTGCTCCCCTCAGCAGTGTACTTCATCAGTCTGTTCTGCTCTCCGCCCTGGCTCTGGTGAATTCTCTCACCCTCCCGTGCCTCTGACTGTACCCAGTGCTTGTGTAAATAAATAAATAAATCCTTAAAAAAATAAATAAATAAATAAAATAAAATAAAATAAGTAGCAATGGGTCTCCCTGGTGGCGCAGGGGTTAAATCTCAGCACTATGAAGCTATCACCAGCCACTGAGGCCTCAGTTCGATCCCCGGCTAGGGAGCTACCCACAGGGTGCAGCAGACCTCTCCTGTCTCCCAGCTGCTCCCCTCAGCAGTGTATGTCAGTAGATCTGCCTGTTCTGTTGCCTACTCTGTCTCTGGTGAGTCCTCTCACCCCCCACACCTCTGGCCTGTACCCCAATTCTTGTATACGTAAATAAAAATAAACCTTAGAAAAAAAAAAAAAGAAAGTAAGTATTGATGTTTTTAAAAAACGGCCTGATTCTAAAATCTGTAGGAAAAATGAATGTATAAGAGCCAGGAGAATTCTGGAAAAGATAGATAACATTTTAAGTGCTCAAACCCAAGGCAAAGATTTCCCCAAACATGCTTTATACCATGAATTACTTCCAGGGTCCCCCAAGTGAGGAGATTCGCACTGTGATGTTACGCAGAGTTCACAGCAGGACACTGATGGAAAGTCTCCCTGTTGACGAGGTGAGGACTGTCTGGCCAGTGTGAGGGGTGCCATGTTAGGAGAAACAACACCAACACACGCTAACATAGACTGTTTCCCGATTACCATCATCTGCCAGAGCTACGTCCACGTAAACATGCCGGACTTCTGGTTGAGGCCCACAACCCAGGACCAACCCAGCCCTCACCAGGATTGGGGCCTCTAAACATTTTAGCTCCCGATTAGAAGATTTGTTCCTGGTATTTTTTTCTGTTGGCCAAGCAGCTCCCCTGCGCACCTATGACTGCAGGTGCCTCCTTTTCTTTCCCCCTGTCCCACAGCCCTGTGCCTTTGAAATTGGGGGTGGGGGGGGGTGGAGAGGTCTGTCTACCTGAAGCAAAAGTACACCCTCTATAGTATGGAGAAATGGCCAATTCCGGCACTAGAGCAGACCATACACTGGATAATCCGCCTGGATCTGCTTTGTCAGAAAGTCAGCACTAAACAAAAAACTTAGACCCCACCATGATGGAGAGTTGAGAGGTGTCAACAGAACACAGGAGTTGCCGCAAGAGCTCCTGATGACCAAAGCTAGAACAATCTGAGCAGTAAAATAAAGCAGCACCAGATTATAACCTAAAGAAGGCCGACAAACACTCACTACCTCAACCGAGCAAGCGTGGCCCAGCCTCAGCCCCGCTGGCCAAATGCGCCCTGGGTACAAAATGAGACGAACTTTGCCTCAGTATCTTCCTTTCAAAAGCTGAGACTCCAGTTAAGGCATGAAAAAAACATCAGATGTGAAAGCTGTTCTCCTGAGTGCTGCTCAAAAATGACAAGATCATGACAAAGAAGGAAAGTAAGAGAAACCGGCACAGCCAGGAGGAGCCTGAGGAGACAGAACTACTAAACGCAACGCGCTATCGTGGGTAGGGCCCCCAGCAAACACGAACACCGAGAGAAAACTAAGGAAATCTGAACAAAGCATGGACTTCAGTTACTAAGAGTGTATCAATATTGATTGGTTACTGACATGCCAATGTAAGATGTTCATAGAAGGTGAAGGGAGTGGGGTGTCTGTGGGAGCTCTGTACTATCTTTACCCTTCTCCTCAAATATAAAACTGTTATAAACAATACTGTTTAAAATAAACTAAAACATAAACCTTCCTAATAGAAAGAACATTAAGGCTTCAATTTACCCCTAAAAATTTTTTTTAAAGATTTTATTTTATTTATACAAGAACTGGGGTACAGGCCAGAGGTGTGGGGGGTGAGAGGATTCCCCACAGACAGAGCAGGGAACAGAACAGGCAGACTGCTGAAGGGAGTGAAATACACTGAAATACACTGCTGAAGGGAGCAGCGGGCAAGAGAGGAGAGGTCCGCTTGCCATGTCTGAGGCTGGCGGGGATCAAACCTGCGCTGCAGAGGCTGCAGACAGTTTCACAGCACTGCGCTCAACCACCTGCACACCAGGGAGGCCCTACCTCTAAGATTTTTTTAATACACGAAGTCCAGCACTTGGGGCCTCCCTGGTGGATTACAGGTGAAGTCTCAGCACTATCACTGCTATGGTCTGAGTTCCATCCCTAGCCAGGGAGTCACCAGGGAGGCACAGCAGACCTCTCCTGTCTCCCCACTGCTCCCCTCAGCAGTGGATTTTAGTAGATCGGCCTGTTCTGCTTCCCACTCTGCCTCTGGTGAATCCTCTCACCCACCCTGCACTGTCCTGGCCCATACCCCAGTTCTTGTATGCGTAAATAAATCAATCTTTAAAAAATAAAAATTAAGAATAAAAAAAAAAATTGAGACTTACCTTCATAGGAAAGTCACAGAAATTAAGGTTGAATTTGTCAGAAACTTAACCAATGAAAAAAGCAAATCTCTCAGAATATCTACATGTTCTAAAGGTAAAGATTTCTTAAACAGGATACCCAAAAAAACACTAAATATGAAGGAGAGAGAATATGTGTGTGTGTAACAGTCCTAAATGAAATATAAGAAGCTGGGCCTCCCTGATGGTACAAGGGGGTAAGCACCGTACTATGAAGCAATCCACAGCTTCTGCAGCACAAGTTCCATCCTCGGCTGGCCAGGGAGAAACCCACATGGTGCAGCAGACCTCTCCTGTCTCACCACTGCTCCCTCAGCAGTGTACTTTAATCTGCCTGTTCTGTTCCCCGCTCTATCTCTGGTGAATCCTCTCACCACCACCACCCCCCCCATCTCTGGCTTGTAACCCAGCTCTTGTATGCATAAATCAATCAATCAATCAAAAAAAAAAAAAAAGAAATATAAGAAGCTGAGAACAGTCACTCTATTAAAAGAAGAATTGGAAAGCGAGGTCTATGTATTTTGCAATCTGTACTATGTGCGCATCACGCTCTAATTTAAACATTTGTAAAAGTTAAGTAGAATAAAATTTTAGGTGAATAAATAAGTTTGGGAATTCATATATTAAAATAAAAAGAGCTTTTTAAAGAATGTAAGGGTAATACTATAGAGATTCAGATAAAATTCAGCTAGAGATGATTCCTGATGCATTCAACGAACAGGCGAGGGCTATGGGATGCCCATTTAACTTGGGATCCAGCTCCCAGGTACTGTTACCTCTTAGCTATGTAACAGACACCATACCTTTTCACAAGTGTTAACAATGAACTAAAAATGTGGGAAGAAGAGGGTCTATGCCTCACTACCCTCAGTATTATGCACCCTACAGGCAGTTTTGAATTAGGAAAAATGCCCTCTGAAGAGCTGAAACCAGGCCCTGAGGCGTTCCTTGGGGAATTTTCAAATGAAAGGAAGCATCACTAAGGCCCAGATGAGACTTACACAAGGAGAGACCAACCTGGGGCATGGTTTTCATGAGCTCAACTGTCATTTTCACTTTCTCTCGAGGCTTCTCTCCCGCCAGCGGTAGTGCCTGGGGAGGGCAAGGCTGGAAGAAGAGAAAGGGGAGGGAGAAATGAGGCCTGCCCTGCGCGAGCAGAATCACCAGCCTGAAAACCACCCTCCCCTCTCCCTCGCCTCCCTCTGTCCCAGGCCCACGTAACAGGGAGACAGCGGGCAAGCTCTGGTCCCTGGCAGATTTCAAGTGAAAACCGTTTCTCTTGGGCTTGGCATCCTAAATTCAAGCCTCTTTTCCTAAAAGTTGCCTTCCCATTCTTTGCTTTTAGAGTACAAATGAGATGTCCCGGGTTCTGAATATTACGTTATCGCCTTATCTTTCAGAGCCTGGCAGGGAGGACATCCTCTGTTTCACCCCCTCCCGCACCCGGGTCGTGCTCCTCCCTCGAGAGCCTGAAGCTGGCCGCCTCGGTGCCCGGGGCCGCCAGGCGGGCCCGCCCCCAGCAGCCGCCCCAGTCCCTCACGGAGGGGCCGAGGGTCTGCCCCTTCGCCCTCCCCAGCTCTCGGCCCCGCGGCCCGTCCTCCCTGCCCTCCAGGGGAGGCACCTCCTGCTCGGCGCCCCGCTTCTGGCTTCTCTGGAGCGGGTGGGAAGTCGACGCCCGGGGTCCCCCGGGCCGCACGCGCTCCGCCGGCCACGCAGAGCCGCGCGCCTCGAGCACCAGGCGCCGGGCCGGGCCCAGCAGCGGGACGCGCGGCCCGGAGGGACAGCGAGTGCGGTCGCGCCCCGGGGACGGGCCTCGGGTCCCCGCACACCCCGGGGCGGCCTCGCGGCCCCGCGGGGCTCCCGCCGGCCGAGCCCGGGGCCCGGCCGCCCTCGGGCCCGCGAGGGTCCCCCCGCCCGGCTCCAGCCGCGGCCTCGGCACCGCCCCCGACCGAGGAGCGGCCGCGCGGGCGTCCACAGAGGAGGCGCCGCCCGCCCCCGGGCCCCCCGGCCCCCGGCCCCCGGGCCCCCGGCCCCGCGGCCCTGCGGCCACGGCGCGGAAGCAGCGGCGCTGCCGGACGGACGCCGAGGCCACGCCGGGGCTGCGAGTGCGCAGGCGCCGACTCCCCGGCGGGCGGGGGCCGGCGGGGCGGGGCCCGGCTCTGGGGGGTCGGCCTAGACCGAGCGCGGGGGAGGAGCGCGCGTCAGAGCGAGCGCGCCGCGCTCCCACGCGGCGGCGCTCGGGGAGGGGCCAGGGGCTCGGCGCTGGCGCGGGTGTGCGCAGGCGCGTGAACGCGCGCTCCCCCGCCCTCGCCTGGAGACCGCAGCGTCCCTAGTTACCACGCCGCCGGAGCCGCAGGAGGCGCGCTGGGGAGCCCTCGGTGGGCACGAGTGGGCGCGTCCCGCTGTCTGGATGTCACCCCGCGACCTCGGCCGCGCCAGCCAGCCCCTGGACGTGAGCTGTCTCCAGTGTGCCTCACGCGTCTCTTCTTGACGGCGCAGGAACACCGCCCCACGCGGACGCCCACAGACGGCGGGCGGCTCTGCCCTCCGCTCGCCCCAGACCCCCTCTGGCCACCAGCGCTGACGGGCGAGAAAAGGGGTTTTGTGTTGTCTGCTACTTTTCTCCTATTGCTGCACGTGTCTCTTTCTCCCTCTCGTGAGCACGAGCCCGGAGGTGACAGAGGCTGCGGGTCGGAGGCGTTCCCACAGCCCGACACGCAGGGCTTCTGCGCCGCTGTGAGCTCTCCGTGCTACACAGCGCGAGGCAGAACTGAAGCGGAGAGACAGGAGAGGCCTGGGGCGCCCGGGGGTCAGCGCCCTGGCCGGGGCTCGAGCTCGGGCCGCGGGGGCGGGGGGCGCGAGACAGCGGGGAGCCCAGGGCCAGCGCGCCACAGCCCCGCCCTCGCCGCCAGGCCCCGCCCCGCCCCAGAGCATGCCGGGAGAACAGGCCCCGGCGGTGATCGGGCCCGGCCGCAGTGGCCTCTGGGAAGTGTAGTTCCAGTCGCACCTGGCGCCGTTTCCCGCCCCTTACCTGGGGCCCGTCTGGCCGCGGAGACGGCCTTCACCCGTGGGTTTCCGCGCGTGTGCAGGCGCCTGGTCACGCCAGGGCTGAGGCGTGTGGCAGTCCGCTGCGGGCGCTCCGCGAGTGCAGTAGGGATGTCAGCCCGGGAGGGCGGCGGGCGGCGACTGCGCGGGCGGGACGGGGGGGGGGGGCCAGGTGCGCCCGGGGCGCGCGGACCGCGACGGAGGGCGGCGGGCGGGACCACTGCCGCGGCGCGGGGGCGCTGCACGTCGGCTGGAGCAGCGGGGGTGGCCAGCCCACGCGGGGAAAGGCCCGCGCCAACAAGTACAAACAGCAAAAGCCAACGGCAAGTAGTTGGACCGGAGCACTACATGCAAAGGAGACTTCGCCTAGGAAAAAAGAGGTATTTGGAGTTTTAAAAAACCAACTGTCGCGCCTCCCTGGTGGCGCAAGGGGTTAAGACGCAACCTATGAAGCTGTCCTCAGCCTCTGCAGCACGAGTTCAACCCCCACCCCCCAGCTACCCACATGGCACAGCAGACCTCTCCTGTCTCCACGCTGCTCCCCTCAGCAGGGGATTTCAGCCAGTCTGCCTGTTCTGCTCTCCACTCTGTCTCTGGTGGCCCTTCTCACCCCCCCCCACACCTCTGGCCTGTACCCCAGTTCTTGTATGCATAAATAAATCTTTTTAAAAAATTATCTTTTATTTTTTAAGATTTTTATTTATACAAGAACCGGGTACAGGTCAGATGTGCGGGAGGGTGAGAAGATTCACCAGAGAGAGAGTGGGGAGCAGAACAGGCAGAAGGACCGAAATACACTGTTGAGGGGCACAGCAGGGAGACAGGAGAGGTCTGCCGCGCCATGTGGGTTGCTCCACGCCGGCGGGGATCCAGCCGGCACTGTAGACGCTGCGGACAGCTTCACAGCGCTGCATTCAACCGCCTGGGCCACCAGGGAGGCCCACAACTAGTTGTCTTTTATAAAAACTAAAAGGGAAGGGTTGAGAATAAATGGCCGGGCAACAACATATCAAGCATTACCACTCAAATTTCACGACATCAAACTAGGTCAAAAGGATCAAACTAGGTCAGGGATGGCAAACTTTTTGGCTAAAGGGCCATACAGGCTCTGCAGCCATACAGCGCTTGCACTTAGTGCAAGAGCAGACATAGACACTGTATTTAAAAAACTCACCATGGCTCTGTTCCAATAAAACTTTATTTATAAACAGGCAGCAGGCCAGACTTCACTTGTGCACCCCTACACTAGGCAGAGTAGGCTATTATGTAATGATAAAAGGTACAATTCATAAAGAGGTTAAGTTATATGTCGTTATAAGTCAACATGATCAGTAAAAATTTCTGGAAATTCAAGACCTTGTTTTTAAAAAACTGGCTTTCCCAATCTAGTATACCAAGTTATATAAGAACATGGAGAATTTTATTATACTCCATTGGCTTAAACAGACTCTTTATCCTATTCTTTTTCAATTATCACGGAACATATACAAAAATAAATCTTGTGCATAGCCACAAAAAATGTCAAATTCAAAAATGGAGGCATTTTTAGACATTAACCAATCATAGTAAAATAAATCTTGATGTTTTTATCATTTAGGATGCTTTTGGCTGCAAGTTTACCACATATCCAACTAAATAGAACCTGAGCAGTTAAGATTTGCTTCTCTTACTAACAAGGCATTAGAGATGATTCCAGAATTCGCCTTGTAGCTTAGTGTTGTCACGTCTCTGGGTCAGCTTCTCTGAGTTCCTCTATTTTCCTTTTGGCTTCAAGATGGCTGAAGCAGCTCCAAGCATCATGTCCTCACAGGAAAAATGTTTCAGAGCAGGAAATGAGAGGAAGGACTCTTCCTAATATCTTTTATGGATGAGGAAACCTTTCCCAAAAGCCCCTGAAGATCCCTGGATATGGCTATACGGTGGGAAATATAGGCCATCCTGATCTCTGGAGGAGGCTGAAAAATTAATATCTGACCTCTTTGGATTCTAAGGCCAGACACAGATGCTGCCAGCAGGAAGTGGGTGTGGGCTTATGGCTGCTATAATCCAAAACAAACTGGAGATTAAGACTCCCCTAAATTTGGCTTACTCTTGGATCAAGAAGAAATAAAATCTGAGATTGATAACCACTTTTTAATCATTTTCTGGTTCATTTGTTCTTTATCTATCTGGGTGTTTGGTATTCTCTGTTCAGGCTTTCTGAATAGTAGTATACTTGAGTATTTTGAGTGTTTTGCATTTAAAGGTTCTAAAAATTCCTGAGCAGCTTTAGCTGCCCCCCACAGCATTCAAAGAACTCTCATCGTCATTCTTTCCGTTACATTTCATGGTAATTGCATGAATTATTTCCTCATTATCCCAAGAGAATTTGGCTGTTTTTTTAACCCCATTGGAACTTCCAAGAAAGATAAAATTACTACACTGTGGTTGAAAATAGGAATCTGGAATCTGGAATATAAAAATTTTCCCAACCTTTCCTTGCTTCTTTCACAATCATGCTCTGAACAGTTTAGATTCATATAACATTCAATGCAAACTTGACTCAGGACACACAGACTAGCTCCGATGTGAGCATCCCCACTGGCGTCACGGTCTTCAAGACGCGTGCCCTATGGTAAGGTCTGAACTGATGGGCTACGCTACTGGGCTTTCCCCACTGCTTCCACTCACGTGGCTGCCTGCTAACATAAATTCCCTGATGATGATGAAGGGGTAAGCATTGATGGGAGGTTTGTCGACACTCATCTTGTTCGCTTGGGTGTCTCTCGCATGCATTCTCTGAGGCTGCAGGGCAGCTGACTCGCGACGCCAAGTCCTCCCTGGCTCCTTGCGTCCACAGGGCTGCCCCGCGGCATGGACGGCCTGGTGCTGCACCAGCTGTGAGCAGTGGCTGAAGGCCTTCCCACACGCCTCACATCCATATGGCTTCTCGCCCGTGTGGACCCTGTAGTGCACGGTGAGGTGGGAGACCCTCTTGAACGCCCTACCGCACACCTTGCACTGGTATGGCTTCTCCCCGGTGTGAGTCCTCTGGTGCTGCTTAAGTTGTGAGCTCACCCTGAACGCCTTCCCACATGCCGTACACTCGTAGGGCTTCTCACCCGTGTGAATTCTCTGATGCCGAATTAGAGTTGAGCCTTGATTAAAGGCCTTGCCACAGTCCGTGCATTCGTAGAGCTTCTTGCCGGTGTGAACGGTTTGATGCTGAATCAGCTGAGACCTGTGACTGAAGGTCTTCCCGCACTCCTTGCACGCGTAGGGCTTTTCGCCTGTGTGGATTCTGTAGTGCACTTTAAGGTGTGAGATCCTGTTGAAGGCTTTGCCACATTCCTTACATTGATAGGGTTTCTCACCCGTGTGAATCCGTTGATGTTCAATCAACTGTGAACTTCGACTAAAGGCCTTTGCGCAATCCTTACACTCATAGGGCTTCTCCCCGGTGTGAACTCTCTGGTGTTGAATGAAGTTGGAGCCAGAATTGAAGGCCCTTCCACACTCCTGACATTCATAGGGCTTCTTGCCAGAGTGAATATTCTCATGCTGAATGAGCCGCGAGCCGTACTTGAAGGCCTTCCCGCATTCCTTGCACTTATAGGGCTTCTCGTTAGGGTGAACGCCTGGGTGACCTATGAGGAAGTCTTCCTGCCAGAAGCCTTGTTTATATTCAGGGTATCCATAGGGCTTTTCTTCAGCACGAACTTTCTGATAAAAAGGAAGGGACGCTGGCCGCTCGAGAGAGGCCATTCCTTCAGGACCGAGGATCACAGGACACAAGCGTCCACGTGGACATCCCCACGGTCTGCCAAGCCAGCCTCTGCATTCCCAGCCGTCGAGGAAACTGGAGCACTCGAGGCTGTACCTCGCCAGGCTGTCCACGAGCTCCCACTGGGGGAGCGGAGCCTCCTGATGCTGCTGCGTGGGGGAGACCTCACGGTCAGACCCGGGCGCCGACGCTGAAAGAGAACAAAAAAGCAAGCATGGACCTGGCTTTCCTCTTCCAGAAAGAGAAATCCTACAGCAAAAATCACAAAGTTGACACTCAGGATGACGCCTGCAAGCTCCGGAACGTGTAAAGCAACTGGAAAACGGACAGAGAATACAGGAGGAGAAAACGTGAGACGGGTGAGGGAGCTGAGACAGAGGTCTGAAGCGCAGTCCCGAATGCTCGGGGCTGAGAATCACCTCTGAACCTTGTTTTCAGGTTTTAAAGACCTGTGAAACCCTAGAAAGGACCAAGAGTGGAGCGAAAGTCAATCACTGGGGGGCTAAGGGGAGGAGGGGCTGAGTGGGAAGGCGCACGAGTGGAGGGCTCAGTGCCCTGGATCGCGGTGGTGGTGATGAACAGGATGGACACAGGTATCCATCATCAGCAAAATGTACGTGAAAGGCAGGCGTCTCACTCACGATACGCCAACGGTGCACCTCCACACACCGATCTGGAGATGGGAGGGGCGCTGGGTCCCGTCTGGCTGGAGGAGCACGCTGGGGCGCCGCAGCTGTGGCCTGCTGTGATGCGGCCACCCTGAAGCCGCGCTGACCAGGTGGGAACAGCGCCCACCAAGCAGACGCTCCCAGTTTTCTCCCGCTGCCCAGTGGTGACCTTGGAAAAAGGAGGCTCTAGTTCTCTGCCTAAAGGATGAGGCCCCAACTGCCTGGGAATGGCCCCCTTCCAGAGCCAGGCACGTCACTGCCTGTGCAAGGGGAAGGAAAGTAGGACGTGTGTCTGCTCCGAGCTCCCCAGCACGCGGCAGGCTGACCGCAGTCCACGACCACGCCTGAGTACCGGGGAACTCACAGCTCCTGCCTGGAGCCGCGGGGGAAGGTGGGTGGGAACTTCTGAACGTGTCCATAGTCAGGAAGAACTTCGGGGCCACGTCAGCTCACACGGCAGCAGATCGGAACAACATTCACTTTCGTAGCTGGAACTATGAAGCAAAACTACGTGAGGACGCTGACGCCGGAAAGAAGCGTCAGGCACTGTGAGAAGAATGCTGCTGCTGTCGCAGGTCTCGTTCGTCCTGTGAGCTAAGAACAGACTCCGTGGAGAGGACACAGAGGGCAGCTGTCTGGTCAGACACCCTGTCTGGTGACTCTAGAAGGTTATGGTTATTTACTGTGGTCCAGCAACATCTGGGGGGACCAAAGACAGCTGCTCCCACGGCCACCTGTGAGCTGGTGCGCCACGGTGGGCAGCGTCGGCTGCTACCCCACAAGGGAGGCTTTTACAGCCTGCGCCAACCATGAATGGAGGCCAGCCTAGACAGGAAGAGAGTAGCCTGAACACGCAGGTAGGAGAAGGACTTTTGTTTTAGTGACTAACTGCGCACGACTTGGTCTTTGGGGCACTGTGAGGTGCACCCGAGCTGCGTCTACAGATACACCTCTCTTCAAACCACCTCCTTCCTGCACACCTGAGCCCCTGACAGCTCGGCGGCTACGTGGCAGTCCGAGGGCAGTGCTGCACATTCTGTGAGAGCGTCCCCTCTCATCTGAATGCAGCCAATCAAAGTGACACTCTGCACTCTGAACAACGTTGGAGGAGTCACATTTTGTATTCTGAAAACATACGACAGAACTACTGTAATCTAAACACCGTGGTATTGGCATCAGGCGAACATGCAGCCCAATGGAACAGAGAGAAAATCCAGAACTAACTCTCATTTGGGGTGCTGAGAAAAATGGACATCCAAACACATAGAATGCAGCAGGACCCTGACCTCATGCCACCAACAAAAATTAAAGTGGGTTAAAGACCTAAACATAGGACAAATACGATAAAACTCCTAGAAGAAAACTGGAAAAGCTACGCGATACTAGATTTGGTGGCGATTTCTTTCACATGGCACCACAAACACAGACAACAAAAGCAAAATATAGACAAGTGGGATTGCATCAAACCTGAAAATTTATGTTGAAACAAAAAACAGTGAAAAAGCAACCTATGAAAAAGAAAAATATATTGTAGCCATAGATCTGCAAAAGGGCTAATATCCAGGATAAATAAATCATTCCCCCAAGTCAGCAGCAAGAAAATAAAGCGCTTAGGGCCTCCCTGGTAGTGCAGGCAGTTAAGCACCGCACTGTGAAGCTGTCCGCAGCCTCTGCTGCACAGATTTAATCCCAGCCGGCCGGGGAGATACCCACATGGCGCGGCAGACCTCTCCTGTCTCCCCCGCTACTCCCCTCAGCAGTGTACTTCATCAATCTGCCTGTTCTGTTCCCCACCCAGTCCCTGGTGAATCCTCTCACCCTCCCACGCATCTGGCCTGTAACCTGGTTCTTGTATAAATACATCTTTAAAAAAAAAAAAAAAGGCAAAGAAAGGGCTTGACTAGACATCGGCGCAAATGAGGGTCATCACACGCAGGTGGAGAGCAACATCACTGGTCACTGGAGGAATGCAAAGCGAAAGTACTGAGACGAGGACGGGCTACCGCGGAAAACCCAGACAAGTATGACAAGGATGAGTGGAAACCGGACTCCCGCGCCCTGCTGGTGGGAATGGAAAGGAGCACAGAAACCATAAACAGAAGGGGGGTTCCGAGCATCATCAGACTGACTGTGCGCCGGCAAGTCTGCTCCTTGGCATGTATCTAAAAGAACTGAAGCAGCATCTGGAGAGATACCTGCACACCCATTTCACCCCAACGCTATTTTCAAAAGCCATGAGGCGGAAGCACCCCAAATGTGCAATGAACCCCCAATGAAAACGACACCTCCGCTGAGGTGGAGAACACCCCTCTGAAGCGGGAGCACCCCAGCGCGGCGGGACACGCCTGAGCGCGACCTGGGGAGCTTGTGCGGGCGGCGTTCTGCTGAGTGGTGGGGGCAGACCAGGACCTGTTCACTCCCTGGCCCTCTTGAAGACACACTCGCCACCCCCATGACGAAGGAGCAGATCACACACGCGTGTGGCTGCAGCCCAATGAGCAACAGGGAGGATGGGCGGAGAGGAGGGAGCAGGGACTGAGGAGACCGCTCAGCCCAAAGGAACTTTCTGATGCGGACATCTGCACCCAGCAGGGTCCCGCACCCAGCAGGTTCGTGGGGCTCCTGGGCTTTGAAATGTAGCCGGGGTGGGGGTGGATGGGGAGTTGGAGCACAATTTTATATTTCCGTCAATTTTACTTAAACCTGAACCAGTGCATGTGGCTGGGGTTGCCGTGTCAGACAGCACAGTCACAGGGCTCCAGGCTGTGGGCCAGACTGCCTTCCCCTTGGGGGACAGGATGCTGCAGCAGGTGCTGAGCAGAGGGAACGCACGCCCTGTGAAGTTCCGAGACGGCCACCATGGCCGCTGAGGGAACACACTGTGGCCAAAGGAAGCAGGAGGCCCCGGGGAGTCCACACCAGGAGGACGGGGAGGGCACGTGGGCAGCTGCCGTGCTGCTGGGGATAGGTGGTTCCATCTGGACATTTGAAGGTGGAGCTGACAGGATTTGCTGGGGACTGAGCCAGCGTGTGGGAGAGAAAAGCCAAGCATGTTTCAGCAATTTCTGAGCCGAGCAAGTAGAACAGGGTTGCCTAGTGCCCCCGAGACTAATTGTGGACGTAAGGGGCTAAGCAGAGCGGTGAGGGGACAGCAAGGGCTCCTCTGAATCTGTCAGGCTCGAAGCGCCTGGTGGACATCCGTGTGGCCGGGACACAGGTGGGCACATCGGGGGCAAGCCGGAGGGTGAGGGCAGGCGCTCAGGCTGGCAGGATTGCTGCGTCGACGGGACACTCCGTATTCGTGTCCTCTGAGACCGTAGCCTTGAGCCACAGAGCAGTGCAGCGCTGAACATTCGAAGTGTGGCAACGGCCACTGAGCTACCACATTTTTAAATGCGTTTCATTGTAGCTGATGTACATGTCCGAGGTCACGTGTGGCCAGGGCTCCACACAGGGTGGCACAGCCCTGGGGGCCACTTACAGGGTGGCCACGGTCCTGGGACAGACACAGGCAGAAAGGAAGACGCCCCAGAGTGAGCCCCGGGCTGCTCCAGTGTTCAGACGAGGTGAGGCAGAGGCTGGGATGGTTTTGCGAAGAGGGTGAGAGCGAGAGGTAGTGCTGGCCCGCATGCACAGAAAGACTCGGCACAGAAGAAACCACCAGCCCTGCCACATGCTGTGGACACGCCAGGGAAGGGGATGACCAGGCCTGTAAGTCTGACAGCCTGAAGGGGGAACTCTGAGTCCAGAGGGCCGCGTCCTCGCCCCGCAGCCGGACTCTCGTGCAGGGTCTGCTGCCCACACAGCCTCACTCACCCGCGCACAGGCCCCCCAGAGCCGCAGTCTCCACCACCCAGGGCTCCTTGCCCTGCTCCAGGAAGGAAATCACCTCCGGCTTGGAAATGGTGACACCTGGTGTGGGGAAAAAAACACACTCCCAGTGACTGGGGGACCCGGTCAGCTCCAGCAGGAGAGGCGGATGCAGCTGAGGTGGCGGGGAGGGGGCACCTCAGGGTTGAAAACGACGCACCTCCACCCCACGGAGCCACCCTGGAGCTGTCACAGGCGCCACCTCACCGCCAGGGCGAGGGGCAGGAAACTCACCAAGCGAGACCAGGTTTCCGTAGGTCTCCAGCATCACGTCTCTGTACAGAGCCCTCTGGGCGGGTGCCAGGTGCTGCCACTCCTCCCGGGAGAAGAGCACGGCCACGTCCCCGAACAGGTCTGCGCCCTGGAACAACAGGCGGGTGCTGTGTGTGGGGTTCCAGGATGGTGCGGGGGTGAGAGGAGACGGTGTCCCTGCAGGAGTGCGCTGTCCTGGGGAACAGATGGCAAAAGCACTCTGGTGCGAGCGGGTGAAGCTGAACGCGGATGAGGGCAAAGGAGAACGTTCAGACAAACGAAACAGGTCTGGGATAAAGATTAAAATCTAACTCAGTGGCCTCCCTGGTGGTGCGGGGGTTAAGTCTCAACACTGTGAAGCTTTCCGCAGCTTCTGCAGCATGAGTTCGATCCCCAGCCAGGGAGCTACGGACACCAAACCTCTCCTGTCTCCCCGCTGCTCCCCTCAGCAGTGGATTTCAGTGGGATCCACCTGTTCTGCTCCCCAGTGTGTCTCTGGGGAGTCCTCTCAGCCCCTGCACCTCTGGCCTACACCCGTGCCCTTGGATGCATAAATAAATAAATTTTTTAAAAAAATCTAACTCAGAGCAGTTGGCCTGTGTATGAGCACAACGCTTGCTCTGTGGCTGGAGCACAACAAAGACCTGTCATTGGTTCTTTTATGGAGTCACAACAAAGAATACCAAGGGTTTTTAATAGAGTTTTCCCCAGATATTTTATACTTTTATTTTAAAGAATTTTTATTTACATCTAGCATCGCTTCAAGAGACAGGTGCCTCACATTCCATCAGGACAGAAAACGGGCGTTTCTCCTTCTAAGAAGAATCTTGCACAAGGACGCTTCTATTAACTGCAGAGTTTTCTATCAAGTGAAAAAAATGACTCAACCATTCTGGTGTTTTAGATGGAGGCTGGGTCGGCTCTCAAGGGCCTTCGAAGCTCTGACCATCCAGGTTCCAGACAATTCGTCCCTCTGGCCAGCTGTTTTGCAACCCGACCCCCGCTCTTCTCTCACTGGAAGCTGAAGGAGCTGATGGGCATGGCCCAGGGTCAAATGCTCTGCCAACTGGCACTGGCCCTCACTCATGGCATTAAGGTCTGTGGACCCGGTCACGCTTCAGTCACACCCCCAGCCATTGGTCTCCCCTACGCAGGAGGCCGCAGGCCCATGTCATCACTCCCGCGGGTCCATGAGGCAGGTGCTCATTTAATCAATTTCTGAGCCCTCTGGCCTCCTGGACACCACCACGTCGTGACAAGGTGTGGGCAGGTGTGCACAATACACCCACGGGCGTCGGTGAGCGTGGAGGGGGAAACGGAGGGCACTCACTGCCTCTGGGAACCAGACTCATGGATGGAACCCAGTGGGATGCTTCGGGGTAAGGAAAGCAAATATTTACATGATTTTTAGACTCACAAGGGACATGACTTTTCGGGTTTCATGGGCTGACAGGCCTCCTGGTTCCTCTCCTGGGGCCGGGCAGAGTCCTGAGGTGGCAGAGCTAGGAAAGTGCAAAGGGGGGAATGTCAGGCTGGCCTCATAGTTCCCCAAATGCCAAAATCCACGCCCCCAATCCCTAACCCCGACCCACGACAAAGCTACAGGGTATCAGGACAAACTGCAGACCTTACCCTACCCCAGGAAGCCCTGCTGGAAGGTGACAGGAAACCGATGGCTTTCCGTGCCCTCTCCCGGAGAGACCGAGAGAATTCTACCAGTGATGACGCATGTCCAAGACAGGGAAGCGCAGCCCTGACCACGGCACTGGGCCCACCTTGACCCAGGACGAGGAAGGCTGACCTCAGGTCCGCAAGGACAGTCTGCTTGATTTGCACACACCCCCCACGGTAAAGGCGCCTCCCCAGAACCTGCCGTGCCCACAATGCAGCACCTAGAGACGCCCCACTAACAGCCCCACCTACAGCCCCGCTAAGGGCCTGGCGGCACCCTTCTGCAGATGCTGGTGAGTCAAAAAATGGGGTGCGGCTGCAGGAGCAGGTCAGACACAACCCACCAGCACAGAAACGCCCGACAGACACATGACACCTGCTGACACCGACCCCTTAACCTTCCCGAGCGAGGACGGCCTGAGCCGCCTCGGGCCCGGCGCGCTCTGGAAAGACCAGCAGCCTCGTCGGCGCGGCGGGGCAACCACGGGCGCTCAGGTGTGGGTGTGGTGACGCGCATCTGACGACGCGGGGACCGAGCCCCTGACTCAGCGCCGAAACCAACCCTGCCAGGGTAACACGTGCAAAGGAAGGAGAAGCGGCGGGGCAACGGCACCTCCAGCGCAGCCCCCGCCGCGCGCGAGGCCCCCCGCGGGCTCCGAGGCGGGCGTCGCGCCGGCCCGCCTCCCGGTGGTGGCGCCACACCCCTGCGCGCTCCGCAGCTCCTTGAAAACACCATGGAGCGCGGCGCTGCCCCACACCGAGGGGAAACGGGCGCGCGGGGACCGGGACGCGGAAGCCGCGGACGCTCGGGCGCGGGCGGGGCCGCGCGGGCCGCCGGGAAATGGAGTCCGGCCCGGAGCCCGCAGGCGCGGGCGGGGGCGAGCCGCCCGGTCCCCCGCCCAGGCCCGCCGGCCGCGCCGCCGCTCCCGCACGCGCGCCGGACGCCGGGCCAGCCCCGGGGCCGCTCACCTGCCGCCTGCTCGGGCCCGGGTGCCGCCGCGCCCCGCCGCCCCGGGCGCGCCTGCTCGTCGGCGCCGGCGGACTCGCCGCCCGGGGCCGGAAGATGGCGCCGACGCACAAAGCCCCGCGGGGGCCGCGTCCTGATTGGGCCGGCGCCGCAGTCGCTTCTGGGAATCGTAGTCTCCGGGCGTGACAGGCGGCGAGCGCCAGGCGCTGGATCTCGCGATCTCTCCCGCGGCCGAGGGCGGGCCCGCCGTGGGTGCCGGGGCAACGCAGCCTGCGGGCTGTCCACCGGCGGGGTGGGAGTGCGGTGTTGGCGCGTAGGGCACGGAGGGCAGTGCCCGAAGAAAGTTAAAGGGTCAACTCCAGGGCCCCGGGAAACCCTGCTGGAGCTGATCAAGCCCAAGGAGAGCCAAAATCACCCAGAGGGGAGGAAGGGGGCCCACCCACCCCAAAGGCAGTAGAAAATGTCGGATGGAGGCATCACAAGATCAGAAGCCGGCCGGGGGCTAGAATTGACGAACACGTTAAAGCAGCTACTATAGAGGGCTACTATAGAGACTATCCCCAGGCGGGCGGCAGGGGTAATGTGGGGAGTGACCTGTGACACAAGCACCTGTCTTTACAGAGCAGCCTCCTCACGCCCTGGAAGTGATTACAAGCCTCTCCTAAAGGAAGACCACATTAGAATAACTCCTGCCCTGGCAAAATGCACCTCTGGTCGCGGAACTGCCCTGCCATTATGCAGGTGCCTCGCTATTTCTTTCTGTTCCTAATAAACCTGTCCTTTTAAAAAATCACATTCGCCCGCCTGTGTTGGTGCAAACGTCTTTCTGTTCTGCGAAAACTCGACCTGTGTGATGAAAGGGTAGTTCTGCCAAGACGTTTCTCAGTGTTGAGGGTTAGGGAAGGGGAGATAGGGTGAGACACTGAGCTGGTACAGCTGGAAATCTGCAGACACGTTGGTTATGGCCTGTCTGCTGAGTTAATTTTCCAGCCCAAGGACCTGTCTGGAGGGAGTGGGGAGCAGCACTGTCTGCAGACCAGCCTCAGCACAGGGAGACAAGCTTGAGGCCAGACATCCCGGGGGTGATACAGAGCTCCAGGGTGGACATCACAGACCCTGGCAGCCCTGAAGGCTGCTCGCTGCTGAACTGCCTTTTGTCAGCGCACTGTAAACAGCCAGCTGGAGATGAAATGTGAAGGCGGCTTCTTTAGGGTGTTAACCCCGTCTTCCGGGTTGCTGGCTGTTGATTAAAGCGCACCTTAAGGATTCAATTCCATTCTCCACTTTATTATCATTCGGCAGTGACAGGTGGCTTCACCTCTGGTCTTCTGGTTCCAAGCGGTCATGTAAGGACCCTGCACACTGAATACCACCTCTCATCAAAAGGTCATTTTCACCATGGCAACTCAGGCCAAATGCTCTCCCTTGCCCCAACCTGCTGCCAGGACTGAGAAACGACAACCCAGCAGCACTTGTGCCGTGCACCCCAGGAACGGACAGCGTGAAGTTTCTGCACCTCATTCGAGGCTGGAGCCTGCACGCTTCTCTGGCAGCTGTTTTTACCTAGGAGCGGCCCACTCCAGGGTCTCCCTAGGGGTACTTTGCTCTGTGTACAAACAAACCTCGCTGTTACTTCTACTAGAGTATCATTCAGCTGTGATACCACAGTCACACACCGGGGAGTCCCAACACCCGACAGCAGGTGGCCGGGTGTGGGTGCTTGGTTCCTGGGGCGGCGCTGCGCGCGCCTGACCTGACCATCCAGTGCGGGGGCGCCGTGAGATGCTGCTACACACACGTGCGTGCCTGTGCTCACTTTCTTCTAGTGTGTCAAGTCACCTCCAGGGAGCAAGTATCCTGCCAGAGGCCTGACGGAGGGGAACGCGAACAGCCGACCTGGTAACTCCCAGGACACCCTGACGTCACTGCAGGCGGACGCTGTCAGGCTGTGAGATTCTCGTTTCCTTCCTGGCCCAGAGATGATTCACTTTTCGGGGTAACGTGGCTAAACTTCTTGATTTCGGGCGTGGCCCGAGGCCGCCCGGCCGGCGCGCTGAGAACGGGCCGCGGCCGGGGCGTCCGCCGTCGGCGCGCCCGCGGGTGAGAACGTACCTGGGGTCGCCTCGTAACCACGGCACCGAGACTGGCCAGCGGGAGCCTGTGCCCCACGAACACGCGGTCAGCCTTAAAAGAAAAAAAGAAAGAAAGAGAGGGCAGGAATGACGTCCCGGCGCTCATCTGGCCACAGGCTCCGCCGCGGCGCCCGGCAGCCGCCATGTCTCCCGGCGCGGCCGGCCCCCTGCGCGTGCGCACTGCCCCGCCCCGCCCCGCGCGCCCGACGCGCCGGAGCCGGCGAGCTGCGCCTGCGCAGTGCGAGCGCCCACCCCCGCCCGGGCGCGGCATCTGGGCGGGGGACGGCGGGTCGGCCCGCGGAGGGCCCGGGCCGCGCCTGGTTCTGGGCCGGGAGCCCAGGGGCCCGGGGTGAGGGCGGAGGCGCCCCGGCCGGAGGAGGCCCGGCCCCGCCGTCCCGCGCCCGGCTTCCCAGGATGCCCCGCGCCGCCCGCCCGGCCCGGACTCCACTTCCCAGCGGCCCCTGCGGCCGGCCCGCCGCCTGCGCCGCCGCGGCCCCTTTGTGCGCGGCCTCCCGGAGCGCGAGACCCGCCCGCCGCGGGCGCGGGGCTTCCGGCCTCCCGAGCGGCCGCGTGAGGAGGCGCGACGGGAGGCGACGAGGGGACGCGCGGCCTGGCCGGAGCGGGCTGTGAGGGGCTGGCGGCGCGCGGGCCCCTGTCACCGCGTGGGGTCGCGTGGAGCAGGGTGGGACCTGGGACCGTGTCACCGTGTGAGTGTGTGACGGGTGGGACCTGGACCCTGTCACCATGTGAGTGTGTGTGTGAGACGGGTGGGACCTGGACCCTGTCACTGTGTGTATGTTGGACCCTGTCACTGTGTGTATGTGTGTGTGTGTGACAGGTGGGACCTGGACCCTGTCACCTTGTGTGTGTGTGTGTGTGTGTGTGTGTGACGGGTGGGACCTGGACCCTGTCACCATGTGAGTGTGTGAGTGTGTGAGATGGGTGGGACCTGGACACTGTCACCGTGTGAGAGTGTATGTGTGTGTGTGTGACGGGTGGGACCTGGACCCTGTCACCGTGTGTGTGTGTGTGTGTGTGTGTGTGTGTGTGTGAGAGAGAGAGAGACGGGTTTGACCGGGACCCTGTCACCATGTGTGAGAGTGTGTGTGTGTGTGTGTGTGAGAGACGGGTGGGACCTGGACCCTGTCACTGTGTGTGTGTGTGTGTGTGTGTGTGTGTGTGTGTGTGTGTGAGAGAGAGAGAGAGTGTGAGAGGTGGGATCTGGACCCTGTCACCGTGTGTGTGTGTGTGTGTGTGTGTGTGTGTGTGAGAGAGAGACAGGTGGGACCTGGACCCTGTCACTGTGTGTGTATAAGTGTGTGTCTGAGTGTGACGGGTGGGACTTGGACCCTGACACAGTGTGTGTGTGAGAATGTGACAGATGGGACATGGACCCTGTCACCGTGTAAGTGTGGGTGTGTGAGAGTGTGACGGGTGGGACCTGGACCCTGTCACCATGTGTGTGTGTGTTTGCACTCGCACGTGTGTAACAGTGGTGGGCCCCGCCGTGTCACTGTATGTGGCCGGGCCCCTGTGAGGGGGTGTCCCAACATGGGAGTGCAACAGGGTAGGATCCAGTGTGAACAGTGTGGGACCGCGTGAGACCATCGCAGCGTTTGAAAGGCGCGTGATGGTGTGCGAGGCCACGTCACCTGTGGCCGCGTGTGTGGTGGTGACAGTATTTGAGAACATGTTCTGCAGTGAGTCCGTGGGGCCAGGAAGGTGCCTGACGGCGTCTGAGCCACTGTGTGCGCGTGAGCTGCACAGGGTGCGTGTGGAACCACGTGTGACATGACGGGACAGCGTGCCCGTGTTAGTGACCGCGTGAGAACAGCAGGACTGCGCATGTGACCACGTGGCAAGGTGACAGGACTGGCGCCACGTGCGAGGGCCTCGTGACGCCGTGTGAGCCCGTCTCTCACCGCCGACTGTGACGCTGGTGGTGTGCGTGGTCAGCGAGGCTGTGTGGTGACGGCCTTCGGACCATGTGTGACAACTTGAGGCACCACGTGTGTCGCCCGCGAGTGCGACAGTGACCAGAAGGCCTTGGGAGAACCCCATGGGGGGGACTGTGTCCACCGGCGGCCAGGGTGCTGCGGGCTGAGGGGCGTGTACTGCAGGGTGCAAGGCCGCATGTGGGGAAGAAGCCGGGAGTGGCGTGAAGGGCTAGACGTGACTTTAGGGGGAGAGGGGAGAGGGCGCGCCCCCGGGGAGAACTAGCTTTGGGTCCCCAGGCCCGCCGTTCTTACCTCAGTGTGCTCTCCGGGGCTCCTCTCCGGCCGGGCGCCGGGGCCTGGTGCACAGTGACTCACGCTCGACGTGCGCTTGGCCCTGCGGGGCGACCAGAAGCAGGGGCCTGGCTGCTCGGTCCTGTGCCCTCCAGGCCACGCTCCGCAGCCCGTCTGTGAGGCTTTGGCTTTGAGGCCTTTTCTGTCATCCTGGTAGAAAGGGGGGAGGCATGTGGCCCTTCCACACCGTCATGGGGTGGGAAGCCTAAAAAATGGATGCCGGGTTGCTTCAGCTAGGTATTACCATGACGTGTTAGATCCGTTCACGGCTCGAGAGGCCACCTGTGGGCAGGCGGGGCGCGGGCCTGACGTGGCCGTTCCCTCGGAGGGGCGATGCTGTGTGTGGAAGTGCAGAGGAGACTGTGCACAGACGGCTGTGGCATCCGTGAGACCTGGAGCACATGGGGAAGGAGCTGTACGCCGAGGCAGGAATGACCGACTCAGCGATCCCTCACGGAGGGGGAGGGTGGCGGACAGGCTGGCGGCGCTGGGGCCGCAGGGCAGGCCTGGCATTTCATGGTTTGTTTCTCCTCCAGCTCCACTTCCT
Organism: Talpa occidentalis; assembly: GCF_014898055.3. Lineage (NCBI taxonomy): Eukaryota > Metazoa > Chordata > Mammalia > Eulipotyphla > Talpidae > Talpa > Talpa occidentalis. Next base: position 50,345,362 of record NW_023601754.1, on the reverse strand, counting down.
CAGGACGTTGCCCTTCCAGCGCAGAGCCAGACAGAGGAGGATCAGAAGAGCTGTCGTAAATCCTCCCATTGTTAAAGCCATGTCTGAGGTAAGGCAGCATTTTTCTCTTCCCTGAAATGCCTTGTTTTTCACATGGTATATGAATGTTTTCTTTTTCTTCTGCAAGTCCCCAGCCTAAGAAAGTCCCCTTCAGTTGGCAGCCTGGTCCCACATCCTCCAATCCAGTAAGAGGAAGTCATAAAGAGCTCAGTGAGCTGCCTTTTTTAAAACAAAAAAAGACAAAACAGCCAGCATGTTCATGTGCCGTCAAGAAATGACTCAGTACCTCCTAGGTGTTCCGCGTCTCGCTAGGAGCGCTCAAGAGGCAAAAATGCACTCCCTGGTGGCATTTGAAAGGCTTCATTACAGAGACTTGATGAACTGAGGTCAAGATGTGTGTCCAGATGGGGCCACTAGCTTAGAGCTTCTCAACAGATGCAGCCTTGGGAGGAAGGCAAAGCCGGGGCAGCTGGGTAGTTCTAAAGCTAGCCAGGGACAGTGTCTCTTGCGTAAGGTGACTTCAGACGGCGAGATGTGTTGCCTCTTCAGCCTCAAATTATGGGCAGTTAGGCAGGATCCTTTCAGCACTCTGGGCTTTCAAGAAAGGATTCCTGGGGGCCTCCCTCGGGGCGCAAGGGGTTAAGTCTTAGCATTATGAAGCCACTGCAGCATGAGTTCTATCCCCAGCCAGGGAGCTATCCACATGGCACTGCAGACCTCTCCTGTCTCCCCGCTGCCCCCTCAGCAGTGTGCTTCAGTCAGTCTGCCTGTTCTGCTCCGCACTCTGCCTCTGGTGAATCCTCTCACCCCCTGCACCTCTGGCCTGCACCCCAGCTCTTGGACGCATAAATAAATACATCTTAGAAAAAAAAAAAAAAAAGACTAGGACTCCTGGGAGTGATGAGGTCCTGTTCTAGGGATGCCCTGAGTTATAGGGTAAGATATTCTGGGCCCTCCAGGTGAGGCAAGGAAAGACAGGACATTTTCTGAAAAAGGAGAATGAGGGAATAATTGAATCTACATTTAAAAGACTACATAGATGTATAATAACAGAAACAGTACACGAGCGCAATGAGAGACAGGAGCAGCACGTGAACGATCAGCCCAAAATGTCCAGAAGTATGTGCAGGTGTAAATTAGGAATGGAGAAATACTTCTTCCTTGGTGGACCGCATAGTTTTTAAAGACGTACCACGTGTATGTGCTGATAAATGATGTTTTTGTCCCCATGGACTGTGGTGTGTACCGGGTTATTATACGATGAAGTAATGATCTTGTTTTAAATCAGTGGGTAAAGAATGGATTGTTTGTTTGGAGGGAAAAAATTCTCCACACTTCGAAGCTTAATACAGCCTATGGGTTGAATGTAAAAAAACAAACCCATCCATATTGTGAGTCAAAAATACAGAGAATGTCATGAAGGCAGGTGAGCCAGGCGCAGTGCTGTCCGGTCTTCCTGTGATGGTGGATGTTGCGTAGCTGCCCTGTCCAGGTTAGTGGCCGCAGGTCACTGTGGGTAGGGAGCATGTGCCTGTGTGGCTTGGGTGTTAACTGAAATTGAAGTAGCCACATGTGACCAGTAACCAGTGTGCTGGGCGGCACAGATCTAGATCCGTAAAGTGATAAGCCAGGAAGAAAATTAAGGGGGATGCCGTCCAAGTCGCTCATTTTACAGAGGAGGAAGATACTCTGGTTTCTCTTCAGATCACGTAAATCTTTCGCCTTTTACAGAGGAGGAAGAGAGGCCAGGCTCTTTCCTGTGTGTCAGCGTTTGCATTTGCTCCTTCCCGGTCTGAGTCGGGCGGCTAGCTCACCACTTCATTTATTGTTTAGACATTACCTCTGACGTCTGCTTTGTGTCTCTCAGATACCCCTGTTGCTCTCAGTCAGCTGACCGTCTCCTACTTTCTGTCAGCATAGTTATTACTTCCTGACATGGTGTGGCCGACACCCAGTGTCTTTCTCTGCGTGACACTGTCTTTTGTCCACCTCTGTGACTCCTACAGCAGGGCCTGGTAGGCACAGGCGTTCCGTAAACGTTGCTCAGTAAAAACACAGTTGGACAAAGGGGTGAATTTCCCATCTCTTTCCACGTGAGGCCCAGGAGGGAACAGCAACGCCTCTTCTCTGCTGACACTGACTTGGCAAAGGAAGGAGGACTCAGAGGGCAGACGTGGCTGCTCTGCCACCCTTACCTCAGGCCTGCTGAGACACAGCCTCCAGTGATAGGGCCTGGGAGACCACATTTTTATCAAGTCCCGGGGGGATTTTAAGATTTTAGTTCACACCTTTGGGGACCTAAAGTGTACGTTTGGTAAACAGCATGTACTGGTTGCCTTTTTGGAATCCAGTCTGTGACCTTGGCCTTTCAGTGTTGCGCGCATTTTCGTGGCATGCCACTGCTGATGGGTGTGAATCCACCACACCGCGCTTGGCTTTCTCCCTGTTTTCTATTTCTGTCTGTTCCTTTATTGCCCCCGTTTTTGCCTTCTCTTGCTTACATTGGTTCTGATTTTTCTTATCCTCTTGTCAGTTACACCTTTTATCACCGTCTCAGTGGGCACGCAAGGGCGGTGAGCATTCCGGCGCTCGCTGGATGCTCATCTTCTTTCCCTTGCTCCTGTTCCTCCCGTCGCTAGTCCTCCCACAGCTTCCTCCTCGGTCAGACTCCCCACAGCGCTTGAAGTCCAAGCCGTTAGGTAGTGCGGAGTTACTTTTTCGCAGCCCTTAATATCTCCCTGTGTTTCTGTGCTTCCATTTCCCTTTTATTTTGACTTCCTCCTACCTGAAGAACTATTAGCATTTTCCCGAGTACACGTCAACAGTTCATTTCCAGTCCTAACTGTTTTTTCATTAGTTTTTTTTTTCCCCCCACAGTTCAGTAAGTTTGGAAAATCCTAATCCCAGTAGAGAAAAAAACATCTAGGACTTACTTTTAAGAAAATAATTGGAAATCTTTACAGCATCTTAGTGGAAAATTAAGTCATCTATCTGAAAATAAGACGGGGGTGTCTCCCTGGGGGCGCAAGGGGTTAAGACACAACCTATGAAGCTGTCCGTAGCCACTGCAGCATGAGTTTGATCCCTGGCCAGGGAGCTACCCACATGGCGCAGCCCTCTGGTCTGCACCCCAGTTCCTGTATGTATAGATAGATAAATATTTGAAAAGAAGAGAGGGGGAGGGGGAGGGGTTGTGCCACGTAACGTCATCTGCCCAGCAGAAGTGACTTTATAGGAAAACTAAAAGGCCTGGGTAGTCGTGGACTTGTCTGTGTAACGGGACATTTGAACACATACATGCTACATTTTGATTATTCCTAGGAGATGGGGGTGAGGTCGGCAGGTGTGGGGAATGAAGGATTTCTGTTTCCTTAAGGAAGTTGAAGAAAATTCACCGAGGGTGGAAATACTAAATTCTAAGTTTCTTAAGTGATAAAAAACTTGTTTGACATTTTTGTTTGAGCGAAGTGACGCAAAATGCTTGCAAGGTATTCAGGTCTCGTGGCCAGAGGGCGATGTCAGGCGCTCAGAACCCGGAGTCCACGGGCTTGTACTTGCCACTGAGCGGTGTCCCAGGGCGCCTCGGGAGCTGTGCCTGTGCCGCTGCCCGCGGGAGAGGTGGTGTGGTGGGGCACTTCAGCGCAAAACTTTAAAGTTCCCCTTGAAGCCTTTGTGTTTCCACAGACTTGATGACAGACTATCTTATCTGGGACAGGTTTTTTATCTTTTAAGACTCACACTTGGTTCCTTCTGCCTCAAGCTTTTACTCACCTCCCAGGTTTCCCTGGAGTAAGAAGTACTTTAGGGTCTCCCTGGTGGCTCAAGGGGTGAAGACGCAGCCTGTGAGGCTATCCGCAGCCTCTGCAGCACAAGTTCGATCCCCGGCCAGCCAGGAGGAACCCACATGGCACAGCAGACCTCTCCTGACTCACCTGCTGCTCCCCTCAGCAGTGTATTTTGGCCAGTCTGCCTGTTCTGTTCCCCGCTCTGTCTCTGGGGAATCCTCTCACTGCCTGCACCTCTGACCTGTGCCCCGTTCTTATATGTAAAAATAAATCTTTAAAAAAAAAAAAAGAAGAAGAAGTACTTTAGAGGGGAGCGCGTTTCTGCACAGCTGATCATCTCACAGATTTCCTGGGAGCCACACTTCTGCTCTCAAGCATCTCTCCATCACGCAGGAACAGCACGTTACGAGACTCGCTCTCCCGCTGGTGTGTCCGAGCTCGCTTCAGTGGGGCGCTACTCTGCAGCCCCGTGAAGACCATGGGAGAGACGCTCCTCTGACAGCCACCCGCGGGGGGTCTGGAGACGCCTGCTGGGCCGGGCATTCACCCTGCGTTGCTGCCTGTGGGGAGATCTGGGGTGGCCGTTGGCAGGGCCCAGTCCAGTAGCTGTTCAGCAGCCGGTGTGGTGTAGACCTCAGCATGCAACAAGTCACTTCAGCCGCCCGGGCACAGTGCCCAGCTGCAGAGGCTGGCGTTGCTCGCACGTGCCGCGCCTGAAGGGTTGTTTCAGGCTGGACAGCAAGCCCCATGGCCTGCGGCAGATTTCTCTTGTCAGGAAGAATGCCTGCTTGCAGTTTTTAGGGAACAAAGTAGCTCTTGTCCCTTCATCTCGTGTAGGGTCCCCCCGCCCTCCGACATTAGATGTCAAAACCTTTGACCAGCTTCATCTTGTGTGTCCCATCCTCTTGTTTCAGTGCAGACACCTCTGCAAAGCTCAGTTCATTCAAATGCCACTCGTTTAAGCGAATGCCTTCCGTTCACTCCAGGCCGCCTTTGGGAAGGAGTTTGTGTTTAAATGCGTAGCGCCCGGCAAGTGACTCGGGTCGCGATCTGATGAGGACCCTGGTGACGTGGGAAGGCAGCCCTTCCCGCAGAGCCCGCGTGTGCGCGTGCCCAGGGAGCCAGGCCCCGCGGCTTGCCCCGTGCCTTAATTCCTCCTCGCACGCCCGCACGATGGAAAGAATGTGCTTGAACACGAATGTGTCCGTGTCCTTTCAGAGCTCGGTGACCTTCGGGGACGTGGCTGTGGACTTCTCCCGGGAGGAGTGGGAGTGGCTGAGCCCCGCGCAGAGGGGCCTGTACCGCAGGGTGATGCTGGAGAACTACCGCAACCTGGCGTCTCTGGGTGAGGAGGGCCTCCCGGGACTTGGGGGGGGGGGGGGAGACGGGGGCTTTCTGCTAACTTTTGGGGGGATCTCAACTTCTCTGGGGTAGACTGTGACACAGCCTCTTCTTCCCAGTCTTCACCAGACCTCCCCCTGCGCGGCGCCCCGGCCTCCGGTGACCGAGGACTTAATTTGGTTGCTGGATTTGCTGATTCGCTTTTCATTTCTTGTAAGCAGGAGTTTCCGTTTTTAAACCAGACGTGATCTCGTTGCTGGAACAGGGGAAGGAGCCCTGGGTAGTGAAGCAGGAGGGGACAGGAGGTGCCTGCCTCGGTGAGTAAGAGAACTGGGAGGGTGGGAGCGCTGGGTCCTGAAGGGTTCCAGCCCGCGCTGCTGGCCCGGGGCGCTTTCCGGAAAGGCTCAGGCAACCCTGTGCCGTCTCTGGCGTGAACTCCTGACTGATCTCCTTGTCTCTGTCCTCTCCGTGTTCTGCTGTCTCTGCTGGCGCCTTTTCCTCTTTTCCGGGCGCTCGCGTCTGAGTCTGCTCAGGTTGCTCCATCACCTCAGACACACGTAGAAGGGTTCAGACCACGCAGTGTCCTCCGTGTCAGTCTCTCATTCCTTCCAGAGGAAGGGGTCGTCTACTTGCCTAGTCTTTTGCCAAGACTCACCGCGTTTCCACTTTGAGAAAATCATGGTGCCGCGTTCTGGGCATTGTTGAGAGGTTTAGAAACCATCCAAGTAAAACGCAATTCCAGTGCTCTGTTCACGCCGTGGTGACTGGAAGGCGAGGGCATTTAGCAGAAAGAAGCCAAGGAAATAAGCTGGTGGGGGAGGTGACGCATGGCTCTGGGCGTGCGAGATTTTCGTGTACGGGACTTGGCGTGGGTGTGTGGTTTGTTCCCTCGAGTAAATACCTATGAGTGGGAGAATCGAACCATATGGTGGGAATATATTTAACTTTTTAAGCAGCTTCCAGCCTTCCACAGCGATTGTGCCCTTTGTACCTTCCCACCCAAAACACACGCAGCCCTGGCAGCGCCACTGCCCGCGCCTCCCAGTCCTCCTCGTGATGGTGCTGGGGTGTCTCCTTGCAGCCATGATGTGCGCTTCTCTGGCGGTAGCAGTACTCAGCATCTTTCCACATGCTTACTGCCCGTTGGTCTTTCATGCGGTGTTTCGAATCTTTGCTCATGTTTTGTTGGGCTTTCTTATTGCTAAGGGGTGAGGGGCTCTGCAGACCACCTTCATGCAGCCCTTTGTCACGTACCGCGACGGGATGTTTGTAGGCCGCACGTCTGATTCATTTGTCCCGGTCAGGGCCGCTTGTGTCTTGTCTAAGCAGTTCTTGCCACTCCTAGGTCCCAGAGATCGTCTTCTGTGTCAGCGCCTGGGACTTCTGGAGTTTCAGCGTTCACATTTGCATGTATGATCCCTTTGATCTAATTTTGCGTCGTGCGTGAGGTCAAAGTTGAGGTCCTCTCATTTTTTCCATTTGGACAGAGAGTTGGTCCGGTTGCCTTTGTTGAAAAAGCCTTTCCCTCTTCCGTGTTATCACCTCGTTGGCACCTTGCTGAGCTCCGTTGGCCGTATGCGGATACATGCCTGCCAGCAGCGCTGCCCCAAATGCAGTGTCCGGACCAGCTGCACCCCATGGAGCTCTTTGGAAATGCAGGTTCTGCTCCATCAGAGACTCCGTGCCCAGGGCACGCTGATCCGTGTTTCAGCGCGTTCCCCAGGTGACACTGGAGAGGGCAGCTGTGAGGAGACATCCTTCGCTTTTCGGTCTAATGACAGCACCTCTGCGCGTGCTGTTTACACACAGTTTTACTCAGTTTCACGGCCACACATTTCCTCTCACCTCTCTCACTGTGAGTCTTCAGCATTTCATCTCTGTGTGGATCTCCCAGGGTGCATTATGCGTGTGATTTGGAAGGACATTGAGGTAGGGTAGCAGGAGTTAGCAACCTTATAAATGAAGTCTCTATCCTTTTGATTGTTTTTGATAGCAAATCTTGCTATCTACTATGTTAATTTGTCCAGCTTGGTGGAACTATCCCATCTGCTTCCGGCCACGTACCCACTCACACAAGCAGAGCGTCCAGTGGAGGGGTGTGTCTGTGTGGTACTTCATGTCACCATTTCTCCCAGATATTAAGCGCCTTCTAGCTGGCAGCCTGCTCTAGGCACTGGGTATGGGAAGGTCAATGAACAAGACTTCTGCACATGCAAGCTGGTGACACACAGTGAGGACACAGAGGGAATGAACGGTCAACATGATGGCAGATAATTGCTGCTATTTAAAAAAAAAACCCACAAGGGCAGAAAACGAAATGTGTATTGTATGTAGGATGACCAGGGAAGAGGGGATGTGTGAGCAAAGCCACGTGTGAAGAAATGCATCAAGCCCGCGGGTTAAGCAGGTGTCTGGGCAAAGTGCTTTCAAATAGACAAATAGCAGACAAATAGGCAGACAAATAGCAAGTGCGTGAGGTGAGGCTGGAGGCGCCTCTGCAGCTGAGGTGGAGTACAGAGAGTGATGGAAGAGGTGATCAGAGGGCACCAGCTCACAGAAATCTTGAATAGGATGAACCTTGAATAGGACTTTTGGTTTTATTATAAATCTGGGGAGAGATCATTGAAAAGTATTGAGCAGAAGAATAAGGTGATTTGATCTGGGAATGAAAAAGGGAAGGAGGGGCCTCCCTGGGGGCGCAGGGGGTTAAGACGCAGCCTGTGAAGCTGTCCGCAGCCACTGTAGCACCAGTTCGATCCCTGGCCAGGGAGCTACCCACAGGGCGCAGCAGACCCCTCCTGTCTCCCCACTGCTCCCCTCAGCAGTGGATTTCAGTCGTTCTGCCTGTTCTGCTCCCCACTCTGTCTCTGGTGACTCCTCTCCCTCCGCCCACCTCTGACCTGCACCCCTGCTCTTGTATGCATAAGTAAAAAAAAAATCTTTAAAAAAAAAAGAAAAAGGGAAGGAAAATGAAGGTTAATAAAATTGAACAATGGATATAAAAGTACTTTTCTATGAAGGCACCTTAGATGTACGGATCAGGCGAACATTTACATTTGGTTAGAATGTACCAAATAGAAAGCTTCCTCAGGAAGATGGTTCCATGCTGCCAAAGTTGAACCGTATAGTCTCATGAAGGGCAGCTCAAGCGACTCCCAGTACCTGTCTTTGGGTCTCGGGCCTTAGGTTTTCAGTCTTGCTGACATTGTGAAATTATTGTAAACGTAAAGAATTTAGTTTGAAGGCAGGATAGCCTGAGCCAGGAGCGGAAGGATAATTTGGAGGCTGTTCTGTTGGAGAAGATACGAAATGCTGGTTGTGATGTTAGATGACCCTGTCAATATTTAACTTTTCTGAAAGCCACCTTCATGGTGTATGATTAATTTATATCCTTATCTACTTTCTTAAGTTCTCACTCTTTATAATCTCACATCTGTAGACTGCATGTAGCAGCTGTTAAGCCCTCAAATTTCTTGGGTATCTTATTCACCAGTTTTTGTTTTCAAAGTCCTTTTCTTCTGATGCATCGATACAAAAGGCATTTGTTGTATTGCTGTCTTGTAGATTGGGAGCGCGTATTCAAACGCAGCGAACATCCATCAAGGCAAGGTATTTACGAAGAGTCACCTAAAGCGGTGACAGTGGGAAGAAGCCACCTTACTTATATCCCTGACCGCCCCACCTTGAGCGAACACTGCGGAAGTGAGGACTGGTATAAGAACCTGCTAGGAGGTCAGGGGGTACATTCTCGTCAGTTGTTCATTACTCACAAAGAAATCCTCGCTGAAGAGCAAAGGGATGAGTATACTAAATCTTGGCAAACTTTCCACCAGGACGCACTCTTTGATATCACACAGAGTTTCCCCACCAAAGAAAGAGCACGGAAGTGTGAGCCACAGAAGAGAAGTTACCGGAAAAAATCGGCTGAAATGAAACGCAATAAAGTCTACGTAGAAAAGAAACTTCTGAAGTGTAACGACTGTGAGAAAGTCTTCCACCAGAGCTCCTCGCTCACTCTCCACCAGAGGATTCACACCGGGGAGAAGCCCTATGCCTGCGTGGAGTGTGGGAAGACCTTCAGCCAGAGCGCCAACCTGGCGCAACACAAGAGAATCCACACCGGGGAGAAGCCCTACGAGTGTGAGGAGTGCAGGAAGGCCTTCAGTCAGAACGCACACCTGGCGCAGCACCGGAGAGTGCACACTGGGGAGAAGCCCTACCAGTGCACGGAGTGTAAAAAAGCCTTCAGCCAGATTGCACACCTGACTCAGCACCAGAGAGTCCATACTGGGGAGAGACCTTTTGAATGTATCGAATGCGGGAAGGCCTTCAGTAACGGCTCCTTTCTCGCGCAGCACCAGAGAATTCACACAGGAGAGAAGCCTTACGTCTGTAACATGTGTGGGAAAGCCTTCAGCCATCGCGGATACCTGATCGTGCATCAGAGAATCCACACAGGAGAGAGGCCCTACGAGTGCAAGGAGTGCAGGAAGGCCTTCAGCCAGTATGCACACCTCGCCCAGCACCAGCGAGTGCACACGGGGGAGAAGCCCTATGAATGTAAAGTATGCAGGAAGGCCTTCAGCCAGATCGCCTACCTTGACCAACACCAGAGAGTCCACACCGGCGAGAAGCCCTATGAATGTATCGACTGCGGGAAGGCCTTCAGCAACAGTTCGTCGCTCGCACAACATCAGAGAAGTCATACTGGGGAGAAACCTTACATGTGTAAGGAGTGTCGGAAAACCTTCAGCCAGAATGCAGGCCTTGCTCAGCATCAGAGAATCCACACTGGGGAGAAACCTTATGAATGTAATGTTTGTGGAAAGGCCTTCAGCTACAGCGGGTCTCTCACGCTCCATCAAAGGATTCATACTGGCGAGAGACCCTATGAATGTAAGGACTGCAGGAAATCTTTCCGGCAGCGCGCACACCTGGCTCATCATGAGAGAATCCACACCATGGAGTCCTTCCTGCCTCTCTCTTCGCCCTCACCCTCCCTGCCCAGCCAGTTGCCAAGACCTGTGGGTTTTATCTCCTAACTGCCTGGGCTACTTGAATCCGCTTCCACGCCGTGCTCTCTGTCCGGTGCACAGTAACACTTGACCGGGACTATGGAAATAGCTTTGCAGTTGGTTTCTGTATTTCCTCTGTCATTTGTCCACATTGCAACCAAACTTGTATTTAAAAACAGTTGGATTATGTCATTTACCCCTTATTATAACCCTTCATCACATCTCAAGCTCCTAGTTTAAAGCACACATTCCTCAAAATACCTAAAAGACCCCCTCCCACCTACCCCCACTCCCCAAAGCCTTGTTCCAGCCTGCTACCCAAAGCCCTGTCTCGGGGCCGCAGCCGCGTCATTCTTTGTATATTTAAGAACTCATATTCCAGCATCAAATGGGGTTGGGTTCTTGCTCTGTTGTGTTTTTTTTTTTATTCCCTCTAATTTTAGGGAACTCTTTTGCCCGTGTTAGCGTCCGTGTTAGCGTTTTCTTACGGCTATAATAATGGTACTACCTCAGAAGTTAGTGGGGGGCATAGGGGAGATGATGCACGGAAGCTGCTCAGCGGAGTGTCTAGCAGAACCCCGTGACTTAATAAACATTCACGTAAAATAAGGAGACACTGGTATACAAAGAAAAGTGATCAGAGGGTGAACAAAAGTGGCATCAGTTTAAGACTTGAGAGACTGAAGGGTTTTGAACAAGAGCAGCCATGGTACAGCAGTGACGAGGGTGTCTGTATAACCCAGAAGGCCCAGTGTAGACTCCACCATGATGCAGAGCAAGATGGCAGCTCCCGTGTCCGCATGAACACAAACATAGCTGATGCTGAGAATCATTCAACGGTTCCAAGAAGCCTGATTTTAAAAATCACTCATAAGTAGAATTTACTGAGGTGCATTCATTTACATTTGAACAAGGGCAAACTTGATATTTATAAAAACTGGAAAGACCGGTAGCCGTACCAAAGAATGACAGAAGATGAATCTGACTCCCTCTCCTCATTTCAAGTGAGCGGTATGAAACCTGTTAGTTCTCACAGATAAAGTTGTTACGTGTCTAAACTGTAATTACAAAACCAGAGGAAAGGCAATCAGAACTCCTGGCCAGTGCTCACGGTTTGGCTGCCCCAGACATCTGACTTAGCAAGCATGGAGTTTAAATAGCTCTGGGACATGTGTTTCTCGCTGCCCACTGTTCACCCCCATTCCTGTGCATCCGGCTTGCTTACACTTGCTGCGACTTCCTGGCTGCTGCCGGCTTTGAGGGTGAGTGACCAGCTCCCGGGAGTATAGGTACAGAGAAGGGGAATGTTCAGTAGAGGATGAAAAGGAAAACTTGACTAGTCATTTTTATCCTGTGGGGAAGACAATTATGTAGATGATAATAGACCCCAAATTAATCTGTAGAGTATCTGTACCTTAAGAAATCCTGAGGATTTTAAGGCTGAAAACTGTGTGAATGTGGACATATCCCCATGTACAGTCCTGCAGATGTGCACATAAAATATCTAATAAAGGTGATTGATAAAGTTGATTTTTCGCTACGAAAACAATCTCTTCATTCAAATGTGAAACAATTGGAGAAATAATCAGAGGACCATGCTAACAAATTCTTGATTTGACCACGTAAAAGGTTTAAATTTTATAGTCAAAGGTAGTGTATCACAAGATTTAAAATCAGAATCCGAGGAAATTAGCACAACACAGAAAACCTGTGAAATGTATGTCCTCAATGTGAAAGTGCTCTTACAAATTAGAGAACGACCTTCCTCTCCCCATGGGCCGAGGGTGTGTACGAGACAGTAGGTGACTGATGAACGTCGGTGGTCATGACTGAATCTCAGTGAGACTAGAAGAAATACAAGCTGGGCCTCCCTGGTGGCGCAAGGGGTTAAGAAGCAACCTATGAATGGGCCTCCCTGGTGGTGCAGCGGTTGAGCGCTGGGTTGCGAAGCTGCCCGCAGCCTCTGCAGCGCTGGTTCGATCCCCAGCTGCTCCCCGGCCCCCGGAGGAGGGTCCCTCATGGCGCGCAGACCTCTCCTGCCGCCCGCTGCTCCCCTCAAAAGTGTACTTCGTCCGTCTGCCTGTTCTGCTCCCCGCTCTGGCGAATTCTCTCACCCTCCCGCGCTTCTGACTGTACCCAGTGCTTGTATAGATAAATAAATAAATCTTTTTAAAAAAAAAAAAAAAGAAGCAACCTATGAAGCTGTCCGCAGCCTCTGCAGCACGAGTTCCATCCCCGGCCAGGGAGCAGCAGACCTCTCCTGTCTCCCGCTGCTCCCCGCAGCAGCGTACTTCAGTGAGTCTGCCTGTTCTGCTCCCCACTCTGGCGAATCCTCTCACCCCCCACACCTCTGGCCTGTACCCCAGTTCTTGTATGCATAAATAAATAAATCTTTTTAAAAAATACAAGCCAGCGAAAGCTCAGGTTGGAGAAAGCAAATTACAAAAGCATAGGAGGGGAAGCACTTCTGTGCACGCAGGAGGGAACAGGAGTTCACACAGCCTTCCCGGAGGAGCACCCGTCCACGCCGCAGTCGTCGCTGAGAAAGCCCACTCGTGCTCTTGCAGGTCACAGCGCCGAGTCTGGCTTTCTTCCAGACCCCGTCCTAGAAAGCAGGTTCGCGGCGTCCCCGCGGCCTGATCAGAAGACGGCCGGGGACAGGGCACGAGACGAGAACCCGACGCGCCTTCTGACGGTCTTTCGCGAGGAGGTGAACAGGCCCCTTCACGCCATTCGCGAAATCCTACACGTGGCAGTCCCGGAGCGGAGGGAGACAGAGGAGAGCGGGGCTGCTCGCGTCCCGAAAGCGTCCTGCAGACAGGGCGGCGGGCGGCGGCGGGGGGAGTGGACAGCCGTGCGCTGCGGGAGGGACGCCGCCCCAGACATTTGCCGGGAGCGAGCGGGCTCGTCAGGATCAGCGACGACGCGCCGGCGCCGGGGAGAGACCCCCGCGGGCGCCTGGGCGGCGCTGGCCTCGCGGGGCCCCGGCCTCTGCCCGGCGCTGGGGGACGGCGGGGGGGGGCGAGGCCTGAACAGCGACGGGGACACCCGTGGCCGCCCCGTCCACGCAGCCAGCGGGCGGGGCGCCGGGCTCCCCCGCCGCCCAGTCTCGAGTCACAGGGGCCGGGCCTCCCGGGGCGCCCCGAGCGCGTGGGCCGGTCTGCCTGGCGCTCCCCGCTCTGCCTCTGGGGGCTCCTCTCACCCCCGCACCCCAGTTTTTCCATAACAAAAAAAGCATTTACCTCCGTTCACCCCGTTTCCACGTCTCCGCGCCCCGCTCCGGGGCCGCCGGGGGTTCCTGCCAGCGCCCCGGGCCCCGCAGTCACGGCGCCCCCTCGGGGTCGGGGTGGTCTCCACCGCGGCCTCCGGGGCGCCTGCTCCCCGCGGCAGGCCCGGCGCACGGGGCGGGCTCGGGCTGTCCTCGGCCGGGCCCTCGCCGCTCGCCGCCCCGTCTCCGGGCGACCCCCGCCCCCGCCCCCGCGGCCACACGAGCCGGCCGCGCCGCTCGGGGCTTCCGTCGGGAGCGGGGCCGCCCAGTCTGCCGGGCACCCCACGTGCCCCGGGCGACTCCTGTCCTTGGGGTGCGTGGAAGCCGGCTTTCGGGGAGTCTCCGCGCCGGCCCCCTCGCCGCGGCCGCGGGGTTCTCTCCGCCCCGCCCTCTGCGCGGGGGAGTCGGGGCTCCCAGGGCTGCGCGCGCCCTCCCCGGCGCCCGGCCCGCCCCTCCCGGCCAAGGCCGCCGGCGCGCAGGTGGGGCGGGCGCGTTAGGGCCAGAGCCCGCGGGCAGAGCCGCCCCCCCCGCCCGCCCGGCCCCGGCAGCCGGTGCGCACCCCCGCGCCGCCCGGCCTGGTCCAGAGCCGGCCCCCCCAGCCGGCCCCCCCCCCACCGAGCTTCCTCTCCCCCAGCCCGCCTTCTCCACCCTCGGGGCGCTCCCGGGCTTTCTGGGCTCCCGGAATGGCGATGCTTTGCTTGCCAGTAACCGCTGTACCCTTCTGACGCCTCCTCAATTTGGGGTGGACACCCCACCTTAACGGCCCTCCCGCTGGTAAACCAAGCGCCCGAGGCGGGGACGGCGGCTTGTTTTCCGCGTCTGCTCTGGGGCGCCCACCGCGGGCAGCCGGGGCGGGCAGGGGGGCGCGGGGGCCAGGCCCCCACGGCTGCGCAGGGCGGGCCCGGGGAGTGGGGGTGCGCGCTGTCCCCCGGGGCGCCCCAAGCGTCCTAAGCCGGGTTTGCTCTCAAACGCAGCTGCTGCCAAAGGGCGACCCCCCGCCGGCACGAGAAAGCAGCGATTTTATTTCTGGGTGTTTTGCACAAGCTGGGGAGAGGGACCGGCAGCCAAAGCGTGTGTGCAGGAGCATGTGGGGGCACGACCCGGCGCCCCGAGGGCGCAGCCCAGACTGGCGGCCGGAGACAGGTTCAAGGGCGCCCGGGGGGCTGCAGGCGGACAGGGCTGCCTCCCGCCTGCGTCCTGGTCCCGAGTGCAGGGCGCGTCGCTTCACACACCCCAACCCACCTCAGGGGCACCCCCGACCACACCTTGTGGCACTAGCTCCCTCCCGAGGCCTCGCCCCAAACACCTTGGCGCCGGGGGCTGGGGTTCAGCACCGGGGTGCGGGACAGCCCTAGTGCACGGACACCCCCCACCTCCGCCACCGCTCGCCCCGTCCTCACGTCTGCTTAGACACCGCGCCCGCGCCCGCGCCCCTCGGCACCGCCCGCGTCCCCACCAGCCTCGGCTCCTCTCGCCACAGCGGGCACCGCGTGTCCTCGCGTCCTGGGGACGGCGCGGCGAGGCCACCGTCCTGCCACACAAGCACGGGGCGGCCTCCGCCGCAGCCCGGAGCCCCAGGCCTCGGGGCCGCGTGCCCTCAGCGCAGGCGTGCCCTCTGCGGAACAGACCAGTCTCTCCCGCTGCCCTTCGGCGGCTCCAGCCCCGGCCGTCAGGGCTGTTTGTGCTCAACGAACGTCCTCAAACCGCACCGGGACGTGAACGCGGAGCTGTCACCACAGGGGGAACGGCTCCCGCTGGGATGACCGATGCAGTCACTTGATCTGGCGACTCTGAAATGAACCGGACGGGCGAGGTGGCGCCGGCAGGGGGCAGGGGCCCACGGGAGACACGGCCCGTCCCCGCCGTGGGGCTGCGTCACCGCTGATGAAAAGCCACACCCCAAAAAAAAGGCCCCGTGTCCATGAATGGCCCCTTCCAGAGAGGGGGGATGCAGGGTCCCCGCACACACAGCGGAAGGCCCTGACCATGGCTGGCGGGGTCTGTTTGTGGGGGGGGGGACTGAACACACGGGGACGCCCCGAGCGGGCAGCCCACGCGCGCGCTGGGACAGGCCAGCCCCACGCCCGGAACCGCCACACGCTGCTCCCCGCGGGCCCTGCCCTTCCCGGCCCCCAACCCTAACCCTAACCCGGAGGGGCCGGCCCGGAGCCCCGCGGCTGCCTCCCCTGCTCAGGACGCTGGTCTCCTCCTGCAGTTCTTCCCCAGGGGGGCCGTGAAGCCCCCGGGTCTGCCGCACGAAGGCCCGAGGCCCGCCCCGCCCCGCCCCGCCCCTGGCCTCCCCCGCTGGCCCACAGGGCCCGGCTCCCCGCCGCAGGAGGCTCAGGCCTTGCCCTGGGAGTGCGCGCTCTGGTGGCGGAGCAGCGACGAGCTGCGGCTGTAGGCCTTGCCGCAGTGGCCGCACGCGTAGGGCTTCTCCGAGGAGTGGCTGCGCTGGTGCCGGATGAGGTCGGAGCCGCTGCTGAAGGCCTTGCCGCACTGGCCGCACGCGTAGGGCTTCTCGCCGGTGTGGCTGCGCTCGTGCAGGATCAGGGACGTGCGCTGGCTGAAGGCCTTGCCGCAGGCGCCGCAGGCGTAGGGCTTCTCCCCGGTGTGGATGCGCTCGTGCTGGGCGAGGTGGGCGCTCTGGCTGAAGGCCTTGCCGCAGCGGTCGCACTCGTAGGGCCTGTCCTCCGAGTGGATCCTCTTGTGCCGCGTGAGGGAGATGCGGTGGCTGAAGGCCTTCCCGCACTCCTCGCACTGGTAGGGCTTCTCCCCGGTGTGGATCCTCTGGTGCTCGAGGAGGAACGACTGGCGGCCGAAGACCTTGCTGCACTTGCCGCACTTGAAAGGCTTCTCCTCGGAGTGGATGTTCTGGTGGATCTTGAGGTTGGCGGTGCCGGAGAACATCTTCCCACACTCCTTGCACTCGAAGAGCTTCTTCTTCCTCGTGTGAACCTTCTGATGCTGCAGCAGGGACGAGCGCCGGGCGCAGACCTTCTCACACTGACCGCAGCGGTACAGCTGCTCTCCGCTGTGGAGCCTCCGGTGCAGGAGGAGCGTGGGGAGCCGCCCGAAGGCCTTCTGACACTTGTCGCACCTGTAGGGCTTCTCTGGCGTGTGAGTTCTCTGGTGAAGCATGATGGACGAAATCCTGGCGAAGGATTTGCCGCACCTCCTGCACTTGTACGGACTCTCCAAACGGGGGGCCCTCCGCTGCGGACGCGGCCTGGAGGCCCTCTCGCTCTCCGGGGTTTCCTCTCCACGATGACTTCTTCCATGCCTCACCAGGGCTGCTTTCTTACTGAAGCCTCTCCCACACGCGCCGCACTGATGTTTCTTCTTTCTCTTGTGCGTTTTCTTGTGAAGCAAAAGGGCTGACATCCGAAGGAAGGTCTTCCCACATTTTCGGCACCGGCGGATGTTGTCCACCAGGTGACCTTTCCGGTGGATGCTGAGAGGGGGGCACTGCTGCAAGGCCTTGGCACAGTCACAGGCTCTTTCCTTCCCATCGTGAATTCTCCCGGGGAGAGGAAGCGTCGCCCTTTGAATGAAACTTTCCCCACACGTGTCGCATTGCTGGTTTTTCCTTCCAGTGTGGAGTCTCTGATGCAGAATGAGGGATGAGATCTGTCTGAAAGATTTTCCACAGTCGCTGCATCCATAAGGCTTCTCTCCAGTATGAGAGCTCTGATGGAGGTGGAGAGATAGGCTCTGACTAAAGACCTTCCCACACTCGTTACATTTCAAAGATTCCTTCTCTGAACGCACTTTCTTGGATCTTATTAGGACTGACTTTTTCTTGCAGCCTCTCTTTGCTGTGAGAACTTTTGGTGGTGCAGAAACTGGCTTCTGGTAGATGCTTGGCCCAGCTTTGTTGCACTGATTTGGAGGTAACTTCTTGGTCTCACATTTAGATCCTGAGTCTGAAAGACATCAACAAATTAAATGTTTTCCTGCACTGGGAAAATGACGCTTCTCAACTGTCGCCATCAGTCTAACTCTTAATAAAAACAATTATGGTAATTTTTACCATCAGAATCATCACTTTTTAGTGTCTAATTATGTTTTTTTAAGATTTATTTATTTATGCATACAAGAACTGGGGTACAGGCCAGAGGCATGGGGGTGAGAGGATTCACCAGAGTGGGGAGCAGAACAGGCAGACTGACTGAAATCCACTGCTGAGGGGAGCAGCGGGGAGACAGGAGAGGTCTGCTGCGCCCCTGTGGGTCAGCTCCCTGGCTAGGGATCGAACTCGCGCTGCAGAGGCTGCGGACAGCTTCATAGTTTGCGTCTTTACCCCTTGTGCCACCAGGGAGGCCCTAATTATGTTAGTAAGAAATAATATAGAAATACTCTATAATATTTAGAAATATTTAACGACTAGAATTAAGAGAAGTTTGAACTTTGAAATGAATACACGAAGGTTTTATTTGCAGGACAGCTGCATACCACACACGTAGATTGTCCATGACATGAATGTAGTTGTTATATGAAGTGTTCAGAGAGGCAGAAGGCAAGCTAGCGGTTGTCGGCTGGAGGCAGGGATGAGAATGAACCATAGAAGGGTATGAGGGATTTCACTGGAGTGATAAAAATGTTCTAAAATGGGGCTAAGCGGCCATATAACTTGGCAAATTTGTTAAAAAACACTGAGTTACACACTTAAAATAGGTGAATTTCACCATAGGTAAATTATACTTTAGTAAAGTTGTACATTTAGATACACGTCATGTATTTTTAAATGTATTTTTACATGTATTCTTAAAATATCTTTAAAAAGTCCCCCAAAGCTGAAATTGTGGTCCCTCATGAAGGCCGCCCCCGAGGGCAAGACTGGGCCTGGGTGCCACTTACCCGGACCGCGGCGCCTCCTCGCAGGCTCCACCACCCAGGGCGCCCTCCCCCGCTCCAGCAGGGCGATGACGTTCGGCCTCCGCGAGGACAGTCCTGCACAGGGGAGAGGCCGGGCTGAGCATGGACACCGGGCAGACCTGGGGCCCCAGGTGCTGTCCTCCTGGGGTGTGGACAGAGTCCAGGGTGTCCCCCGGGGCCTGTTTTGTAGGGTCCGGGCTTTGAAAGCCACACAGCTCCTTGGCCAGCGGCTCGGGTCCAGTGTCCAGCAAACAGAAGCTCTCTGCCCCCCTTTCTCCCAGACCAGCCCCCACCAGGAGCATAAGCCAGCCAGGCAGGATACCCCGATCTGTCCCCACCATTCCTAGCTCTTCCCATACACCCTAAGAGCCCAAGCTCGCCCCTCTGTGCCCCACCCGGCGCAGCTGCGCCCTGGAGTGGCCACGTGTGACAGCAGCGTCCAGCACTAGCCTTTCATTAGTGGCAGTTAAGGGGGTTCCTTCGGTTCTCACTCTGAAAACCGGGGTGTCCTCACGAGGCTCCACCCCCAGGCACTGACCCCAGAGGTGCAGGCGTGTTCAAGGGCGCAGGTGTCATCACCTGAGCGGCAGCGGCCGGGCTCAGTGGCTCTGAGGCCCCGGGGGTGGGAATACTACATGGCCATGAAAAGGGATGGAGGCAGCAGCTGGCGACTGTGCGGGGCCCCGCCAATGTCCTCCACAGGAGAGCGCCAGGTGGCGGCCGTGCCCGTGGCTCGTGTCTGTCGCTGAGGTCACCTGCGCCCTGTGACGCCCACCTGGGGACGCGGCCCCGCGAGGCCCAGCCCACAGAGGAGCCCCACGCCTGCCTCCCAGGGGGCGCCGGGCAGGGCGGCCCTGCCCAGGGGGGTGGGCCGTGCCCAAGGACGCGGGGATGCGCCGGCGACCCCCGCGTCCACCCAGGCTCCACAAACCACGCGGGGCTCCCACTTTCCCGCCACGCAACCCGGCCGCGGGGCTCACCCAGAGAGACCAGGTTCCCGTAGGTCTCCAGCATGACGTCCCCGTACAGCGCCCTCTGCGGCGGGCTCAGCCACTCCCACTCCTCGCGGGAGAAGTAGATGGCCAGGTCCCTGAAGGTCACCTGCAAGGACACGGCCCCTTCACTGCGGGCGGGAAAGCCCTGAGGGTCTGCCCGAGGGCAGGGCAGCTGGAGGGCCTGACGCTGCCATCTGTGCAGCGCCTCAGCGCCTCCCTCCCTGCTAACCAGGGTCACACGCTCAGAAGGGCGCCCCAACACTCAGCCCGATGCAGGGTGTGGGGGGACTCTCAGCCCCAGACATCCCCCTGGCGGGAGGGGACCCCGGCCCCTTGGGAGACTCACCGGGCAGGGCCCCAGAGACCAGCTGGCGCGCACGGCCCAGACCCTGGGAGGGCAGGTCCGGGTGCCGCCAGGACCCTGGAGGCGCCGGTGGGAGAGGCGGCGGCGCATGCTGGGGACAGGGGTGGTTTCGGGGTGCCCTCCTCAGCCCCCCGCCCATCCCGGCGGCAGGAGGTCCCGCCTCTCCCAAACGGCCCCTCGGGAGGCAGAGCCCGCGGCTCACCTTGGCCCTGGACTTGGCTCCGGCGGCCGGCATCCTCTCCTGCCCCGGGGCGGCTCCGCAGGGTGAGCGCTGGGAGGCTGGGGGGGCTCCTGGGGGCTGCGGGGGGTGGCAGGGGACAGGCCGGGGTCGGGGTCGCCGGTGCCTGGGGGCAGGGACGGATTTCAGACCTGCTGCCTTTTGTAACACACGCCGAAGGTGGACACGTCCCTTTCCCCCCCCGGCCCCCCACCCCGCAGGTCTGTCGCCCCCCACCACCCCGGCCCCAGCAGCCCCAGGGCGGCAGCCGCTCTCACTGCAGCGGGGAGGGGCGGCGCGGTCAGCAGAGACAGCGGCTCCTGCGCCTCAGGGTCCCCCGCAGGGACGGGCGAGCAGCTTCGGGACAGGGGCCCCTGCTGGCCTCCCCGGGGCAGGTGGGGGGCCGGGCAGCCGGCGGAGCCCCTCCTGCCTCAGCCTGCGGAGAGGGCAGGGTGTGAGCAGGACGAATGGGGGCCACCTTTTCTGCCGCCCTCTGAGGAGCCTCCTCACCAGCCACAAGCCTCGGGGCGCTCGTGGCCCCCAGGACCAGGGCGCAGGGGGGGTTGCAAGCCGGGGAGGGACGGGGGGGGGTTCCCAGTGCTCGGGTGGGCAGGAGGCTGTGACAGGAGAGCAGGGGGCGCCTTCCCGGGCATGTCGGGCACCTTCCAGGCGGGCCTGGGGGCCAGGCCAGGAGCCACGCGTGGGCGCGAGCAGGGAACCCCCAAGCCGCTGTCCTGGCCGGGCCATGGGGGCCAGTGCCCTGTGAAGGAAGATGGGGTCCAGGGAGACCCTGAGACGGCTGTGGGGGAGCTGCGGGCACCCCCAGTAGGGCGCAGGGGAGCTGGGAGACCAGCCTGACACCCTCACGCTGCGGGGCTGGGACCGTGGGACCCTGCGGCCTCCTCGGCACACCCCAGGCTGCTCGCGGAGCGCCGCCTCTGAGGCTCACCAGAGAGGCGCAGCCCCGGCGTCTCCCCGGCGTCTCCCCGGCCTCCGCAGGCGGCCGGTCCAGAGGGTCCCCAGGGGCGCTGCGGGGAGGAGGACGCGGTGACTTCAGGGTACACTCAGGTTCCCAGCTCCCCGCTCCCATCGCAGCCCCTGGCGCGCCCCAGCCCCGGCCAAGCCGCTGCAACCGAGTGGACACTGAGCCAAGTCCCGGGCGGCAGAGCGCGCTGGGGGGCTGCGGTGGCCAGGCAGGGACAGACGCCGCCACGCTCAGGGTCGCAGACCCCACGCAGCACCCTCGCGGGGGGGGGCTGCCCTCGCCCCCACACCCTCACCTGTGCCCCACCCGCCCACGGCGACCTCCCGCTCAGAGGACGGTGCCCGCTGAGTCCTGGGGCCCCTCCACGGTCACGGGAGACCCGGCCCCGCGTCTGTCACCGCACTGACCGGACCACACTGGGGCCCCTGTAGCCAGCCCTCGGCTGCGCCCCAGCACACCCCGGACGCGGGCTCCGCCCTCTCGCATACCCACCCGTGCACCCGCACGCAGCCCACAGGCAGAAAGTCCCAGACTCTCCGGGTGTAGGGCGAGCACACACCCCAGCAGGCGTGCGAGTCCGGTGCTGGCCCCCCCAGACCTGGGTCGCGACCCTCGCAGGACAGCGCCCCGCAGGCCATCACCCCCACAGCCCCACCCACTGGGGCCATCCCTCCACCCAGCCACACCCCCGTGGACCATCACCTCCGGCAGCCCCCACCCCCCAGGACCATCACCTCCGGCAGCCCCCACCCCCCATGGGCCATCACCCCCCCGCAGCCCCCACCCCCTGGGGCCATCCCCCCATCCAGCCTCACCCCCTGCGGGCCATCACCCCCCGCAGCCCCACCCCCCGCGGGCCATCACCCCCCGCAGCCCCCACTCCCGGGGGCCATCACCCCCACAGACCCCACCCCCTCGGGCCATCAGCCCCGGCTCCCCCATCCCCCGCGAACCATCACCCCCCCACACAGCCTCACCCCCCGCAGCACCCGCCCCACAGTACCGAGCCTGCGGGCCCCCCACGGGCCATCATCCCCCACAGCCCCAGCGCCCGCAGGTCCGTCGCTCCCTTGCAGCGCCCAGCCCGCGGGTCCCCAACGGGTCACCACCGCTCGAGAGCGCCCCACAGGCCACCAGCCCCGAGGGCCCGTCAACCCCGCAGCCCAGCGTCCGCCCCCCGCGGCAGCAGCAGCGGCGCCGGCTCACCCCAGCCCGGCCCCGCGCCCGCGGTGACAGTGGCGCAGCAGCCCGCGCCCGCGCCTGCGCACTGCCCCCGGGACCCCGGCCCCGCGCCCCGCCCCTCGCGCGCGCACGTAGGGGGATTGGCCCCGCCCCCAGGGCTTCCCCGAGAACAGGCTCCGCCCCCAAACAGAGCCACGCTGCGCGCACGCACATCTTCTCCCACAGTCCCACAGGGCCGGGCAGAGGCCCCGCCCCCACACGCAACAGTCTACGCAGAGCACTCCCAGCCAATCAGAGCCGGTCCAGGGGCGTCGCCAACCCGAGGCCCCGCCCCCGCCCGCCCGCCCGCGGAGCAGCAGGCCGCGCGCAGGCGCAGGGCCCGGCCGGCTCCCTAGGGCGCCGCTCCCGCGGCAGGGACGATCTCCCGCGCCTGGCACTCACCGCACCCGCCCGGCCCGACCCGGAGACCCGGTTCGCCGCCCCTTGGCCCCGTCCGGGCGCTCCTGCCCCACCCGTGCGGCCCCGGCTCTCGGGGCCGGGCTCACCCGCGCGCGTGCGCACTGCGAGCTCGGCCGGCACCTGTGGACGCCTCCGTGGCGCGGCTCGGGACGGCAGACCCGGGACTGGGGGTCGGCGCCTGTCGGGCCGCGCGGGCTCCGAAACGGCGGGCCGGGAGGGAGCGGGGCCGCGAGAGGGGCAACGTGGACTCTCGGCGTCCGCATTGAACGAGGAGACCCAGGGTCCTTTGCGCGTGCCTGCGGTCCCAGACTACATTTCCCAGGGGGCTGCGCGCCCCTCTCCTGGGCCGGGGCTTTGCGCATGCGCATTGAGTGCGTCGGTGTGTGTCCATGGTTACCGCTGACCCTCGGCCCACGCGGCTGTGGATTTTGCGGGTGCGCTCGGGTAGATCCTCTTGTGAACTTCCCGTGTGGATAGATACAGCCCAGCTCTGTAAACGGGTTTTTTATGGTTTTCTTAAGTTTGTCCTCTAGTTGCTTAATTGTAAGAATAGTCAATAATACAGAAAACAGACAAAATGTGTGTTCACCGACTGTTCAGGTGAAGCTTCCAGTCCGTAGCAAGCTGCTCGCACAGCTTCGGGGGAGATGGACTTCTATGTGGAGTTTTCAGGCGTACAGTAACTACCTGCAGTTTTCAGGGGTGGGCGCCAGTAACCCCCGCACAGTTCATGGGTCAACAGTCGGTGGGTGGGTGGGTGGGTGGGTGGACAGATGGGTAGGTAGGTGGATGGATAGGTCGGTAGATAGACAGGATGAGTGGATGGATAGATGGATGGATGGACGGATGGGTAGACAGATGGGATGGGGGGGTGGATGGGTGGGCAGATCGATGGGTAGTTACACAGGTAAACAGAAAGATGGCCTTAGACATATACAGGTGTACATAGTGCACACATATCACGAGGAGTTGGGCCACAATAGTTGGTTCAGAATAGGCTGAGTAGCCGCCCTACAAGCTCTCTGCCAGCTGCACACCCAGGACATCTGGGGGTGCCACTCCAGGGTGAGACGTGGGCCCCCCTCGAACAGAGAGAGTTGTCCCTCGGGCTGTTTGTTCTCCTCAGGCCCTCAGAGGGTGGAAATGTGCCCGCCCAGGAAAGCCCTCTGCCTTGGTCTCCTGATTCAAATGCTAACCTCAGCCAGACAAGCCCAGAAATAACAGAAATAATAGAGTGGTGTGGGGTTCAGTGAGTAGGGTGCTGGGTGACCTCTGAGACGTTTCCACAGAGCCCCCCTTTCAGCAGCACACAATGAGTGCATCCAGGAGACGAAGACGGTCGCAGACAAAGGCCAGCGAAGGCGATGTTTGAAAAGGACCAGGTGTTTTCCAAAGGAGAAGAGAACACTGGCACAGACGGGCGGCGGGAGAGGTGCCTCTGAAAGGGGCCAGTCCGTTAAGCGAGACGCCTGTAGACACAGCAGGCAGCCTTGGTACGAGAGCTGCATTTTCGAGAGGGGTAAATTTCAAAAAAGAAACGCCTGCATTGACACAGGTGGGCAAGAAGTAGGGCCATTGCTATTCTGCAAAGTGGCCCCTCCACCCTAAATTGTCTACCCCCAGGCTCCGTTAACATCTAACTAAACATCTGGGCACACCTTGATCCACACTGTCCCATAAAACCCACCACCGGCGTCCCCAGAAAGAGGATATTTTAGTTAAGACCGCAGTAGAAGGCGTCATAACGTGGGCCCCAGATGAGTTTGCTAACCTATTGCTTGCAACTTTGATTTGTTCCCATCTCTAAAGAGACAGGAATTGGAGTTTCCTAGGGGAATGCCGGCTTGCACCCCACATGACCCCCGTGCCGGGGTCGCCATGGCTTCCCGGTGGCCCCAGCGCTCCCTCCACGTTCCCACGCTCCTGGTCGTGCAACTGCGCGATGCGGCCAGCAGGGTGACAGCACGGCACGAGCCTGCGCTGCGGCCCCACGATGTGCCGGCCCGGCCCGTCCGCGCACACGCGGAGAGCAGCGGGGTGTCGCCCCGCGTGGCGGCGGAGGGAGCTCCGTGGGCTGTTTAGGGTCGCGGTTGCTTGGTTACGGTTACGGGCCGCTCGGCCCGTCCCACGCAGGGACGGGGCTCCCTACCCCACGCGCACCCCCACCCCCACCCCGCGCGCGCAGGGGAGCGGTGGCGGGCGGGCGCGGGGGGCTGTTCCCATGGAGACGGGAACAGACTCCGCCTTCCAGCCTGGCCCCGGCTTCCGGCGTCCCGCTGTTTCCCAGACAACCCGCTCACGGAGGGCCTGGAGGGCGCGCGCAGAGGCTTCTGGGGGTTGTAGTTCCGGGGAAGGCGCCTGTCGGTAGCCGGGAGAGCACGAGAAAGCGCCCGTGCCGGGGAGGGGCTGTGGCTGGCGGCGTCCGCAGCTGCGGTCGCCGGCGCGTCTGCCGGGGACGCGGGGGAGGGGCGCGAGGTGGCCTCGGGGCTTCTGGGAGTTGTAGTTCAGCGCGTCCGGCCGCGGGCCCGGAAGTGGCCCCCGAGCGGCGGCCCCTGCTCGCCGGCCCTGCCGCTGGGCCCTGCCGCTGGCCAGCGCGCCGCGGGCCGGGCGTGGGCTGCGGGCTCGACCTCCGCCTCTGGTCGTGGCGCAGCGTGTGGGGTCACCATGGCAACCACTGGCCCGCGCTCCGCCCGTTGCGTGATGACGCCACGCACGGCGCTGCGAGGAGGCGGGGCGGGGCGGGGCAGGCGTGCGCGGGGCGGGGGGTGTCTGTGGGTTTGGGGGACAGTTCGCTCAATAATCAACCCAGTTCAGTAGGTAGCGACTTTGTTGGTGACTCCCCCAGGGAATGCCAGTTACTGTCAGCACCACGTCTGGGCCTGATCTTTTGGGGGGCCGTCCCGGCAGGCGATGCCCAGCGCACCCCGGCCCCCCAGATGCCTCCCTCGCCCAGTCTTGGCCACCAAGGACGAGTCCAGGCCGTGACCCCCCGCAGGACAGAGGGGTCTGTCCAGAGCCGCCCTCCCCGGGGAGAACTTGGGCGCCTGGTAAAACCCACCCGCTCCCGCACATCCCGTTGAAGCGTTTCTTCTTCTTCTTCAATGAATTGTTTCGCGGTGGCGGCGACGCCGGACAACTTTTAAGCGTGTTGGCCACCAACGTGCGTCTGTGAGTGGACCTTTGCGTCCGTGTATTGTATGAAATGCAATCCCACGCGCTTTTCTGATGAAAAGTTAGTCTTCAAACTGAGAGGGGCTCCGCTGTCAAAGGACTGATGGGGAAGCTGGAAAC
This sequence comes from Talpa occidentalis, assembly GCF_014898055.3. Lineage (NCBI taxonomy): Eukaryota > Metazoa > Chordata > Mammalia > Eulipotyphla > Talpidae > Talpa > Talpa occidentalis. Next base: position 50,319,546 of record NW_023601754.1, on the reverse strand, counting down.
GGTGACGCTTGGGCGAGCTGGCTGAAGTGATCCGTGTCCATGAGGCGTATGGAGCAGGTGGATTCCACCTAAGGGGTGCGGTGTGGTCATTTGTATAGATTGCAGAAATGGACCACCATGTATTTTCCCTTTCTTTCCTTCTTCCCTTCCTTTCTTTCTTTCCTTCTTTTAATACAAGAACTGGGGTGCAGGCCAGATGTGCGGGAGGGTGAGAGGACTCACCAGAGACAGAGTGGGGAGCAGAAGAGGCAAACTGACGAAGTACACTGCTGAGGGGAGCAGCGGGTGAGACAGGAGAGGTCTGCAGCGCCATGCGGGACCCTCACCAGTGGCCGGGGATCGAACCGGCGCTGCAGAGGCTGCGGGCAGCTTCGCAATCCAGCGCTCATCCGCTGCGCCACCAGGGAGCCCTGGCTTATGCTCGTACCATTCATTTCCATGGAATTATTTTAGCATTCCCAGGCCCCCCACCAAAGGCCTGCCAAATCATATTAAAGAGGCATATTCTATTTTCAGACAGCAGGGGAGCCCTGTATCCCCATCTTGTAGATAATGAAATCCAGCACTGGAGACAATGGCTCCCCAAATCCAAGAAGGAGGGAACCCCAACCCTCAGCCAGGCCCTCCTCACGGACAGATACTCCAGCACACGCTCGCCCCTGGAGCAGCTCCGTCGTCAGACCCCCAACTCCTTAGTGGGGAGCCCCATGTCTTTGGACTGGGTCCCATCTCAGCTGTGTGGCGTGTGGCCCATAGGCAGGTCACCCCTCTCTATGGTCACCTTGTCTCCCCCCAGTGCCAGCATCACAGAGCCTCCCGCAGAGCTGTCGCCAGAGCCAACCGCCTCCTGCCCTGCAGAGCCACTCCCAGCGGGCGCGAATGGGACAACGAAAGGGAGAAACAAGCCATAGGGAGACGGGCTGTGGGGCTCCTTCTTGGGCCCCTCTCGAGCTACCGCCTCCTGGAGCTCCGAACCCCTCCCACCGTGCCTCTGGGCAGACGGGTGATTCTCAGGGCACCCAGTTCATCACCCTCCCAGTTGGCAAAGTGACAGGTTTCTTGGGAAGCCACGGGGTGGGGGTGGAGGCTCCTGAGAGTGGGGTGGGGACTCCTGAGAGTTGGGCAGAGAGAGGGCCTGGCAGCTAGAAATCACAGCAGGGATCGTTTCTAAGGACGGGAGGAAAGAAGAGAGGTGCGTCTGCATGCCGCTCAAGTCCCTTGCCTCTCCAGCCGCGGGCATGGAGGTGAGCCAGGCCCCCCCACGTCCACGCGCTCCCACGGCCATCCGGCACCCGACTCCACTCACCATCATCCACTCTGCTCCTCCAGCCACGCAGGGGTGTGCCCCTCCCCCCCACTCAGGGCCACCAGCTCTTCCTCTGAGAGGGGCTTTCTCACCGCCCACGCTGGAGAAACCCCTCCAGGCCTCCGGGTCCCCACACCCTGTCTTGCTCCCCAGGAAACACAGGGTGGCCGGTTTACCCCGTCCCCCACTAGAGGGCGCGCCGGCACACCGGCTCCAACCGGGCAGGGCAGACGCCTGGGTTGGTTTGCAGCTGGGCACTAGAGCCCCAGGGGCGCGAGGGGCACACTTTGTGCTCCCAGAGGGGCTGGCTGTCTAGCGCACCCGCAACCGTAGCCTGAGGATGGCTTCGGCTTTTACCCCTTTTGATAATTTTTTAAAAACTAAAGTGAGGGCCTCCCCGGTGGTCCAGCGGTTGAGCGCTGGGTTGCGAAGCTGCCCGCGGCCTCTGCTGCGCCAGTTCGATCCCCGGCTGCTCCCCAGCCACCAAGCAAGGGTCCCACATGGCGCGCGGACCTCTCCTGCCGCCCGCTGCTCCCCTCAGCAGTGTCCTTCGGTCCTTCTGCCTGTTCTGCTCCCCGCTCTGGCTCTGGTGAATTCTCTCACCCTCCCTCCCGTGCTTCTGACTGTACCCAGTGCTTGTATAAACAAACAAACAAACAATAAAATAAATAAAATTTAAAAAACTAAAGTGAGATCTACATAACGTAAGATTCGCTCAGAGGGACCCAAGATCTGTCACAGTGTAAAGTGCAGTAACAAAGCCCCAAGCTCCTCCAGAAGTCCAACACAGGATGGTCACAGGATCCAGCCATCCCATGGGGGGGTACGTGCCGAGCCCTAGGGAACTGGAAACAGGATTCAGAAAGAAAAGTGTACACCAGTGTCTGGGCCAGCACTGTTCACACTAGTCCAAGGGGAAGGCAACACGAAAGAACCTCAGCTGACAAACAGCTAAACAAGATGGGACACGGACGTACAAAGGAATACTATGCAGCCACAAAAAGAATGAATCCTACAACTTGCATGAAACTTGACAACTTAATGCTCAATGAATGAAACCAGACAGGAAAGGCCACAGAGTGCAAGATTCCACTCACACGGAGTGTCTGCACGGGGTGACCCCACTGGGCCGGGACAAATATCGATGGCCGGGAGCTGAGAGGGGAGAATTCTGTGGGTATGATGAAAAATTTTCTGGAGGCAGATAGTGGTGATGACTGTGAATGAATGGAAGTCGCTAATGGCAAAGTTTCTGTTATGTGCATTTTGCTGCAACTTTTAAAAAGTCAAGGTAAAGGGCCTCCCCGGTGGCGCAGCGGTTGAGCGCTGGGTGGTGAAGCGCCCGCGGCCTCTAAACCGTCGGTTCGATCCCCGGCTGCTCCCCGGCCACCAGAGGAGGGTCCCCCATGGCGCGCAGACCTCTCCTGCCGCCCGCTGCTCCCCTCAGCAGTGTCCTTCGGTCCTTCTGCCTGCTCTGCTCCCCGCTCTGGCTCTGGTGAATCCTCTCACCCTCCCGCGCTTCTGACTGTACCCGGTGCTTGTATAAACAAACAAACAAACAAGTAAAATAAATAAATAAAGCATGCCTCTATTAAAAAAAAAAAAAAAGTCAAGGTAAAATTTCTGCACAGGATCCAGGGAGAATTCCTCCAGCTCTCGGCATCATTAGCCTCTACGGGGTTCTGCTGGCGCTCGGGGACTGTCCACGCGGCTTCTGGGTGTCTGTGCTGTCTCCAGACCCACCCGGGGCCTGACTGGAAGTGGGCAGCCTGGCCGCCTCTCGCCGGGTGACCTGCCCGAGGTCCCGCTCCGATTCCCAGAAGCGGCAGCGACACTGGGTGGCGGGGTGGGAGCCGCAAACAGGAGGAAGCGTGAGCGGTCAGCTGCGTCCTCGCCCTGCTCCCCTTTCGCGCTGGTCTCTCCCCTCCCCGCCGGGACGCCCACTCGGCCCCCCCCCTCGGCGCCCCCATCCCCCACTCCCAGCCAGCCCGCCCCATGTCCGCGTCCGCGCCCCCCTCCCGGCCTCACCCCTGCAGCGCCCCCGTGTAACACAGGGGGAGGCTCTGGCCCGGGGCAACGCTCCGCCTGCGACCGCACACGCCCGCCTTGGAGGGGCAGCCCCGGCGCCTGGACGTGCAAGTCCCGTGTTCACTCGCTCGCTCGCGCGCTCACGCCCGCAGCCAGGCGGCGGCCACCCCAACCCGGCCCGCCCCGGGTCCAGGCGCCCGCAGCACGGGGTCAGCCCCCCCCCCCGGACACGCCCGCGCCGCAGGCCCGGCACGTGCGCGCTCCCCAGGGCGGTGAGAGACGTCGAGGGGCAGCCCGCGGACCTGCCCTCCCCACACGCGCCGGCCTGGCCGCGCCGCGCCCAGCGAGCAGCGAGAGCCAGACGCGAGGCCGGGACCCCGCTCGCCCCGACCGGCTGCTCCGGGGGCGGGGCCGCCTCCTCACCGCCCCAGGCGTCGCGGGCCGCGGGCTCGCCGGGGGCTCAGCAGCCCTGGGAGCACAGTGGGCCCGACTCGCAGGCGGCCCAGAAACGCCCCGCGCGGCCGCAGCTCCCCGCGCCTCCCCCGCGCCCGCCGCCCCCTGCAGGCGGCGACGCCTCTGCCCGTCGCGCGAGCAGCTCCGGGCGGGGTCCGCGCCGTCAGCTCCGTCGCTGGGGCCCGAAACCGACCGCGAAGGGACACTCTCGCCCCCCGCCCCAGTGCCGGGCGGCCTCACCTAGGGGCGGGGCGTGGAGGGGCGGGTTGCGGAGGGGGGGTCGTGGAGGGGCGGGGCGTGGGGGGCGCGGAGGGCCGGGGAGAGCGAGAGCCGTCCGCGCGGCGCCCCTCCCCACGTCCCAGCCCCCACCAGGCATCCTCGACCTGGCGCCGCGGCGCAGCCGCCCCAGCCCGGCACAGGCGGCACAGGGGGCGCTGCGCACCCCGCCCCAGCGGGCCCCCCGCGTGTAGCGCATCATTAAACGCAGCGAGCTGGGGCGACACCAGGCTCGCAGGAGTTCGGGGCGCGGGGTGGGCGGGACTCACTTTCTTCTTCGGTCTTGTTGGGGGGCCGTAGCCGTCGGGGGTGCAGGGGGGCGCGGGGGGAGAGCGCGTTAGGACTCGGCCCTGCCAGGCGAGGGGCACTTGGGCTCACGGGGTGAGCGTTTCTGGGAGGACTTGCGGGCGGGGGTGGGGGGGCCTGAGGCGGTGGCCGCTGGCCTTGGGGGGCGCAAGGGGGGCGTGGAAGTAGTGCTGACGCCTGCAAGGCCAGGGCTGGCCGCCAAGGAGGGCGGGAGCAGCCCTGCCTGGGGGGATCGAGAGCCGCGGGGGACCCGGCCGAGCTGGGCCAGCTGGGCGGCCGCGGCAGGCGCCTCTAGAGATCCCTGCACCCCCAGAGCAGCGGAGGCACGAAGGGCCCCAGCCCCGCCCAGTGTGGCTGCTCAGCGCCTCCGCGGGGAGCCGAGGGGAACCCTCACGGCCGCCCCCAGACAGAGCGGTTTTAAGTCAGACGCCCCCACTCTGCCTGACCCGGCAGAGGAGAGGAAGGAGCCCCAGGGACCCGCCCCACACTCACAAGCCCCGACAGCCGGCTCCCCAGCCCTGGGGGACAGACCCCAGAGGCCCCAGGGGGGCGACCAGCGGCCACGCCGGCCCTGGCCAGGGAGGAGGCTGCACTACCTGGCTCGAGAGTGGGGGCTTCTGTACCCCCCGAGTTCCCTGCAGCCCGAGTCGCTATGCGACGGCTGAGGGGGGTCTCTGGGCCACACCCGGGGGGGGGAGGGCGGCGGGTCTGTGTCCCGAGAGGGGCACGAGAGGCCGCAGAGCAGGCGGGTTCGGGCAGAAGCCGGACCCGACCTTGGCCTCGGCTCTCGCGGCCCAGCATTCACCCCACGGCGGGTGTCTGGGGGCACAGATGCACCTGCCGACGCCCTGGTCTGGGGGCCGGGACCCAGCCCCCGCCCAGCTGCCCCCAGCCCTGCGGGGGCCACGGGAAAGGGCTCAGCCTCTGGGCAAACGGATTTGGGGGTTGGGGGGACGCGGTGTTTTCTTTTCATGGCCGACGTGCCAGTGCTGGGTCTTCGCGCCCCACAGCGGCCACGGCTGCGGGCGGCCAGAGGGCGGGGCCGCGGGGCCGGGCGGGGAGGGGCGAGTCTCTCCTTCCAGCACTGCCAGGGCCGGGGCCCAGGCCGGGGCGGCCGCGGGGTCGAGTCCCCGAGCGAGGTGCGGGAGACACGGTGGATAGTCAGCCCCGGCGAGGACGGGAGACCCGCGCGGCCCATTCCGGGGGCCCTGGGTCGACGTGGACACGTTTATCTGGAAGCCGGGAGCCCCAGGACGGTTGTCTTGAGGCCCAGGCCCCCCACACACACCGGAGGGGGCAGAGAGGTCCGCGGAGCCCGGGCGGCGTGAGAGCGGGGCCTTGTCTGCCCCCCATCTTCTCAGTTAAAGCCCCGCGAGTCTGCAGCCCGGCACGACCCAGAGGTCGCAGCTCGAGACAGAGGCGCCGGGCAGGTGAGGGCGGCCAGCGGGGTGGGCTGGGCGGCCCGGGTGGCTCGGGAAGAGCCGACGCTCACGGACCCCCCTGGGCCCTGCTGCTCAGCCGACACCCCACGCGCCCAGCCCCCGCGAGCGGGACTCCCCCGGGCAGGGCCGAGGTGGGCCCAGCTCTACACCAGCCGGACCTCGGCCCGCACTGTGGACACTTGGGGCCAGAGAGGCCTGCGGGGCCCCTGCGCGGCCACCCTCTGCCGTAGAAGTGGCCCCAGAACCAGCACGTCCGGCGAGCCCCGCGGGGGACCCTGCAGAGCCCCACGCGCCAGCCCTCGCCCCAGCACGCGCAGCGCCTGGGTCTCCCCACTCCCACCCGGGCCCCCGGCGGCTCCCCCGCCTCTCCCTGGGCCCCGCCTGACACCCAGCCCCGCGGGGCTGCACCCCAGAGGTGCTGATGAGGAGGGCCCTGGCGGCAGAGCCCTGCTGCACCCCGGGGCCGAGGGGCCCCGAAGGCGTCGGTCTCGAAGCCGCCCCTTCGCAGAGCGCGGGACAATCCCACCCCGCGAGCGGATTAGGAGGGAGCGGCCGTGGATTAGCGGATCAGCCCGGGTGTGGCGCGGGCGTGGCAGGCGCCTGCGCCAGGGGCGGGCTAGTGGGGGCAGCAGGGGCGCCCGGAGAGAACCGGGGCCGTTGCGGACCAGGCGGCTCCCACAGGAGCCCACCCCGGGGCCTGGGCTGCGGCTGCAGGGGGCGCGGGGGGCCGACCGGGGCGCTGGGGCGGGGCCCCGACGGGCGCGGTCTCCGGTGGGCGGGGCCCGCGTGGGCGCGGCCCTCGGTGCAGCCCCGATCCCGCTCACACTTTCCAGCAGACGCGCACGGGCGGCAGCATCCCCGACGGCAGCCGGCCCGGGCTCCCGAGGCTTCCCAGCGCCACCCTGGACAACCTTCCGGCCGCCATGGGCCCGCACCCCCTCGACGAGCCGCCCCCCGAGGACCCCAGCCCCGACGCCTGCCGCCTGCGCTTCAGGGCCTTCCGCGGCTCGGGGGGCGCGCACCCCCTGCAGGACCTGCGGCGGCTGCAGCAGCTGGGCCGGGGCTGGCTGCGGCCCGACGTGTGCACGCGCGAGCAGATGCTGGACGCGCTGGTGCTGGAGCAGTTCCTGCTGTGCGCGCCCCTGGGGCTGCAGGCGCTGGTGCGCGAGGGCGGCGTGCACAGCTGCGCGGCGCTGGAGCGGCTGCTGCGGGAGCCGGGGCCGCCCCCCCGCCAGTGGGTGAGGACCCCCGGGGCGGTGGGGGGCTGCTGGGAGGGCCCCGGGAGGCCCCGGGGAGCGCGCGCCGCTCTGAGCGGGATTCCGGGGGCGTCCCGGGACGGGGCCGCGCCAGGCCTCCGGGGTGTCATCTGCTCCCTTCTCCCCGCAGGCCCTGGTCTCCGTGCAAGGACAGACTTGTCTCCTGCGCCATGGGGACGCTGGGGAGCCCGCGGCCCCGGACGGCAGCGTGGACGGCGCCCTGGACTTGTCCGTGAAGCCCGGGGCCTGCGGACGCGAGGGGCCGGCGGCCGGCCAGGGGCCTCAGGACACAGCGGCGGGCGCCGCGCCGCCGGGCACACAGGTGGTGGCTGCGCGGGTCTGGACGGGGGTGGGTGGGGGGGGCTGGGGTGTAGGCGCCTCCGGTGGGGCCTGGGCGCGCCCCAGGGCTGGAGCCCACACGGAACATGTAGCCCCCGCCCCTCAGGGCCCAGCCAGGACCCGGCTGGTCTCAGCATCACGCTCGGGCTGGCGCGGCTACGAGGCGCGGGGCCGGTGCAGACGCCGCTCCTGGGCCGGATATTGGGGGGCGGGTCGGACAGGCCTGGGCTGGGGCGGTCTGTGGGCACCACCCTTGTCTGACACTGGTGCCCCCTGGAAGAGGCGGGAAGGGGCACTAGGGCCTTGCACCCCAGTCACACCCAGTGACCCCCACCTCCCTCCAGGGACACAGTGGCCTCCCCCCAAGGATCACTCCTGGCCCCGCGGAGCTCCTGGAGGGCCCCAGCCCCCCGCACGCGCTGGAGGACGTTCTGACGGTGGGCGCCGCGGGGAGCCCCGTTGTGATCCAGCCCCCACTTCCCGGGGGTCCCGGTGAGTCTGGGGACGGGAGGCGGGCAGCTGGGGACGCCCTGTGCCGGCCAGGGTGGTGTCCTCCACGTCCCCTCACGGAGGCCAGGCCGGCTGCCGAGCCCCCATCACCCCCGCGGCCCCTCTCTCCGCAGAGCCCGGCTGTGCAGACGGAGGGCGGCGTCTCCAGGGGTCCCCTCGGCGTGAGGACGGAGGAGACGCCCCCAGGAGCCCAAGAAGGTCCAGGCGAAGGAAGCGGGACGACAGCCCCGTCCCCCCCGAGGAGCCCCGGGGTGCGGCGGCCCCGGGTGCAGAGGGAGATCTCCCCACTGGACCGCCGGGGTGTGACCCCGCCCCCTCGCCAGGCCCGGCCGCGCCCCCCGACCGTCCTGCGGGCCCCGGGGTCCCGGAGCGGGCCGCGGGTCCGTACGCCTGCGGGGACTGTCCGAAGCGGTTCCGGTACCGGTCCCAGCTGGTCATCCACCGGCGCTCGCACACGGGCGAGCGGCCCTTCCGGTGCCCGAGCTGCCCCAAGGGCTTCATGCAGGCCTCGGACCTGCGCGTGCACCTGCGCATCCACGCGGGGCTGCGGCCCTTCGCCTGCGAGGCCTGCGGCAAGCGCTTCGCGCACCAGTCCACGCTGCAGTGCCACCGCCGGACGCACACGCGCGCGCGGCCCTTCGCCTGCGAGGACTGCGGCGCGCGCTTCGGGCACAGGGGCAACCTGAACGTGCACCGGCGCACGCACTCGGGCGCGCGGCCCTACCCCTGCGGCGCCTGCGGCCGCGCCTTCCGCCAGCTGGGCACCTTCCGCCGGCACCAGAAGACGCACCTCCGGGCCTGACCGCGCCCCGGCCGCCCGGCCCGGCCCGGCCGCGCGGGACCCCAGCTCGGGGGCGATTCTCGTCCCGCGGCGCGCCCTGGGCCCCGGTCCGGACACGGCACGGCTCATGCCGCCGTTTGCCGGGAGTGTCGGGGCCGCTGTTTCCCATATTTCGTCGTCAGACGAGCCGGGTGTCCGGAGCTGCGCCCCGTCACTCAGCAACTGGAGCATCCGGGGCTTCCCGGCGAAGGCAAACAGGTGGTGGCTGTGCAGGTCTGGACGGGGGTGGGGGTGGGGGTGTGTGGGGGGGGCTGGGGTGTAGGCGCCTCCGGTGGGGCCCTGGGCGCGCCCCAGGGCTGGAGCCCACACGGAACACCCCTCCCGTCTCCGCTGCCCCCTCGGCGGTGCGTTTTCGGTGGATCCACCTGTTCTGCTCCCCACTGTCTCTGGGGGATCCTCTCACCCCACGCACCTCTGGCCTGCACCCCGGTTCTTTTATGAAATAAATAAAAATGTTACAGTGAAGCAACCATTCTTCAAAAAAAATAAAAAATAGCGAATCCAAGCGGCTGGGCCCTGCGTTCCTGCTCCCCGGGGAGATTCCCTCTTCAGGCAAACGTTCAGGCCAAGAGGCAGCGTCGCCGCAGGTGTGGGGACGGGGCCCAGGTCTCCCCCGCACTGGACCCCGGGGCGTCCCCCCCTCCTGAGGGGCCCCTCGCAGTTGGCTGCGGGCTGGACAGGCCCCCACAGAACGCCTGGGGCTAGGCCAAGGCTCAGCTCAGCGCTCAGCCAGGCGTTCTCCACCGCATTCTGGGGGCAGCGTTGCCCAGCGACTTTTGGGGGGTGGGGTTCTCAGGCCAGGGAGTCAGAGGGCACCAAAATATGCTGGTTTGACATAGGACCCTTCTGCACTGGAGACGCTGGAAAGTGCGAATATGGGTTTTTTTCTGACTCCCCTAAAGACAGAGCCTCTGAGAGGAGCCGACCAGGCCGCGGAGCCGCTCCACCCCCAGAGGCTGCCCCGCTCCCACCCCCGCTGCCCTCCAGGCCACCTTCCCCCACAGGTCTGGCACCCGCCTCTGCCACCTGCTGAGTCCAGGCGCAGCTTCCAGCCTCTCGGGGGCAGGCTGCCCCCCACCCCCACATTGCGGACTCCCACTTACCTCCCGGTTGTCTCCTTTACAGAAGCTTCCGGGGATGCTCACGCAGACGCCCACATTAGAGGTGACAGGCCCACACGCACGCATCACAACGGCTTCTCAGCGGCAGCCCAACAAGCAGAGGGGCTGCTGCTCCCGCCCGCGCCCCTTCCGCTGGTGTCCGAGCCAGGCCTTGGGCCTGCTGGACACCCCCAGCCCCAGGACAGGCCACGGCCGCCAGGCGTGAGACCCTCTGGGCTGCAGGATGGGGGGCCTCGCGGCTTCACACACGCCCCCAGCCCTGCAGGGTCCAGGCAGTGCCCATGGAGCCCCCTCTGGCTCCATGGGTCTGGGGGAGATCTGGCGTTCCAGCCCGTCCCCACGGGGTCGGGGTCCTCACAGGACAGTCTTCTCGGCATGGCCGGGCCGCATCTCCACTCACCCCGCCCGGAGGAGCCTGTCCCCGCTCAGCCCCTGGGGCAGCCTCAGTGCGCCCTGCCTTGGAGAGTGGCTCACCTGCACCCCAAGGCCCCCTCGCCAGCAACTGGTTTGGGGTGCGGGGTCGGGTGTGCATGGAGCGGGGGGCACCATGACCTGTGAGGAGGCCTGGGGGGGAGTCAGGTGGCAGCTTGCTGGGGGCGCAACCGTGGAGGGGCGGGGGCTGGATTTGCTTCTTTAAAGATCCATTTTATTTACTCTGCACACAAGAGCTGGGGGGCGCCCACTTGTGGCGCGCGAGAGCCCCCGGCTGCAGGTACGCGCAGCCACAGTCCTCGCACACATAGAGCTTGATGCCCAGCGGGGGGCCTCTGGGCAGGACGCCACAGCCCACGCCTCGGGGGTCCGAGCTCCTCGTGGGGGCCCTTCGGTGCCGGGCTCTCTTCTCACCGTCCCCATGCGCGTAGGGACACGGTGCGGGCCCCGAAGTGGCGGGGCCTGCAGGGCAGTCGGGGGGCACGGCCGGGCCTGGCGAGGGGGCAGGGTTGCACCCCGGCTGTCTAGTGGGGAGATCTCTGTCTGCACCCGGGGCCGCCGCACCAGCGGGCTCCTTGGGGGGGACGAGGCTGTCGTCCCGCTTCCTTCGCCTGGACCTTCTTGGGCTCCTTGGGGCGTCTCCTCCATCCCCACGCCGAGGGGAATCTCGTCCAGCGCCGCGGGCCCGCAGGAGACGCCGTCCTCCGTCTGCACAGCCGGGCTCTGCGGAGAGAGGGGCTGTGGGGGCGATGGGGGCTCGGCCGCCAGCCTGGCCTCCATGTGGGGACGTGGAGGACACCACCCTGGCCGGCACAGGGCGTCCCCAGCTGCCCGCCTCCCGTCCCCAGACTCACCGGGACCCCCGGGAAGTGGGGGCTGGACCACAACGGGGCTCCCCGCTGCGCCCACTGTCAGAACGTCCTCCAGCGCGTGCGGGGGGCTGGGGCCCTCCAGGAGTTCCGCGGGGCCAAGAGTGACCCCTGGGGGGAGGCCGCTGTGTCCCTGGAGGGAGGTGGGGGTCACTGGGTGTGACTGGGGTGCAAGGCCCTAGTGCCCCTTCCCACCTCTTCCAGGGGGCACCAGTGTCAGAACAAGGGCGGTGCCCATGCTCCAGGGCCAGCAGCCTGCAGACCGCCCCAGCCCAGGCCTGTCTGACCCGCCCCCCACTATCCCACCCAGGAGCAGCGTCTGCACCGGCCCCGCGGCTTGCGGGGTCCTGGCTGGGCCCTGAGGGGCCTGGGCTGGATGTTTTGTGTGGGCTCCAGGCCCGAGGGAGCGCCCAGGGTGCTACCAGAGCCGCCTACACCCCCGAGCTCCCCCCCCCACAACCCCCGCCCCGTCCAGACCCGCGCAGCCACCACCTGTGTGCCCGGCGGCGCGGCGCCCTCCGCTGTGTCCTGAGGCCCCTGGCCGGCCGCCGGCCCCTCGCGTCCGCAGGCCCCGGGCTTCACGGACAAGTCCAGGGCGCCGTCCACGCTGCCGTCCGGGGCCGCGGGCTCCCCAGCGTCCCCATGGCGCAGGAGACACGTCTGTCCTTGCACGGAGACCAGGGCCTGCGGGGAGAAGGGAGCAGATGACACCCCGGAGGCCTGGCGCGGCCCCGTCCCGGGACGCCCCCGGAATCCCGCTCAGAGCGGCGCCCGCTCCCCGGGGCCTCCCGGGGCCCTCCCAGCAGCCCCCCACCGCCCCGGGGGTCCTCACCCACTGGCGGGGGGGCGGCCCCGGCTCCCGCAGCAGCCGCTCCAGCGCCGCGCAGCTGTGCACGCCGCCCTCGCGCACCAGCGCCTGCAGCCCCAGGGGCGCGCACAGCAGGAACTGCTCCAGCACCAGCGCGTCCAGCATCTGCTCGCGCGTGCACACGTCGGGCCGCAGCCAGCCCCGGCCCAGCTGCTGCAGCCGCCGCAGGTCCTGCAGGGGGTGCGCGCCCCCCGAGCCGCGGAAGGCCCTGAAGCGCAGGCGGCAGGCGTCGGGGCTGGGGTCCTCGGGGGGCGGCTCGTCGAGGGGGTGCGGGCCCATGGCGGCCGGAAGGTTGTCCAGGGTGGCGCTGGGAAGCCTCGGGAGCCCGGGCCGGCTGCCGTCGGGGATGCTGCCGCCCGTGCGCGTCTGCTGGAAAGTGTGAGCGGGATCGGGGCTGCACCGAGGGCCGCGCCCACGCGGGCCCCGCCCACCGGAGACCGCGCCCGTCGGGGCCCCGCCCCAGCGCCCCGGTCGGCCCCCCGCGCCCCCTGCAGCCGCAGCCCAGGCCCCGGGGTGGGCTCCTGTGGGAGCCGCCTGGTCCGCAACGGCCCCGGTTCTCTCCGGGCGCCCCTGCTGCCCCCACTAGCCCGCCCCTGGCGCAGGCGCCTGCCACGCCCGCGCCACACCCGGGCTGATCCGCTAATCCACGGCCGCTCCCTCCTAATCCGCTCGCGGGGTGGGATTGTCCCGCGCTCTGGCTCTGCGAAGGGGCGGCTTCGAGACCGACGCCTTCGGGGCCCCTCGGCCCCGGGGTGCAGCAGGGCTCTGCCGCCAGGGCCCTCCTCATCAGCACCTCTGGGGTGCAGCCCCGCGGGGCTGGGTGTCAGGCGGGGCCCAGGGAGAGGCGGGGGAGCCGCCGGGGGCCCGGGTGGGAGTGGGGAGACCCAGGCGCTGCGCGTGCTGGGGCGAGGGCTGGCGCGTGGGGCTCTGCAGGGTCCCCCGCGGGGCTCGCCGGACGTGCTGGTTCTGGGGCCACTTCTACGGCAGAGGGTGGCCGCGCAGGGGCCCCGCAGGCCTCTCTGGCCCCAAGTGTCCACAGTGCGGGCCGAGGTCCGGCTGGTGTAGAGCTGGGCCCACCTCGGCCCTGCCCGGGGGAGTCCCGCTCGCGGGGGCTGGGCGCGTGGGGTGTCGGCTGAGCAGCAGGGCCCAGGGGGGTCCGTGAGCGTCGGCTCTTCCCGAGCCACCCGGGCCGCCCAGCCCACCCCGCTGGCCGCCCTCACCTGCCCGGCGCCTCTGCTGGCTCCTCTGGCGGGTCTGGCCCCTGAGCCGGCTGCCGGGTCCCCCTATGTGCAGCCCCCCGTCCACCTCCCCCGCCCTCCTGAGAGTGGATTAGACCCGTGGCCGCCTGGACGACCCCACCCAGTTCGGCCATAGCCTCACCAAGTAAGTGACCTCAGCCTCTGCTGGACCCCTCCAGTCCCCCCAGCTGTGTGGCGAGAGCGGGGAGCCATGGGTCCCCAGTCACCCCATGGTTCCCTCCTTTTATTAAATGCGTCTTCACAGCCTCTGGGGCGCAGGGTCAGTCTGGCACGGTGGAGCCGCCTGCACCGCTGCGGCCTGAGCTCATCCCCGGCCAGTGCCTGCGATGGCGGGGGCGGTGCAGCCTCAGAGCGGGAGACCCCACCCGCCTGGGGGACTCGTGGGCCGCACCTCCCTACGTTCCCCCGAGCTGGCCGCTGGGGAGCCTGGGCTTCGCGGGGCTGTGGGCGGCGGCTGCCCCCTGCCCGTCCCTACAAGTGGGAGCGGGAGGCCCCGTCCGACCTGAATGTGGAGACCCCAAGAGACTCTGGGCCCGAGTCCCGCCCAGGGTGGGGGCTCGCAGGCGGTGAGACTGGTGTTGGGGCCCCTTCTCTGAGGCCCAGTCGGGTGGGCCTGTGGGAGGTGCGTCCCCCGCTGGGGAGCTGCGCCCCTGGGCTCCCCGGCACCCACGGGCCCTTCCCTAACCGGGTCTCACGCCGGCCTCTGCGTCTGCGCTCCTGACAGCATCCCGCGGGCCGGGCGGCCGCAGCCCAGCCGGGAGGACTTGCCTCTCCCCCTCCTGCTCCTGCCCCTCCGGCCGCCGCTGCAGGTGGGGACCGTAGCCATCAGCGTCTGCGCTCAGGCTGGGGACTGGGGTGGCCCCACCCCTGCTGTGCCTGGGGAGCCCACGGGCTGCTGCTGCGGACACGCCCCTGGCTCCACGGGTCCCGGCCACCCGGAGCTGGTGACCCCGGATCCTCCGCGAGACCCCGCCGGTCCAGGGATGTTGGCTGAGTCCACGGCCTGCGCGAGACCGGGGGGACCCGGCCGGGATCGAGGTCTGGGGGGGGAGGAGGCACAGGATTCTTGGGGAGGCGGGGGAGACCAGGCCGCACCTGCTGGCAGCTCCCTCCTGGGGAACCTTCTTGCCCAGCGCCCCCACATCCGTGGGGAGAAAAGGGGACCTGCGGACACGCCGCAGGCCACGCGGTGGGGGGGCCGGAGAGGGGGGTGAAGCAGCGGGTCAGCTCGGGGCTCGCCCCTGCCCCACTTCGCGTCCTGAGCCCCCCCACGTTCCCTTGCCGGCGCAGCGACGTGGCTCGGGGGGCGGGTTCCCAAGGGGAGATTTGCGGGAGAGCAGCCGGGGCCACAGCGGAGCCAAGTCCCCGCAGGCCGCCTCAGCCAGTCTCCGCGCGGCCCAGGGCCCGGCGCCCGCCACGGTGGCGCAGTGTGCCCGGCCGCGGCCCGCTGCCAGCCGGGAGCGGGTGGAGGGCAGCGAGGCGCGGAGGGGCGGCGGGTCGGCTCCGGAGCATGGCCGCGGGCAGGGCGGCTGGGGATGCTGGTCCCAGCCCGTCGCTGGGGGGCGGGCTGCGGGGGCGCTGCCAGCCCCGCCAGCCCCGCCAGCCCCGCGTCCTGCCCCACAAGCGCTCGCCACTCCCGGGGCTGCCGTGGCGGCTTCCGGGGCGCTGCCGACCAGGCCGGGAGGCCGGGCTGGGCACGCGGGCCCCGCGGGCCGTCAGTGCTGGTGGTGCGGCCGCCGCGGGCAAGTCTTCCAGGGCGCTGGGCCCCGAGGCCGGGGCTGGCAGGAGCGAGCCGGGCGGCTCCCGCGGAGGGCGCGGCCGGGCCTGGCCTGAGCCGGCTCCGCGTCGCAGGCTCAGCGCCTCACACTGGCCGGGCGCCCAGGGCGCTGCCGCGTGGGGAGCCCCAGGCCCGCCCCACGGGAGGGCAGAGGACGCAGCCGCGGAGTGCACCGGCCGGAGAGCCGGCCCGCCAGGCGCCGCCGGCGCGGGGTCTCCGCAAGGCAGGGCCGCGGCGCGCCGTGGGCACACGGAACCTTCTAGAATGAGGCGTGGCTGCGGTGGATGCCACAGAACACCAGGGGTGTGGCCCCCAGCCCTCCACCCACCCCGCCGAGCCAGGGCCCTCAGCGGGTCCCCCCACCTCGCGCACCCTTTACCTGCAGCCTTCGCTGGGGGGACGCCCCGGTCGCCAGGGGTCAGCGTCCGCGGCCACTTGCTGTGGTTCCTCCAGGGGCTCCGCACTGTCAACGGGCTGGGGTGCTGGTGAGGAGGTCTGGGGGCCTTGTGGGGGCCACAACGCCGGGGTGCTAGCGCCACCCAGCTGCGGGGCCGGGGAGGCGCGACCTCACTGGGTCCAGGTGACGGGTGCGCTGGCTCCACACAGCAGCGCCCCCAGGGGTGCCGGCCACGAGGGCTGTCCTGGGGGTGCGGTGGGGCGTGCGAGCGGGGAGAGCACCCCCGCCCTCACACTCAGGACTCCAGGCGGAGGGAGCACACCCCTGTCCACCCCCGTGAGCTGGGGCGCAGGCCGAGGGCTCCACACCCACTGGCTCCGCAAACCCGGCGAGGGCCTCACAGCAGACTGGCCCTCAGCTGCCGGGCAGGCGCCCCTGTTCCCCAGGCACCCTCACACCCGCTGGTTCGCCGCCGCCGCCCCACCCAGGGCCGCATAGGGTCACGCGCCGGGACCGCCGTCCAGGCCGGGCTGACCTGGCAGAGGCGGCCCGGTGTTGCGCGCAGCAGCAGCCCGGAGCCCGGGGGGCACCACCCAGGGCGGCCACCCTGCGCCCCAGCCCCCCAGCCGCCCAGCTGTCTCCTTCGCGCTCCTGGGCAAACCCACCTGCCCGACCTCCCTTTTTGAAAAACCAGCTCCTCGGGCCTCCCCGGGGGCGCAGGGTTAAGCGCCGCGCTGTGAAGCTGTCCGCAGCCTCTGCAGCGCAGGTGCCAACCCCGGCCAGGGAGCCGCCCACAGGGCGCAGCAGACCCCTCCTGCCTCCCCGCTGCTCCCCTCAGCAGTGGGTTTCAGTCAGTCTGCCTGTTCTGTTCCCGGCTCTGGCTCTGGGGAGTCCTCCCCCCGCAACTCTGGCCTGCACCCCAGCTCTTGTATGCATAAATCTTTTTAAAAAACGGACACCCGCAGATGGAGGGTAAACACGACAGAGGCTGGCAAAGGCCGGCTGGCACTGCGGGACAGCACGGGACTTGCACTGCGCCCGCGGGTGGGTGAAGAGGAAAGGAGGTGGGGCGTGCCCGCAGGGTGCGGCGGCGCGGGGGGCTCCGAGCAGGGGCTGCTGGAGGGCCGCGTGCTGGGCGGGTGGACAGGACAGAGGCGGCATCTCAGGCTCACTGCCCTCGGGAAGGGGGCGAAAGCGCTTCCCAGGCAGCGCGAAAGGCTGACAAGGAGCACTTCGGGGGGCCCCCGGGGCCGGGCATGTCTGCGGCTACTTCCCTCAACCCCCCAACTAGCCCCGTGCCGCGTGGGACCCCGGCAGGGCACGTCTCGCGTGTACAAAGCCGCCCCGCCACAGCCGGAGGCCGCTGCAGCGCGCGGGTTTGAACTTGAAAGGTTCGGCGCGGTAAAGAAAGGAGAGCCAGGCTACAGTTCTCAAAGGGAGGGAAAGTTTATGGCGCCCCGGGCGGACCTCACAGACCCAAGGCGGGGATCCGTGGAGTCGCGCAGGTTGTTAGGGGGAAGCAGGGTTTTATAGGGCGAGGAGAGGTCGGGTGGGTAGTTGGGCTCGTAGGGCGGGAAAAGTTTGTGGGGCAGGTAGAGGTTCTTTGTCTGAGAGGAGACTCCTAGGGGGAGGGGGGAGGCTCATTGTCTGAGTCCTCCAGGCAGGTATCCGCATTCCTGCCCCCCAGGTGGGCTTCCTGGTTGGCTTCTGCATTGCGGCCTCCTGCATGGACCTTTCATACCAGCCTTTTGTTGATAGGAAAAGGGGCAACGGTTCTTTCTTTGGCTACTTCCTGCTGAAAAGGGGCGAAGACCAAAGGCTCAGGCCTGGTTATGAGGGTCTTCTGCGGGGATGCGAGAATACGGATGGAGCAGGAGCTGGTTAAAGGTGGTAGAGACATTTCCCGAATGCGAGCCTGTATGAACTTTAGGAGGCAAGGAGCGAAAAGAAAAAAAAATAAGGTGATCATTAGTATTGGCCCCAAGAGTGGGAGGAGCCATGACACTAGGATTTTGAAACCATGTCAGCGGAGAGTTGGCGTCCCCGGTTTTACTAGTAATAACATTCTTCCCTGAGGAACAGGCAGGTACCCCCTTAATTAGCTGTTAACAAGTCCAGAGCCCGCCGGTTTTGGAGAGTGACCTGTGCCAGGGAGGTGAGCTGTCTTTTTAATGATGTTGAAGACACACAGGTTTTTTCTAAGGAGTATTTTTTTATAAAATTCCTGGGCAGTAATCAGGCTGTGTCCCAGGGCCCCACCCGCCATACTTGCGGCTGCTATCGATGATGCCAGGCTGATTCCAACCATGATTGGAAGAAAGGCTGCCCGCTTAGTCCAATGTGGTGAGAATAACCAACCTAGCTCAGACCTTCTGTACAGAGCTAACTGTGGGACCGCGAGGACTTGGATACGTGGGCCTGGAGTAGCAGAATGAATACACTGAGAGAGAGAGCCACTGCACCAGAAAAAGTTTCCCTTTGCTGTTGTTCGGAGCACAGAAGTAACCGAAATGTTAGAAGCACAGGAATGAAAGCTGACAAGGGCATCCGTTTGATAGCAGGGGTAGCTGTGACTGGAGTCCCATAGGGGGACAGAGTTGGGGAGTCTGGCAAGCAGCGTCCGTTATCTTGGTGGTAGTGGTATTGAGACTGATTGGACCTGCTGCCAGTAGAGGTCTCTGCAGGGAAGCGCAGAGGAAACAAGAGGAGGTGTTAGTCCCACAAGAGTCATTTAGGAAGGTTATAGCGTTTTGGATTATATGAATCCAGGTTGAGGGTGTCTCGGTCTTTTCTGATGATGTTAGCTGATTTTATAGGATTTGTTCTGAATGGAGGATGTCCTGGGAGACTTGGACTGTGGCATTTTGTGTCGGGACATATTCCCTTGAGATGGACAGTGTTGCCACTGGATAGGAATGCCAGCCAGTGCACACTGCGGCTTGGACTCCCTGTACCCAACGTTGGTCCCAAGGATCTGAAATAGCAGAGCTAACTTGACTCATATTGAAGCCCGTATTATGACGGACCAGAGAGAACATTTGGCCTTTGTCTGGAAGGTGCACTGTGCATGACTGGTAAGGGCACCCCCCATATTCTCTATGGGTATTTTTGCAGTGATCTAAGGTTTGATGGTAAAGAAACAAAACAAGGTGTTCATAGGGTTAGTAATCGATGAAAGAGTTAGGGTGACAGTGATGGGTGCTGTGCATCCGGCCTGTGGGCACTCCGCAGTACCCACCTAGTGGGTGGTCTCGGTGGATCCTGAGACAAAGGTCTCCCTAACTTTGAATTTCCATACCCAGGACACTGAGCTAGGGGAGATTTTGACAAGAAATGCACATCCTAGTAGGACCCAGGTTACGACATACATACTGTTTTTCTTCGGGGGCACGTTTGACCCGTGATAGATGGTGCCAGGAGGGGTGTCCCAGAAGTGTTACCGCTGTAGGTGTGGGGAGAATAACCGTGTGTGGGCCGGTCCACCGAGGCTGCAGTGGCTTTGGCTGAAGCGATTTGAGCAGGCCTTGGTCTCCTGGATGCAGTGGTGGGGAAGGTTGGTTGAGGAGGTCGAGATCCGAGGCAGGACTGGGGAAGTACCGGTCTGCGTGTTCCTGGAGCAGTTGGCTGAGTAGGGAGAGGTCAATCATGTCCGGGTAGGTGTCCACGCAGTTGGTGAGCTGCAAAAGAAGGTAGGCGAACTCCCCTTTGAGGTGACACGTGAGCACAGGTTTGACGACGGGAACATATTTGTCAGACTTTTGCACTTAAGGAGGGGTGGAAGAAGAGCAGACTCAGGAATTGGCGCTCATTAGGCTCCTAAGTCGGAGTGATGGAGGGGACTGATAGAGAATAGGGGAAGGGTCTGCAGCAGAGTCTGTTGTGAGAGCAAAACCCTTGCATCTGTGGTAACATAAGAATTGTCAGTTGGTGTCCTTTCAGTGGAGAATGGCGACTTCAGTTGGAAGCTGCAAGGCTATTAAAAGCTTAAGGATAAGTTAGCATTCATGATGGGGGACCCCTTGGTGGAAAGGAACCCCCTTTCCTGCCAAATCGCAGCATGACTGTGAGCAAAAAGGCAGGCATATTTTGAATTTATATAGATGTTGACTTTCTTATGTTTGCTGAGGGTAAGGTCCCTGGTTAAGTGCTATGAGTTTTGTTTTTTGGGAGGTGGTTCTTCCGGGCAGTTTTCCTGTGTCGATTACCTGATCGATGGTAACAGTGGCCTAGGCGGCCCTCCGCTGACCTCGCGCACCTTTTCAAGAGCTGCCGTCTACAAACACAGGAGGCATCTGACAAAGGAGAGTCAGTTTGGAGGTTTGCATTTCTTCCAGGATTTTAGGACACGAATGAATGGCAGAAGGGGGCCAGAGACAGGCAGGAGAGTGGCTGGGTTGAGAGAATTAGACTGAGTGAGACTCACCAGGGGATTTTCAATAAAGAGCACATGGAAGTCCTGTGAGCGGGCAGGAGTGAGAGTGGAGAGCGAGCGGGGAGACGGGAGGGCCTGAAGGCGGTGAGGGGAATGTACTTGGGTGGGTCTTTTTAGAGTAAGTTTGAGGGATTCCCGGGTGAGTAGAGCTGTCGCCGCCAGGGCTCTAAGGCAGGGTTGCCAGCTCCTGACGGTGGGATCCATCTGCTTGGAGAGATAGGGATAGGACGCAGGGCTGGTCCGAGAGGCTGGGAAAGGCTGCCTGCCGCAGTGCCCCGACGTTCGTCTGTGAACAGGAGCAAAGGCTTTTCTGGATCAGGAAGGGTAAGGACAGGTGCCTGAAGAAGGATATGTGTGACCCTGCGGACTCTCCGGGGGATTGGAGAGGTCCTTCAGGGAGGCTTTTGCTGCATTGTGCAGTGGCGTGGCTGGGAAAGCAAAATTAGGGATCCAGTGACGGAAAAGTCCAACCAAACCTAGGAAAGAAAGGATTTGTTCTGCCGATTCAGGGGAGGGAAGGTCCCGGATGGCCTGTTTGTGGTCCACCGTCAGCTGTTTGGAGGAAGGAGTTAGTCAAAGACCCAGATAGACGCCTGTGGGAACTGAGAGTTGCGCTTTGGATGGGGAGGCAGTATCCTTTGGAGCACAGGAAGCTGAGGAGTTGTGCAGTGTGTTGCCGAGACAGCGGCAGAGGAGGAGTCAGCAACACACTGGAGGAGAGTGCGGGGTGGAGTATGACATGTCGAGAGGTCACTGGCTAATGCCTGACCAAACAGATGAGAGCTGTCCCGGGAACCCTAAGGCAGGACTGTCCAGGCCAGTTGCTGGGAGGTGTGTGTCCGGATTTTCCCAAGTAAAAGCGAATAGTAAGTAACATGGAGGATCCAGAGGGATGGTAAAAAAGGCATTTTTGAGGTCAAGCACAGAGAAGTGTGGGGTAGAAGACGGTGTATGAGCCAGAAGGGTGTAGGGGTTGGCACTACAGGATGGATAGGCACCACCACTTCGTTAATGAGGCGAAGGTCTTGACCTAGGGATAAGAACCCTCAGGCTTTCTTCAGGGAGAATGGGAGTATTACAGGGCGAGTGGACAGGAGTAAGGAGTCCCTTTCCCAGGAGTCGTTGGCTGATGGGTTTGAGACCCTGACGGTGAGTGAGGGAAATTGGAAACTGGGGGTGAGAGGGAAAAGAGGGATCCTTAAGGCGCATGAGGACTGGGGTACGATGGGTGGCAACAATCAGCATAGAGATATTCCAGAACAGGGGGTTGACAGTGGAAGGAGACAGCGGGGAGTCCTGAGAAGGATGAGGAGATGTTTGGAGCCGTGGGAGGGTGAGAGCAGCGCTAGGGTGGTGGAACCATGAGAGAGTAGCCCTGAGTTTGGTCAGGAGGTCGCGACCCAGGAGCGGTGTGGGGCAAGAAGGCATGACTAGGACAGAGCGGACCGGTGGTCCTGGGCTGAGAAGGAAGGCCGTCAACTCCCGTAACCAGGACCTGAGAAGGATAAACTTGACTGGATTAGGAGGGGAGGACAGAGAAGGCAGCCCCCGTGTCAGCCAGAAAGGAGATGGACTTACCTGCTACCTTGACCGTTACCCCGGGCTCCTCGAAGGTTATCGGAGTCGATGAGTCCGGGCCTCTTCAGTCCTCAGCCGCCAAACCCAAGACCGCCGGTGGCAAGAGTTGCAGGGGCTGGAAGGACTGGCCCACCACAGCCAGGCGTGCAGGGACAGTCACTTTTCCAGTGACCCTGGACGTTGCAGATGAGGCACGGTCCTGGCGGAGGGCGGGGGTTGGGGCAGTGTCTGGACCAGTGGCCTTCTCGGCCACATTTGAGGCAGGGGGTCAGGTAGCAGGGGGGACAGCCTTCTCTGTCCAGTCAAGGTCTCAGGTCCCGGGAGTTGACGGCCTTCTCAGCCCAGGACCACCGGTCCGCTCTTCCTAGTCATGCCTTCTTGCCCCACACCACTTCGCAACCTCCTGCAGGCTACTCTCTCATGGTTCGCGCTGCGCGCCGCTTCGGCGGCGGTCGGTCGGTTGGGGCGCATGGGGCCCATTGTCGTCCTCTGTCGGGCAGCAGGCGCTGTGGTCGTGGGAGGAGCAGGGCCTGGCGGTCTCAAGGCAGCTACTGGGGCCTGAGCTTGAAGCTCAGCCTTCTGGCGACTGCGGAGTTCCCTCTCTGCCCTGTCCCGTTCCTCCCGGTTGTTAAATACTGTAAAGGCCACGTTCAGCAGATCCTGGATAGGGGTTTGAGGACCATCCTCAGCCTTTGGAAGTCAGGAGGGTTTTTTGAGGAAGACAGGGTAATGTTTCAGAACTTATGAAAATTTATAGGTTTAGGCGCTGCCGGTTGGAGACCAGCTAGGGGACAGGTCAGAGGTCAGGGTGGAAGAGAAGAGAACATGTAATGACATGTATGGTCATAGGCTTGGGTAAGATCATGAAATTTAGGTGTAGGTAGTGGGATAGTTTGTGAAAGAGCCAAGACGCTTTTCAAGTTGGGAGAGATCAGACAGAGAAAGGAACATGGACTCTACCTCTTCCTTCAGTCCCACGCACTTCCCTGCGGGGAGGGAGAAGAGGGTCAGCAGGGAGAGGGTTGGCAGCTGGGAGGTGAAAAGAAAGGGGGGGAGGGCCTGGATTGGGGAGCTGGAGGAGGTGAAGACTGAGACTCTAGAGGATCAGAGAATGCAGAAGAGGGGTCTGCAGAGGGCGAAGAGAAGAGAAAGCCAGCCTGGCCCTACGGATCTCTGACCATGTTCCATTGCGGGGACAGAATTGTTGAGGTCTGTGAGGACCGAGAAGTCAAAAGTGCCATGTTTGGGTCAGTGGGAGCCATTGTCCAATTGATACTGAGGCCACGCAGTGTTGCAGTGAAAGACGAGACGCTTAGGGCGTTAGACGAGACGCTCAGGGCGTTATGTGGCCTTAGTCCCAACGGACCGAGGTTTGAGAGAAGGCATCCCAGTGGAGTGGCCAGAATTTGGCTTGGAATTTGCAGACCCCATGACTAAGTCGGCTCCTTTCCCAACTAACGGGGCACAGAGTCAGGACGCAGCGTCCCACGAACCTGAACTGGCCGTCGGGGGCGCAGGCCCCGCATCGCGGCGTCCCCCGATTCGGTCCTGGCCTTCGGAACGGAGGCAGACAAGCGAGGGGGACGTCTCCACCGCTCGGTTGCGCCTAGGATTCGGGCACCTAGTCTGGAAGGGCGTCCCCAGATCCAGGGTCTAGGTGTACGGGAGTTGGCTGACGTGGGCCCACGGTTTACGAACAGCCAACCAAGGTACGGTACGGGGGTCAGGAGAGGAGCCGAACAGCCAGAGGCGAGGGCCTCCCAGGAAGGAGGGTCAGGCAGTGACTTACCCCAAGGATTCAGGCCGGTGGTGGGTGTGAGGCGTCTGCAATGGAGAGGAGAGTCCCAGGGACGAGAAGGCGGCCCCGGCGCCAGGGGACACGGCCTTCCCGGGTTTGCGGCACCAAGATGAAAGGTTCGGCGCGGTAAAGGAGAGGAGAGCCAGGCTACAGTTCTCAAAGGGAGGGAAAGTTTATGGCGCCCCGGGCGGACCTCACAGACCCAAGGCGGGGGTCCGTGGAGTCGCGCAGGTTGTTAGGGGGAAGCAGGGTTTTATAGGGCGAGGAGAGGTCGGGTGGGTAGTTGGGCTCGTAGGGCGGGAAAAGTTTGTGGGGCAGGTAGAGGTTCTTTGTCTGAGTGGAGACTCGTAGGGGGAGGGGGGAGGCTCATTGTCTGAGTCCTCCAGGCAGGTATCCGCATTCCTGCCCCCCAGGTGGGCTTCCTGGTTGGCTTCTGCATTGCGGCCCCCTGCATGGACCTTTCAGAACTGTGGCTGGAGTTTGGCTGCTGCGGGGAGAGCGACAAGCCCAGGGCTGGCAGAGCAGCAGCTTCTGGCCAGGACTTGCTGGCCCCAGCTGGCCGCTGCCTCACCACTCCCTGCTGCGCGCCCTACGCCCCTGCAGCCCTGCGGGCGACCTCCTGGGCCCCCACCGGTGCTCACGCCGAACCCCCTGACCCGGAGCCCTCCACAGCCCGAGCCCGAAGGGCAACACGAGGCCGTCCGGGGCCCTGGGGCGGGCTGGGCGCAGACAGACCCCGCCGGGACTCGGCTCTCCCAGCGCCCCGGCGTGGCCCGGTCCCGGCGGCCGTCGCCCTCCGCCTCCGCCCGGCTCTGCTGCTCTGCTGGGGGGGCGGGGGCCAAGCATGGTGGTCTCTGCACAGGAGGGGAGGGGCCCTCGGGCTTCGCTGGACCCTCCCGGCAGCCCCGCGAGGTGGGAGCGACCCTCCCCGACCCCGTGGCAAGCAGGAGGGCGCTGAGCGCGCCAGCAACCTTCCTGGCTCAGGCCAGACTCGGAGGCCCGAAAGGGGGCTCGGCCGGACCCAGGCGGCAGGCGGATGCCGCCTTGTCCCTGGGCCTCCGTTGGCGCCCCGGGCACCGCGGGGGGGGGCGCCTTCCCTCCCGGCCCCTCTCATCCTTGCACACGAGGCCCAAAGTACCGAGGAGACGTGTTCCCTGCCTCCCGCCCCCCGCCGGGCCAGAAAGGCGGCCTCGGGCCTCCACTCCCCCCTCACCGGCCGCCGGCAGAGATGGCCCTGCCCGGGGACCCCGCCAGCTCCTCACATGTCCTCGCGCACGGGCGGCCCGCCCAGGGGGACCCTCCCTCTCCCCGCCCGCCCCCTGCTGCCACCCAGGCTGAACTCGGCACGGATGGGGCCCGTCCGCGCACCCACCGCCGCAGCCCCAGGGCGGCCCGGCAGGGGTCGGGGAAGTGGCGGATGCTGGAGGCCGAGGCGCGCCACGCCTCCCACCTCCGGGCCTGCAAGGAGACGCTGCGACTCCCTGAGAGGCGGGTGACTTTTATTCTCCCCACCCCCCACATCCCCGTCCCATGGTTACCCCCTCCCTCTTAACCTCGGGGTTCACGGATGTTCCTGGGGCTCTGCAAGTGTTTCCACATGGCGGTGCCCGCCGTGCAGGCGTCCAGCCTCTGTTGCTCCCGCTCTCCGGCCCGCGCGCACGTCTCCCAGGCCCCCGCCGCTGCGCTGGGGAGGGCCGCGGCCCAGCCGGCTCCGGGGCTGGCGAACACTCCGGGGAGCGCGCGCCGGCTTCTTGCTCTAAGCCTGTCCTCGGCCACTCGGGGGCATCCGGTCCCCGCTACTGCAAACGGGGCTGCGGGAAGCACAGCTGGCTTCGAAGTCTGTGGGTCCAGGCCCAGGTTGTAGGTTTTTTCCGGTTTGGGCTGCCTGAGGTGAACCCAGCTTGCTCTCCGTGCTCCTGCCTGCACCCCGACCCGCAGCACCGGGCTCCTCTGCCCCCCAGCACTTGTCTTTGGGCAGGGATAGGCGGGCACTGGCTTGGAAGCCAGCACTTCCCACCTCACTGGCCAGCCCAGCGCAGCCCCCGCCCTCAGGCCCTGGGGCCCTTCCAGACTCGCTGTCATGGGGCCGGCCAGTCTTCTGCAGGCGGCCAACGCCAGGGGCCCACTCACTCCCCCAAAGCCTCGCCAGAGACAGAGACAGGTGTGGGGCCTGGCAGGTGGCAAGGGCGTGCTCGCCGCAGCCAGGCAAGGTGGGGTTACCTGGGCAGAGGCAACCACTTACGCCCAGGCCTGGGCAAGGTGGAGGGGGCGCGGGCAGGGGGCACGGATGCCGGAGGGGCACCGCAGGACGGTGTCACGTGGGTGCGTGGGAGGAGCCCGGGGCGGGGCTTGGGGACCTGCTTTCCGGCCCAGCCCCCAGCACCTCCCTCCATTTGGGGGGATTGTTCCCACAGCCAGAGGCAGCTCCCCAGGCTGGTGGAGGGGTGGGCAATGGGCCCCCACCTGAGCCGAGGCTCCCCGGGACCCAGGCACTGAGCTGAGTTGGGGGAGGAGGAGCAGGGCACCCTGGTGGACATGGACCGGGCCGGGGGTGCAAGGGGAAGTCGGGGTCTGGGGGCTTCGCAGGAGCCGGGGCGGTGGACGGGAGTCCCCGATGGAAGGGCGCCTCTCCCCCGACCTGCGCGGGCCTGGCCGGCCTCAGGCAGCCGGCGACTGAAGCAGCGGGAGGTGCAGGGCGCCCTCACCCCAGGCTGCGCCCCGGCATCGCCCCCCCCCGCCGAGCAGGAGGCCGGCCCCTCCCTGGGGACCTGCGGACGGGGCGGCCCCTCCTCGCTGGGCCCAGGCCGCACAGGCGCGTCCCCAGACTTCATCGCCCCGTGGGTCCTGAGGGGGCTCCCGCAGCCGGTCCTTAACGCGGGCCCCCCCTCCTCCGGAGCGGCCGGGGCCGGGGGGCCGGGGGCGCGCGGGGCGGGGCGGGGCGGGGCTACCCCAGCTGCCAGGGCGGGAAGGGGCCCCCGCCCTCGGGCCCCGGGGGCGCCACCCCGCCGGCCGCGGCCGCGCGCCCGTGGATGCGCTGGTGGCGCAGCACGTGCTCGCGGCGGCCGAAGCCCTTGCCGCACTGGCAGCAGGCGAAGGGGCGCGCGCCCGAGTGCGTCTTGCGGTGGCGCACCAGGTGCTCGCGCCAGTAGAAGGCCTTCCCGCACTCGCAGCAGGCGTGCGGCTTCTCGCGCGCGGGCAGCGGGCGCAGCGCGGGCCCGGGCCCGGCGGGGTGCGTGCCGCGGTGGCGCCGCAGGTGCTCCTTGCGCCGGAAGGCCTTGCCGCAGTCGGGGCAGGCGTGCGGCTTCTCGCCCGCGGGGCTCGGCCGGCGGCGCAGCGGGTGCGCGGGCGGCAGCGCCGTCTGGCCGCACTCGGGGCAGGACGCGGGCGCCGCGCCGGGGGCCGCCAGGAAGGCGGGCAGGCCGGGGGCCGGCGGGGGGCTGCCGGGCTCCTGCTTGTAGGGGCGCGCGGCCGGGGCCTCCCCCGCCGCGGGCGCCTCGGCCTCGGGGGCCGCGTCTCCTGCCGGGTCAAGGCGCAGAGTCAGGCGCCGGCGCGCCCCAAGACGGGGGGGGGGGGGGGGGGGGGGCCGGGAGCAGGTGGGGGTGCGGAGGGGCGGGGCGGGGCGCGCGGGGCACAGACCCGGAGAGCCGCAGGCACCGATGGCTGCCCCCGGCCGCGCACACACCGGCCTCGGCCTTGCAAACCGAAATGCTGGGGAGGAGCCGCCGCCGCCGCCGCTTCCCGCCTCCTCCCGGCCGGCCACCTGGGGCGGGGGCACGGTACCCGCGGCTGTGCAGAGGGGCCGGGCGGGGGGCGCAGGGGGCTCACCTAAGGGCATCACCGCTCCCTCCTCCTTCGCCACGCTGCCCGTGGGGCCCGTGACGGCGTCCCGAGGCGCCCTGGTCGCTGGCCCCTGGGAGGAGAGACCCTGCGTCCGTCCACGCCGGCAGCCCGGCCGGCCTTCTCCCCGCTCCCCAGCCTCAGCTTCCCCACCCCGGGGACCGCCCCGCTGGCCCTCAGGGGCTTGCCGGACCCGCCCCACCCCCTGACGGGAGAGCCGTCCTGTGCACCACCCTCCCCGCCACCGCCCCCGACCAGGGACGGAGACCCACCGCCCGCTGCTCCCCACCCTCTCCCTGGGCTCTTAGGGCTGCTGGGGCTCCCGGCCAGGGCTCCCGCGTGGCCCGGACAGGCCAGGGTGCCCAGCAGAGGCGGGACAGAGGGGCACGGCCCTCCCTGCGGGAGCGGCCCCTGCGTGTGACCTGAGATCCCACAGGAACCCAACAGGGAGGCGTCCACCCGAAAGGCCTGCCCCGGCGGCTGACCCCTGGTCAGAGTCCTCCCAGCAGAGGAAGCCTCCTGCAGGAGTGGGACTCCAGGGGCCCCCGAGGCTGAGGAGTGGGGCCCCAAGACAGAAAGGGGGCAGCCGGGCAGGTGGGGGCGGGCGGGCGGGAGAATGGCCCCCTGGGGTGCGGGCACCAGGGCCTCGGAGGACAGCCGGAGAGCAGGGGCCGCCCAGCTCTGCTCCCAGGGATGCGGCCACGGGGCGCCCGAGCCCCAGACCTTGTGGGCCCGGCTGGACGTGGGCACAAGGGAGCATCGGGCCCGCCCCCGCATGGCCCACCCTCTGTGTGCGTGGGGGCCAGGACTCACCCGGCGGCCCTCAGGGGTCCACTGCCAGGTCTGCATGGCCGTCACAGCAGGGGTCCCACCTCGCACCAGAGCCAGGAGGGGAGAGGCTGGCTGGATGCCCCCCAGTGCCCGGCGCCCGATGCCCCCCTCCAGCGCCCCGCCCGGTGCCCGCGCTCACCCAGAGCTCCTCCAGCAGTGCCACGGCCTCCTCCCCGCTCTGCGGCCGCCGGCTGCACACCCAGGCCTGGATGTCGGCGGGCAGCGCGCTCAGGAACTGCTCCAGCACCAGCAGCTCCAGCATCTGCTCCTTGGTGTGCACCTCCGGGCGCAGCCAGTCCCGGCACAGGGCGCGCAGCAGCCCCAGCGCCTCGCGCGGCCCGGGCGCGTCTCCCAGGTGGAAGTGGCGGAAACGGTGCCACGGGGAGTCCAGGGCTGGGCCCTCGGGGGCCACACCCTCCTGCTTCACCGCCTGCGGCGCCGGCACCTCCATGGGGCAGGCTCGGTCCAGGCGCAGCGCCTGTGGGGCGAGAGTGGCGGAGGGCTCAGCGGCCCGGCAGCCCCATCCCTGCACCCGCGTCTCAGGCCACCTGCAGGGGCCTCTCTGCGCCTCGGTTTACCCCAGCGGAGCTCAGGTTGAAGGGAGGGGGCTGCCCCAGGGCCAGGGCCGGGGCCTACGAGGAGGGAGGCCGCGTGGAGCAAGGGCAGGGTCAGCATAGCCAAGTCCCCAACTCCCACCCCCCAAGGCGGGTTGCGAGGGGAACGCCGGAGGCCCCTTGCCAGGCTGCAGACCCAGGTGTGACAGAGCTCGGCAGGATGGCCCCACCCTCCAGAGCCCCCTCCATTCTCCAGAGACCCCCCACCCTGAAGACCCTCCCACCCCAGCTCCCGATTCCCAAGAAGGGACACTTTCGTGGGAGTGATTCCAGCCACAAGGAGGGGGGTGGCCGTGTGCATGGGCTCTCAACAAGTCCACAGGCCCCAGAAACACCGGGGGCTCCAGAAAGCACCCCAACAAAAGTCTGACCTTGTGAGGAGCCGGAGAGGCCACCAAGCACCCCCAGTGCCCAGGAAAACGAGGTGGCATGAAGAGAGGAGCCTGCAGAGTGAATCAGCTGCTCTCCCAAGGCCTGTCCGCTGGACACAAGGGACCCGGGGACGTGCTGACCAGCAGGTCCACTAGTCCCCCAGAAAACAACACTGTTCTGCCTGCCCACCTCGGAAGACACGGTCACTTTCAGTTAAACACAGAACCATTTCCGTGGGCACCGGGGGAGCTGGCCCCTTGCTGACCCCCACCGCGGAAGGCCACAGTGGCCAGCGCTGGGGCCTCGGCAGCCTTAAGAGCAGGAGGGGTTCGGAGCCAGAGCAGTGGATACCCCAAGGCGGACCGCCTGCTCACGCGTCAGCTGCGCCCACTCTGTGGGTGAGGAGTCCCCCTGAGGCCAGCGCCCGGCCCCGCTGGGGGCAAGACCCGGCTCCCTCGGGAAAGCTGCCCGACCCCGGGCACCGGGGCGGCCGCGGGGAGACCCGCAGGGCGCAACCTCCCAACCTCCCAGGACCGCAGGGCCCTGCCCCGGCCGCGCCGGGGACCCGAGAGTGCAGGACGGGGCGGCGCCCCCCTCGGGCCAGCCCTGACCCCGCGGCCACAGGAGGCTCGACGGCGCCACGTGTCCGGCCACAGCTGAGCGCCCGGCGCTGCCATTTACTCAGGCTGGGCCCGGGCGCTGCAAAGCGGGACGCGCGCCCGGCCGGCCCCGCACAGCCCGACGGGGCGGGAACAAAGACCCGGCGGCCGAGCCTCGGCCAGGCGGGCTGCCAGCGCGCGGGGCGCCCCGCGGCGGCTGGGGGGCCGGGGCGGCACCGGGCACCCCCAGCCGCGGGGCGCCCGGCGCCAGCTCGCGGGGTGGGGGCGCCGCCCCCGGAAGGCCGCACCACGCGCAGCCCGGGACCCCCGGCGCGCGCCCGAGCAGGCAGACCGCCCCCCACGCCGCCCCCCACGCCGCCCCAGACCCGCCCCACGGGGCGGTCCCCGCGCCCCGACGCCCCGGCCGGGCCCAGCGTCCCCGCCCCCTCGGGGCGCGCCCCCCCGCCCCCCTCCCGACGCGCACGACAAACCCCTCCCCCGCCGGGGCGCGCCCTCCCCCACGATGCACGACCCCCGCGGGGCGCTCCCCTCCCCCACCCGCCCTCCCCCGCGCCCGCGCCGTGCCCTCCCCCAGCCGCTCTGCCCGTCCGGCCCGTCTCCCCTTCCCCCTGCCCCGGCCTCCCGCCCCGGCCTAAAGGGCTCGTCCAACCGCCCCGCACGCCGCCTCCGTCCCCCCGCTCACCCCGCTCGCCCAGGCGCGGCCCCGACCCCCGGCCGCCCCGCACATGCGCACTGGGCTCACCGGGACTCCATGCCCCGGCAGGCCTTGCGCGCAGCCGCACGCCCCCCCGCCCCGCCCCCCGCCCCGCCGCGCTCGCTGAGAGCCAGTCGCCGGCCCCGCCCCACAAATCACGCCTCCACGGCCGCCGGCCTCGCCAGGAACTACATTTCCCAGGAAGCATAGCGGCAAAGGCGGGCTCCCTTGGCCCGCGCCGTGGCGACGTTCGCACGTCCGTCCGCAGGCGGCTCGGCAAGCGCTAGAACTACATTTCCCAAGGTGCACCGAAGGGCCGCGGCGCGCCCTCCCGAGCCACGCCGTGCGCCAGGCTTCGGACTACGTTTCCCAGGATGCAGGCGGCGCGTCCCTCTGGCGCGCGCGGGCCGGGTGGGCGCGGACGAGCCGGGCGGCGCAGGCTGGCCGCGGGGCGCGCGGGGCGGCCTGGTTGGGGAGACAGGCGGGACCCCGCCAGGCCCAGCGCTCCCGGGCGCCGCGCGCCGCGCGCCGCCCCCTGACGGGCTCCCTGGCGGGCTCGAGCCCAGGCGGCCCGCGCACACGCTGTCCTGGCGCCCGGGAGCGGCCCGGGGCGCCTCCTGGTCCCCGCGCGCGGCCAGGCCCCGCGGCCCGGGGCTGCGCCTTCGCGCGGGGGGGACGGTCGCCGCCAGCCGCGCGGGCTCGGGGAGCCGCAGCGGGGGACGGGACGCGGGGGTGTCTGCGGCCGCCTGTCTCGCCCTGGCGAGTGGCCCCGCGTCCAGAAGCCCCAGCCCCAGCCCTCGCGGGCAGGACGCGCGGGCCCGGGGCCGGGCCCGCTCCGGGTGGCGGCTGCGGCGCCCACAGGTGAGGCTGCCCACGTGACCGCAGCAGCGGCGTGCAGGCGGGGCTGGACAGCAATGGACGCCGGGCCGGACAATCGCAAGAGCACCGGGAGGTACTGCCAGCCAGCCAGAAGCCGTGGACAGCTCTCAGAGGTGACCCGGACACAGAGGTCGCCTGTTGACGGTGCTTCACCGCGCTGGCCCGCGGTGCGGTCACCAGGAGGCGGTGTTACAGCTCTTGGTGAGCTGTTGGTGTGGCCCGAGGCAGAGGGCCTCTTAGCCGTGTCAAGGCTGGGCAGGGCAGGTGCAGAGGCCGGGTCTCTGCAAAGGACCGCAGCTTCTTGTCTTTTTCCAGAGGTCAGCTGCTGACCCTTTTTTCCCTCAGAGGTCAGGAACAGAATATTGGGAGCCTAGCGCCTGCCGTGCCTTATGAAGCCCCCATCCTGGAAGCCTGATTGGACCATCTAGCACCAATCAGTTTGTTTCCCTTTTGTGTGTAGAGCTGGGGTGCAGGCCAGAGTGGGGGGGAGAGGACTCAAACAGAGACAGAGCGGGGAGCAGAACAGGTGGATCCACTGAGACCCACTGCTGAGGGGAGCAGCGAGGAGACAGGAGAGGTCAACCTTGAAATTGTTGGTCCATTTTACAACCCAGGAGCCGAATATAAAAGGAATCTCGCTGGGGCCTCCCCGGTGGTGCAGCGGGTTGAGTGCTGCCCTGTGAAGCTGTCTGCAGCCTCCGCGGCTCTGGCTTGATCAATCCCCGCCCAGCCGGGGAGATTCCCACGTGGCGCGGCAGACCTCTCCTGTCTCGTCCGCTGCTCCCCTCAGCAGTGTATTTTGGTCCTTCTGCCTGTTCTGCACCCCGCTCTGCTGCATCCTCTCACCCCCTGCGCCTCTGGCCTGTACCCTAGCTCTTGTATGCATAAATACATAAACCTTTTAAAAAATAATTTAAATTAAAAAATTTTAAAAAATGAAAGGAATCTCACACCTGTGCCCCAGCCAGGCCCCGTCAGGGCAGATGGGCTCGGTGGAGCAACAGCCAGGCCTGCCTCACTGGGGCCGGAGCGCTGTGCACCCAGGACCCTTTGCCATGCCTCCGTGTGGTAACACAATGGGGGCACGGGTCCCAGCGCTGCTGCTGGGGTGGGGTGGAGCCCCATGTGTTGGTCTGGAACACCAGGGAGTTGCCCCAGGGGGCCCGATGCGCCTCCATGCTGCCCTGCACCAGGGCCCAAGGGCTCTTGCTCACAGCCCAGCCCTGCCTGCCCAGGCTCCATCGCTGGGCCCCTTCAGAACCGGCTGCATCCGGGCTGCCTGTGCAGATCAGGGCTGGCGCCAGGCAGAGTGGCTGCAGGCCTGGCCAGGTCATTTCTGCCACCATGTCCCGCTTGGGCCAGTGCCCACGGGATAGCATCCAGTTCACCCCCCACAGCCCAGCACCACTGTGCTCCCTCACCCTGCTCCCCAGCTGCCCAGTGGCTCTCAGACTCCAGCATGGACACTGCCAGACCCACAAACCCTTGCTCCAGCTCAGACCCTCTGGGGCAGACACATGGGGGGCCCAGAACTGTGTTCTCGGGAGCCTTGCAAGGCATCCTGCTGCATGCTCAGGTGCACCCACAGCCGTGCCCCCAGTGAGTGCCCTCTTAGGCGTTCCTGAGTGCCAGCTTGCTTGCCCTCAGAACGCCGCCCTGCGGAGAGGAAGGAGCTGGAACAGGAGCTGAGTGTAGGACTAAGCCA
This sequence comes from Talpa occidentalis, assembly GCF_014898055.3. NCBI lineage: Eukaryota > Metazoa > Chordata > Mammalia > Eulipotyphla > Talpidae > Talpa > Talpa occidentalis. The sequence goes on along the minus strand of NW_023601754.1, from coordinate 50,286,706 downwards.
CCCCAGGCATGGACCCCCACCACCCCCGGGGGGGGGAATTATCCGCACTCCCCACCCATCCCTCATGTCTGCTGGTGCCCATTAGGACCACAGGCTGGGGGGGCTGGGAGGACACAGGATCTGCCCGGGTCCCCGTTCAGGCCACCGTGCCATGTCTGTCAGGGCTCAGCATCCCAGTGGCGGCCCCTGGGGCAGCTCCCAGCCTCTTGCCAGAGATTGGCCCAGGACACCTGGCCACAGAGAGGTGAAGGCATGTGGGGGCGTGTGTTTTCCCAAATCCTAAACTACAGGTGATCTGTCCTGCTGTTCCCTCTTCCCTCATAGGCGCGCCTGGGGGCAGGAGGGCCAGGAGATGGAGGAACCTCCCAAGGTGCTGAGAGCCACCTCCCCGCCTTCGGGAGCACTCCGCCTACCGGGGTCACCTCTCAGGAAATGAGCCCCTCAAGTCACCAGTCCTCAAAGTCAGACGAGCAAGTCCCAGAGCCAAACACCTGTCCACTCGTGGGTGGGACTCAGGAGGGCCAGGTGGTGCGGCGTGAACTGAGGGGGGACTCCCAGGGATGTGCTCCCTCACCTCTTCACTGTATCACATGGTTCCCTCGGTGACAGCCAGGTCAGATGCTGCCGCCTCCAGGAAGCCCTCCCAGACCTCCACCACCCCCACAAATCTCATGGCAGTGTCCAGCGTCCAGGCCGAGCCCCTCTCTCTGCACCCGCTGCTGGGCTGGCTGTGGGTGTCTGCCCGCGTCCCCCACCCCCTCTGCTGAGCCGCGCCCAGAGCCGCGAGGCTGCCAGCCCCCGCCTGGAAGGCAGCGGCTCTCGCCCCACTTCTCCAGCCCGAGGGGCCCGTTTCTCTGGCAGCGCCCTCAGCCGTACCCTGCCCGGCCTCGGCGCCTTTGTAGGCCGCTGTAATTATCACAAAATAATAATTAGCCGCTCTTTGTGTGCGGCTGTAAAGCGGGGCTCATCCTCCAGGCGTCGGGCTCGCTGGTCCCGGCCGGCGCTGGAGGCGCCAGGAGGGTGAGGGCGCGAGCGGCCGCGGTCCGGCCGGCGCGGGGTGCCCGAGGGCCGGCGCCCCCCTCCCCGCCCCCACCCGCGCGCGGCCGGGCGGGCGCTGAGTCCCCCCTCCCCGGGCCGGGGAGCGCGCGGGGTGCTTGCGAGCCAATGGCTTCAGGCCGGGCTCCCGCGGCTCAGCGAGTCTCGCCCGCCGCCGCCCCCAGGGGCTCCCCCAGCCCGGGCGTCAGCGGGCCCCGCAGGTCCGGCCCCCGCGGGCCCCCGGAGGCTGGCGGGGTCCGCTCCCTCCGCGGGGCGCGGGGCTGGGGGCGCCAGCGGGCTGCGAGCCTACGGCACCGGCACCGGCTCCCCGCCCCCGAGGCCAGCGCGGTTCGGCCAGTCCGGCGGGGATTCCCTGGCGGCCCCAGCCCGGCCCCGCCGCCCCGCCCGGCCCCCTCCCTCCGCTGCGAGGAGGTGCAGAGGAAAGCCACCTCCCGCCAACTCACAGCCGGGGTGCTGGGGTCTGCGGGGAGCTGACCGCCGTGGGGGGCGGGTGTGGGCAGGCCTAAGGCTGGAGGGGCCCTGGGGTCCAAACCAGGCTCCTGCCCTTGTCGGGGAGGCCCCGGTGGCCCCAGGGACCAGCCCCCAGGGTGCTGTTGAGGAACAGCAGGGTCCTGAGTGCGCCTGGAGGCAGGCAGGTGGGGGCAGGCCAGCTGTCCCTCCGGGGAGCAGCGGGGAGGAAGGGGTGTCTTCCACAACTAGGGGCGCCCACCAGTTCTGCCGTGGGCGTGGGGTCTGCTGTGCTGGGGGCAGCACAGCCCTCCAGGAGCTTCCACCCTGACGGTGCCCGCAGGCCCCAGAGGGGGTGGCAGGGCTGGCTCTCCCTCCATTATGGATTTGGGGAGACATACGGTTCGCCTAAGATGCACACCCCGGACACTCCCAGATGGGGAGGCCTGGCCTGTGCCGACACGACACCTCAGAGTTGCCTGTGTCACATCTGTCAAGACAGACCCCGGCCTGCCCCAAGGCCACGTTTCCGTGCACGGCCACTTATTCTGGGGACCCCAGGCCCTGAGAGGGACCCCGTCACGCACAGAGGTGGTGGGGCTTCTGGGCTGTCTACAGCCCCAGCCCACCCGGCCGCTGGAGGGAGGGCTGGGTGCCGGCCTGGGCGACCGCATGCAGCTGGACCTGGACCTCTGTGGGGCCGGGCCCACCTCCCTCCCGCAGGGACCTGGGGGTATGGGGTCACACCAGAACCACCGCCCAGACACTTCCGGTCCCACACTAAAGAATTGCTAATTTGGGGCCTCCCTGGTGGCACAGGGGTTAAGTCTCAGCACTCTGAAGCTGTCCGCAGCCTCTGCAGCACGAGTTCCATCCCCAGCCAGGGAGCTACCCACAGGGCGCAGCAGACCCCTCCTGTCTCCCCCCTGCTCCCCTCAGCAGTGGATTTCAGTGGATCCGCCTGTTCTGCTCCCCACTCTGTCTCTGGGGAGTCCTCTCACCCCCCACACACACCTCTGACCTGTACCCCAGACCCCAGTTCTTGTAGCGTAAATAAATAAATCTTTAAAACAACAACAAAAAGGAAGCAGCGCTGCTTGGAGCGGAACCGCAGGAGGAGGGCGGGGGCGGGAGGCGCGCTGGGAGTTCTCCGGGGTTTACAGCCCGGACAGCCCCTGCGGGTTTACGGCTGTTTATTTACACTAAGCCCAACCGCCAGGACCTCTCGTTAACTCGCTGGAGGTTCTGCAGCTGCCAGTGCAGCCTCCTCACCAGCCGTACCCGTGGGTCATAGCGGGTTCCCTTGCCCAGGGAGGCGGTCGGGGTGCGGGTGTTGGGCTGGACGCGGTCAGGGGCACACAGAGGCAGGAGGTTGCTGGGCTCTGCTGCGGGCTCCTCCACTGCCTGGTGAGCAGCGCTGGGGGCCGCAGCGCCAGCCTGGGAGCGGGGTCTTTGCAGCTGGGACAGCACCCTGGGGCCACAGGGCCAGGCTCCAAGTCTGTGTGCGCTCTCCCCTCAGAGAGGGAGGCCAAGACACCCTACCCCCCCTCCATCCCGGGAGCCCCACGTCCAGTGTGGGGTGCTAAGAGGCGGGCCTCTGGGGGGTGGTCAGCTCCTGTGGATGGAGCCCTGCAGAATGGGATTCACACCCTTAAAGAGGAGACTCTAGAAGACGCTGGCCCATCCCGGCGCCAGGACATGGGAAGGCCAGCCAGGGCCAAATCACAGTCAACCTAACAAAGCCAGACACTCGCCAGGGCCAGGCAGACAAAGGTGGGCACCAACTTTCCTGGACGTTCTCCCAGTCAAATGTGGGTGTGTTAGGGGGAAAAAGGATGTCCCAAAGCAAATTCCATATAGGCTTTGTGGACTCTACCCCCACCCCCGTTCAAAGCCAAGCGCGCGGGTGAGGACCCACAGCCAGGAACCCGTTTAATATCGGGGTTGCTCTATAACAGGTGGAGTGGAAACTGGGACAATAGATGGCATAAGACCCCTGGCGATACTTTTGAGCTCCTGGATCAAACCGCACCTGAAGTTGTCTCATCTAGTTATTTTTTTCTTTCTTGCTGTTACACAAAACATTCTCCTGCTCCCCCCCCCCAACTTCTTTTTGTTGCCTTAAAAATGTTTGAATTGTTTCTGGCTTGGGTGACGTGAGCTCTGCTACCATCTTCCTACTTTGGGACCGAATTCCTGGGGCTTGGTTGCTTAAGGTTTGTGTCGGTTGTACAGAGCAGTCAAACACCTGGATCACAGCATTCCTAAGTGCCAGGGCCCCAGGGGCCTCAAAGGGAGCCCCAAAAGAGTGACACACATCTCAGGGTCAGACGGGCACAGGTTTGAGTTGCAGCGCTGCCCCTGCCCTCTGTGGGGTCTGGGCGTGGGGAGTCCTTGTCACCACAGAGATGGCAGGGGAGGTGGGAGCACTGGGAGGCGTGCCGCCCAGGTGCATCACAGGCAGAGTGGACCCGCAGCGGAGGACATGGAGGTGGGCACACGGCTGCTGGAGCGGCTCTGGGGGGCGGAGAGGGGCCCCACATGGGAATCCTCCAGCCATAGTGCAGTTGGCTGGGGCTGTGAGGTTTGCGTCTGGGGATAGGCTGGAGCCTCCCCCGCAGCCTCAGAGGTCAGCTGAAGTGGGAGGTCAGCCCCCACGCGGGCAGCCCCCGGGGCTGTGAACAGAAACGCGAGGGTCAGCTTGCAGTACGGCTCTGGGACGGCTATGAGGGGACACGGGCAGGCAGGGCAGAGCCTGCAGCCCCCAGGGCGCAGGAGCAGGACAGCCGTTGAACCGCAGGTTTCTTGTTGGAGCTGCTGAGACCCGGCCCGGGGCCTCCCTGCCTCCTCCCGGCAGGCTGGCCCCTTGGAAGACGCTGGAACCCCCTGCGTTAGCAACAGCTTCCACATCCGGCCAGCGCGGCGGCGGCGGCCAGCGGCATGGCCTTCGGCGCCAGAAACGCCTGGCAGCGGGAAGGCGCGGGCACCCGAGCAGTCCTCTCCGCGCCGGCCGCCCTCAGCGCCAGCGGCGCGCTATTTCGGGCCTGCCCCGGGGCCCCAGCGCGGGGCCTGCGGCGGGGACCCCTCACGGCCCGCGGCCCCCGTGGGCACTCAGCGGGCAGCGGCCGGGCGGGCGGCCGTGTCCCTGCCCCTGCGCCCCACCCGCGAGGCGCGGGCGGCAAGACAGGTGGTGGCTGGCGGCGGCCCCAGGCGCCGCGGGGGGCGTGGACGGCCGAGGAGCCTGGACGGGGCGGAGCGTGGGGGGAGCGTGGACCAGACCCGGGGCGTGGGCGGGGCGAGGCGCGTGGACAGACCGAGGAGCCTGGACCGGGCGAGGGGCCTGGAGGGGGCGGGGCCCGGAGTGGGCGGGCCCGGAGTGGGCGGGGGTCCCGGAGGGGCGGGGTCCCGGGGTCCCGGAGGGGGCGGGTCCCGGAGGGGGCGGGGGCCCCGGGGGCCCGGAGGGGCGGGGGTCCCGGGGGTCCCGGAGGGGGCGGGGGCCCGGGGGTCCCGGAGGGGGCGGGGCCCGGAGGGGGCGGGGGTCCCGGAGGGGCGGGGGTCCCGGGGGTCCCGGAGGGGGCGGGGTCCCGGAGGGGCGGGGGGCCTGGCCTCGGCCAGGAGCGCGGCCGGGCGTGGACGGCCGCGGGGGCCAGAGCCGCGTCTCGCCCGCCCGAGCCCGGAGCGCGAGCAGGTGGCGCGGCGGGCGGTCCCGCGGCGGCGGCGGCGACGTGGGCCCCGGGTGCGCGGACGCCGCCGGCGGCGAAGGGGTTACGGGGATAGAGACGCGGGCGGACCCGGGCGGCGCGAGCGGCCCCCGGGCGGCCGGCGGGAGCGGAGCGCGCAGGCGCGGGCCGGGGGCCGCCCCCGCGCCCGGAAGTCTCCGCCTAACGGGCCGGCCCGCGCTCGGGCAGGGAGGGGCGGGGCCGCAGCCCCTCGCGCGCGCGCCATAGAGCGCGGCCGGAGGACCCGCGTCCTAGAGGCGTCCGGAAGTGGCGCCCGCGCGCACCAGCGAGCTGGGGGGGCGGCGGCCGGGGGGCGGCGGGCGCGCCTTCCTAGAGCGGCGCGGCCGGGGTGGCGGCCGGAGGGGGAGGGGGCGGGCGAGCGGCGCGGGCGGAAGCGGCCGGGAAGGTCACTTCCGGCCTGGGCGCCCGTCCCCCTGACCCCAGGGTCTGAGTCGCCGCCGCCGCCGCCGCCGCCGCTGCCACCGCCCGCGCGGCAGGAGCGAGGAGCAGCAGCGCGGCGCGGCGGCCCCGGGACCGAGGAGGTGAGGGGCGGGCGCGGGGGGCGCGCGGGGGGCGCGGGGGGCGCGGGGGGCGGCGCGCGGGCGGCGGGCGCGCGGGCGGCGAGTGCGCGTGCGCGGCGGGGGCGCGCGCGGCGGGCCGGGGCCGGGGCCGGGGCCGGGGGCGCGGGGGGGGCGCCGTCCCGCGCGGCGTCCCGCGGGTCGTGGCCGGAAGTAGCGGCGACTCGGGGGAAGTCGAGGCCGGGGGGGGAGGGGGCGGCGGCCGGGCCGGAAGCGGCGGCCGCAGCCCGGGCTCGACCCCCGCCGGCGCCCGCCGCCCGCGCGCCGTGGCCGCCGTCCGCGCCCGGCCCGGCCCGGCCCATTCATTCTCGCGGGCGGCGGCAGGAAGCGCGTGCGCCGGAGGGAAGTGGCCGCCAAGGTCGGCGCCGCGCCCGGCCGGGCCGGACGCTGCCCCCGCCCGGGCCCCGGGGCCCCTCCGCGCACGTGCTGTCCCGGGGTCCGGCGCGGGGTCCGGGGGGCAGGCCCTGCCGCAGCCCAGCGCCGCGACGCGGGCACGATCGGACCGGGGCCCGACGAGCCCCTGCACCGGGCGACCGGCCGCCCGGAGGGCCCCGCGAGGGCGTCGGGCCGGGGGCGTGTCCCCGGGGCTGTGAGCCTCCTGGCCCGGAGCGCCCGGCCCCGCCGACCGTCGGCACCGGGTCCTAATTCGGCCGGTCCGGCCCCCCTCCTCCTGGTGGCCTCCCAGGTCCGGCTCCGACCCACTGTTCGCCCCCGGAGCGGAAGGAGGGCAGGGAGGGTCACCTCGCGGCCAGGGCCCTCGCCCGGCAGGCGGCTGAGGGTCAGCGGGGCGGTCAGGCCCGCCTGGGTCAGGCCCCAGCGCTGCCGGCCGGCCCAGCGGCGCACTGGACCTCTCCAGTCCCAACGAGCCGGTGGCCGCGGTCCTGCCTGGCCGGAGAGCGGGCTGCTTTGGGGACCTGCTTCCCTAGGGGTGGCCGCGGTCACCTGGGGAGGAGTTTGGAGCCCGGGCAGGGCGGGTGTGAGGTGTGTGCTCAGGCGGGACAGGCCAGGCGGGCATCCCCGGGCTGCAGCCGCGGCCCAGGGGCCTCAGCAGGGTGTGAGGTGTGTGTGGCAGGGACCTTGGGGCTGTCACTTCCCTTTCCCAGGCGGTTCCTCCTCTGCCTCCCGGGTGGGGAGCCCTGCCCGGCCTGTCTCCCGGCCAGACCCAGCGCCTGTGCCGGGGCAGTTCTGGCCTAGGGGCCGTGGGGAGGGGAGTCCACGGCCAGGCAGCGTCCCAGTCTCCTGAAATGCCAGGGCTTGGTGCAGGGCGATGGTGAGGTCTGGGCACAACCTGGGGCTGCGGCACGTGTATTCGGGGCAGGAGCCCTCAGCCTCACTGCCCCCCGGGTGCTCCGTGGCCCCACCTGCTGAGGCTGGGACCTCGGCGGCCAGCTGGCCCTGCTCTGGGGGGCCCTCGGCAGGTGGCTGGCCCTGTGCCGGGCACTCCATGTCCTGAGCCCTCAGAGGCCTGAGACAGAAGGGGGCACTCCGGTTAGGGGGTGTGCCCAGCCCCACAGCAGCCTCGGCAGGGTCTGTGTTCTGGACCAGGGCTCCGCAGGTCTGGGCGCTGACTTTCTTCCGCCACGGTGGGGCCTGGGGGGGACCAAGGTGGGCCGGCCGGTCTCCAGGTGTCGGGCGTGGGCTTGGGGACAAGGCACGGGGCCTTCTTCCCTCAGGTGCAGGGTCAAGACTCTCCCTGCAGGCGTGACTGTCCCTGGGGCCGCCCAGGGTCGGGCCCCTAGTCACGGGGTCAGCAGCTCTGGTGGGAGCTAGAGTGTGTGTGCCTCGCCGCGCCCATCCCCAGCCCTGCCCTTGGGGCCTGCTCCGGGGTCTGTGGTTGACTCGGCCGGCCTTTGGGCACACAGCACAGGCTTCCTCCCAGAGGTGCCCGGGTCAGCCTGGCCGCAGCTCGGGTCCGGCTGCTGCTGTTTACGGGCTGGGGTGAGGGCGGGCTGTGAGGTGGTGCGGGTAGGGGCAGCGGTGGCTGATCTGGGCCAGAACAAACGCCAGCCACCTGGGGACCTCTGTGGTCCAGGCGCCCCCTCCCCAGCCTCCACGTGTCTCAGCCGTCAGTGCCCGCCCCTCTGGTCAGCCTGACACCAGTCTGGCCGGTGGGCAGGCCCAGATCCCACTGCTGGAGGTGGTGGGCGGGTTCGCACCCTGGCGGCCTGCCTTGTGGGGAGAGCTGTCCTCTGGGGTGGGGGCAGGTGACCCCAGCACCCGCACGGACCCCAGGTGTGCGGGCCCGCGTGCTTGAGGGAGGCCACTGAGCTTTGTTTTGATGAGTCCCTGGGGCTCCTGTTGGGAGGAGGAGTCGGGGAGGCTTCTGGGGGGGATGCCTTGCCGTGCGCCCCCTTCCCAGCGCGCTGCCCGCTGGGAGGTGTCCCACGGTGGGAGGGGGGTCGCCGGGAGCCCCAGTCTGCTGCAGGCAGGCGCCCCAGAGCTGTGGGGCAGGCTTGCGGAGGGGAAGTGGGAGGCTCCACGAGGGTGAGGGAACTGGCCCAGCCAGGTGGGGGACGGGCCTGGGGGGTACGGGGTTGGGGCGGGGCCTGTGAGCAGTGGGGTCTGGACTTTGCCCCGCTGGCGTGTGCTGGGGTGGCCCAGGCGAGCAGCAGAGCCAAGGCACCTTTTTAAAGGTCCTCCTTGCTGAGCCGCTGCCCGGTGCTGCCTGCGCGCCCCCAGTTTGCAGCTCGCAGGTGCGGTGCGCCCCGCCCTGCCGGCCTCCGCTTTCCCCACCGGGTGAGCGCCCGGCGCGCCCTCTTCCAAGCTGCACGCACCCCTGCCGCTGGCGGGCTGCAGACGGACCTGCCCCTTGTGGGTGGCCCCGGCTCCCCAGTGCCCCCCTGATGTGGGGTGCCGGCCCGCTGTGGGTGGGGCGGGCGGGCTTGTCTCCACCGTGCACTCTGGGCGACTCCCACACCTTGGGGGTTCGCTGTCACTCTCAGGCAGGTTGCCCGCGGGCTGTCAGGGGCCACTTGTCCCCCACCGCGGCCCCCTGCGCATGTCGCCCAGGGCGCAGCCTCCGGCTGCGGACCGAGGGGAAAGGGAAGGGGGCCTGGCGTGGGGAGGCGCGGGGCGGGGGCGCCCTCCGGCCGGGGCGCGGAGCAGGGAGGGGCCTGGCCGCGCTTTCCTGTGGTGGGGCGGGAGCTGGGCAGGCGTGGGGCCCAGAGGTCTGGGGCGCCGCGGAGGGGAGGCCGGTTCCTCAGGAGAGGGGAACCCCGGCGGGGAGGGGGTGCGCCTGGCAGCGGAAGAAAGGAGGGATAATTGGCGGGCGCGCGGCCAGGCGGTGGGCGGGACTCATCACAACAATAATGACGATAATTTGTCTCGCGCTTAACAACCCGTGCGGCCTGCGCATCCTGCGCTAATTGGGCGGCTGGGGGCGCGGCGGGGGGGCGGAGACCCTGCCTGCCTTCGCCGCGAGGAGAAAGTGGGGCGCTGGCGCGGCTCAGGGCCCCAGGAGCCCCCTGTGCCGAGCGCCGGGGAGCGGGCGGGACCTCACTGCCCTCCGCGCCCTCCCTGTCCCCCCCGCGGCCCTTGCCTCGGCTGCTCGGGAGCCCTCCTCGGGCGCCCTCGCCCCGTCCCGGTGCCCCGAGGCGCCTGCCCGGCGCAGCCTGTCACCCAGCCTGTCACCCGCCATCTCCTGCTGTGGGCGGTGCGGCCCCCTGGTGATGAGCGCGGGCCCGGCTGTGCGGGCACCCCTGGCGGCCTCGGCCCCTGCCGGTGCCTGGAGGGCAGAGGCTCCACCCGCAGCTGCCTGCGGGCCGGCCCCCCAGACCTCGGCAGCCCCTGTCCCGGTCTGGTCGCTGCGCAGCTCCTGTGCGTGCGGGAGGGGCCCCCGCCCAGCCGGGGCTGTGCGCCTGGACGGGGCTCTGGGCCTGCACGGGGCTGTGCGCCTGGACGCGGCTCTGCGCGCCGCTGGGCGCCTGGGTGGGAGCTGGGTGGCTGCGGGGGGGGGGGGGGGGCTGGGCAGGGCCCCGCAGTGGCACCCAGTGGGCACGTGGGGCCGGGCCCTGCAGACAGGGCGCTTGCTCCAGGAACCCCCTCCCGCTCTGGCAGGAGGAGGGGCCGCGCCTCCCTGTGTGCCCACCGCCTTCCCCGCCCCAGCTGCCCCCACCGTGGCAGTGCGGCCACTGGGAAGTGTCCCACACCCCATGCCTGCAAGTGGGGGTGTCCGGGTCCCCCTTGCGTGGGGCACCCCTCCGCAGCCCTGGGTTGTTCCGGCGTGCACCCACACCCTCAGCACCGTCTGTGCCACGGCGGGCCCTGGCGCGGGTCTTGGGGGGGTTGGAGCCTCAGGGGAGGGGTGCCTGACCGAAGGCTCTTCGGGAGGCTGGCCGCAGGCTGTGCTGCTGACCTGGGCTCCTGCGGGTCCCTTACTCCCCTCCTGCCGGGAGGCGCTGGCGCTGCACAGCGGGGACGGCCGGGGCCTGAGCCCTCAGCATCCTGTTTGTGGGATGAGGCGCCTGTGACGGGTGGCCCTGGTGACGGGGTGGGATTCAGCCCCTGGAGGTGGGGCAGGCCTGCAGGGGGTGGGGTTACACCCCTGGGGGTAACAGCGTGGACACCTCATATTTGGACCTAAAGGTCCCTGTGTAGGCTGAGTGGACAGCAGGGGTGCCCTGCGGGACCTAGGCTTGCCAGACGGAGACTGATGCCCGTGTTGCCCGGCGCAGGCAGGACAGTGGCTTGGTTTGTCCCCCCATCTCTGCGCGGACCCGGGTGAACCCCTGTTTTCCGGTGCGGGCATGTCCAGAGGGGCTTGGGAGCTGGTGCCGCAGTGGGTGGGCCTACCTGCCGGTTTGGGGCACAGTGTGGGGCGGGGGTGGGCGGGATGGGCACACCTTCCGTTGGGTCTGGCTTGGGGGCAGCAGCGCCCGGCATGGGGGGCAGCAGGGCCAGGCTGTGGTCTGGTGGGGGAGGCAGGGGCCTGCGGGGTGCTGAGACGCCGCTGGAGCTGGTGCATGTGGCCCTCAGGGTCCTGTAAATGCTGTCCTTGCATCTTGTCCCCCAGGGACGCCATGGAGCTTCGGGAAGAGGCCTGGTCACCGGGGCCACTGGACTCTGAGGACCAGCAGATGGCCAGCCACGAGAACCCAGGTGAGGTGGCCAGGGGGATCTGGCGGGCACACTGCCACCCTTGCTCTGGCTCCGCAGCCTTCCCGGGCTGCCTGGTCAGCGTGTCCACTGCCCCGGTCCTGCCTTTGCAGGGCGGGCGGCAGCTCAGGGAGCCGGGTCTCCTGTGAACCTCGCTCTCCGCACACCGGTGGGCGATTTCAGGGCCAACTAGGGGGCTGTCACGGGGCACGGCCCCACTGTCTACCACACGAGGGCCCTGGGAGCCGTGGCAGGACGCTGGCCTCAGGCCGCACACCCCTCCAGCCCCAGGCCCTGCCCGCAGCTGTGTCTCCGGCACCTACTCTTGGGCCGCCTCTCGCATTCTTACAGACCGCCAGCGCCGGTGCCCTCACCTCAGCGCCCTGTCCAGCCATGCCCGCTGCCTCTTCCCCCCTGGGCGAGCTGCAGCCCCCTCCTTGCTGGGCACCTGGCTCCCGGGAGGGTGGGGCCCTGGTGTGTGTGGGGCGTCCACCCGGCCTGTCCTCGCCGGCCTGCGGCCAGATCCCGGTGCAGAGCCTGGGGGAGGCGTGCGGCCCGGCTGGTCTGGGACAGGGTGCTGGGACTTCCGGCAGGCCCCCTGCCCATGCCTCTCGCTGGGTGGTGGAGGAGGGTCAGGGTCCCAGCCCCGCCAGCCCTTCTACAGCGTGCACGTCAGGCCCTGCCCTCTGCCCCCACTGGCTGGTTGGGGGGAGGGGGACGCTGGGGGGGCCCCAGGGAACTGGGGGCTTATGGGGCCTTGGGAGGGGCAGCCCTGCAGAGCCTGGGTATAGTCACACACACCAGCCCCCCGGCCCCAACTCTGGCACCCCTGGTGACCGCCTCTGGTGTTCCACGTGGCCTGCGTCTCATCCTTGGAGCAGCCCCACTGGGTCGACGCCCCTGAGCGGGGTCTTCTGGCACCGCCCTTCCCTGCCAGGCCCTCTGAGCTGCCGCCTGGGGACGCTGAAGTCCTCCCGGGCCACGCGGGGTGGTGGGAGCCTGAGGGTGTGTGGGCAGGATGCTGGGGCCTCTACCACCCCAACAGCGTGTCCCTGGGAGCACGGCTTTGTCCCTCACGGCCCGGTCCAGGGTCTGGGCCCCTCCTCTGGGTGGCTGGAGCCCCCACCTGCACCCTCCTGGGAGACACGGGGCCGAAGGAGGCCATGGCTGTGTGTCCGGCTGATGGCCGGAGCAGGGAGGTGGCAGACGGCAGTGCCAGCGGGTCCTGCAGGGGCCCGGGACCTTCAGGCGCTTTCCATCTGGGGCAGTGCGGGGGCTGGGGTGCACCGGCCTGCCCTGGAAGCGGCCGTGGGCTGAGCCCCTTCCCCAGGCCCAGACCTCCGGGGCCCTCCCCTGCCCTGACTCCGCCTCTGCCCTGGAGCCTGTGGGGCTTCCCTGCTGGTGAGGAGGGGCTTCCAGGGCCCAGGGCCAGTGTGACGCATGGGGGTGGGAGACCCCACTGGGGCCAGCTCTGAGGCGCCCACCCCTAAAGGTTGACCTGCGGGTCAGCACTGTCGGGAGGGGTGGGGGAGCCCCAACAGGGCCCGAGCTCTGCATGGGCGGGGCATGCCACCCAGACTGGGGACATGACTGCACCCCAGCCAGGTAAATGCTTGTGGGGCTAGGGCCCCAGGAGCTGTGTCAGCCCAAGGGGCTCCAGCCTTGGGCTGGATCTCTGAGCCGTAGGGAAGAAGGTGGCCGTGGGAACGGGTTGCTGGGGAGGGGGCTCTGAACCAGAAGCGCCCCAAACTCACCTCCTGGAAGCTCAGGGGGGCGAGGCTCCCCACTGCTGAGACCAGGCCCGGGAGAGGGGCACGGCCCGGGGTCCGGCATGGAGGCCACTGAGGGGGCTCAGGCGTGGAGAGCAGCAGCTTCTGTCCCCAAGGTAGGACAGGAGGGGACGGGGGGACGGGGCCTCTGGAGTCAGGAGGGTGAAGAGAAGCCGGAGCCATGGAGGACCAGTCAGGCGAAGGCTGCAGCCAGGGCACTCGGAGCATGAAGTATCAGACCCGGAGGGACACCAGGCTCGGGGAGCACCAGGCCTGGAGGAGCAGGGCCAGGAGGAGCCTGCGGTCTGAAGGAGCCTGCAGCCCGGAGGAGCACCAGTCCCAGGGGAGCATCAGGCCTTGGGGAGCAGGACCAGGAGGAGCCTGCAGTCTTGAGGAGCACCAGTCCCAGGGGAGCATCAGGCCTTGGGGAGCAGGACCAGGCGGAGCCTGCGGTCTTGAGGAGCACCAGGCCCCGGGGAGCACCGGGGCTGGAGGAGCGGGAGTGCCATCCCGCAGACCCGAGAGCATGCGGAACTCAGAAGTGACACACTGAGCAAGTCACAGTCGGGGCGGCCCCTCTGGGCAGAGAAGATGGGGTGCCCAGCCCCAGAAAGTGGGGTTGTGCTCTGTTCCCTTGGAGGGCGGCCTTGAGCCAGGCCTGCTTCCTGGCACTGACTTTGGGCTCTGAGGGCACGGTGGAGCCGGGCAGGGTGGCCCGGCACCCCTGGGGCTGCAGTTGCGGTCCCATCGCCCACCAGTTCTGCCCTAGGACTTGGCGTGGAGGTGCCGGGGGCTTCCTGGCGCTGTCCAATGGGTGTGTCCACCTTCTCTCCTCCCATTTGGGGGGTCCAGTTGTGTGGAAAGGCCAAATAAAAGCCCATAGCCTCGAGTTTGTTGGGGAGTATGTGGCCTCAGGAATGACCTGATGGGGACCAGAGTCCTCCTGGGGGCGCAAGGCTGCCCTGGTGGGCAGCTGGGCAAGGGATGCGTGGGTGCCAGGAGCCTGAGCCTCTGGGCCTGCGGAGGGGGTGCTTGCTGAGGGCCCCCAAGTGTAGCTGGTCCCTGAGGTGAGGACGAGGATGGCCACACAGTCTGCCCTCTGCATCCGGTGGTCCACAGGCCTCCTGTAGGGGTCTGGGGGGAGAGCGGGCTGAGAGCCCCCCACGTGCAGGCTGCGCCTGGGGAGGGGGCCTGCAGAGCAGAGGTGGCCAGAGAGGGGCAGGAGTGAGCAGGTCTTCAACACACAGGCCAGGCGGGAGCGGGGCGGGGCGCCCAAGCGTCCACATCTGCCTGATCGGGCTTTGTGCGGAGGGGCGGTGCTGGGCGCGGCTGGGGCTCCCGCCTGGCGCCCCCTCCCCAGCCCCAGCCTGCCCGCAGGCGGTTCTGCCCAGGCCCTGGGCCCACCGCCCGTCCAGAGAGTAGCTGCGCCCCGCTTCTCAGCTGGCGGCCCTGCGCTCCATTTCGGGGCTCCTGAACCCCTGAGACTTGTCGGCTCTTCCCCTGGAGAAGGGCCTGGGAAGGGCCGACCCCCTGTGGGCCCGCGCGCCCTCCCCCGCCCCTCCGCGGGGCCGAGATGCCGGCAGGCCCCGCCTGGCTGGCGGGCAGGACGCCCTCGCCGCCTGCGTTCACAGGGCCCGGGGCCGACGAGTCCCCCGCACGCCGGTCCGGTCCGAGGAGGCCTCCCCGCGCGCCGGCCCTGCGCCCCGAGGATCCCGGCTGCCCGCCCGGGCTCGCCGCCCCAGGGCCAGAGCGCCCTCCGCCGCGGGGGGCGGGACGTCCGATAGGGGCGCCGGTGCCCGCCAGGCCGCCCCTGCCCCGCCGGCAGCGGCGCGCGCCCACGGCCCACCCCCCCCCCGCAGGCCGGCGCCCGAGACTGTTAGGGCGCAGTGCGCCCTCAGTGGCTGCGGAGCTCGGGTCCCCACCCGCTGCCTGTTCAGTGCGCCCCGGGCCCTCGGGACAGGCCGAGCGGACGGTGCGGCGGGGCCTGGGCAGGGGCTGACCCGAGGCGAGCCTGGAAGGGGACTCGCGGGGCGCCCCTGCGGCGGCCGTCGCGGGACGGGCCTGAGGGGGGCGGGGTCGCTGAGGGGCGGGGCCTCGTGAGGGGCGGGGCCGGAGGCCTGATGGGCGTGGCGTTTGGGGGCGGGGCCTGCTGGGCGTGGCGTTGTGAGGGGCGTGGTCGGAGGCCTGGTGGGTGTGGCGTTTGGGGGCAGGGCCTTGTGAAGGACGGAGGGGGGCTTGGTGGGCGTGGCGTTCGGGGGCGGGGCCTTGTGAAGGACGGAGCCGGGGCGTGATGTGAGGGGCGGGGCCTGAGGCCTGGTGGGTGGGGCGTTTGGGGCGGGGCGGAGCCTGGTGGGAGGGGCTGGGCCGCGGAGGGCCGGCGGGCTGGGACTCCAGCAGGGCGGGGCTCCCGCTCGCCGCCGGGCCGGGCCGGGCCGGGAGAGGTCGGGGTGCGGCAGACGGGCCTCAGCCCGCGGACCCCAGCGGGGCCGCCGCAGGGCCAAGGCCCGTAATGTCCCTCCGGGCAGACGGGACCTCTAACGGGGGTCCCTCCCGGCACGTCGGGCCGCTGGCGGCTGTGGGGCCGACCCCGGGGTAGGGGCCTGCGGGGGGCCCTGCGGGCCCCCCCCACCCCGCGCCAGGACTCTCCGGGCGCGACGCCCGCCTCGCGCTGGGGCCGCCCCGTGCCCCTGCCGCCGCCGGCGTCCCGTCGGTCCTCCCCGCGTCCGGGCGAGCCTCGCGGGACGGCGGGCGCCGTGGGCGGGGCTGGGGGCGGGCGGGGCGGCAGAGGGGCTCCCCGGCCCCCCTCCCCCGGGCCGGGCGCGGAGGGAAGGGCGCGCGGCGGCCCCGCGGCCTCTGACCCGCCCCTTGCCTTGCAGTGGACATCCTGATCATGGACGACGACGACGTGCCCAGCTGGCCCCCCGGCAAGCTGGCCCCGCCCGCGTCGGCGCCCCCGGCCGGCCCCCCGCCGCGGCCGCGGCCGCCCGCGCCCTACATCTGCAACGAGTGCGGCAAGAGCTTCAGCCACTGGTCCAAGCTGACGCGGCACCAGCGCACGCACACGGGCGAGCGGCCGAACGCCTGCGCCGACTGCGGCAAGACCTTCTCGCAGAGCTCGCACCTGGTGCAGCACCGGCGCATCCACACGGGCGAGAAGCCCTACGCCTGCTCCGAGTGCGGCAAGCGCTTCAGCTGGAGCTCCAACCTCATGCAGCACCAGCGCATCCACACGGGCGAGAAGCCTACGCCTGCCCCGACTGCGGCCGCAGCTTCACGCAGAGCAAGAGCCTGGCCAAGCACCGGCGCTCGCACAGCGGCCTCAAGCCCTTCGTGTGCCCGCGCTGCGGCCGCGGCTTCAGCCAGCCCAAGAGCCTCGCGCGCCACCTGCGCCTGCACCCCGAGCTGGCGGGGCCCGGCGTGGCGGCCAAGGTGCTGGCGGCCAGCGTGCGCCGCGCCAAGGCGCCCGAGGCGGCGGCGGCGGCGGACGGGGAGCTGGCCATCCCGGTGGGCGACGGCGAGGGCATCATCGTGGTGGGCGCGCCGGGCGAGGGCGCCGCGGCGGGCGCGGGCGCGGGCGGCGCGGGGGCCAGGGCGCCGGGGCCCCGCTCGCGGCGCGCGCCGGCGCCCAAGCCCTACGTGTGCCTGGAGTGCGGCAAGGGCTTCGGGCTGGCGGCCGGGCTGCTGGCGCACCAGCGGGCGCAGCACGGGGACGCGCCGGGGCCGGGCGCGGCGGGCGCGGAGGAGCCGGCCCACATCTGCGTGGAGTGCGGCGAGGGCTTCGTGCAGGGCGCCGCGCTGCGCCGGCACAAGCGCGTGCACGCCGTGGGCGCGCCCTCGGTCTGCAGCCGCTGCGGACAGAGCTACTACCCCGCGGGCGGCGGCCGCGACGGGGCCGGGGCCGGGGCCGAGGCCGAGGCCGGCGGCCGCTGCGGCGAGTGCCGGGGCGGGGAGGCCCGGTAGGGGCGGGGCCCGGGGGGGCGCGGGGCCCCTCGGGCTTGGCGGGGGCGCCGGCCCCGGAGACCCAGCGAGGAACGGACAGAGGGTGCCGCCCCCGCCCTGCGCCCACGTGGTGCGACGGGGCGTGCAGGCCCGGAGGGAGCCCGCCGAGAGCCGTTGCGGAGCGGGAGCGCGCGGAGGCCGGGGGAAGAGGCGTCCTTTTCCGCCTAGAACTCTCTCGGACCCTCTCGACACCCCCCACTTGTTATTTTCTCTCCTTCTGGGCCCGGCGCTTCCCCTGCCCCGTCTTTCCTCCCCCGCCAGGCCTTGGCCTCGCAGAGGGGCGGGAGGCAGGCCAGCTCCCTGCCCCGGCACCCCGCAGAGGGTGGGGCCGCCTCTGCCCCTCCGGGGGACTGGGCTGGCCAATAAACGGCCCTGTCTGCCGAGCGTGGCTCCTGGTGCTTGGTGTGGCGCTGGTGCGCGGGCTGGGGAGGGGGGCCGGAGGCTGGGGAGGGGGGCCGGAGGGCGGCTCCTGGCCCGGGACGCTGGGTGCCTGTGGGGAGGGCTCCCAAGGGGTGTGCCGGGGGCCCTGGCGAGGACGGCCCAGGGCGGGCAGTGCCCCTGGGGTCCAGGCTGGGGGGCCTGAGGGGAGGGCGTTCAGAGTGACCTGTGCGGCCGCCTCTAAGGGAAGCCATAGCTTCTGCGGGGCACCAGCCTCCTGCACCCGCCCCAGAGGCAGCCTGAAGCGGTGCCTGTCCCGCCCTGGTCCCCCTGTGGGGGCAGTTTGGGGGTTGCAGTTGGCTGCAGAGGAGGCAGGCAGATAGTTGTCTCTGCTCTGGGGCTCCTGGCGCCCTGGGTGAGGCTGAGGGCGGGGCAGGGTGGCCAGTGTCCTAGGACACGGGCAGGCCTAGGCCTGCCTGCCCGGTGGGGGCCCTTGGAGGCGCAGCAGGTGGGCCCAGATGCCCATCCCCACCCCTGCGCCTGCAGCTGGTGTCCCGGGCACAGGGAGTCCCCAGGGACAGCGCTGGGGGCCCTGCAAGGGCGGCTCTGGCGGGAGGGCCAGCAGGGCAGAGCAGGCTCCCGGGGCTGAGGCCTGAGGCTCGAGAGGCCAGGGCCGGCTTGGAAGGCCGTGTCCACGTGTCCCTGGTGCTCCAGCCTGTGATGCTGCTGGAGGTGGAGTCTCAGCACCGGGTGGGGGAGTCTGAGCAGGGGAGGCCTGCTGTGCGCAGGGGCCTGGGGCGGTCAGGGCAGGGGGCGAGGTGGGCTGGGCTCTGCCTGTGGGCGGAGTGTTTTGGGGTTCCCCTTGAAGTCGGATCAGTCAAGCAAGCCCAAAGAGCGGGACTTCGGTGAGTCCAGGGGGGTGGGGGGGTGGGGGGCGGGGCTCCCTAGGTGCACACAGGCGCCAGGAGGGGGACGCACTAGTGGGACTGATGGGCATTCCTGCACCTCGGGCTGTCCAGGAGAGTGCTGGCCAGCCCGGCCGGGTTGGTGGCAGCCGGTGCTGCCCTGGAAGGGCTGAGCCAGGCTCTCCAGGTGCCCTGCCCTGGAGCATCCTGGGGTCTGATAAGGGGTTGGGGGGAGGCGGGATCCCAACCTCCCAACACCTAGAATGGCAGGCGCTAAGGGGGGAGTTCGTGCGCACAACTCCACTCGGCCTTCTCTGCTGGCCCCTCCCCCCAGAGCACCTGCAGGGGGTAAGACGAGCACCTTGGTGGAGCAGCGTGTGGCAGGTGTGCCCCGGCCGCCCCAGGTACACGCGTGTCTGCGCAGGTGCGTGTGTCTGCGTGGCCTGTGTGTGGCTGGGAGTGCTGCGTCCCGCCCTGTTTATGCCGGTGCCGGACACACAGGACTCACCCGGCGGGGCTGCCTGTCCGAGCTGGGGTGTGAGGGGGGGCGTCAGCACCCCGGACAGGGCCTTGCCCTCGGGTGTCTGCTGGCGCTGACCCCAGCACCACCCCGCCCGGCCGGCCCCGCCGCACAGAAGAGCAGCAGCGGCCGGGGAGGGCGGTCTGCGGAGCCCAGGGGGCTGTGCCGGGGCTCTGGGCCAGGAGCCAAGACCTTTGGTCCCAGGTGAGATTTTATAGAGTGACGGGGGCTTGGGGGAAAAGGTGCTGAGGGGTTTTAATCAACCACCGGAGCCTCCGATCCTCTCCTGCATTATCCTCTCGGTACTCGGCAAATACCCGGCTGCGCTCAGCAATGCACCACAGATGACTCATATATTAAAAGGGAGCTCCCTGTGTCCACCCGCCCCTCCGCCTGTCCACCCGCCCCTCCACCTGTCCACCCGCCCCTCCACCTGTCCACCCGCCCTTCCACCAGTGCATCTGCCCCGCCACCTGTCCACCCGCCCCTCCACCTGTCCACCTGCCCCTCCACCAGTGCATCCACCCCACCACCTGTCCACCCACCCCTCTACCACCTGTCCACCCGCTTCACCACCTGTCCACCCGCCCCTCCACCTTTCCACCCACTCTGTCTTTCCACCCGCCCCTCCACCTGCCCATCCGCCCCGCTGTCTGTGTGCGCTCACGGCTGTGACTAAATCCAGGCCGTTCAGCCAAAGGTGCGTGTACTCTCTGCGACGGGGCAACACAGGCTCCCCCCACCCAGGGTTGTTGGGAGCAGCAGGGTGGTCATGAGGTGACCCGGTCCAGGCTCCGTGGGGGGCGGGCCCAGGGCTGCGTGGAGGCAGGGCCAGGTTCCCTGGGGGAGCGGGCAGGGCTGCGTGGGGGTGGGGCCGGTGGGGCGCCCACACAGTGCATTACACGGCACATGACAGAAATGCATAGGTCAAGACCTTGTGTTGCTGTCTCCTGAGGTAAACCCAAAATTAGCCTTTAAATAAGCTTCGTAAAGGTTTTAAGCCAAAATAATGAGCAAGATGGCCCGGCTGCCATGCTTACAGCCAGCCTTTATCGAGGTGGTCGTGGCCTCCCCGCTGGCTCTGGCCTGGGCGGGGCTCCAACAGGGGCGATTTGCGTTGGGGGGACGCGGGCGTTCAGCTGCCAGCAGCGGCAGTTTAAAAACAAAAGCTTTCTCAATTCTTTTCCAACCCCCCCGCCAGCTTAACTGGGGTTCCTCCTGGTGATCTGGGCAAAGATGCAGAATCCATCGGAGTGACCCAGGCCCCCAGCCCCGCGGAGGGGTCAGACCCGCGGGGCTCCCACTGACAACCCGGCGCGAGTGCCGCCCCACAAAGGACACCAGACTAAAGCCGGGCAGGAGACCCGTGCGCCCTTACATGAGGCCCCGGTGGGCACCCCACCAGAGGGCCGCCGGGCCCACGGACAGTGAGCCCACGGCCCCGGCCACAGCCCCTCGCGCTCTCCCCGGTGCTGTCCTCCGGGCCTCTGCCCGAGGCGCGCCACCCTGGCCTCCTTGTTCCGGGGTGTCCTGTGGCCGGAATCACGCGTGGTCTCCTAACACTCACTCCAGAGGCACCTCGGCCGCGTGGGCCTGGACACCGGAGGGGGGGGCCGCTCCTGGGTGTCCACTCAGCAGCTGCCCCGCAGGAGAAAGGCGCGTCAGCCCTGGGCACTGCCCCTCGTGGCCGGCCTGGGCGCAGTTCTGCCTGCTGGAGTCCGGGCGTGCCCAGGCCACCGTGGCGCCCCAGGTGACACCCGCAATGTCTGGGGCCGCTTTGGGGTCGGAACAGGCGGGCGCTGCGGCCATTTGGTGGGTGGCAGACAGGGCTGCTGCCTCGATGAGGGGCACAGCCCTGCCCCCCCCCCCACGCGGCAGCCGGAGCAGGGGCGCCTGCCCGGGACAGGGGCACCGCGGGCAGCGCGCTGCCGCCATCTGGCGGGCACCGGGGAGCGCGCAGGGAGCCCCCTCCCGGCACAGGGGCCATAACACCCCGGCCCCTCCGCCCGCCTGCGGCCCACCGGCTGCTCCGGGTCCCGCAGACGAGCTGGCCCCAGAACGTAGCCGCCCGGGCCACCTGCTCCGGGAGGCCGCGCGGCCCTCCCCCCGCCTGCGCCCGAGGGCTGCGGGGACCGGGACGGGCCCTCCAACGGCCCGCGAGCAGCCGGGGGCTCCGGGCGGGCGTGGACCCCCGACGCTGGAACAACAGGGGCGCGTGTCAGCTGCCCGCGGGCTTCCTGGGCCTGGCAGGTGCCTGGGCCTGGCGATGCCGGCGCGAGGCCGCGCCGCGGGGAAGAGGCTCGGGCACCCTGCAGCTCGTGCGCGCCCGGGCGGGTTGAAACCCACTCTGCGCGCCCAGCGTCGAGCCGCTACAGCCCAAGCGCCCTCAGCTCCGAAACCCCGCCGGGAGGGGGAGGGGTCACCTGCGCGTCCATCGGGCCGCCTGGGCGCCACGGGGGTCCTTGGGGACTGGGAGGCCGCCCGCCTCTGCTCCCGGCCGACGCCCACGATGGAGAGGCCGCGGGACGAGCCCCGATGCTCGCCGTGCTCATTTATTTGCCCCGCCCCACCGGCCCCAGGTCGCGCCACCTGCCCCAGGTCGGCGGTTACACGGCGCGGGGCGCCCGCGGGGCGGCCTGGGCCTCAGCTCCTCCACCAGTCCCGGCCGTCCTCGGCCCGCGCCCACCAGCCGTCGGCGATCTCCGCGCCCGGCCTGCGCAGCCGCGCCTCCTCCAGCAGCGCCCTCACCTCCGCGGGGTACTGCTGCGTCCACAGCCTGGCAGGAGACAGTTCAGGACTCGCTGCCCGCCCTGCCCTCCGCGCAGCGCCCGAGGCCGCAGCTGGGGCGCGGGAGCGCAGGCGCCCCAGAGGAAGACACCCCTGCGGGGAGCCGCCCGCGGCTGTGGGGGGCGCGCGGCTCTGCAGGCGCAGCTGCTGCGGGTGGCTCCACCCGCCAAGGCAGCCGGCCAGGAGCCCCGACGCCGGCAGGCCCCGCCCTCGCGGGGCGGTACTCCAGGGTGGGGCGAGGACAGGTGCCCGCGGGCACAGCCTCGCCCCTGCGCCAGGGGGGGTCCCCGGCAAGGCCCCAGCCTCCGCCCCAACCGCTGAGTCCCCGGGCGGTGGGGGCAGCCGAGGCCCAAGGGTCACGGCCACGAGCATCTTCTGTCTGCTGACCTGCCCTGCTGGCTCCTCGCCCGAGGGCCCTGCGGTGGGCGCGCGCCAGGTCGCTGAGCTGAGCCCCTCCTCCGTCTCCCCCTCCTCGCCCCTCCCGCTTCCCTGCTGCGCCTCAGCCCCCACCCAGGCCTCCGCCGCAGTGACTGACCCCATCCTCCCGCCGGCTCCCGGCTCCCGGGCAGGGCCCGGCTGGGCACCGGGGGAAAACCGTGGGCAGCCGGGAGCTCGCTGTCCGTAGGGACACATCACGCGCTGCCTCGGGTGGTCAGTCCAGGCCTCCGGCCAGTGCAGTCCATTGCCCGTCTCCCCACGCGCCCCCAAACCTGTGCCCGCTCATCGCCGGGATGCCCTCAGCCACTGTCTCCTGGGTGAATGGGAGCTACTGAGCAGCCGCGGCTCCACCTTCCCAAGGCCGAGTAACATCCCCCGCGGGGATACCCCACATTTGCCTCTCGGCCCCCGTGATGGGCCCGGGGCGGCCCCTCCTCCGGCCAGCGGCCGAGCACTGGCACCCAGGCACCTCGTCGAGGCCTGCTTTCAACTTTCAGGCGTTCACCCAGAAACAGCGGCTGCACCCCACGGCACTTCCAGCTCGTGGTTTAAAATTTCCGACGACCGCTTTGCTCAGGCGCCCTCCCAAGCCCCCGCCCGCCCGTGACGGGCTCCGTCTGTCCCCGGCCTGCGGCCCCAGCCCGGGTCCGGAGCGCCGGCCTCCCTGCCCAGCCGGACGCAGGCGCGCCCTGAGCCCCGGGTCCCGAGCGCTGCCCCCCGGGCGCCCGCAGCCCGCGCAGGACTCACCCCACGCTCCGGAGCGCGGATGCGGGGCGGGTGAAGGCCCGACACAGCTGCTGCGCGCCCGCCGCGCCGAAGTGGTTCCGCGCCAGGTTGAGGCCGGCCAGGCGCTCGTTGACGCCGAGGGCCGAGGACAGCGCCTCACAGCCGGCGTCGGTCAGCTCGCAGGCCTCCAGCCTGGGGAGACCGGGGTCTGCGGGGCCTGCACGGCCTGCACGAGGGCGGGGCACAGGGCGGGGCACAGGGGGCACTAGGGCGGGGAGGGGTGGCGCGGGGGCTGATGGGCAGAGGCTCCCAGAGGTGCCCGGGAACGCACCCCAGTCTCTCCAGGGTGCTCCCGCGTTGCTTCAGCCCCTCGCAGAGCGCGGCGACCCCCGCGTCGCCCAGGGCGTTGGCGGCCAGGTCCAGGGCCCGCAGGTGCCGGCTCCTCCCGACGGCCGCGGCCAGGCTCTTGCAGCAGGCGGCAGTGAGGCGGCACCCGGCCAACCTGCCGCGGGCGGGCGGAGGGGGCGTCAGCCTGGGCTCAGGGGGCAGGTCCTTCGCCCTGGGGGTTCAGGGCCTTAGGGGCGATTGCGCGTCTCCCAAAGGGCCCGCCCAGGCCTCCTTCCGGCGGGGATCCAAAGCCTCGAGGCCGGGCGGGCCCCAGTGCGGGCTTCCTGGGCCAGGCGGCGTAACAGGGCACCCAGCAAACAGGCAGGGTACCCCGCCCTGGGCCGGCCGCCCCACAAGACCCGCAGCCCCGTGTAGCTGACCAGCGCGTGAGCGGGGTGGGCCTCTGCTCCCACACCTGCTAGCTGGTCCCGCTCGAGGAGGGGGGGCGCCCCAGCCTGGCGCCGGGACCCTGAGTCCGGGAAAGGGTGAGGAGGCCGGAGCCTCCACCCCCAGGCACAGAGCCCCCCGCTTGTGGGGCGGGAGCCCATGGCCAAGCCGGGAGCAGGCCAAGCCGACCCCAGCCACCACCCCGCTGCCGGGCTGCCCCTGCCCGCCTCCCACTGCCCACCCCTGCCCCGGTGACTCACGCCAGGTCACGCAGGTGGCAGGCGGGGCTGGCGACGGCCTCGCACAGGAGCCGGGCCCCGTCGTCCCTCACAGGGTTGGCGCTGAGGCTCAGGTGCGTCAGCTGCGGGTTGTCCATGAGCGCGAAGGCCAGGAAGCCGCAGGCGGCCACGTCCAGGTCACAGCCGTCCAGCCTGGGGGGTCACGCTCGTCTGGGGCAGCTCTCAGCGCGCCCTCCCCGTGGTGGGTTCGTGTTTTGAGGCGGTCAGACAGGAGGCCGCCCCGCCACCCCCCAGCCTCCTGCTCCCTGGGCTGCGCCGCCCCAGCTCCGGACGCGGCTCCTGTCTCTGCAGAGCAGCCAGGAGCGCCCCATCCCTGGGGCCACGTGCCACCCGGCGTCCGTCCCACATGCGTGGCGGGGCTGAGGTCCAGGGTCCGAGGTGGGTCCCCCCAACCCCACTCTGGGTGCCGAGAGGGACCACCCTGGCGCGAGCCCGGTACACTCACAGCAGCCGCTGGAGGCCGCAGCCGGGGCGCCTCAGGGCCTGGCACAGCGCGCTGGCGCCCTCGCTGCCCAGGGCGTTGCCGGACAGGCACAGGTGAGTCAGGCTGCGGTTGGAGCCCAGGCCCGCGGCCAGGTCACGGCAGTCAGCGGTGCTGAGGCCACAGCTCCCCAGCCTGGAGGAGAGTGTGAGGGGTCGCGGTGAGCCCCACGTCACCCCCAGACACCACAGCTCCTGCCCCTGTGAGCCCCCACTTCTGCCCACCCCGTGAGCCCCCCATGTCCCCAAATTCAGGGGACTCAGAGGCCCTGCCCCAAGCCCAGGACCTTAGAAGGGCCGCGCCCCCACAGGTCACAGCGCCCCCCACAGCGGGGTGCACTCACACTAGCCGCTGCAGGGCGCAGGGCGAGGCCTCCAGGGCTTCGCGCAGGGGCCCCACGCCGCGGCCGCCCAGCCTGTTCCCCGCCAGGCTCAGGCACTGCAGGCTCTGGCACGTCTCGAGGATCCGGGCGATCTCTGGGGCGCAGGCGCGGGGCAGCCCGCAGCGGTCCAGCCTGCAGAGACACGACGGAAGCCGGTGTCCCCCGGCGACCGTGCCCGGGTCCGCCCGCCGGCCGCGCCGCTGGCCTCGGACACTGGCATCAGGGCGGCGTCAGTCGGTCCTTCCGCTGGCCGCGCCCGCCCCTCTCCTACCCAGGCCTCCTCACCCACCTCCTCAGGCGCCCCCATGGGCCTCTCCCGCCCAGTTTCCCCATGGCTTCATCCACGCGGCCACCCCCAGCGTGGGCCAAGGTCAGAGTCTGGTCTCCACATGGCATCGTCAGGCAGGATGTGACCCCGGGAGCAACTGCTTGGGTGTGTGTGGGGCCTTCTACTCTATCTTGGGTCTTGATGGAAACTTGAAAGTTATTTTTGGTTGACGCAAAACACACTCGCCATCAGATTTCCCGTCGAGCGTTTCCAAGCCAGAGTTGGGTGGCCTCTGTCAGCTCGGGTTTTATCCCATTGCTCCACTGTTTGTTTGCAACTTACTACAGACAAGTATTCCAAGGTGACACCAACAACAAAAACAGCCCAAATCAAAAAACAGACTCAGGACTCACCTCAAAGACTCCAGCGAACAGCTAGGATGTTTCAGGGCCTCACAGGCCATGGCTACGTCCTCACCGTTCAGGGTGCTGCTCTCCAAGCTCAGGGACTTGATGTTAGGGTTGGTGATAAGGACCCTCCAGAGGTGACGGAGACCCAGGGAGATCTGTGCACCTTCAAATCTGCAGAAGAGATAAAATGGAACTTCAAGCCAGGAGCCGGGGATCTGCTCTCATTGCAGCTCTCACGTCTCACCGCCCTTGCATTTATTTAACTTTAAAGCAGCAAATGCCTAGCCCTCCAGCGCACCAGGCACCGGGGGCAGAGCGTCAAGCAGTGTCAACATCCCGCACCGTTGAGCTTCCTGCAGGAGGGGAGACCGAGCTGGATGCGAGTAACACTTCGGGATGAAACATGGCATCGCCTGGTACACGTAGAACTACAAGCCTATGGTCAAGTTCAAATTGGGAAGTCAACTCTCAGCACAGGTGGCATAGGACACCACTTGGATAAAAAGAATTCACATACCAGTATGAACATTGACCCTCAGGTAATGCAGGTGTGGGGGCAAGGTTGGTTGGATCCTTGAATGTTTACCCCATGACCACAAAAAAAGTCATTTGTGCATGTGCAGAGTTTCAGCCCTGTCGTTCAACAGTCACCTGCACGCACGCCTGTGTGGAAGACTTAGCAGGAGATGTGACAGTGGCTAACTGGGGAAACAGGGAAGCCAGAGGACTTAACACCCCTTGTACTTCCTGAACCTTTTTGCCATTACCAAGTATTTCTGTGGTATTACAGAGTGACAAAAGAATCAAAGCAACGTGTAGGGTAGAAGGAGAAATTAAAATAGGGACAATTAGTAGGGAGGGCTTCTTGGGGGGGACGCCTTTAAGATAACTGCATGGAACAGCTGAGTTCAGAGCAGGGCTTCGGTGACGGGACGTCACTCATTGTCCTGGGGCCAGTGGGCACAGCCCGCTGTGAGGAAATGGCTGGAGAAGAGGCACCAGGGTGAGGGGAGTGGCTAAGGGATATCAGGGAGGGGAAGGCATCAGCCATTGAGCCAAGAACCCCGTGGCTCACTTCTCCATGCCACAGCTGTCTGCTTGGTCACGGAGGATGTGGAGACAAGCAGAACCTCTGTCTGAAGTAGAATTAGCACATCAGCTCCTACTCCCACGACAGTCACTGGGGTCTACCACGGACCCCAGAGCTCATTCACCACTTTGGCTCTCATAAGTCAGGCACTTCGAACCTGCCATTGCCTTATATTCTACCATTTGCTTAAAGACAAGCTTTCACTCACTGCTTCTTTCACTAACCAACTCCTATTCATCCTTCAAAGCCCAGAGTAAAAGAGCCTGCCTCAGTTACCTCTTCACCAGGTCTTAATTTCTCTACCTCCCATGGCACTTAGCCCCTCTGAATACACTGTGTAGACAGATCTCTCAGCAGAGGGGAGGGAAATGTGACACGGCCACGTCCGGGCAGCCTTACTTCAGAGTCTGTATTTTACAGGCCGGCTGCCTCATCTTCACACAGAGGGTCTTCATGGCCCATTCTTCCAAGAGGCTGCCACTCAGTTCCAGCTGCTGAAGGCTTGGGTGGGTGCTGAGCACCGAGCACATCTTTTCCCAGCACTCAGCAGTGAGGGTCTCCACCTGAGTCCTGCATTGGAGAAGGGGACAAACATGTGCTTCCACAGCATGGGCTCAACCTGAGCAGGTGCCCTGAGAAGGCCAGAGAGACAGGTGGCTCTGTTAGGGCAGCCTGTGATGGCTGAGCCCTGCAGAGTTCTCACATCACCCCCTGCGTCGTCAGTAGCCGAGGGGGTGGGCTGGCGTGGTCTCCAGCCACTAGCTCTCAGATCACACCTGTGCTCAAATTTGGGCTTCCCCTTGGATGTAAGATGGTGTGGCCATGCTGCATAACAGGTGGAGGTTTTTCAAAAAACTCAAAACAGAACTCCCCAGTGATCCCCACTGCTGGCGAGTTATCCAGATAAACACCCAGAACTTAAGTGAGAATCCCAAGGAGAGACTGTAATCCGTATCCACAACAGCCGAAGTATGGGGAAAAGGAAGGTCTGTTAACATAGAAATAGATTAAAAGGGGGGGGGGAACACAACTTAGTGGAATACCACTCAGCCATGAAAAAGGCAGCGAGCTTGCCACTGGCGTGAGCCAGGGGGCTTTTTGCTACATGGCATTAGCTCATCCCAGGAAGACATGCACCTGCTCACTGGCGGGTGGAACCTGAAATGGCCAAGCCCCGAGGAGCAGAGTGTGAATTGTGGTTGCCCGGGGGGAGGGAGGGATGTGGGGAGACCCTGAGCAAGGACGCAGTATTTGGGGTACAGGGTGGGTATTCCTAGGGTGCTAAGGAGGGGAATGGTTTCATAATGGGCCGTGTTTCTATGTGACCTGTCCTACACACACACACACACACACACACACACACACAGACATACAGACGGGGGTGGGGGGATTATGGATTATGGTGTCAGGTGATGGGGGCCGCTATGCCAATGAACTTGATTGTGTGATTACATCGACGGACAGACAGACAGCACCACGCATCTCCTTTTTGGGGGCCAGTTACGCCCACAAAGATGCACAGGGCAAGCGCCCTGGCAGGCGTCGCTCACCCTGCGGCGGCCTGGCCCCCGGAGCGCTCCTCCTGGACGTCGGCGCGGAGCCTGCGCAGGCCGCGGCAGTGCTGGAGGCAGAAGGCGGCCACGGCCCAGTCCGCGCGCCGGTGCAGGCGCAGCCGCAGCTCTCGGAAGCCGCTCAGCGCCGAGCGCGCGAACTCGGCGTCCTGCGTCTCGAACAGGCAGTAGAAGGCCTCGAGCATGTCCTGGGGCGCAGGGGTGCCGGCCGGCCGGCTCAGCAGGGACACCCAGCGCAGCAGTCGCTCCCTGAGCCCCGGGGGCACGGGCTGGCCCAGCAGGACCCCCAGCGTGCCCGCCACCTCCCCGCCCACGAGGCCGAACAGGAAGCGCTTCATCTGGCCCATGTGGGCCCCGATGCCGGCCTGCGCGGGTGCCGGCAAGCTGGTGCTCTCCAGGAGTGGGGTGCCGGGGGCCGGGTCCCTGTCCAGGCCGTCCAGGACGTAGTGCAGGGCGGCGCAGAACTCCTGGAGGCTGGGGTGCAGGAACGCGTAGCAGGTCTCTCCGCCCAGGCCCGGCAGCAGGCAGCGGGCGTGGAGCAGCCCGCAGAGCTCGGGCTGCTGCAGCCCGCAGCCCTGGACGTCCTCTGCCGCAAAGGTGCCCCTCAGGCCCCACAGCCCCTCGGCGGCCAGCCTGCACAGGCCCCTCAGCACGGCCCTGCCTGTCTGCCCGAGGCGCTTTGGGGCTGCATCCCCCGGGGCGAGCTGCTGGAACACGAAGGTGGCATACAGGCCTGTGACGGTCTGGCCGGGGGTACCGCCTGCCACCTGCTGCAGCCGCAGGGCCTCCCCCAGGAGCACGCACACCACAGGCTCCCCGCTGCGCTCCAGCAAGGGGGGCTGTCCGCCGCCCAGAGCAGCGCCTGCGCCGCCTGCAGCCCCGGGTCGCTGCGCTCCTGCAGCAGCCGAACACTCTGCTCCAGCAAGACGCCCCCCAGCACGAGGAACCGGGGCGACACCAGCAGGGACATGAGCGCCCCCACACCGGCATCGCGGGCCATGACGAGCAGGGAGCACGCGGGGAGCAGGGCCTTGCTCAGCAGGCTGCGCGCCAGCACGGCCGCGGGGCGCTTCTCCGCCCAGTGCTCGCACACCTCCCGGCCGGCCTGCAGGCCGAGGGCCGGGTCGTCGAAACCATCGAGCACGAACAAGAGCCCCTCGGGCCGGGACAGCACGTCCTCCAGAGGCGCGGGGCTGTCCGCCCACTCCCGGGACACCAGCTCGGCCAAGCTGCCCTCGTGCGCGCTCTGCGCCTCGCGGGCCGCCAGCAGGAAAACGTGGGAGAAGGTGTGCTGGAACAGCTCGTCCCGCGCCCAGCCCAGCAGCACCCTCCGCGCCAGCGCCGACTTCCCGCTGCCCGCCGGGCCCTGCAGGACCACAGTGCGGGGCCGGAAGCCACCAGCGTCGGCGTCGAAAGCGCTGGCCAGCGCCCGCATCTCCGCAGAGTCGGGAGCCAAGTGGGCGCCGTCAGCGTGGCCGTCCTTGCTCAAGGCGAATTTCGTGATCACGAGGCCCTTGTAGTCCCACTGCTGACCCCCAGGGCCTGGCGGGCAGGAGGGGGAGAGGTAGATAGGAGGTGAAGCTGACACAGAACCCAAGGCCCGGGTCTGCACAAATGGGCATTCTGGGTTTTTCTCGGTGACCTCCTGCTAACAAGCTCCACCCTCGCTCAGAGATCAGTCCCGAAACTCACCCTGGGCCGACAAAAGAGCTCTCTAATCTGATTGCTCTTTTCAGCACCTCACATTCCACTTTTGTGGGCTCATGGCTCCCCCACTGCAGCCCCAGGACACTCAAGTAAGGATGACCCGGGTTAAGCTAGTCAACTGCCGGCGGCGTGGGCTGCGAGACAGAGCAACTGGGAGGGTAGAGGATGTGGGTGCGTGGCCCCAAGTTCTGGACATGCCTAAGGAGGCATTGTGGTATGTGACTGATCAATCAGTAATGTGCGCAAGGCCAGCGTGAGTTATGTGATGCCGGTGAAATAAAAGCCCAGCCTGAAGTGACTTCAGAGCCTGGCATTTAAAGAACTGAAATACCGAACACTGTGTTCACGAAACATCTCACAAGTTCAATCACTTCGCTCCATGACCACTTACTAGTATATGAATGTTAATAGCAGCGTTAGCCACAACAGCCAAAGAGTAAAAAGAACTCAATGCCCGTTGACTGACAAATGGATAAAGACCATGTGGTATGTCCATACCGTGGAATATTACTCAGCAGTAAAAAGGAATGAAGTGCTGATATGTGCCACAATGCTGATGCATCTGAAAAAACATGGTAAGTGGGAGCCTGTCATGAAAGGCCACAGACTGTCTGATTCCGTGTATTTGAAACTCCAGAATAGGCAAATTCATAGAGAAGGAAAATAGATCAGTGATTTCCTAGGGCTTGGGGAGGAGGGAGGAACATAAAAAGTGGCCGCTAATGGGTTTGGTGTTTCTTTTTGGGTGAGAAAGTGTTCTGGAATTTGTGGTGATGGTCTCACAACCTGGGGACGCAGAAAGCCCACTGAGGAGTATCATTTGAAGAGCGAGTGTTAAGATACATGACATGACCTCTCAGTATAAAAGCCTCGAGTCCCTTTCCTCAGCAGTCTGCAGCCCCTTTGCTGGTAGGCGAAGTGCCAGGCCACACAGCTGTAGCACCTGGGGTCTCAGCGTGTTCTGCTCTGCGTGGTTTCCCTAGACGTACAACTATTCACACAAGCAGTATGAAGGTGAAGTATGAAAACATTCTGCGCCAGATCTCGGCCCTAGTTCTTCCAGTGCTAAGTATTCACTCTCAAAAGGTTGCCCAAGGGGCCTCCCTGGTGGCCCAGCGGTTAAGTCTCACTACTGTCCGCAGCCTCCGCAGCATGAGTTCGATCCCCAGTCAGGGAGCTGACCCGCATGGCGCAGCAGACCTCTCCTGTCTCCCCGCTGCTCCCCTCAGCAGTGGGTTTCGTCAGTCTGCCTGTTCTGCTCCCCGCTCTGTCTCTGGTGAACCCTCTCACCCCCACACCTCTGGCCTGTACCCCGGTTCTAGTACGCATAAATGAGTAAAATAAATCTTAAAACAAATATAAAAAGGTTGGCCGAGGAAGTTGCCATTGGAGCGGTCTTGGGGACCGCGCTCGGCCCCCGTCGCCGTCTCTGCCACAGCGGTGTAAAGTGTCTGCAGCCACCAGGGCCAGGCCTGTGGCGTAACCCCTACAACTGTGGGTGACCACAGGGACTGTCCCTGTCGTCAGGTCCAGGAGCGCTTAGGACCCAGCACACTGGGACAGGCGAGGACAACCGTGGGGAGGGGACCCACCACGTGCGCCTGCAACCCCCACACCCACCTCTGTCCAGGCCGGCAGGGCCCTGGAGGAAAGGCTCCTTACCTCGCTCCCCCACCTCCGCCTCCGCGGCGCTGTCTGGCTGCGCAGCCTGCGCCATTTCTGCAACGAGGGAGGAAAACAGGCCGTGAGCTACTCGAGCGAGAGGCAGGGAGCTGTGAGGACGGGGTGAGCTCTGGGCTGGTCTGGCCACTGCCCCCTGGACAGGGGATGCAGCGGGTCGGGAGCAAACCTGGGCAGGCCCGTGGGTGAGACCGCGGGAGGGGACATGGCAGTGTTGACCTTGAACTCGCTGCTGTGCTCCCAGGTGTGCTGGGCCCCGCCCCTCTCCTCGGGGTCCCACCAGGAGGGGCCTCACACCGGGGCAGCTTCCGGGCTTCGGGGGCCCAGCTTTGGGCCAAGCCCTTATGGCTGGACGTTTGCCCAACGGGGGACAGGGAGCATCAGGGGCTCGATTTGGAAAGTCTGCGCCCCCTTCTCTGTGTGGTGTGGATGCGTCGGATCCCCCCCGCTGGAGGTCTGCGCGCTGGGGTGTGTCTGGACCTGAGAGGTCAGGACTGTCTGGAGCAGGCGGGTGCAGCGTCCCGGGCGCCCCCTCCCTGCCCTGAGCAAGCAGAGCAGCAACACCAGGGCCACCTGTGGGGGCCAGCAGCCACCCCCCACCCCGGGGGGGCCGAGGTCAGTGTGGGGCCAGGACCCCCTCAGCAGCAGGCGTGTGTGCCTGAGCCGGGTCTGGACACGAGGATGGCGTTGCAGCCCCAGCAGGTCCCGGACCAAGCCGCCCTGAAGGCTCCTGAGAGCCGGTCTCCGGGAACCACGCGTGCAGCGCAGCGAGTCTGACTGACGCGCCCCGCAGACCTGCGGCAGGGCCCGAGGAACGCGCCTCTTCCTCTCCCCTCCCCTCCCCGCTGACTCCCAGCCCGCCCACCAGCGGGCCCCAGCCCTGAAGCAGAGCCCGCTCTCCCGGGAGCGCACCTGGCCACGACGCGCCCTTTGCCCTTTTCTCTGGGGCCCACCCAGAAGCCAGGGAGCCGCGAGCCAGGGGAGGGGGCGGGCGCAGGGGGTTGCACGGGCAGGACAGGAGTGGGGGTCTCCAGGGGGGCTCGGGGAAGGTGGTTTTCTGAGAATACGTGCTCAGAGGGGCTTTCCTCTCGGCTCCCCCGGGCCCCGCCCCACAGGTGTCTCCAGCACCCGCAGGAACACCCCCAGCGGGACCTGCCTGGCTGCTGACTGGCCCGTCTGGCGGAGGACCGGCCACTGTCCTTTCTGGGCAAAGGAAGCAAAGGACACCCTGGGAGCGGGTCCCAGGGGCAGCTGGTGGAGCCACAGGGAATGGGTGGAGGGGGGTGGGGAGCCCCAGGGGAGAGGTGGGGGGGAGGATGGTGCCCTGGGGCCCTCAGGAGCAGCCTCAGGGTGGGAGTCAGAGTGGGCCTTGGAACCACTGGTTTACATCCAGCAGTGGCCCAGGGCAGGGCTCCCGCCTCCGGTCGCCCCCCCTCCCCCCCATGGGCGTGGCTTTCAGAGCCCGGAGGGCGCAGCCCCTCAGTACCCCCTGACCCGTCTGCAGGTGGGGCTTCCCACCGCGGGCCGGGCCTCGTCCTCTGCGGTCCCGGGCGCTGATGGGGTAAACTGAGTCCCAGCACAGGCCCGCGGAGGCCTCCCGCCCACTCCAGGGAGAGAAAGCCCAGCAGGGGTCGGGCGGGGCGGCGCCTCCCTCACCTGCTGCTCCAGCTCTGGCTCCGGCTCCAGTCAGGCCCCTCAGGCCAGGAGCAGCCGCCGCCCAGCAGCTTTGGGGAGCCCGGGCCAGTGACGTGGCTGCTGCCCATTGGCTGGGCACAGCGGGCTGGATGGGGCGCACCTGGGCCCGACTCGGCCGCCTCGGCGCGGGAGACCTGCCCTCACCTGTGCGGGAGATGCGGGTTCTCTGCGTGAGGCCGGAGCATGGGGGCGGCATCCAGCACCCGAGGGGACCCCAGAGCGCCGCGCCCCCTCGCCTCTGACAGGCCACTGGACACAGCGGGTCTGCCTGCCCTCCAGGCAGCTCCCGACTTCGAGGGTTCGTTGCACCCGGCCCGGCAGTGCCCTGTCCGCGGAGCCTGGGTTTGGAGCCCTCACTCCTGGGGCACCGGCTCCACAGAAGTGGCGTCCATGTCCCTTCCAGGCACCCCTGGCTGGGTGAGCTCAGGGCGAACAGGGCGCAGGTCAGAAGGGCCGGCAGGTCCCTGCCCACCCCTCTAGCCGCCTCGCCCCAGTGCACCTGGCCGGGGCCCACCTGGGTCTTCCCAGCCGCACCTGGGGTGGTTGCTGCGTCCTTCTCGTTCCCGCTGCTGCAGCTTCCTCCAGAACACTCTGATCCGGATCCCCCAAACACCTAGGTCTCCCCCAACCCTGAAACACCTGTGTTTGGTGTGTTTTGGTGTTTGGGGCCTTCCAGCCCCGAGTCCCAGACCCCAGCCCCGTCCAGCCCCGCGTCCACCCCACCTCTGGCCCCGCCTCGCACCAGCTCCCAGAGGGCTCCTGCCTCCGGGGGCCTCAGGCCGCGTCCAACCGCAGCTGCCCGAGCCCCAACAGCAAGGCTGGCCGCTCAGCCCCAGAGCCGGGAGGGGGACCCACCCGCTGCGGTGGCGCGTTCTCGGGGCCCACAGTAGGCTCCGCTGGGTCAGGACCCCAGGCCGCCTCGAGGGAGCACTCCCGGGCGCTCTCCGTGCTGCCCAATAACCCTCCATGAGGCGGTGTCTCCCCGCACCCCCTGCGCCTGGTGGCCCCGCCATGGGCACGGAGGCTGCGAGTTGGGGGGGTCAGTGACGGGGGGTTGTGATGAGGCCCCGGCTTGGGAGGTCGGGTCCGTTCCGGGTCAGCCCTCATGTTTCTGAGTCGGGGCAGCAACCCGGGCGGGCTGCCGCACACGGGGAAACGGAGCATAACAGGGTCACGGGCCCAGACTCCAGCGTGTGGTCAGCGCCTCCGCCGGGCCGCCCTGCCCTGCCTGGGGCTTCCCACAGCCGAGCGGCGGGGCGCCAGGGGGCACGGCCCTGCCGCTCTCCCGGGGCTGCCCGGGGACCGCTCGAGCCCCACCGCCCGGCTGGCCAGGCCCCTGCGCCGCTCGTCGAGTGGGCACCGGAGGCCGACGGCGCGGCAGCGGGCGGCGGGTTCCGGCGGGAGCGTGCTAGTGGGGGTTCGTAAACACAAAGCCAGCAGGAAAAAGGGGGACGGGCTCGCCCGGGGAGACACCGCCGGACAGTGCCTGGAGCAGCTCCCGCCGCCGGGAGGCCCGGCCCGCGCCAGGGCGCCTGAGTGCCGCGAGTGTGGGCGCGGAGGGGCGGCGCTGGGGGCGCAGGGCCGCTGCGCAGAGGGCGGCGGGGAGCCCGGCTGCTCACGCTGGGCGCAGCCGCTTCAAGGCGACGGAGACGCGCCGGGGGCTGCGGCCTCAAGGGAGACCCGACGGCCGGCCCGCGCCCGGCTCACAGCCCCGCCCCCTCGGGCCTGATTGGCCGGCTTGCAATGCCCGCTGGCCGATGGGTGGGCGCGGGGCCAATCAGCGTGCGTCCCGCGGCCGCCGCCCTATCAGAGGGAAGCCCGCCCGCCGACGGCCTGCGCAGGCGCGGTGGTGCCCGTGAAAAGCCGTCGCCGTCGCGTCGCGCAGCGCATCGGCCCGCGCGGGAGGGTGAGTGGGCGCCGGGCCGGCCGCCGGGCTCCGGGGCGGTCACGATGAGGACTGGGCGGCGGGCGGGCCGGGGCTCTCGGCGTGGTCTCCCCGTCTGTGCAGCCCGTCGTCGCGGCCGGGGTGCGGGCGGCAGCGCGTGTGCGTGTGAGGAGCGGGCGTGAGGAGCGGGCGTGAGGAGCGGGCGGTGAGGGAGGGGGCGGTGAGGAGGGGGCGTGAGGAGCGGGCGTGAGGAGCGGGCGTGAGGAGCGGGCGTGAGGGAGCGGGCGTGAGGAGCGGGCGTGAGGAGCGGGCCGTGAGGAGCGGGGCGTGAGGGAGCGGGCGTGAGGGAGCGGCTGGTGAGGGAGGGGGCGGTGAGGGAGGGGGCGGTGAGGGAGCGGGCGTGAGGAGGGGTGGTGAGGGAGGGGCGGTGAGGGAGCAGGCGGTGAGGAGCGGGCGTGAGGGAGCAGGCGTGAGGGAGCAGGACGTGAGGAGTGGGCCGTGAGGCCGGGCGCTCGTGGTGGCCAGGCCCGAGGAGGGGCCCAGGGTCCACAGGAGGTGGAGGCCTGGGCTAAGTTCGCTCCCCCCTCAGGTGTGGTGTCCTGGCCGGGAGGCCGCGGTGGCCACCATGAGCGCCCCTGGCCCCTTCTCCGTGGACGACGGCGCCTGGGACCTGCTGCTGACCCACCTGACGCGGCTGGACGGGCCCCAGCTGGAGGAGTTCAAGCTGCAACTGCAGTCGCGGCGGCTGCTGTCCCCCGCCTCCTGGCCCTTCTCCTGGGCCGATCTGCGCGCCCTGGAGCCCTCCGCCCTGCTGGGCCTGCTGCACGCGCACTTCCCGGAGGGGGAGGTGTGGGGCCTGGTGGCCGGCGCCCTCCGGAGCATGAACCTGACCTCGCTGAGCGAGGAGGTGGGAGCCGCCAGGGCTGGTGAGTGGGGAGGCCGCGGCGCTGTGGGGGCAGGTGAATGTTGTGTGTGAAGCGCCGTGACGTCACCGGAACGAGCAGAATTAGCCCATTACCACGGGTAACATGCAGCTGACGCGGCTGTAACTTTGGGGTTCCACTTCTCATCCTCTGGAGCCCCCGGTGGGGGGTTCTGGCCCTGTGGGCAGTACGGGGTGGAGCTGAGCTTCCCCCTTCTCCCGTCCCCTCGCCCGGCTTGGGACACGCATTTGCGCGAGTGCCCGGTGCTCACAGGCACCCCTGGGCTCTCGCGCTCCAGCGCAGGCATCGCGCTGCCGGGTGTCAACCAGCTGGTGCCTCGGGGCCCTGCCTAAGTGGGGCAGCTGCGTGCGTCCCCTCGGATTTCTAGGCTAGGACAGCGCTTGGGGAGCCGTGGCTGCATAGCTGCTTCTCGGCTGTTCCCTCGTCTCCACGTGGCGCGTTTCCCTGAAGGCCTCCCTTCCGGTGGTGTCCCGATGCCGGGGGTGCCTGTGCAACCTCCCCCGGCCCAGACCACGCTGGCACATGTGGTGGGAGACTGGCTCAGTGGTTTTCTGGAGACCAAAAGGAAGTGGGAACTGGGGTGCTTTGCGGGCTTGGACTTACACTTCAGGCTGCTGTGGAACAGCTCGGCTCCGCGGACAGGCGTCCCGCCTAGCTCTGGGGCCTAGATGCAGCGTGGGGTACAGGCTGCACCTGACTTGGGGCCCGAAGGCTCACGCGCCTGGTTTATGGGCGGGGTGCAGCCTCAGTGTTGGGCCGCGGGTGCTCGCAGCCGTGACAGGGACAGCCCTGCGGGGCTGCACCCGAATGCCCGCCGGTTTCCTGTTCAATCTTGGGTGCACTCCACAGGCCTGGGCTTGGGGGCTCCTCAGAGGTGGGGTTCTTTGACTCAGGCACCCCTTGGTGGAGAAAGAGCCTCAGTCTGAGCAAGCCCATGATCCGCGTGCCCCCCAGATGGAGCCCCGATGGGCCTGGAATTACAAACGTCAACCGTGTCCCCTCAATTGGAAGCCCCGGGGGCACCGGCGTGGGGCGGGCTCAGCGGGAGGCGGCTCCGGCCCGGCCCGTGGGTGGCCGCGGCAGGCACAGGAGACGGCTGGCGTGAGCGCCGTGGCGAGGCCTGCTTTACCGCCCTGTTCTCGGCGCCCTGGTGCCTGCCGGGCTGGGCGTGTTCTGCACACCTGGGGTAGGTCGGGGACCAGCCGACCGCGGCCCCGATGGCTGCATGTGAAGTTCAGGTACAGCGTGCCGTTGTCATGCTGTGAGGGGTACAGCGGAAAGGGGGAGCAGGGTGAGGAGTCTCTCGTGTGTGATGTCGGGGATTGGGGTCATTGGCTAGCGCCGAGGGGCTCAGCTCTGAGTGGTGACTTGGAGGTGAGGGAGTGGGGCCAGTTGGGGGGGTGCAGGCAGGGCCCGGAGGTGGGAGTGTGTGCCCTGCACCCCAGGGTCACGCAAAGCCACGTGCCTCCAGGCGGGGCTGACGGAGCCGGAGGCTGAGGGCCCTTCCCCACCTTCAGTCTGATGCCGGCTCTGCCAAGGGTGCCTCGCTGCCCCCCCACCCCCTCACTGCTCCCTCGCCCCGCTTGTTCCAGAGATGCTGAGGATGCGGGAGCCCCAAGACCCCGTCCAAGAATATGCGGAGGTGCCAGAAGGAGAAGGTGTGTGTCCGACTCTGACGACGGCACATTGCGTGACGGGCGCGGGTGGCGTCCCGACATGACCGCGGGCCGACCGATGTGCTCTGGGTCTGTGGCGGCGCCTAGCCGGGCGGGGTGTGCTCCTCGGTCGCTGCCCCGCATCCGGGGACCACACAGGACAGCGCACCTGCGGCCTTGGGGAGGGTTCCGGCTCCTGCGTCCCTCACGGACGCGCAGATCTCCACAGTCACGGTGGTTCCTGCCGGAGCTCTGCAGCGGAGCCGCAATTCTGTCCTGCGTGGCCAGCGAGTCTTCGCGCGTCATCTGCTCATCCCGCCGTGTCCGCTCCTCGGGCACTAGGTGTCGGCGGTGTGTGGACGCAGCTGGGACTGAGCTGTGTCTCTAGGGCAAGTGGTAAAGCGTTGCTGCCCAGCACACAGGGGTTCTGCAGTGCCCAGACCCATGTCCGGAGTCGGTGCCCCGGGCTGGCCCAGAGGCCGCGGGGGAGAGGGCCCCGCCTGCCTGGCGGCTCCAGGGCCTGGCCGTACCCCTGCTGTGAGGGCCTGCCCACCCGGCCTCGCCCCGCCCTGCTGTGAGGGCCCCGCCTGCCTGGGCGCTCGGGGCCTGGCCACGCCCTGGGCACCTGGGTCTGCCCGTGTCTCGGTCCCACCACCCTCGGGCTGTGCCCCATGTAGTGGTCGCACTGCCTGTGGCGCTTGGGGCACAGACGCACGGTGGACCTCTCTGCCCCTCAGCTCCCTGACCCGTCTCCCTGCCGGCTGCCGGGAACCCTGGCCTAGGGCGTCTGCACTGCCTCGGAGCTGCGGCCCGGGGGCCCCCGCGTGATGGGGCCAAGAGGCGCCACCTGTGGACGCCTCTGCTGAGGCTTTGGCCTGGAGCTGCGGGGCCCCCATCGCTTCTGGGGGTGTTTCTGCAGGGCCGCGCGGGCCGAGCCTCACGGCCCCTATGCGGCTCCAGCCCACAGGAGGTACCGGGAGCGCGTGAGAGCCAGAGTGCTGGCCATGTGGGACCAGACGCCCTGGCCTGAAGGCCACGTCCACCTCCGCAGCGTGACGGCGCTGGAGCACGAGGAGCTGCAGGCCGTCCTGAGCCCGGGCCGATCCGGCGCCCAGCCCCTCACCGTGGTCCTGGAGGGCGGCGCGGGCGTGGGGAAGACCACGGTGGCCGCGAAGGTGCTATTGCACTGGGCCGAGAGCCTGCTCTTCGAGCGCCGCTTCTCCTGGGCCTTCTACGTCAGCTGCCACGCGCTGCGGGACGCGGGCAGCACCAGCCTGGCCGGCCTGCTCTCCCAGGACTGGCCCGACTCGCCGCTCCCTGTCGCCGAGTTCCAGCGGCGCCCCGAGCGGCTGCTGTTCATGGTGGACGGCCTGGAGGAGCTGGACGTGCCCCCTGGGCTGGGCGCGGCGCCCCCCGGCCTGGACTGGCACCAGGAGCTGCCGGCGGCCAGGCTGCTCCTGCACTTGCTGAAGAAGGAGCTGGCCCCGGCGGCCACCCTGCTGGTGACGGCGCGGGACTGCCGGCGCCGCGCGCTGGGCCCGCTGCTGGTGCGGCCCTGGTTCCTGGCCGCGCGCGGCTTCGCGGAGGCCGACCAGCTGGAGTACTTCATCCGCTTCTTCGGCGACCACAGGCGGGGCAAGAAGACCATCCAGTGGCTCCGGAAGCACGAGGCCCTGGGCCGCGCCTGCCACGCACCGCTGGTGTGCTGGGTCCTGGGCTCCGCCCTCAAGTGGGGCGCGGCCCAGGACCCGCTCTTCCAGCTGGACGACCAGACGGCCACGGGCCTCTACGCCGGCTTCCTCCAAGGCCTGCTGGCGCCCGAGGTGGGGCAGGCCGGGCCCGGCTGGCCGGATGCCTGGAGGGCGCTCTGCGGGCTGGCGGCCCAGGGCCTCTGGCTCTCCCGCCACACCTTCTCCCCGGAGGACCTGGCGCCCTGGGGCGCCGCGGCGCCCCTCCTGGACCTGCTCTTGCGGGCCTGCGTCCTGCGGAAGGTCCCCGGCTGCGAGGGCTGCGTCACCTTCACCCACCACAGCTTCCAGGAGTTCCTGGGGGCCCTGTTCTACGTGCTCCGGGGCGCGTGGGGCGCCGTGGGCCCCCGCACCAAGAGCCAGGAGGTGCGGGAGCTGCTGAGCGGCGCCCTCCTCGGCGGAGGCGCCTACTGGGCCCAGACGGCGCTCTTCCTCTTCGGCCTCCTGAACAGAGACCGCGCCAGGGCCCTGGCCGGCGAGCTGCGCTGCGAGCTGGCCCCCCGGGCGGCCGACGAGCTGCTGGAGTGGGCCGAGGGCCTGGCGGGGGGCCTCTCCGCGCACCTGGACGCCCTGCGCCTCTTCCTCTGCCTGCACGAGGCCGGGGACGAGGACGTCGCCCGGCAGGTCCTGGGCCTCCTCTTGGAGGCCGAGGTGGCCGTGGTGGAGCACGCCCAGCTGCGCGCCGCCGCCTTCTGCCTGCCGCTCTGCGGGCGCCTGAGGAAGCTGAAGCTGGCCATCCGCGGGCTCGTCCCGCCCACCAGAGCCATCTGTGGCCCGCCAGCCCCCGGGTGAGTGAGCGGCCGCCGCCCAGGGCTCCGTCCCGCTGCCTCCAGCCCCGTGGAGGTTCCCTGAACGCTCCTGGGGGACCAGCCGCGCCTCTGAGCAGCGCCAGCTCCATCCTGGCTGCCCATGTGGGCCTCAGGGCTCGCCTTCTGCCCCTGGGCGTGAGGGCCGGGGCTACAGTAAACACGGGCGCAGGTGTCCCCCAGCAGTGTCTGTGTCCTCGGGGCAGAGGCCCAGGAGCGGGTCGCTGGGTCACCCTGCTCTGCACGGGGGCTGTGCCGCCGGCTCCGCCGCAGGGCAGGGCCCCCTCCTCCCCGCCCTGCCGGCTCGGGCCTCGCTGGCTGTA
Source organism: Talpa occidentalis (assembly GCF_014898055.3). Lineage (NCBI taxonomy): Eukaryota > Metazoa > Chordata > Mammalia > Eulipotyphla > Talpidae > Talpa > Talpa occidentalis. Next base: position 50,246,572 of record NW_023601754.1, on the reverse strand, counting down.
GTCCGGCCCCACTCAGTGTGTGAGCTGGGGTCCCGCTGGGCCCCGTCTGCGTCTCCCCGTGAAGCTCTCACGCGCTGAGCGGAGCGCCTGCCCCTCACGGCGACTCTCAGCCATTAGGAGCCTAACCGTGCCGAGCCCTTGCAGCACCGGATCCCGCGTTGCGCTCTGTAGCCCGCGTGTGCGAAGGCGGGAAGTGGGCGCGTGGACCCGAGTGAGGCCGCTGTGACGCGGGCAGCGCTGCCAGGGCTTGGGCCGTGGGGCAGGGCCTGTGTCGGGGAGGGCCTCTGGGTCACGGCTGTTGTGCCCAGAAACCGGCAAGCCCCTGCCCTCCCCGGGTCTCTTATGGAGGTGACGCCGGTGTCGATGCTGTGTGATGGGGCACAGCCCACACCTCCCGGGTGCAGCCCCCCCAGAGCTCCGCCGCCTTCTCGCCGTCGGGCTGCCGCCTCTGCGTCCCTCTGTGGCCTCAGCCCCGCAGTGGGCCCGGGGGGTTAGTCTCGTCAGCACCTCTGGCTGCTTCGCACCCACGTTGGGGCCACCCCCACATGTCTTTCTCCTCCTGCCTCCCTCGGCCGCCCCCTCCAGCCCAGCTTTGGCGTCATTGCGGGGCTCGGCGTGGACTTTAGGGCACGCCTGTCTACCCTGGCACAGCCGCGCCCGACCTCGTTTCCTGGGCGCTGGGGGTGCCGCTGTGGTGGGCGGGGCGTGGGCAGGGGCAGCCGCCACCCCCCCCCCACCGCCCCGGTCCGGCCAGGCTCATCCGGTGCTCAGGGTGTCTCGGCTCCCGCAGGGCGAGGCCGGTGGCGGCGGAGCTGAGCCAGTGGCGGGCCGTGTGCGCCGTGTGCGGCGGCGGCGTCCTGCGGGAGCTGGAGCTGAGCGGCAGCAGCCTGGCCATGTCGTCCATGCGCGCGCTGTGCGAGGAGCTGCGCAGGCCGCGCTGCAGGCTCCAGAGGCTGGCGTGAGTGGGGTGCGGGAGGGGGGCGCTCTCCCGGGTGGTGCGGGCAGCGAGGGGAGGGGCCCGGGCCTAGGGCAGCTCTCCCCGCCGGGCTGAGTCTTGTGGTTCTCTGGAGAAGTCGGTCAACAGCAGGTCTCCGGCCGCTCCCCTGAGCGCCGTGGGCGCCCAGGGCCTCCTCAGGGCAGATGTGCGGGGTCGGGTAGACTGGGGGTGTCACTGTCCGATTTCATCCACGTGGAGGGGCTCGGGGACCTCCCGGGGCAGGTGCCCACCCCTTCCCAGGGTGCAGGCTTTGGTGCCCATCTGTTTGCGGGGCTGCTCTTCACCCCAAGGGGTGGACGGGGCTGGGCAGGTGGGCATGAGTATGGCTGAGTGTGCATGTCCCGGCCGCCCCGACGCCAGACTGCCGCCTGGACTCCCCCCGCCCGTGGCAGCCCCCCCCATGGCCGCCCGCCCGCCCGCAGGTGCACGGCCATCACCCCCATGGGGCTGCTGAAGGAGCTGGTGGTCGTCCTGCACGGGAACAGCCGGCTGACCCACCTGGACCTGAGCGCCAACAACCTGGGCGTCACCGTGGCCAAGATGCTCTTCCAGACGCTGGGCCACTCTGCCTGCAACCTCCGGTGTCTCTGGTGCGCCCTGTCCCCTGGGGGCGTCCCCCGTCAGTGGCCCATGGGGGTGGCTCAGGCAGCAGCTGCAGAGTGAGGGGACAGCGGGCCCAAGCAGCAGGATTATGAGGGGGCAGCACCGGCTCCTGAGCCCAGCTGGGAGGCAGGGGCATGTCCTGGATTCGGGGGTGCCTGGGGCCCCTTGGGATTGGATGCAGGGCACAGTCTGAGGTGAGGCCGCCCCGCGAGCCACGCCGTTGGGTCTCTGGCAGGCTGGACTCCTGTAGCCTCACGCCCCCCGCTTTTCACCACCTGCTCCTGGGGCTCAGCAGGAACAGCAGCCTGAGCTTCCTCAGCCTGGGGGACAACAACCTGGGGACCCTCAGGGAGGAGAGTGCCCAGGGGACGTCGGGGGGCACCGCTGAAGTCCCCCCGGGGAGGATCGCAGGGAGCACTTCTGGGAGCAGCCCTGCGGCCGGGCAGCGCCCCCTGAAGGAGCTGTCGTAAGTGCTCCTTTGTCGGCGTCTGCTTTGCGCACTGCATGCAGGTCCGGAGGCTGTGGGGTGTGTCTTGGGGTGCCCCGGTCATCTCCCCACACTTAGCTGTCCCCTGGCACGCAGGTGACCTTGAGCAGCAGCCTGGATGCTGTGGGTCCCTGTAGACAAGGCCCCCCTGCGCCCCTCACAGATGCCCCGAGGAGGTGTGGCCTTTGATCCTAGCTGTGCGGGGGCGGCAGCCACCTGCCATGCCAAGGCATGCGGGTCTTCCTCGCGCTGGGCCGGTCTCACCTGCTCTGCCCTCACCTGGTGGGGGCTCTGATCTGCCAGGCAGAAGGAGCCTGGGCCGGGTAAGCAGGGCCAGGCCGGGCGGGGGCCTCCCCCTCCCCTCGAGAGGGCCTGTGTCATCTCATCCTGGTGACCAGCCGGGGGCTCAGGTGTGCCAGCTGGGCGGGGAGCAGCCCCAGTGGTCTGGGCTCACTGGCGCCCTCCCTCCGCAGCCTGGAGAAGTGCAGCCTGTCGGCCGCCGCCTTCCAGCACCTGGCCCCGCAGCTCAGCAGCCTCCAGCAGACCACGCGGCTGTGCCTGGGCCTGAACCCCCTCGGGGACGAGGGCGTCCGGCTGCTGTGTGCATCCCTGGCGCGTCCCGAGTGCGCCCTGCAGAGGCTGGAGTGAGTCTGCTGGCCGCGAGGCCTTGGACGGGTGGCCCGTGGGCTGCGGCCCTGAGACGCAGGCGACTTGGCTCGCCCGGGGTTCCAGGCTGTTTGTCGGGGTGACGTTGGTTTGCGGCACTGCATGGTCTGGGGTATGAGCTCACGCTAGCCCGTGTTCCCCTCCACAGCACCCCTCACCGGGATCCCTGGGCCCGTCCCTCCTCCTGCCTGCCGGGAGCCTGCGTTCTGCCTCAGTTGGGTGGAAAGGGCTGGTCTGGGTTTGGCCTTGTCTGTTCCCGTGGCCACTGCTTGTCTTTCCCTCTGGTTTGTTGGACGCCGCAGCCTTCCTCCAGCTCCACGCGTGTGTCACGAGTGCGGGGTCCCACCTTCTTGATGGCCGAGTAGCATTCCACCCACTGCCCCGTGCACTGGAAGCGGGGCTGCGGTGACTCAGGGGTGCACCGAGCCCTTCGAGGCACTCCAGACTAGTTGAATCAGCCTCTGGGGGGTTGTCAAGGTGTCGGATTTTAGGGGAACCCCGGGACGTCCCCGTTGTTGGGGTCAGGCCACAGCTGAGCCCCAGACACGTGGGGGTGGTGGAGACAGACTCGCTGCAAGGGGGTGTGCTTTACGGGGGAGCCTCAGACATAAGCTGTTGCGCTGACGGAGGAGCCGGGAGAGAACCAGCCAGGCCTGCCGCCAGGGGGAGGGCCCTGGTGTGCCCCTGTCTACTGCGCTGTCCTGCCCAGCCCTGCCAGCCCTTCCAGCAGCGGCCACCTGCACGGTCACCGGCCCTCAGTTCCCACCCCTGTCATTGGCGAGTCCAGGGTGGGGCGGACACGGCTCCCCGGCAGCACTTAGTGGCCGCTGAGTGGGTGGGGCTGCCCGGCCGCTGTCCTGAGCCCTGCCTCTGTCCTGCAGGCTCCGGCTCTGCCAGCTGGGTGCCCCCAGCTGCGGGTATCTGGCCGACGCGCTCCCCCAGAACAGGAGCCTGACGCACCTGAGCCTCGGGAGGAACCACCTAGGGGACGAGGGGGTGACGCTGCTGTGTGTGGCCCTGGGGCGCCCGGGGTGCAGGCTGCGAAGGCTGGAGTGAGTGCGGCCGTGGAGCTGGGGGACCCCTTCTCGCCCCCAGCAGGGCTCGTACCCTGCGCCCCCCTCCTCCGTCCCGCCCCCAGTCTGGTCAGCCTGCTGGCTCCCGGCTTCAGGGGCGCTCCGGGGCTTGTCCAGCTCTTGTGTTGAGCCAGAGGCTGGGAGACACTGGCCAGCTGGGGCACCCCCAGCCCTCCCCCAGACCCCACCGGGCCTGTGTGCCCTGTGCGGACACCACGTCCTTCTGGGCGGGGCACACCCCGGGCCGAGTCCGCCTGCGCCGGAGCTGAGGCCGCCCTCGGCTTCCTCTGCAGCTTGTCCAGCTGCGCCTTCGGGCAGGAGGGCTGCCGGGAGCTGGCCGGAGCCCTGGGGCGCAACCGCTGCCTGGACACGCTGGACGTCGGGCACAACGGCCTCGGGGACGAGGGCGTGCGGCTGCTGTGCGAGGCCCTGCGGCCCCCCGAGGGCTCCCTGGTCACTCTCGGGTGAGTGACTACTCGGAGCCCCGCTCGGGGTGCAGGGAGAGCTGCGGTCACGGGCGCAGGGTGGCAAGGGACAGGGAGCTCCTCAGAAGCTGCCTGTGCCCGATGGGCGCAGGGCAGCCCTGCGTGGTGCATCCTCGTGTGCGGGAGTGTCCTCTGGATACTGGGTGGTCACAGCCCCCCACCCCGCCCCGCCGAGTCTCTTCTCCGGGGCTCAGCCGATGGCAGGAGGAAGCTGAGCAGCCCCAGTCACCCACTGTCCTCCGCGTGGCCAGTCCCCCTGTGCCGCCGGGCCATGTCCCCTTGCACTATTCTCGCCCGCCAGTCCCCAGCCGGCTCCTTGGTCAGGCAGCAGCCTCCAGACACTTGTGTGGTCACGCGCGGGGCTTTGCACACTTAGCTGGGGTCCCTCCCACTTACAGGACACACGCCCAGGGCCCTCGTAGCTGGCCGGCCCCTGCGCTGCCTGTGGGACCCACAAAGAGACGCGTGTGGTCAGGCCCGTAAAGAGCCCCTGGCTCACGTGGATGCCGCGGCTTTCACATCCCGTGCAGCGGGCCCAGCCTCTCGGCTCTTCTGTCCAGTGGGGCTCCCCCGCCTGCCCCTCCAGGATGCTGGGGTGGGGGTGTGCCCCTGATCGTAGCACCTCCCGGTCTCGCCCCCAGGCTGGAGAAGTGCGGCCTCACGCCCGCCGGCTGCCCCCACCTGGCCTCCGTCCTCAGAAGCAGCCAGAGCCTGGTCGGCCTCAACCTCCTGGGGAACAGCCTGCGGCCCGAGGGGTTCCACGTGCTCTGGAAAACCCTGGCCAGGCCCACGAGCAGGCTGCAGAAGCTGGGGTAACGTGCCGATATTGGGGAGCCCTGGCCAGTCTGGGGGCATGCCTGTCCCCGGGGGAGCGCCCACGGGGCTTGGGGAGTCGGGGAGGGGCCCCTTGGCACCCGTGGGAGCCGAACGAGGCCTGAAGATTTTTGCAACACGCTTTGTTTCTGTAACACGTTTTTTATTGGGGTGACTTTGAGCTACAATACTCCATGTGAGTCAGGAAACGGGGTCACACCTCGGCGGGTGGCTGCTGTCACCCCACACCCACCAGCGAGGCCGTGTCCTCCCCTCCCCTCCGCCCCACCCGCGGCAGCCTCCGCGCTGCAGTTGGATTCCCGGGTGCGCGTTGGGGTGGTTTCGCCTGTTCCTCGGCGCCCGCCAGGGAGCGACGCCCGCTGGGGTGAGTCTCCGTCCTCCGGCTCGCCTCACGGCGGCCTCCCCTCCGCCGCAGCCGCGTGGTCTCAGCCGCGAGGGCGCGCCTTGTTCCCAGCCGAGCCGGCTTCCGCCCCGGCGAGACGCTGCCAAGGAGACGCGCGGCCTCCGCTCTCGGCCCTCGCCAGCAGGTGGCTGCCGCAGACGGTCTGCGGGGGGCGGGGAGCCGGACGTGCCCCCAGGGGTGGGCTCCGGCCGCTGGCAGCCTCCGTGCTGCTCCCCGAGGGGTCGCGTTCCCGCCGACGTGCGGGGCGACAGCGACTCTTCCCTTTCCCTGGCCCGAGCTCGGGCGCCCCGGCCCGGGGCGGCGCGTCGGACAGGGCGGGGCTGCAGGCGCGTGGGTGTCCGCGGGCGCCTCGTCTCCCCTCTCGCCCCTGTGGCCTGCGCCGCTCCGCCGCCGCCCTCCGCTCTGCCTCGGGCCGTCTGGAGAAGCTCCACGGGTGGAGACGTGTGCGCTGAGCGTGCCCTCGTGGGCTGCGTTCCTCCAGCGAGAGGCGCGCGCGCGCTGCGGGGGCGGCTCTGGGTCGCCGCGGGGAGAGCAGGGGGCGCGTGTGCGCAGACGTCCCCGCAGCTGCCCGGCGCTGCAGACGCCCGAGGGCGCGCCGCCCGCCCGGGGAGGGGAAGCCTGGCCTGGCGCTGCAGGGGGCGCGGAGGGCGGCAGGAGCGTCACTGCCGGGACGGGCGAGGCGAGGCGGAGGGGCAGAGCCGACCCCGCGGGCCCCGGAGGCCCTCGCCGGGCGGCCCTGGAGAGGGGAGGGACGCGCGTCTGCGGAGGCGCGAGGCTGCCCCGAGGGACAGGCGGGGTGTCGAGCAGGGCTCCCTCCGTGAAAGGCCCAAGTGAAACCGGGCGCGTGGGGGCCGGGCCTGCCCCTCGCCCCGCTCGGGGAGGAGGCCGGTGCCGCCGGCTCCCTGCTGCGCGGCGGGGGACGCGGGAGCAGATCCCGGCCGGGGCCAGTCGCGGTGTCCGTCCTGGCCGGGCGGCCTCGGCGCCGGGGGCCGCAGGCTGGCCGTCCGGACGGCATCCAGGCGGGAAGGGCGGAGACGTCTCCCGAAGCGCGCGGAGCGTGGCGCCACAGCAGCGGACCCGCCGGCTGGCCCGCGGGAGTGCCCGAGTCGCCCCGCCCGGCTTCCCCGGGATCCCGTGTCCGTCGTGGCTCTGCCTCTTCTCTGCGGGAAGCGCCTCTGCGCCCCGGGCCCGAGGAAGGCTGTGGGCGCCCCTTCCGTGGTGGGTGTCGCGTGACCGCGTCCTCGCTGCTCAGTCCTCCTGTTTGGGGCTTTGTGTTTTGCAGACTCGAGAGAGACTTGTACCGGGGCGTGCAGGAGGAGCTGGCGGCCTTGCAGGAGGCGGGGTCCGGCCTGAGGATCAAGTGTAAGTGGGATTTTGATGACGCTGAAGACAAGTGGTGGTGGCCGGCGCACCACTGAGAGCCGCGTTGGCCGTGGAAGTTCTGGAAGGCCCCGGAGTGCTGCCGCCCCAGGAACCCCTGCCCTGGTGGTGCCCAGGCATCCAGCCCACGCCCTGAGCGAGGCCCCCGGGACCCTGACCTGGTGTTGCGTCTGGCCCAGGTGCAGGGTTGGCTGTGCCCAACGTTCCCCGACTGCCCTCACACCCCGCACACCCCCCACCCCCCTCTGTGATGTGGTCACTCTTGAGACTCACACGATCAATAAAGCAAAGCATAAAGGCAGCCTGAGGGCGCTTGCGGCCCGGGCCTCGGGTGGAGGGGGACGGGGTGGGGGGGGCGGTCAGCCCATCCTGGTCACGCCCACAGATGCACGGGCCACTCCGGCTTGCAGCCCGGCCTGTCCTCTGCCCCCGCCTGGGCATCGGTGCCCGCGGTGGGCATTGCTGACGTCCCGCCCAGGCTACACACCACGATTCTGCCCGCATAGGGGGCCGTCTGCAGAGCACAGGGTCCTCGGAATAGCGTCCCCTTCCTGGGCCGCCATTCTTGCAGATGGGAGCTGGGCCTGGCAGAGGGCGCGCGGCCCCAGGGGGAGGGTGTCCAGGCAGGCACAGACATCTGAGCAGAAGGCCTTGCCCGCCCCAAGCACCAGCCGTCCAGGGCCCGCGGCCACGCCGTTCGCAGGGATCGGTGATCCCCGGGGACGGGAACCTCCCGTTGGCGCGGAGGCTGGGGCCTGCGCAGGTCCCTCCAGCGTCCAGGGTAGCATGTGGGGCTGAGCTGCTGCGCCGCCCCCCCTCCCGGAGCTCCGGCCGCCGTTCGCGCAGTGACTTCGCGGGTTTCGGTCCCTGGATTCGTCGTGGAATCGCTCCCGTGACCTCTAACCACGAAGCTCTGCAGACCATTTCAGCGCGCACAGCACAGAGGGCAGTTAAAGGGAGTAGTCCAAGGCCCTCGCAAAGCGTGCTGCACGCGGGTCCCAGCCACTGGAGGGCAGGCCCGGTCACCCCGCCGGGGACCGGTACAGAGGGCAGCCCCGGGCTGGGGCCGCGTGGACGTGCCCTTGGCTGCTTCTCTGGGCTCTCCCGGGGCTGCCTTCTGCCCCAGGGGTAGCCTGTGGCCTCCTGCTCCCTCAGGCTCCTCCTGTGGTGATGGCGGAGCCCCGGCCCGGCTCTGTGGCCTCCCTCGCGCCCCCACTCGCTGTCCCCGCGTCTCCGCCGCGTCCCTCGCTCCCCCGCCGGGGCCTGCAGGGCTCAGCGTCGAGGGTGCCTGTGTCGGCCGGGCCGGCCTCCAGGCGGGGGTCCTCCGCCGTGGCGGGCTCTAGGCTCGGGGCCGGCGTCCGGGGGGTCACGCAGGATGTCCGGAGCCGGGAGCCGGAGGAGGTTCCGGCTGGAGCGCGGTCCGGGGGGCAGCGAGCTGGAGTCCGGAGCAGCCGCCTGCGGCAAGTCCGCGGCCCAGAGCCAGGCTCGGCGCTGCTCGGCGCGGGCCTCGGGATCCGCCGCGCTTACGCGCCCCAGCGGCTGGGCTGCCAGCTTGTCGGCCTGTCACACTCAGGCTGCGGGCCAGCCGCTTCCCCCTCGGCGCTCGCGGGCCCCTCAGTGTTTCCAGTCGCGCCGTCGGCGGGTGCTTGCTCTCGCGTGTCGGCCTCTATGCGTCAGCGCCCCGCGGAGGGTGCGGGAGGCCGGGCGCAGCCGGGAAGGAGGCAGAGACGCCGGGCTGTGCTGGGAGCAGGAGCGCGCCCCCTCGACGGTGCTGCGGGCTGGGGAAGCGGGCTGGGAGGGGCCGAGCAGAACCCCGGGGGTCACGGCTGGGGGGGCCCCGTTGGGTTTGGCCGTGGCCGCCGAGGGAGGCCGTGGCCGACGCTCACAGGCGGTCGATGCCGCGACCTCGAGGGCGCCCGGCCCGCCTGCAGAAACCTGCGCCCCACGGCGCCCCGCCCAGGTCGCGCCCCCGCTCCGTGGCTCGGGCGCTTGGTGCAGCGGGCACAGCCGCCTCCCCGCGGCGCCCGCAGACCCTGGGCGTCTTGCCGCGTCCCTTTTCACGCGCTGAGGTGACGGCCGGCGACTCCGGCCACACGTGCCCATCGCCCCGCACCCTGGCCCTCAACCGGGCAGCGGGGGGCGGACGGGGCCCCTGCCGGGCTGTGCCAGGCGGGCGTGCAGGGCGGGGAGCGGGGGCCCTCTGGAGTCTCACGAGGCTTGCTTGTGGGGCTTGGGGCAGGAGCGCGCCGGGCGGTGGCCAAGGGGCCGGCTCCCTGAGGAGGAGGGGGGGCCGCTGGCCCGTGGGGCACACGGCCGGGCAGGGGCAGGGGGCTGGGGCAGGGGGCTGGCAGGCCCGGCCCGCTGTCCATGGCGGGGTCCAGCGGCTCTCCCGCCGGCCCCTGCGTCCTCCCCCGGCTGCACACACCACAGACGCGCGTCGGGCTTCATGAGACGTCGTAGACTTTATTGAGTGTTTGCAGTGCCCTTGCGGGATAAAAGGAGGATCTCGAGGGCTTTTCAGGGGCTCCCCAGGGCGGCCAAGCGGTTAAAAATGAAGTAAAACGGCAGGACCGGTGGCCACACTCGGGGCCCTGCCCGCCCCCCGCCCCTCAGTCTTCCGCGATCTTCAGCCGGGGGTTCTGCTCCTCCACGGCCTGCAGGAGCCTCTGGGTCTCCTGGTCGAATTCGCCTTTAAGCAGCCTAGAGAGCACGAGAGGGGAGACTGAGCCCGCGTTCCCCGCGCCCCCACGCTCTCCCCTGGATGCGCGGCCCTGGGCGGGACACACCCCCTGGCCGGAGGGCCCCGCCGCGCCGCCCAGGACCGGGGTGTGCGTTTGCCGCCGCCAAGCTGCCCGGGAGGAGCCGGCACAGCCAGGGAGAGGCAGCGGGGAGCCCACGCCCACTGGACATGGGGGTGGGGAGCAGGGGAAGGGAGTCGGGGGGCCGGAGGCTCGGGAGAGGACAGCTGTCTTTGTTCTCATAGGTCCTGTCCCGCGGGGGCTTCCGGCCGGCTCGGCGGATGTCCACGGTGCGCAGGTCAGTGCTGCCGGACCAGCCGGCCCCACACGCCCGCGGCTCTGTCTGTTGGGGGGCGGGGGAGGAGGGAGGGGCAGGGGAGGAAGTCCTCGGCTCGCCCCTCCCCTTGCCGTGAATAACCCCCGTCTGGCGGGTAGTAACAAGCTGGGGCCCAGACCCAGGCCTGAGCGCAGGACACGAGGACAGGCTCGACGTGGCGACAGGACGCCCTCTTGCCAGCCCCCCCATGTTCCTGTCAGCACGGGGTGAGGGGTCTGCACGGTCTGTGCCCTTGTAGCATGCGAGACTGCAGCAGCCTCACCTCCGCAGGAGGCCAGGAACCCTGACACCCCCGCCCCGCCCCGCTCACCCGAGCACACGCAGGCTGCGCTCCGGGTCACCCAGCGCCTGGCAGAGCTCGGCCACCCCGCCGCGGCCCAGTGCGTTGCCCCGCAGGTCCAGCTTTTGCAGAGTCTTGGTGCTGACGAGGGCAGCGGCCAGGTCCCCGCAGCAGGCGCTCGTTAGCCGACAGTGGCTGAGCCTGCGGCAGGGACACGCGTTCAGAGAGGCCGGGCCTGGGGGACAGCAGGTGGCAGCGCCCGGGAGACGTCCAGGCCCCTCTCCCAGCCGCTGGCTGTGACTTTGCAGCTCTGGCCCCTAAGGATTGGGGTGTCTTCCTCGCCCCCAATGTCAGACTGGCCAGGCTTTGGTCTGTGACCCTTGGTCAGGGGCCAAGGTGAGTCCTGCCTCCAGCACCTTCTGGGCTCTGCAGCCCCCAGCACTGTGGGCGGACACCCTGGCTGCCTGTGCTCAGAACAGCCAGCAGGGCATGGCGGCGGCACCAACCTGCGGCGGGGGCAGGGTCCTGGCCCCAAGGACCCACGTGGGGGCGGGCCCCCATAGGACATGCCCCCAGCCCCCGACTCCCACCCTGCACCCGCCCCTCAGCCCTGTGCCGCCCCAGCCTCAGGGACCCACCCCAGCTTCTCCAGGCGGCAGCTGGGGTGGGCCAGCGCCTCACACAGGGCGGCCGCGCCCACGTCCCCGATGTCGTTCCTCCCGATCTGCAGGCAGGTCAGGCTCTGGGTGCTGGCGAGGACCGCGGCCAGGTCTTGGCACCCGTCCGTGGTCAAAAAACATCTGGACAAACTGCAAGAGGAGTGGTGACGCTGCTCAGGCTGCCCAGGCGGTCACTTGGTGTCTCTGCAGAAGGCCTGGCTCTCCCCGTGCCCGGCGGGCAGTGGCCGCTCAACCTGCCTTATTTAACATTCTCTCAAGGCAAGAAACACCAAGCTGTAAACTCGAGAGTTCTTGATGGGTGAGGAGAAATAATTGGACCCAATCCCAAAACCCCACCACCCCCAAGACTCTTGATTTCTCGGGGAGAAATGGTCGGAAAAGGCCGTCTCAACTGGCAACTCCAAACGCCCCACGTGTGGTGGTGCAGACGCAGACTATTACGCAGCCGTCAAAAATGACAAACGCACACCACAGGATTCTGCAGCTGTCTGTCAACCTTGTGCATGAGGCTGAGACACTTCCGCCACCTTCCCCCCCACATGTTGCCTTCATTCCTTCCCAGACGCTCGTCTCACCCACTTTAATCCCCAAGTCAACGGTAATTACGCTCAACCCTCCTACTTGAAGCTTCAGTTCTCCGTTTCCACCCGATGAGGGAGTCATCGCGTGGCTCATGAGCCAGACGTCTGCCCCCAGCGGGTCCCGAGTCCCAATCCCTCCCTCCCCTTCTCGGCCCTGCCGTGAGCCCTGCCAGCCGACCCTGAGACGCTCAATCCGGGCTGGCGTGGAGGCACGTTTGCTTGCCTGACCGGAGTCTCTGCAGGAACCGAACCAGCTGTCTCCCAGTCCGAGGCACAGACTCAGACCTTTCTCAGCTCCACAGCCCGGACCCCTGGGTAAGGCTCGGCCTCCCGGGCCCAGGGACACCTACCACAGGGAGGGGAGGCGGCAGCTGGGCTGCCTCAGGGCCTCGCACAGAAGCTGCAGGTCCTCGCGTCTCAGGACGTTGGCGCTGAGGTCCAGGTGGGCGAGGCTCGTGTTGCACAGGAGGGCTCCGTGCAGGCTGGCCCAGCTGTGCTCGGTGAGGTAGCAGCACACCAAGCTGTGGGGCAGACGTGGGCACAGGACACGCCTGAGAGGTCAAGGCAGTGGCCTCTCATCTCACGGTCACGGGAAGGCCAGGGACCCTGGCTTGCTGAGTGCCCCTCCATGAACGTCCCCCTCCACAGGGATGACAGCAAGCCCGCGCAAGCCATGCAGACGGAAGAGGGAGGAGCCGCTAGTACTCTGGGCGGGCTCTGCCTCCAACTCCACACTCAGCGCTGCCTTCGCAGGGCACTGACCGCCGACCTGCGGCTGTGGATGGTGACATACAGCGGCCACCTGACGTGCCCAGCCCTTTACCCCTCGCAGCTGCCATTCTTTAAAACCACAGTGCAGTCAGGACCTTTAAAGGCCTAATGCTTGTGTTCAGACCAGGACCTCTCTGCGCTGCGAGCTAATGGAATCTATCCCAAGAACACACACAGAAATTCAAAAGGAAACCTGCACTGCTGTGTTGACTGCAGCATCGTTACAGTAGCCAAGACATGGGAACAACCTAAAAGTCCCCAGACAAGTGGACCTAAAAGATGTTGTCTACATACACAATGGAATAGTACTCGGCCCTCAAAAAGAGAGAGTCATGCCATCGGCAGCAACATCGATGCTGACAGCTTTGAATTAAATATTAGCTGTCAACACTTAACCATCGGTAAAGTTTTCTGTGAAATCCAGACGTTCAGCCTAGTGCAGACCGGGGAGCTGGCCCTGGATCTGGGCCCTCCAGGCTGTCCTAGCCCGGGCTGGGGGGGAGGGACACGGGGTTCCCACACAGCCTCCCCTGCCGGCCTTCATTCTCTAAGCATCCGTGGTTCTTTCCGCTACTCTGAAACTCAAGCCACTGGAAATCCCCGCACCTTATTTGATATCCCCGTATTTCCCAAGCCTGTCTCCTCACTGCTAAACTTCTGCTTAATGGTTAAAGGCTGGGCATCACCAAGAGGGCGACTGAGGCCTTCCTTGCAGCGCTCACAAGAGAAACAACAGCCAGCCAGCCGGGAAGGAGCCACTACTGAGAGACTCCCCTGCAGAGACGAGGCTGACACACCCCTGCACCTCAGAGATGAACTTGGAGTGCACCGAAGGGACGCCGAGGAGCCCCGCATCGGGTGCTGGAGGTAGGTGGGGAGTGGTGTACAACGGCGCGGTCTCTGGGGGAGGGAGACAGCAGGGTGCCCGTCCAGCTTGATCCCACTAGGTCTCCCCGCTGGGTCTCCCCTCCCGCCTCAACAAAGTTCACCAAAAGGCACGCATGGTGCCCAGCAGAGCCAGAGAGCCAGAGAGGAAGGGCAGCAGCAAGTCCTCAGGTGTCAGTATCGCCTTCCGCAGCGACAGACACACGGTGGGGTAAGAGAGGCCGTGAGAAAAGGGCCACCTGCACGGCACGATGCTTCGGGGAGCAAACCGTTCCGAGGAAGACACCGCCCGAGCGCCCGAGGTGCAGGAAACAGACTCTCAGGGTCTAAGGCCAGGTTGGTGGTCGCCAGAAGAGCGGGGCGGCGGGGTGGGAAGGGAGGTGCAAGGGTCAGTTTGGTGAAGGACGGTCGCTGCCTGAGGTGGTGTGTCAGCCTCTAGCGCTGCTCAGTCGGCTCTCTGTGCTGGGTTTAGGTGGGGGTTCGCCCGGCGCCCTGTTTTTGCGGGGGGCACGCATGCCCTCACATTCTTGACGTATCCTCAGAATGCCCTCACTTCCCGGAGTGCACATGCCCCCCCCACCTTCGCAGCAGTGGCGCGGGCGTGGGGGCTCACTTACACCAACGACTCCAGCTCACACTCGGGGTGACGCAGAGCCTCGCACAGCAGGGGCAGCCCCTGGTCCAGGTAGTTGAAGGACAAGTTAAGGAGCTTCAGCTTCTTGTTGCTGGTCAGCATGGAGGCGAGGACCTCGCAGTCGTCCCCCGAGAGGAGGCAGTTGGTCAGTCTGTGGGGACAGGGGGTCGTGGGGCACAGGTTCTGTGTCCCCCACCCTGCCTCGTCTGTCCCCATCCTCACGGGAGCGTTCCTGGGGCGTCTCCCTGCCCCGCTCTGCCTGGACTCCAGGGCCTTCTCTGGACCTCAGCAGCTCGTGACCCCCCGACCTGAGTGTGGTGGAGGCAGCAGGTCACCCCCTGCCCCAGCTTCCAGGCAGCACCAGCCAAGCCTGAGAAAAGTCCCCAATGCGCCGCGTCCCCGTGGGCACCGCTTGACCTGCGTCCTCGCCCCGTGCTGGCCACTCTGTCGTTGGACTTGCTTTGAGATACTCACGTCTGCTGCTCCCCAAACTCCTGCCTCCTGACTTGGTGGAGGTCTTTGTATGGGTTCCCCCAGTGGGGTGTCCTTTGCATAGCCCAGGGTTTTGGGGGAACCTCCAAGCTGCTTCCCATGCACTGAGCCACGTCCCTGGAGCGCCGGGGCGGTTCCTTTCTCTGCATCCTCCAGGAACTAGTTTGTTTTGGTTTTGGACGTGGGCCACGTGCAGGGAGTGAGGACGGGGGAGTTTTGGGGGGGCGGTTTACACCCCGACAGGTCTGGGGAAGGAGTGGCATCAGCCAGGTTTGGCTGGTGGAGTCTGGAGAAGTGGCAGGCGAAGGACCGAAACTGCACCTGAATATGTGGGTGCTGGAGACGGTCAGTAGAGGGAGAGACGAGGGTCCTCAATGTAAACCCCCCCTTGAAGTGTAACTCCCGGAGTGTGTGCAGAGGCCGAGCGTGGGCAGGGGTGTTTGCGAGTGGGGCCCAGTCAGGTTGGGGCCGCGGTCAGCGCCAGCACCGGCACCGCCTGTCCTCCCAACCGTGGCCAGCCTGCCGGGGCACCTTGTAGAGCCCAGCCCCAGCGCTCGCCTCACGGGGGTCATTCCCGCCAAAACCGCGGGGTGGGGTGGGGGCTGATCCAAATGGCTCCTTTGTGGGGAGTGAGGTGCCAGCAGGACCTCCGTGCAGCTTTCAGCCGGCAGGTCTTTCTGGCCCTCCCGACATGCTGGACGCCCAAGGCCCGCCCAAGGCCGCCACTGGTCTGGTGGGTGAGTGCGGGGGCGACGCCAGGGGTGGGGCCAGCTCAAGCCGGGAGGGAGGTGCGCCGGGTGGAGAGGGCCAGGGCTTCCGGGGAGCCAAGCATGGCACTCACAGGAGCTCCTGCACGTTGCTGGCGGGGTGGCCCAGGGCCTTGCTGAGCTCACAGACGTCGCTGCGCGAGAGCGCGGTGGAGCCGAGGTTCAGGTGTCGCAGGTCGGGGCAGCGGGTGAGCGCCTGGAAGAGGGCCCCCCGCTGCGCGGGCAGGGCCACGTTGTTGATCCTGCGGAGAGGAGCATCTGTCCGTCCCTCTGTCTGCAGAGGCCGCCAGAGCCGAGACTCCAGGCCCAGGCGCGAGACCCTGGCTTCTCCTGTTCTCTGCCCGCCACTGCGCATAGGTGCCCAGAGCCGGAATGGGGGCCTCTCGCTGCCGCCCCACTGCGGGCCCACTTACTCAAGCCTTTGGAGGTGGCAGCTGGGGCGCCGCAGCAGGTGGCACAGCACCGTGAAGGCCGCGCGGTCCAGCACGCTGGAGCACAGCTGGAACTCCTGGAGCGTCTCGGTGGCCAGCGCAGAGCACACTTGGTTCCAGCAGCTGAGCACGTTCCCTGACCTGCAGGCCCGGCCGGGAGGCTGACCATGACCCCCCGGGAGGGCACAGGAATGCTGCCCCCCGCAGGACCCCCGCCAGGGGCTAGGGCAACAGCCTGAGACACTTGTCGGGCTTGGGCAGGCGCCCCGGCCCCTGGCGGGCGGAGGCGAGGGGTGGCGCTCATCAGCCTCGGTGCCAGTCGTGCCAAGTCCTGGCAGCCACGGGGCTGTGTAGGGCCAGCAGCCGGGCAGCCGGTGCTGCCCCACGGGGCACCCTCACCCGGCCTCTTGCACCGCCCCTTTGCCCGTGTCCTCCCCTGGCACCCAGGAGAACCCTCCTCCTGTGGATTTCGGCGTATTAAGTGAGATCAACGTGTCAGGATTTTTATAGTGAGTTAAGAATTTTGCGCGGGGAGAAGAGCTCTTGGCGCTGATGGGCTTGGGCAGCGCCGCTCCCACTGGGCTGGGCTGGGTCTCCAGAGCCTCCAGGGAGCAGGGCCACGGGGCTCTGAGGTCCAGCCAGGGCCCGCGTGGAGCCCTCTCCGCCGTGCGTACCCGCTCCCCTCCCAGGGCCCGTGGAGAGGGGCCGGAGCTGCCGGGACTCACCGGGGACACGCCTCGCACCCTTTGGTTTCCTCGTCAAAAACGTTCTGGATGGAGACTGCGAGCCTCGTCAAGCCCGAGGCGAGCTTCAGGCAGTAGGCGCTGACCGCCAGCTCCACGCTGTCCGTGATGCTCACGGCGACCTCCGGGAAGAGGCCCATGGTCCAGCCGGCGAAGTCCGCGCTCTGCATCTCGAACAGGCAGTAGAACAGCGCCAGGAAGTCCAGGTCCTGCTGCAGGAGCTCGCTCTCCGCCGTGTGCTGCAGGTGCTGCTGGAGCGCGCGCCGCACGTCCCCGGCCGGGTGGGGGCCCACGCGCGCCTCCAGCCGCCGCTGCTCCCTTTCGCTCAGAAGGCCGAACACGAAGGGCCCCAGGAAGATCCAGCGCACCCTCATTTTCCGCAAGCAGAGGAAGAACAGGTCCTCCGCGCTGCCCACGGGTGCGGGGGCGCGGCGCTGGGCCAGGAAATAGAAGAGGGCGGCGCAGAACTCCTGGGCACTGGTGTGGGGGAACCGGTACCACTGGTCGCCGGTTCCCCAGGGCCGCAGCACCCTCGCGTCCAGCAGTGCAGGCAGGTCGGTGTCCGCGAGCCCGTTTCTCCGGAGGTCCTCGGCGCTGAACACGAACGTGTCTGTCCACATGCCCTCCGCCGCCAGGGAGCACAGGCTCCCCAGGCGGCCCTGGCTCTGCGGGTTCAGGCGAGCGCCCCCCTTGGGGGGGAACAGGTGCAAGAAGAAAGTGCTGTAGAGAGAGGTGGTGCTGGCGCAGGCCTCAGCCAGGTCGCGCCCCGCCTCCACCTCCTGCTTCAGGCAGGCGCACGCCAGCCAGCAGAGGACCGGGATCCCGCACAAGCAGGCCAGGTGCGCGCTGGCCCGCACCAGCCGGAAGGCCTCTGCCACCCTGCGCGTGTCGGGGATGGTGCTGCAGAAGTACAACTTCACCTCGCTGGTGGTGAAGCCCAGGAGCAGCCTAATGGTGGGTGTGTGCAGCTGGTGCTCGATGTCCTGCAGGCGCTCGGAGGTGGTGGCCACGAGCAGCGAGGCCCCAGGGAGCACCCGCTTCTGCAGCAGGCTGCTCACGAGCGTGGCCGCTGGCCGCCGCTCCAGGCAGTCCCGGCACAGCGCGGCCTCGGGCTCCTTCAGGTCGCAGTCCAGCTCCTCGAAGCCATCGATGATGAACAGGAGCCGCTCAGGCTGGGATAAAATCTCCTCCACTGCGGCCAGCGAGTCGGACCAGCCCTTGGACATGAGCTCGGCCAAGCTGGTGGCCGGCCACTGCTTCATTTCCCAGCAGGACAGGTAGAAAACATAGGAGAAGCGGTCCCGGTAGATCCTGCCCTCGGCCCAGACGACCATCAGCCTGACCAGGAGCGTGGTCTTCCCGATGCCCGGCATGCCCCTGAGGACCACCGTCTGCCCGCCCGCCTCGGGCTCCTGGGGGCTGAAGAAGTGCTCCATGCACTCGCAGTCTCGCTGGTTGGCGTCCTGGCTTAAGAAATCTTGAATCATCGTGGCCGATTGCCTGGCCCAGAAAACGCCGAATTTCTCCTTGATGTAGGCTTGGTAGGCCTTGGCGTGTCCTGGGGCAGGGGGACAGAGGGCCCAGCACCCAGATTAGAACACGCACGCACAGACAGACACGCCCAGAAAGCCCGGTGTCCGCCTGCACCTGCAGCTGGACCCATGGGCCGGCGCTGGTCCACGGCCTGTTCTGTGGACAAGACAGTGGCGTGTCAGCGGATCCTTGGCTGCTAAAAATCCCGGGTGCAGGTCAAGCAGGTTAGGTGCTGCCATTAGCAGACGCTTTTTAAAAAAGTCTTATTTTTTTCCCCTGCAAAATGTGGTTTTTATTTTGTTCATGTCCTTCTGTAATACATGGCATGGCTAGAACAAACATTTAAAGCAAACTCGTAATAGTGAAAAACCTTAATACTTTGGGGTTTTACTTTTTAATTATGTCTTCTAAGTCACTTTTCTTTGCGATGAATGTTTACAAAAATAATCTGAAGGGCTCTGTGCACGCCTGTGTCCACTTGAGCACTGTTTACAATAACTAAGTTATGGAGTTACTGTGGCGATAACTAAGCCACAGGAGTGGATCAAGATGTGGCCTGCAGGCACAACAGAATACTACTCAGCAATGAAAAAGGACAAGGTCTTGCCATTTGAAACATGGATGGAAATAGAGGGGGTGACTAAGTGAAAGATGTCAGAGGAGGAAGATATCACATGGTTTCACTCCTATGTGGACTATAAAGAAACAGAACAGGGCCTCCCCTGGTGGCGCAGCGGTTGAGGGCTGGGCTGCGAAGCTGCCACAGCCGCTGCAGCACCGGTTTGATCCCCGGCCCCCGGCGAGGGTCCCACATGGCGCGCAGACCTCTCCTGTCTCGCCCGCTGCTCCCCTCAGCAGTGTATTTTGTCAGTCTGCCTGTTCTGTTTCTGGCTCTGGTGAATTTCTTACCCTCCCCACTTCTGACTGTAACCTAGTGCTTGTATAAATAAATAAACATTAAAAAAAAAAAAGAAACGGAACAAAGGAGCCGACTAAATTAAACCAAAACAGACCGTAGAAGGGTGGTGGACTCCACTGGCACCTGCGCTTCAGAATTTCACTGTTGGGGGAAGGACAGTCTCCCTGGGCATCAGGTTTGTCAGTTGTCGACAAAGGAGAGACTGGACTGGCTCTGTGGGGGTGCCGTGAGGTCCCCAGGCCGTGGGAGGGGCTGCAGGTGGAAGTGTAGCGTGCAGGGATGCGTCTCACTCACACTTCAAATATCAGGCTTCATTAAAAGGGGGAAAGCCAGTGATAATGGGTACCCCAGAGGTGCAGAGACGGGAGCAAAACACTCCTCACTCTTCAGGGAAGACGTCACCGTGCAGTGGCTCACTGCTAAGGGAAAACCAGCAACAACCCGGGGACGCCCACGACACATCGCTGTGAAGTTACCAAGTTGGTGATGAAAAACGGGTCGCCCCCGTCAGCCCTCCTCAGGCTCCTCCGCAGAGGCCAGTGAGGAGAGCGTGGACTGATGTCCTGACACGCTCAGGAGCTGAACCACCAGCGGCGACGTGACGGAGAAAGAGCAGCTCTCCCCGAAGCCACCTGCTGGTGGAGGCGACCACCCCCGGCCTCACAAGGACCGCGGAAGGGCGGTCTCCGTGGGAAGGAAAGCCCAGGGGACACAGCGTCTCGAGTTGGGTGGTAGCGGGACAGACTGGGAAGGCGGCGGCCGCGCGCCAGCAGGGAGGCCGGTGCGGGAGGCCTCGGAGAAAAGAAGGTCAGCGGCACGTGTAATTCCACTTCCTCCTCCCGGCTCAGGGGGGGCTCATGTGAAACCGGGCTCAGCTCGGAGAGGGGGTGGTGCCCCGAGGCTGGGCGGCGAGAGCTGGACGGCACCGCCCCCCACGCGCAAGCACAGCCGCAGCCCGGCCGGCTGGGCCTCCCGCGTGAAGGCGTCTGGGCCCCCTGGGCCAGGAGCGCGGGGACTGGGGAGTTAACGCTGCTCACCTTTGGCTTGTTGACTCGTGAAGTAAGAGAGCGGCTTGGAAACCTCGGGGAGCCCCCGCACTCGAGAGGGACTTTCTCCTCGAGTAAGTGCAGTTACCCCAGCGCCCCTCCATGCAGCGCTTCCTCTCAGCCCGTGGCTGGTAACGCCCCGCGCCCCGGCCCCGGCCCGCTGCTGAGCCCACCCCGCGGGGCTCTCAGCGCCGGGTGACGTCCAGGCCGCCCCGCCGGGACGCGCGGGTCCCCACATACTGTGTTGTTTAAACGCGGGGGACACTGGCGGCGCAGGGCTCGCTCCGGCTCCGGCTCCCGGCGAGGTCCTCCCTGGGGGACAGCCCGCCCCCAGCCCCCCCCCCCCCCGCGCACCTGTGCCCTCGCTCCTGGCCTTCGCGCACAGGTCCTGGCGGTTCATCCTCTGGAAGACGCGCAGCGTCACGGCCCAGGCGCCCTGCTCCCCGTACTCCCGCCGCAGCAGCTCCGCCAGGCCCTCGCGTGCGGCCCGCTTCACCTCGGCCCAGGGCACCTGCCTGCGCCCCGGGGGCGGCGGCTCGCTCCTGAGGAGCTCCTTGAATTTCCTGAACTCCTCCCTCCGGAGCTCCTCCAGGTACCACATCAGGCCGAAGTCGGCGAAGAAAGACGCGGCCATGGTGTGCGGGCCGGCCAGTGGCCCCGGGGGGTCCCTGAGCCAGAAAAGTGGACCTGAGGGGCGGGCGGGGCGACACCGACCCACCCCAGATGAACCCCGCGGCCCGGGAGCCCCGGGACAGAAGGAGCCCCACGGGCCAGCTCTCGGCCGCCGCCCTGGCGCCCCTGCCAGCGTGGCCCCCGCACGGATGGACACAACACCCCGGCTGGCGCCCTGGCTCAGCCGCGGGCTCAGGCCCGGCGTGTGCTTTGGGGGTTGCGGCTCCCGAGAGCAGCGGCTCAGGCAGGAGACCCCGGGTGCGGCCGGGAGCTTCCTCGGGGCGCCGCCAGCCCGGACCGTCGCGCCTGCAGGCTGATGGCTTCGGCCCCCAGTCTCCCCGCCAGCCTCCCCGGGCCCCCCAGCTCGCCCGGGTTCCTGCCCCTGCCCTCTGCCTCGCCCTCCTCCCGGCCCCTCCCCGGTGGCCGGGAGGGAAATGAGCGCACCTGCCGCTCCCGGCCTGACTCTCGCTGGGGAGGCGCGGCCTGGGGCAGGAGGGAGCAGCGCGCCCCCGCCGGCAGGCCCCCCAAGAACCGGCAGAGCCCTCTTCTCGTGGGTCCGGGTGGAGCCGGACAGCAGCGCGGGCAGGAGCGCGGGGCGGCTGCGAGAGGAGCAGCCACCCCCACCGGAAAAAGCCTGCGGGCGGCGCCGATTGGCCGAGCGGACCCGGCCTCGGGCCTGGGCGGGCCTCGTGGGGCGTCTGGGCCTAAATCACCTCGCCAGGGGGTGGCCGGCTCTGCCCGGGGGCCCTCGAGCCCTGCAGGCGGGTGAAGGATCCCGGGGTCCCTGGGGGCCAACAGGCACCCCCGTCTCTCCAGCGCTGCGAGGGCGACGCCCAAGGGGCGTCCCGCGCTGTGGAAAAGCAGCAGGTGCTCCTCGTTGTCTTCGTCGGCTGAGCACGGCGGGAACGCGGGCGCACCCGGCCTCCGCGGCGCGCTCGGGCAAGCGTGAGTTCTGCTCCCGGGAAGGAGTGGACTCGCTGGCCGCGCCCCAGGGCCGGCGCGGGGCGCAGGGGCAGCCACCTGGGACTTGTCCGCGCAGGGGCGGCCTCGGGAGCCCGGGGCCAGCCCTGCCGCCCGCTGCGCCTCCCCGGGTGGGCCGGGCCCTCGGCTTCCCGCGTCTCGCCTGCGGGCGCCCAAGGGAAACTTGCCGTGTCACTGCTCGCGCCTCCGCTGCAGCTCGCCATGCCGCTGGCCGACGCGGGGTCCCGTCCCGGCTGCGGGCTCCCCCGACCAGCGAGGCCCCCCGCCTCAGGCAGCTGTGGGCACCCCGCGCCCGCCAGGGGTCGCCTTCCCTCGGGGGTCCTTCCTGGGCCTCCCCACGCGTGCAGGCCCCGAGGCGGCTGAGTGCGCCCCGGGGACGGAGTGGCCAGGCCGAGCATCCTGGCCGCGGGCCGCGGCTTCCGACACCCCCGCACCGGCGCTCCCAGGACCCCTGCGGCGGGCCCTCCCGGCCGCTGAGCAGCGTCCACTGAATACCCAGGAGTGGGGTCCTTGGGCCAGATAGGGTCTCCGCCTTAATCTTTTGAGGCGTCTGTGGACTGCCTTTAAACAAGAAAATCAGGGTCTCCCTGGCGGCACAGGGGTTACGTCCCTGCACTAGGGAGCCGTCGGCAGCCTCTGCAGCTCCAGTTCCACCCCCGGCCAGGGAGCTGCCCACTGGGCGCAGCAGACCCCTCCTGCCTCCCCGCTGCTCCCCTCGGCAGTGGATCTCAGTGGATCCGCCTGTTCTGCTCCCCGCTCTGTCTCTGGGGAGTCCTCTCACCCCCCTCCCCTGCACCTCTGGCCTGCACCCCAGCGCTGGCGTAAATAAATCTTAAAAGAATAATCACGTGTGGACCCACGTCAGCCCCCCGCAGGGGCAGCCCCGCCTCACTCACTCACCCCCTGTCCCGCGCGAGCACTTTGGGATTATATTTTGATCGTTTCTATTGGGATTTTTTTAGCACTTTGCTGGCCAGGGAGCTGGGGGCAGAGGGACCCCGTTACGTGCAGTGGTTCCCGGAGGACTCAGTGCTTCCCCCCGCATGTTACGCGGCGTGGCTTGTGGAAGAAATGGAGGGGTCCAGGCTCCCGGACACGCGCTCTGAGCTTCCGGGCTGGTGTCCCGCGTGTGTCCTTCCGGCACGTGCCCCGCCCGCTGCCCGCGGCCTCCCCGGCGTGTCCCACCCGGTTTCACCTGGACATGCCCGCGCAGCCATCAGGGCGGCGTTTAGAGACGTTTGGGGACATTCGCTGCATCCCCAGCTGCTTTGCCATTCACTGCGCGTCACAGCCGTGCCTGCGTGTGTGTGTCTGCGTGCGCGTGTGCACACGAGGTGTGTGAGGCGTGCGAGTGCGTGTGTGGTCTGGGGCACATTCCTGGGGCGTGGCCCCTCGGCCCAGGCTCCCCTGGTGAGAGCAGACCCGGCTCCCCTGTTGGCGAGGACATGGAAGGATCGTCCCTTGGGGGCCTCCAGCGCCAGCCCCGCCCCTGAAGGGGGGAGCCAGCGCTGTGAGGGCAGGTGCTCCCCTGGAAATGTGCAAAATGTTCCCCATGGGAGTTGCCCGCAGCAGGGGCCCAGGCCTGGGGTAACTCAGCACCCCCCCAGGAGAACCCCCTGCGGTGCGGGAGCCGGCGGGTCGGGTGTCACCCCGACCCCTCTGTGGGTGCGGGGGGCGCAGCCCTGGGTGTGAGGCCGCTGCAGACGAGGGTCCTTCGGCCTCTGCCCCGTCAGTGGCTGCCCCGCCGCGGCCTGGGGCGCCCGCAGGAGCTCTCCCGGCGCGGCTGGGGGACCCCTCTGCTCCCGGCGCCTGGGGGTTTGCGTGTTTGGGCTTTATGGGGTGTCGGCGGTTCCCTTCCTGATTACCACGAGCGTCTTACGGCCTCAGCCGCCTGCGCTCGCCCGCGCCCGCCCCGGGGCTTCTGGTGGACCGTGGGTGCCTGCAGGTGGGGCCTCGAAGTCTGGGGGCGTCCAACGCGCTCAGGGGTTCGGGCTGGGGCAGGCCCCCGCACCTGCTCGCTACCCCTGCCGGCACTGGCGGACCCCGAGGTGGATTTTGGGGCGCTGGAACAGGACCCCGCTGTCGCTGGTGTGGAAGCCGGCCGGGCCGCAGTGGGGCCTCCCCTCCCCCCAAGCGCGCAGTTTTGCGGCTTCTCGGCCAGAAGCAGGCGCACCCCAGGACCTCCGCGGGCGCTGGGCGTGTCCTGAGCCGCGGGCGGCCGGCGGCGGGCAGGTGGGCGCACCTGGGGCGCACCTGGGGCGCACGCGGCGGCGCAGAAGAGGGAGGGGCCGGCCCCACCCGCCGGGGCGCAGCGTGGCGAGCGCCGCGAGCGCCCAGGGCCCCCCCTGGCCCGGAGGTCGCTGGGGCCGCTTCTCGGCCGGCCGGGCCGGGCCTCCCCGCCTGGCGCTGCTTCCCCCGCGCGCGGGCCCTGAGGCCGTCCGGGGAGTCGTGAGCGCCCCCGCCGGAGCGCTGGGGCTGGCGCTGGCCCAGGGGGCGCCGGAAACCGCAGCGAAACCCCGCGGTCTGGAAGGGGGAGCTCGGGGGAGGGGGATGGGGGGAGGTCCCCGGGTCCGGGGGTCCCCAGGCCGCAGGCGCGGGGTGCAGAGGGGCTGCGGGCGAGGGGCCGGGGCGAGGCCGGAGGGCCCCAGAGGGCGCGGAGGCTGCTGTGCCCCCCACCCACTGCGGCCCGGCGGGCGGGCGGTGACTCGCTGGGGGCGCTCAGCGGCGCCCCACCCGCCAGGCTCCCCGCCCCGCGGCTGGGAGGTCTCGACCCCGCACCCGCCGGCGGCCCGAGGGCAGGGGGAGCGCGGGGCGCGGCTCGTCTTCCCAATGATCCCCGCGCCCCCGAGCCCGGAAGGCAGGGGGTGGGGGGGGTGCGGGTATTAAAGACGCAGCCAAGACCCCGCCTCACCCAGGGCGACCCGGGCCGTCCCGGGCGGGAGGGACAGGGGGGCCACCTGGGTCGGGACGCTCCTGCCTTCCCGCAGCGCGGACCCCGCCCTGATCTCCATCCTGATTTCTCGGGGTCGTGCCAGCCCTGTGGGGTGCAGCAGGGGGAGTCCCCAAAAGAGCAGAGCGGGGGCCGCAGGGACAGCCCTCCCGAGGAAGCAGCGGGGTGCCCGCTGGGGGGGGGGTGGCTGTGCCGGTAGAGATTCAGCAGTGACATGGGGGGGTCCTGCTCCCCAAATACCCACAGCAGCGCGAGCCAGCGTTGCCTCAGTAAAAAAAGAAAGAATTTTAACATGGAAGATTTATTTGTATCAAGAAAACAGCCCGCGCCCCCGGGCCAGGATGCACCTAGGGGGCCACTGGGTGGGGCTCACGCCCGAGGGTGGGGTGCAGCTCCGGGGGCGGGGGGAGAAGGCAGGCCAGGCGGGGCCGGGAGGGGTCACAGACAGGATGACCAGGAAGCTTCTCAGGGACCGGCCCAGCCCCAGACGCCCCTAAAAGCTTTTCTCCTGTTGGCTCCAGGGGCAGCCAGACCTGCGCCCTGGGCTCACCTGTCGGCGCCTTTGGAGGCCGCGTCTGCTCCTCTCTGGACGGCAGGACACAGGTAGGTCCCCAGGGAGCGTGCACCCCAGGGGCTCCTGCCTCCACCCCGGGCTCCTGCTTCCACCCCGGGGCTCCTGCCTCCCACCTCGGGCTCCTGCCTCTGAGGCTTCCTCCACGGCTGCCACGAGGCTCATTCCAAACCCTCGGTTCACCTGCGCGGCCCTCTGGCCGCCCCGCCTGAGTGTTCCTCTGAGACCCAGGACCCCGCTCGTGTGTCTGTGACGCGCCCACCGGCTTCTCTGAGGCTTCCAGCGGGGTCACTTCTTGCCCGGGGGGGGGGGGCCGGGGGGCAGAAGGCCATTGCTGCCCTCGTAGGGGTCCTGGGTCTCCCGCACCCCCGGGGGCGCCCCTGTGTGCCCAGGGGAGTTCGTGGTGTTGCTCGGCAGGTGTGTCCCCGCCAGTGGCCTTTTCTCACGGCCGCTGAAGCAGCATTTCAGAGAAACCCTCCCCTGAGAGGTCCGTCCCTGCAGGTCCGCACCGGTGCCCTTTACCTGGGGCGGGGGTGACTTTTTGACCCTGCGCTGCCTTGGGCGGGAACCTGCACCTGTAGGCGGCTCCGGAGTTTGTCCAGGTCACCCACGAGCTCGTCGCCAGGGCGTTCAATCTGTTCAATTTATTTTTTAAATAATTGATTCATTTACATTTCACATCCCTGTTCGCCTGCCGGAGTTTGCCCCCCTCGGGGCGGCCCGTCGGAGGCCGCTGCTCGGCGGGGCTTGGCGGCCTGTGCGGTGAGCGTGGATCAGAGCAGGTCTCGGGGTTTTCCATCTGGACGCGGCCGTCTCGGGCGTCCGTGGAGGGCCTCGCAGCCGCCTCCCTCCCGGTGCCGGCCGTGTGGGGTGTGGGGTGCAGCCCTTGTGCGCCGCGTCTCCTGATGTCACCCCAGCGGCCACCCCATGC
The DNA here is from genome assembly GCF_014898055.3 of Talpa occidentalis. Taxonomy (NCBI): domain Eukaryota; kingdom Metazoa; phylum Chordata; class Mammalia; order Eulipotyphla; family Talpidae; genus Talpa; species Talpa occidentalis. The sequence goes on along the minus strand of NW_023601754.1, from coordinate 50,220,702 downwards.
CCGAGTCCAGTTGTCCTTGCAAAGTGTAGCTGCGGGGAGGCGGCTCCCGGCTCTCTGAGGTCCAGCCGGTGCGCCCTCGGGGCGCTGCTGGGAGCACGCCCCCCCCCACACACACACCCCACCCTCCCCCCCCACCCCCACCCCCACCCCCGTTCCCGCCGGCCCTCTGCTGGCCGCTCCGGCTGATGCGCCTGCCTTGGGCAGTGTGGTTTTTAATTCTTGGTTGTGGCTTTTAAACTATTCTTGGAGGTAATATTGCAGAGGAAGGAAAGTGCTTTATGGGAATGAGATGCTTTCGCGTCCCCGAAGCGTGGCGTCCACGGTTCTGTCCTCGGGGCTGGTGGTTTCCGGGCTGGGAACTCCCGAGCCCGGCGGCCTCTGGGAAGCGCGTGGGGTGGTGACGCGGGCGCGGGCGCACCTTGGCCTTCTCGCTCCCTGTCGTTTTATTCACGTCACACTTGAAAGTCCCCTCGTTCTCCTCTGCTGTCTCCAGACCTCCCACCCCCGCCCCCCCGCCCTCCCGTGACCATCAGCTTTGCTTGACCCGTTCAGGTTGTTCCGTCTTCTGTTTCGTTTGGGTGTTTCTATTCCGCGGAGCAGCGACACCTCCGAAATCTTTCACTTTTTGGCGGACGTCACGCAGCCCCGTCCCCTCCAGGCCCATCCACTCCGTGCCCAGTGCCCGCTCTTCATCTTTCCCGGCCGTGGAACATTCCGGGGACGGCCGCGCCAGGGTCTCGGTCCAGTCGCGTGCTGAAGGGCACTGGGCTGGCTCCGTGATGCGCGAGGGCGAGCCGGGCTGCCGGGCCCCAGGCTGGAGCCGGGTGTCTTGTGTTCATTTTTCACGCTCTTTGGATAGACGCCTGACAGCAGCACGGCTGGGCCGGGGGGATTTCGGGGTTCCTGGGGCCTCTCCATGCCGTCCTGCCTGGGGCCCACAGGGAGGGGCGTCTCTCCTCCGCCCGGGCCTGGTGGGCCGAGCTCTCTGGGTCCTGCTCCCAGAGGGGCGGTTCCCGTGGGGCGTGTGCTGGGAAGGAAAGGGGGGTGAGGAAGGGCGCGGGAGGCGCCTGCTCCGTCACGGGTGGCAGGAGACCCTCTCGCCAGGGCGGCCACGGTGCTGCCCGGGGGACGGTGCTCGCGCTGCTGAACCTCTTCTCAAGGTCTCCAGGCGCCCGCGCGCCTTCTCCGGAGAAGCGTCTGCGGAGGTCTGCGGGGGTCTGCGGGGGTCTGCGGGGGTCTGCGGAGGTCTGCGGGGGTCTGCGGAGGTCTGCGGGGGTCGCGGGGGTCTGCGGGGGTCTGCGGGGGTCTGCGGGGGTCTGCGGGGGTCGCGGGGGTCTGCGGGGGTCTGCGGGGGTCTGCGGAGGTCTGCGGGGGTCGCGGGGGTCTGCGGGGGTCTGCGGGGGTCTGCGGGGGTCTGCGGAGGTCTGCGGAGGTCTGCGGGGGTCGCGGGGGTCTGCGGGGGTCTGCGGGGGTCTGCGGGGGTCTGCGGGGGTCGCGGGGGTCTGCGGGGGTCTGCGGGGGTCTGCGGGGGTCTGCGGGGGTCGCGGGGGTCTGCGGGGGTCTGCGGGGGTCTGCGGAGGTCTGCGGAGGTCTGCGGGGGTCGCGGGGGTCTGCGGGGGTCTGCGGGGGTCTGCGGGGGTCTGCGGAGGTCTGCGGGGGTCTGTGGAGGTCTGTGGGGGTCGCGGAGGTCGCGGAGGGCCTCGGCCCGGTCTCTCACGGGCGTTGTGTTTCTCTGTGTGAGGACTCGGGACGCGTGTCCGAGGACGCCGGGCACGTGTGTGTCCCTGTCTGCGGGCGGCCCGGGGTGTGTGTCGCGGGTTCCCGTGAGTGACGAGAGCTTTTCGCGGCCGGATCCCCTTTTGACCTTGGCCCGTTCCCCTCGCGGCTGGGGCGGGGTCCCGGTCCGTCTCTGCGTTTTCTTCGGGGACTTCATGGTTTCGGGTCTTCGGGGGCGCCTGGACCCCTGGGGAGTGGACGCCCCGTGTGTGGGGAACAGGCTCTTCCCTGCGCCCCCCGCCCCGCTCCCGAGCCCGCTGTCCCGGGGCGGCCGCGCCCTTGGCTGGAGCGGAGCTGCCGGTCCCCGGGGCCGGGCTCCGGGCGGTCCTCGCGGCCCGGCCGTCTCCGTGGTGCGCCGGGGCCGCGCGGGTCGGGGGCGCCGCCTTCGCGGTTCTTCTCTCGAGCCCGTGTGGCGGCTTCGGGCGCTCCCGCCGGGGCCCGCGCCCGCGCCTCCGCCTGCGGGTCCGGCCGCGCCTCCGCCCGGGCCTCGGCCTCGCGTCTGTCCTCCCGCCCCAGGACCCGCCTCCGGACGGGACGTCGCCCCCCGCCCCGCCCGCGCCCCTTGCGGTTCTGGGGCGTCCGCGGAGGCCGCGGTTTCTCCCGGGACGGCGCGGCCGCCGGGAGGCGCGAAGGGCGCGTCCTCGCCGCGGTCCGGTCCCGGCTCCGCTCGTCTCTCGGCCCGACGGCCTGTGGGGACGCCCGGGGCGGGGGGCGCTGAGGGCGGGGTGTCGGCACCGTCCGGCGTCTCCCCGTGGGGGTCCCACCCCCCTTCGTGTCCGAGCTGAGGGGGGGGTGACCCCAGCGGGTGTCGGGCGTGGGCGAGGCTGTCTGGGCGCCCGTGGGGTGGTCCCGGCCTCCCTTGGGGGGGGGGGGGCGCCCCCTGCGGGGAGCGGGGGCGGGAGGCCGGGCCGCGGCCCGGGGAGGCCGGCGGGGCGCGGGGCTGCGGCTCGGGTGGGCGGCGGGGCTGTGGCGGGGCGTCCCCACCGCGCCCGGGAAGGGCCGCTCCTGCCGCCGGGTCCGCGCGGTTCCGGGTCGGCGCGAGGTGGGCCCCGGGGAGGGGGCTGGGGAGATCCCGCCCGCTCGGATTTTGGGTTTTCTTTCTCATTTTTTTCTTTTACCATTTATCCTCTTGTACATTTTTTTAGACAGTATTTGCTTCCCCCCAGCCCCTCGGATGAGTCTCCACAGAATCTCCTTCCCCAGGGCCCCGCACACCTTCCCCTCAGGCCCCTGTGCTCCCCCTCCCGCCCTCTGCCCCTCCCCCTCCCGCCCTCTCCCCCTCCCCCTCCCGCCCTCCCCCCCTCCCCCTGCAGGATGTCTCTGGTTCGTAACTGTCTGTTTTTGCTGTGCTGGGTTTTGTACTGTTATTATTATTAATTTTTTTACACTGATGTCTTATTTGGTTCCCCTCTGGATTTTTTTTTTTTTTTTTGCGCGTGGCGCGGTGGGTGTGAGATCTCTGGGGGAGCTCGCGGGGGACCCCGTCTGTCCTGCTCGTTGGTTCTGGGG